>NC_137787.1:6206827-6902244 GCF_963383645.1 Muscardinus avellanarius
ACAAGCATGCGCCACCACGCCTGGCTAAAAATGGTATTTTTTATACTTTTATCGGTGTATTGTAATTAGACATCATAGTGAGGTTCAAGGTGACACGAACACACACACACACACACAACCCTGGGCATATTTTTCCACATTGCACCCTGTTCCCCTTCCTGCCGTCCCGTACATGTTAGGGAGGTTGGCAGTGTTACCTTCAAGAATGACTTTTTGTGTGTGGTGGCGCACGCTAGTAATCCCAGCATTTGGGAGGCTGAGACAGGAGGATCACGGCTTGCGGCCAGCCTCAGCTACTTAGGCCGTTTGCAACTCAGTGAGACCCTGTTTCAAAATAAAGAATGAAAAATAGGGCTGGGGTGTAGCTTGGAGGTAAAATGCCCCTGGGTTCCATCCTCAGTACCACACAAAAAATAATGACTTTTTAAAAAAACATATGTTATCACAATGAAATAATCTCTCTCTCTCTCTCTCTCTCTCTCTCTCTCTCTCTCTCTCTCTCTCTCTCTCTCTCTCCCTCCCCCTATTAAACTCAGAACTCTTTGGCCAATATAACTAAAGACTGTCAGCATCTAGCCATACTTGACTAGGCTTGGAACAAATGCCAGGCACTTAGACCCAAATTCCTCTCCTTCGACCTTGACTTTGTGGCAGTAATGACGGGTCCATGGATGATGAGGATCCAGCGCTCACGACAGGGACATTTCCTTGGCTTCTAGAATTTCCCACCTCAACATGACCGCCCAGGTGTCTGTCCAAATGGCGTGGCTTAGAAAGGTGACTGGTTAGTTCTGTGCTGGCCGCCCCTGGTGGTGCCCCAGTTTGTCCGGGGCTGGCTGTTCCACATGGGCAGCTCTTGTGGCCATTGTGAGTCATGCTGACACTTCCATTGGGAATATTTGGAACAAGTACCACTCTGGACCTCCTGTTCTTATGGTCTGCATTCCAAGGACCAGTAGTTAGCTGCAAAAATAAAAAGTTCACGGTGTTAACACTTAAAAACATATTTCCAGAGCAGGGCGTGGTGGCGCACGCTTGTAATCCCCGCGCTTGGGAGGCGGAGACAGGAGGATCGCGCAGGTTTGAAGCCAGCGGCGCTGGCGTAAGAGACCCTGTTTCAAAAATATAAAATAGGTCTGGGATTGTAGCCCGGAGGAAGAAGGGCTTCCAGGAACCCCAGTACCACCAAAAAAAAAAAAAAAAAAAAAAAAAATTTAATAAAAAAAAAAACATTTGGGAAATGGAGACAGGAGGATCACAGTTCGCAGACAGCCTCAGCTACTTAGTGAGGCCCTTTAGAAGTCAGTGAGACCCTGTTTTAAAATAAAGAATAAAAAAATAGGGCTGGGGGTGTGGCTCAGAGGTAGAATGCCCCCGGGTTCCATCCCCAGTACTGTAAAAATAAAAGAGAAAAATATATTTCCATATATCACATATACTTTTTTTTTTTTTTTTACTATATGGTACAGATTCCAGAAAATCCAATCACTTTTATTTTGGAAGCTGCCTGAGAATCATACGTTAATCTTTCTTTTACTGTGTGTATTCTCGAGGACTTGGGAAAAACATTTTGTGGTCTCAAATATATTTTTGTTCGGCTCCAATCAGATCTGAAATCTTAATGATACTCCAAACCAAAATTTTAATATAAAGATAAATTGATGCTTTGCTGACATTTATTTTAGCATCTTATTTATTTATTTATTTTTGCATCTTATTAAACATCTCTTTTCACCACTAAAATACCGGAGAGAACCCACTGGTACCCAGCAGGCACTTACAGAGAACAGTCATCTTTTAGAGAACAATGCTATCTTTTGTTTAGCCGAGGTAACTTTTTTTTTTTTTTCCATAACCACACTCATCTGTTTAGGGGGATGGCAAACGGGGACTCTGAATCCAATTACGTGTTATAGTTATTAGTCATCTAATTAATTGGCGAAGGGGTAGCTGCTGCCTGGAGCAGTGTAAATTATTCTGACTAAACAGTATCTGCTTAATCGAATTTCACAAATCAGCTAATGGAAAAAGTAAGTAAGTGTGTTCAAGGCTGTATATTGGGCATCTACTGAGGGACAGTAGACAACTAAATGGTGCAGATTGTGATGGGATCTTACAATGTGGTTGGCGGTGTAAGATGTGGGGACTTTGAGCAGGGCGGTGATGCTCAGTAAAGCCTGGGATTCTCTCCCCTGCCCCTCGGTACCCCTCTAAATTACCACAACACGAGTCAGCTCCACTCATTTTGGCAATAACTGCACACCCGTCTCTCTCTCTCACCCTATATCTATGGATTCACCTTTACCTAAAAATGTAGAGATAATGCGTATTTCCACTGCAAAGAGAGCATAAAAATGAATTACATCCCAGGATGTGTGGGGAGTGTAAGTGGAGACAGGACTAAATAGACAAACCATGAATTGCTAAGAAACATTTCCTGTCCCGAGATACATAAGCCTGGGAAGGCAGCGGCACCTGACGCCACACACCAACATATCTCTCTCTCTCTCTCTCTCTCTCTCTCTCTCTCTCTCTCTCTCTCTCTCTCTCTCTTTTTGGTGGTACTGAGGGTGGAACCCAGCGGCCTTCTACCTCCGGGCTACACTCCCAGACCTATTTTATATTTTATTTGGAAACAGGGTCTCACTAAGTGAGCCTCACTAAGTAGCTGAGGCTGGCTTTGAACCTGTGCAATCCTCCCGTCTCAGGATCCCAAGTGTGGGGATTACAAGCGTGCGCCACCACGCCTGGCTTCAACGCCTCTCTTTTGAGAGCACACCGTCATGATGGGAGGGTGCTGGATCAGTAGGTCGCTTGGGGCAGAACGTGCATTTTAATGATATTAATAAACCCTGTTTCAAAATAGGGTCAAAGATAGAATGCCCTTGGGTAATTCCTAGTACCTCCAATAAAGTGAACAGTATTAATCCTTTCAATCGATACATGATATTCCATGGACTATCTTTCTGTTTGTATCTTCTTCGATTCATTTCATCAGTTTCATAGTTTTCAGTGTAGAACTCTTTCACTTCGGTCATAAAATTTATTCCTAATCTGTTCTGTTTTTGTATACAGGATCATACTGTTTGAAAACAATTTAACCTGCTAAACACACTGGCATGATAGTGACACAATGTATACATGTGCTGAAACAACACCTGGCACCCCAAAATATATATTATTGTATATATTGTTACCAGTGTCAATGAAAAACAAGACGAAAACCTTTCTAGTTAAAAAGGATACAGAGGGTCTTGGAACAAGGGGTCTCCACATCAGAGGCCCTGGGACTCCACGCAGGTGGAGCAGAGGGCCAGCATGTGTGTGTGTGCGCGTGCGTGCGTGCGTGTGTGTGTGTGTGTGTGTGTAATGGGGACCAGGATGAAGTGAAGCTCCTGGTTGCCTTACTTTTCTCTACTCCTCCCCTTCCTCCTCCTCCTCTTCCTCCTCCTCCTCCTCTTCTTCCTCCTCCTCTTCTTCCTCCTCCTCCTCCTCTTCTTCCTCCTCCTCCTCCTCTTCCTCCTCCTCCTCCTCTTCCTCTTCTTCCTCCTCCTCCTCCTCTTCTTCCTCCTCCTCCTCCTCTTCCTCCTCCTCCTCCTCTTCCTCCTCCTCCTCCTCCTCCTCCTCCTCCTCCTCCTCCTCCTCCTCCTTTCTCCTCCTTCTCCTCCTTTTGCCCCTCCTCCACCCCATGCTGGAGATTGAGTCCAGCACCCTGGGCATGCTAGGCAGGTATCCTATTGCTGAGCTATATTCCCAGCCCTGGACGTGTCCATCTTGACTGACCCTCACCTCCCACTCCAGGGTCCCCCAAATACTCAGGATCCTACAAGCTAGTGAGCCATGCCCGTGCTAGGTTACCAAATAGATCACAAGATCCCAGTTAAATCTGAATCTCATATAAACAGCAAACATTTTTACGTATGTCCCAAATATTTCATGGGACATGCTTATACTAAAACATATCGTTGTTTATGTAAAATTCGCCTTTGATGGGGCATCTTTTTTTTCCTGAACGCCTCCTCCCTGAGTGACCGATAGGGCATGTGCTTTTCAGTCTTAGCAGGACATAGTGATTAATGGCTCGAACCCTTGAGACAATGTCCAGTGTCCAGTCCTGACTCTCCTCGCACAGGCCACAGGACTGTGGACAAGTCGCTTAAGCCTGAGCCTACTTCCTCATCTTTAACCCAGGGATATGACATCATCTGTTTTCTGTTGATATCAGCAAATACCCAAGGCTGAGTAATTTACAGAGAATACAGTTTTGGCTTGTGCTTAGCTCATGGTTCTGCAGGCCGGGGAGTCCAACAAGGTGCCAACATCTGTTTCTGCAGACCTTCTGCAGAGTTCTGAGGCAGCACGGGCCACCACGTGTCTAGACAGGCCAAGCCGGCTTCAGCTCATCCCTCCTCCTCTGAAGCCATGATGCCATCAGGGGAGCCCACACTTTTAACCTCATCTCATCCTAGTCAACCCCCCAAGGCCTCACCTCCAAACACCATGAAGAGATGGTTTGGGGAGTTTCCAATATATGAGCTGTTGGGGGCTGCAGTCAAAGGGTAGCAGGATCATCACAGCACCCCCTGGTGACTGACTTCGTTCAAAGCCTGGCGACAGCAGAGGATGTTTTGGGTGGGTGAGGCTGGTGTTCCTTTTGGTGAAGAATGGACCAAACAGACCAGACTCATAGGACCAAGGTGTCGGTGGCGACCAGTCGACATTGCCAGAGTCTCTCCCTACTGAAGGTGTATTTTAAGAGGGATGCCGTGATGATGTGGTCAAGAGGGACTCTCTTTTTTTAAAAAATTATTTTGAACACACAAAAAGATGGAATTTGTGCATTATGATATAAACAGATAAAATCTTCCGATGAGTTGGCAGCACCAGAGCCCCCAAACAGCAAAATGTTAATGGGAAAATAGCAGGTGTGTGCTTCCCACGTCGTCCCCCACTCCCGGGCCTGCTGGTTACTTGGCAGTCACCCTGGAAATCGTGAAAATGACTGACACGTCTATTTTCGCATGTTTTGCTGCCAAGAATAAGACCAGACTGAAACAATTGGATTTTCCCCCTGTAGGACTCGGCGCCCAGGGCTGGGGATGTCTAAGGCATGGTCGAGAGCCTATGGTCTTGTGCACCCTCGGCGTTCACCGGCCCCCCTCTCCTCCCAGCCCTGACCATGCATCCCATGGGGGGAGGGTGCAGATTTTTCTTTTTGGTGGTACTGGGGTTCCTGGAAGCCCTTCTACCTCCGGTCTACAGTCCCAGACCTATTTTTACATTTTTATTTTGGAAACAGGGTCTCCTAAGCCAGCGCGCGCGGCTGGCTTCGAACCTGTGCGATCCTCCTGTCTCCGCCTCCCAAGCGCGGGGATGACAAGCGTGCCCACCACGCCCGGCCAGGGTACAGATTTTGTTGCAAGTTTTGCTTTAACTCTATACACATCACCTATAAATCCTACTACCTCATCCCACTCTCTTTCCCCAACATAGACATGTGGTCAAAATCTAGTCAGTGAGTGCTAAGGGCACTGTGATATTGGAAAGAGGGGTGTCATCCCACCTGGGCGATGGTACCAATAAGTAACAGGCCATTCCATTCCGTTCACTCATCCTGTGATTCCTGAGTGAGAAAAAGTCCATCCGCACTAGGATGGTGGGCCTGGCAGGCAGCAAAGAGTGAGCCACGAGCAGTCCCTGCCCAGGGTGGCTGGCATTCCAGTTGGTCAGAAACAAAGCTAGGTAAGAACACCCAAGGGGGAGTGCATCGATGCACATTTATATCCCATTGGGGAGTCACATACAAAAGGGCAGGGACTGAGAAGAGATGGGTCGCATCTCAACAAATCCCTAGAGACGTTCCACTCTCTGGGGGCAGAGCTCAGAGGTCTCAGGTCTCCACACAAAATGTCCTCCTCGGACTTAGCAGGGACCCTCAGATGATGTGCTGTGGTCAAGTAACCAGGCTGTAACTCAACACACAACTCATAAAACCAGGCTCTCAAATTTGCACATTACCCAGAGAAGGGGTTCTGGGTCATTTGGGAAGTGAACACTGTTACTTGTTTTATATTTTAACATCTCAGAGGGTGGTGTTGTTCTTGTAATTTAGTGTTATGTTTGCTTGAGTCTTGTTAAGAATGAAATTAGATATTTTCCTTAAAAAACTGTTTTTCCTTGAAGAAAATTGATTCTAGAGGAAGGCAAGCCCTCTGAATCTTCCAGACCCACTGTTCTCTTTTTTCTGAGTCTGAGCTGAATTGTTAGGATATTCTATTCTGTTTTCAACTTACTGAAGCAAGCCTCATGCTTGTCCAGCATCGCTGCAGAGATGGCAGGTCAGCTGGACCCTGCCAGAGGTGACCACAGATTTCGTCAAAAATCTGTCCAGTCTGGGGAAGACATGGAGGGGAGGAGCAGGAGATGAGGGGCCTTCACCCAGCTCAGGGCCTGGGGAGCAGCGCCAGGGGTGCACACTGGCTGGTGAACCCCGAGGCTGCCTGTGTTAGGCGGTGGAGGGGTGGGGGTCCTCTGCTGGGCTTCTTGGTGGGCTGCTTCAGCTGCCACAACCTCCTCAGCCTGCCCAGCGAAGCTTTCACTTTCCTTTGATAATTTGAGGTTGTCAGGATGGTCCTGGGGAAACCCAGGGTTTTCTCTCTTTTCCTTTACTTGGTTGCTGATCTCCGTCTTCCTTTTATTGCCCTGAAATAAAAATGGAGATGAGATGAATCTTATCCTCAATTGAATTGGGACCACCTTTGTCTTTCTGAACAAATGTCACCATTCCGGAATTGTGAGGACTTTTACGTGTTCAACCAGTTGCTTGGGAATATAGTGTGTATGGACATAATTATTGATAGTGGTGATTTGGAATCAGTTTTCCATCTTTCTACTCTCTCCTTTTTACAAGATATCACACATCATATTTTAATTGTATTGTACATGACTTAGTAAATCAATCACTTAGTAATCAATCACTTTTTAAAATCATAGATACATCACTACCCAGAGCTAACCATTCAAGACGTTAATATTTTGTGTTTTCATCATTTATCTACATTTTCAATTAAAACTTGGATCATCCTATATACATAATGCTGTAACTTGAGGCTAATACTTGATAAAGACTTTCTCCAGTGGTGACTCAATTAATTCTGCCTAAACTTCTGTGGCTATAGGCTAAACCTGCTCAGTCTTAGGTCAGAAGATGGGTTGTTGGGGACAGGAGATGTTGAAGCAAAGAGCAGAGAGAGCTTATAGGAGAATTGCATAGCTCCCTGTTTTAGTCAACTTTTCCATCATTGGGACCAAAATACCCCACAAGAGCAACTTAGAAGAAAGGTTTATTTGGCTCAGTTTTAGAGGGCCAGTCCACAGCCAGCCAGCTGTGAGGTAGAAACCACAGCAGCAAGGTATGATGGAGGACCACCATTCACACATCATGGTGGTCAGAAGCAGAGATACACGGACAGGAAGTGTCCAGGGAAAGATGTATAGTTCTCCAGGTCATGGTCCCTGTAGCCTCCTCCTCCAGTTAAGCCCTGTCTCTGTACCTTGCTGTATCAGGGACCATGTGTTCAACTCATGAGCCTTTGGGGGACATTTTAAACTCAAACCATAATGCTGCCTCTAAGACTGACCTCCCTGTGATGAGCTATTTGCACTTGTTAATACTTTTAAGTCTTTCTGATCTTGAAGTCTTCCAAGTTCTCTCCCTATATATGTCCTCGAAAGAACTAATCACCAATAGGGCTTCCAGAACAAGACACAGGTCATAGATACTGGGGTAACGTGCTTATAATTCCCTACCCTTCATTTAGTTTTTGAATGTTGAAGACGTATCAACAAAGTCTACTGATTTTACCTGTGTTGCAATCAGCTAACTAAAGTTAGCTTGTGATTCCAGTCCATGTTGTAATGTGCTTTTTTTTTTTTTTTTTTGTTAACGCTTTCCGGTATCAAATATGTTTGACTTGTGAAAAAGTCTCAAAAAATGTCACGTGTAGGGTCGGCCTTGGAGGCTGATGGGTCAAAAAGCCAGGCCCTGGTGGGTCTGGTCAACCTTCCACAGCAGAGTGACAACCTGAGAAATCAGAGCTGGTGTAATGCGGACAGAGAGGGCCCGTGTGAAGGGCGTCAGCAACTCTGAACAGGCTGTGAGGCTCCCAGAGCCAGCAGCCTCGGCTCCAGTAAGCCATTCACTTTCTCTCCCCCATGGTCATAAGTGCTGCTTGTTGTTGAAAACCTGGGACTTGTTAGGGCTCAGCCTTTGCCTCTGAATAGCTGAGAGATGACTCAGCAGCTGGAGAGTCACCTCGTGAAGGAGGGAGCTGTGGTCTGGTGCCGCGTTCTTAAACCTGATGCCAGTCCCGTCTCTGATGGAGCTACCAAGAGGACAGCTCAGGTGACATCCACGTGTAAACAGCGAGGCCCATGGCAGCCCGGTCCAGCTGCACCAAAGTCCTCCTGCGCAGGCCCCTGTGCAGTCTGCTCTGCTCTAAAGCTTCCACGCCAGCCGTCACCGGTGTGGAGCACCGGTCCATGCTGCTGTCTGCTGGGTGCTTGTGTTAAGTGTTTCTCTGGAGCTGCACAACAGCCCAGGTCATTTGTCCTGGTGAATGACAAAGGAGTCAGCCAGCCTTCTCCCGGGGAGGGCGGAGGAGCCCCTGGAGGAGAGAGAGCTGCCTAGAGCCCTCGACCGGAGACTTGGCACCAGCAGAGGAACAACACCAAGACCCAAGAGACGGAGGGAGGGGTCTGGAGAGCTGCTCTGCCGAGATGGCCCTGGAGGGAGGGGACGGACGCAGCTCGAACAAGATGGGGTGCTGTCACGCCTCTTGGGGGCGTGAGAGGCTGTGATCTCCATGGAAACTCACCGGACCTTAGAGAAAACATGGATCCCGTACATTCTGTGTAACTTGAACCAGCATCCTCCTCAGAATCGGTGTGCCTATAAAGTCTCCTGTGTTGCAAAATAGCCCATTCTGTTACACATGTATTTCTATTGTGTGTGTGTGTGTGTGTGTGTGGTACTGGGGTTCCTGGAAGCCCTTCTACCTCCGGGCTATACTCCCAGACCTATTTTATACTTTTTTATTTTTTGGAAACAGGGTCTCTTAAACCAGTGCGGCTGGCTTCGAACCTGCGCGATCCTCCTGTCTCTACCTCCCAAGTGTGGGGATGACAAGCGTGCGCCACCACGCCTGGCCCACATGTATTCCTAAAACAAGGAATAGTGGCGCACATGCATAATCCCAGTCCTTGGGAGGCTGAGACAGGAGGATCACAGGTTTGAGGCCAGCCTCAGAACTCAGTGAGACCATGTTTCAAGATAAAGATGGAGCTCAGAGGGAGGATGCCCCAGGGTTCAATCCCTAGTAACACACAACACACACACACACACACACACACACACACACACACACGCTGAAGGAAAAAAATGAAGGAGAAACAGATATGTCTGAAAAAACATTTTTAGCCGGGCGTGGTGGCGCACGCTTGTAATCCCTGCGCTTGGGAGGCAGGGACAGGAGGATCGCGCAGGTTCAAAGCTGCGCTGGCTTAAGAGACCCTGTTTCCCAAAATAAAAAAGTATAAAATATGTCTGGGCGTGTAGCCCCGAGGTAAAAGGGCTTCCAGGAAACCCAGTACCACCAAATAAATAAAGAAACAAACAAACAAACAAACAAACATTTTTAGTTTCTGATTTCTCTTTTTGTAGAAAACTTAGGAAGCACAGGAATACACAAAATAATATGAAGTGAACATGTGTACACTCACCAAACATGTGTACACTCACCAAACATGTGTACACTCACCAAACGTGTACACTCACCAAACATGTGTACACTCACCAAACGTGTGTACACTCACCAAACATGTGTATACTCACCAAACAATCACGGTGAACTCTGTATTCCCAGTTGCTTTCTCTTTGGACATTCAGATTCCTCGTTGAGTGCTCGCTTCAGCAGCACAGATACTAAACTGCATGTCATGTCACCCAGAGAACTTTCCAAACAAGAACCTAAAACTCATACGATGGCTGAAGAGGAGCGAGGACCCGGTGTCCCACAGAGCCTAGGTGGCTTCATTACCTGATTCGTGAGCCAGAACTACATGTTCTTCTCTTTAGCCAGAAATAAGGTGTATTTGAAATTGTCAATTAAATCTTTTTCAAATTCAACGTATATGTGTACAGATGGTAGTATTCAGTAAATACTTGAAAAATACACAAATCATTCGCCACACCTGTACGTGACATTCTTTACTGCAACAGACCTTAGTTAAACGCAACTGCAAGTAGGTGATTGCAAGATGTTTAAGATAAAGTTTCTAGTCAGTTTTCCTTTTAATGTGCCTGTCTGACATTACCGGTTACTTTTGTTAAATGAAGTTTATATGTTGCATTTTAAAAAGTCTCATTGAAAGCCGGGTGTGGTGTCGCAGGCTTGTAATCCCCGCAGGCTTGTAATCCCGCTTGGGAGGCTGAGACAGGAGGATCACACAGGTTGGAAGCCAGCCTCAGCTAATTAGTGACACTCTCGGTAATTTAGTGAGACCCTGTTTCCAAAAATAGGTCTGGGAGTATAGCCCGGAGGTAGAAAGCCTCTGCGTTCCACCCCCAGTACCACACACACACACACACACACACACACATACACATAAATAAATAAAAATTAAAAATTAAAAAATCTAATTGAAAATGTGATTCTTAATGGCTTTTCTACCTTACTGAGACACCAAATTTTCTGTTTTGTTTGTGTATCGTTATTTTAGATTATTCAGTAACTTGAACAGTTCTTCAATAAGCATTTTTGTCTAGAAATTTAATCTATGATAAGCATTATTTCCTTAGAAAAAGATCCAGGAAGAATGTTAGCCTAGAAAGACTTTGAGACTGATTCAGCCAGTACTTCTCAGTACAAATAAAATACTAATCAACAGCTTCACACAATCTCCAGAGATTCAAGCTGGGCCAGCCTTAGCAACCCAGTGAGATCTCAGCAACTTAGTGAGACCCTGTCTCAAAATGGAAAATATAATAAGACTAACGTGTAGCTTGGAAGTAGAATGGCCCTGGGTTCAGCCTCCACTACCAAAACAAAAACAAAACCCTCATCCTTTTATATAAGACCAAAAAAATAAAGTCATTTAAGGTCTTAAAAAATTAAGAGAATAGCTTATCTCTTCCATTGATGATATCAATTACTCAGATAGAAAGAAATGGTCCTTTTTATAAATTAAGCCAGTCAGTATAAATGGAAATTACATTAGGTTATTTTGTTTCTTGTAATATTGTCAGATCTAATGGGGTTTGGTTTAAATATACATTGAAGTCTGGCATGGTGCCACACGCCTGTATTCTCAGTACTTGGGAGGCTGAGACAAGAGGGTAGCAAGTTCGAGGCCAGCTAGGCAACTTAGGCCTTTAGCAACTTAGTGAGACTTTGTTTACAAATAAAAAATACAAGAGTGCTGGGGGTATAGCTTGGAGGTAGAACACCCCTGGGTTCAATCCCCAGTACCACAAAACAAACAAACTTTGAATATAACATTCTCCTCTTGATTGAATTTGATTCATCATAAGTTTTTAAGATCCCCTGGAGTAGTTAAATAACTTTAACACGTGTTTTAAAAGTCAGCACTTAAAACTTCTGAGACTTTCCGCTGGCTGCTGGCTTGCTGCTGGCTTCTTTCAACAAAATTGCTGGAGAAAAAGAGTTCCTGAGTCACCGCAGGCGTCACGCAGCAGGAATGCTTTGAGTGCACTCCTTCCCCTGAGAAGCGATGTTTTTTTCTCTCTTTGTCTGTCTCACCCTGAAGGTGTGGCTTTCTCAGGAAAACAGCAATTCCCTCTTCATGCCCTAGCCATGACTCCAAGGTCTGGGGATGCTCGAACCCAGTAGACTCGTAGAAAATCCACCCATAACCCCGACACTTCTGGGAAAATCTGCTAGCACACCAGCGGGGTCTTTTCCCAGGTTCTCAGCTAAACTCATTCTCTTCTCTGGAGAGAAGGAGTCACTGTCAGAAGTAGAAAGAAAGCAGGGAAGGTCCGACTTGCCCTGCCTGTGACTTGCCCAGAGCATCGCAGCAGATGTCCCTGGTCACCTCAGGTGGCAGGCAGGTGAGAGTTGCCGTAGCCTGAACTGTTTTTACCTCCAAAACTCAGGCCAAAATCTAGTCCCCGTGATGAGATGCTGAGAGCTGGGAGATGCTGTAGAGCTGGAAGATGCTGTAGAGCTGGGAGATGCTGTAGAGCTGGGAGATGCTGTAGCCCAGTGGCGGGCGCGCTCAGCCTGCTCCCGGCCCGGGCTTCCTTCCCCAGAACCACGAAACAAACGAAAAAATAGGTGGGGCCTTTAGAAGGTGATCAGGGCTGTGTCTTTGTGAATGAGAGAGTTTATGTATTTGAGTACTGGATTATTGAATCAATGGGTAAAGAGTGGCCTTAGTAGTAGTTCTGCTGTACAGGCAGTGTAGCTCCAGACCCCTGTGTTCCTGACTCTGGCCACCTGAGCTCCTGCCCTGTCTCAGGCTCTGACAAATGCTACCTCTCAGCCTTAGTCTAGAAGTGCGAGCAAATCAAACTTCTTTTTAAAAAAGTAACTTACTAGCCGGGCATGGTGGCGCACGCTTGTAATCCAGCATTTGGGAGGCTGAGACCTGGAGGATCCCAGTTCGCGGACAGCCTCAGCTACTTAGTGAGGCCCTCTGCAACTCAGTGAGACCCGGTTTCAAAATAAAGAATAAAAAATAGGGCAGGGGGTGTAGCTCAGAGGTCAAATGCCCCTGGGTTCCATCCCCAGACCCGAAAAAAAAAAAAAAGTAACTTACCAGCTGGACATGGTGGTGCATGCTTGTAATCCCAGTACTTGGGAGGCTGAGACAGGAGGTTCGAGGGCAGCCTTAGCAAGTAGTGAGGCTCTCTCTCATCAACAAACAAAATATAAAACAGGTCAGGGATGTAGCCTGGAGGTAGAATGCCTCTGAGTTCCATCCCAGTATCAAAAAAGTAAAAATGAAAATAAAGTAACTTACCCAAGCCAGTCGTGGTGGCACACACCTGTAATCCCAGTGCTTGGGAGGCTGAGACAAGAGAATCATGGTTCCAGTACGGCCTCTGCAACTTATCGAGACTCAGCAACGTAGCCAGACCTTGTGTTAAAATAAAATATGGGACTGAAGAGGCAGAATGCTCAGAGGTAGAATGCCCCTGGGCTACATCCCCAGTAATGCACATGCGTGCATGCGCGCGCGCGCACACACACACACACACACACACACACACACACAGTAACTATACAAACTATATGTGAATTGTCATGATCATAAAGTACACCTTCTATATACACAAATTTTATTTGTCAAAAATGTAGGTAATAATAGAAAAGTATCCAAAAATAAGAGACAATCATAAGTTCCAGAAATATATGTATTTGTGGTACTGGGGATGGAACCCAGGGGTCTTCTACCACCAAGCTACACTCCCAGCCCTATTTTTATTCTTTTTTTTTTTTTTTTTTTTAGCTGTACTGGGAATGGAACCCAGGGACATTATACCTCTGAGCTATTTAATCCCCATTTTTTTTTTTTTTTTTGGTGGTACTGGGGATGGAATTTAGGGGCCTCCTTCAGGATACACTCCCAGACCTATTTTATATATATTTTTTATTTGGAAACAGGATCTCTTAAGCCAGCTGAGGCTGGCTTCGAACCTGTACAGTCCTCCTGTCTCAGCCTCCCAAGTGCAGGCATTACAAGCATGTGCCACCCCGCCTGGCCCCAGTCCTATTTTTTATTCTTTATTTTGAAACAGGGCCTCACTGAGTTGCAAAGGGCCTCACAAAGTAGCTGAGGCTGTCCACGAACTGCCATCCTCCGGTCTCAGCCTCCCAAATGCTGTGATTACAAGTGTGCGCCACCATGCCTGGCTATTCTTTATTTTGAAACAAGGTCTCACTAAGTTGTAGAGGGCCTCACTAAGTAGCTGAGGTTGGCCGCGAACCACGATCCTCCAGTCTCAGACTCCCAAGGACTAGGATGACAAGCATGTGTCACCACACTCAGCTTCAAAAATATTTCTAAATAATCATTAATTAAAAATTAATTAAATTAATCATTTATTAAATGAAAAATTTGGCAGACGGGTTACACGAATCTTAAATATAGTTGAAGAGAGCAACAAAAAACATATTTGAAGCAATTAGCTAATATTTAAATATAGAGAAGCAATGAAGAAGTGAAGAGATACCAGGTAGGAGGTTTAGAAGCATAGCCTGTGCCAGCCGGGCCTGGTGGCGCACACTTGTCATCCCAGTACTCGGGAGGCTGAGACAGGAGGATCGCAGGTTCACGGCCAGCCTCAGCTACTTAGTGAGACCATGGTTCCAAATAAAGAGTTAAAAATAAGGCTGAGGGTGTAGCTCAGAGGTAGAATGCCCTGTGTTCAATTCCCCGTACCACAAACAGCAAACAAACAACAACAAAAGCAAAATACTATAGCATGTGTTTGTCTAAACAGAATCCCAGAATGGAGAGAACAGAAGAGAAGAAATTTTGGGAGAGATCATGGCTCAGAACTTTCTAGAACTGATGAGACCACGAATCCCAAGTTACAAAAAGAAAGAAAACCATACCATGTTCTATGATCGTGAAATTACAGAAAACCCAATGAAAAAGAAAAGATCTTAAAAGGAGCCCAAGTCAAGAAATAGATCACGGTATATAAAGAAATACAAGATGTGGAAAGTTTGTTCAAACTGACTGAACACCCATGTGTCATAAAATTTATAAAGGAGTTTCTTACCTGTGTAAATTTATCTGTACAGCTTGGACGAGTAACTTACATTTTAAATGCCTTCAAATATGTTTTAAATATTTACCAAAAAAAAAAAAAAAGAAATGGATCACCTAGAAATAAAAATGAGATGTGTGCAGACTTCTTATTTGCTATGGAAGCCGGAGGGAGCAAAGCGATCCCGTGGAGGGCCGGCTCAGCGCTGGCCACCCAGGGGCCCAACGTGGGAAAAGATGGACTGCCCAAGAGAATCTTATGAACAACGGTGGCTTGAACTAAAACGATTTCCAAAGGTGCTCCCCAAAGAGAGGGAGTGAGTCCAGGAACGCGATTCCAGTCTGATGCTAAGGACATAAAGAGTAAAATACTTACAAGCCGAGCATGGTGGCTCGTGTGTGCAATCCTAGTTCTTGGGAGGCCACTGAGACAGGAGGATTGCAGGTTCGAGCCCAGCCTTAGTTCCTTAGTGAGACCCTCTGGAACTTAGTGAGACCCTGTTTCCAAATAAAGAATGAAATAATAGGGCTGGGGGTGTAGCTCGGAGGTAGAATGCCCCTGGGTTCTACCTCCCAGTGTAGCTAAAATAAGAAAAACAATAATAATTTTCTAGTTGGTGTGTACATATTCAAAGAGTTTAGAATTACAAAATAATAATCAAAAGTTTAAAAACCAATGCTGGACCAAAGTTACTTAACCTCAGTCAGCCTCTGTCTCATCACCTACAGAAGTGGGGGGATAAAAACAGCACCTTCTTCGCAGTCACACATAGTTAAGACAATCGAATTGTCCAACGCCCATCCAATACAAAGTGCTCAATAAATGTTTGCCATTGTTATTCGTTGTTTTTTTTTTTTTTTTAAAGAATCAGTGCTGGGGAGAAAGAACAAGTAACTCAAGGTTGAACGACTGTTCAGAAATGGTCAAGAGATGGATTAATGTTAACAAAGGGTATATTTTTCAAACTAGTAGAGGAAAAAAATTGAATGTATAATAGAAAGTATAATAGAAAATAACAACAAATCAACTGAAGTACAGAATAAAAATAGAGAATTAACAGGATGATAGGAAGCACAAAGTAAGATAAGATAGAAAAATAAGTCCTAATATAGTACTAATACAATAGATAAACATGAACTGACTTTCCACTCAAAAAATCTACTATGCCCCGTTTAAATAAGACATCTAAATCCTTAGGATGCAGGGAGCTTTTTAGATATAAAAAAGAATTAAAGAATATAAAGAAGTATGGATGTAAAACAAATACTTAAGAAAGCTGAAACAGCTACAAAAATCAGAGAAATCCTTATTAGGGATAGGAACTGTCACTGCATATTGATGTAACAATTGCAAATCTGCACACTTAAATAGTTTCAAAATACATGAAGCAGGAATATTGACAGACCTCCTGGGAGAAATGAACGTGTTCTTTACCAGGTGGAAGATTTCAGCCTTTCTCAATTATTATGTGGAACAGACTAGAACATTACTATAGGTATGGATCTATCCAACATTATTTAACAGACTCAATTAAATGGACATTCAGATACAATGTGCAGGAAAGTACACATTCCTCTTACATGCCAACAGAGTATCTACACAAATCGAACATGTAGTTGACCATAGAGAAGAATCTCGAAACTCAAAGTCTTACATATCGTGTTCTTTTTTGACAAGAATGCAAATTAGTTAAAAATTCAGTTTAAAAAATGGTTTTTGGTACCAAGTTCCATGTGTACCATAGACAGTGTGTTCAAACCACAAGAGTATTTGGAAAAGCTGGAGTTAAGTCGAATTAAATAATACTAATGAGGTGGAGGGGGAAAGGCTTTTTTCCTACAGGAATTCTCACATGCTTTCTTGTACTAATGCCTCTGGTGAACTCTTAGATGAAGACGTGAAATGTTTTATTCAGTGCGCTGTGCATTTGTTTTGCTACACAATTTTCTATCCGTTGAGTAGCTGGTGGGACTCGCCTTCGGTTGGGCTCACGCTGGGACCCCACTCCACTGCCAGCCCAGGGCACCCTGCATTGAAGCCCTGCTGCTTTATTGACCCTATTAACTTCCTTCAGCAACTGCAAAGCTGGATACCACATGCCTTGGTGTGCATCCTAAGAAAGCCGTGACTCGGGCTCCCGAGAAGAAGGCAAGAGCCTAACTCAGAGGGCACACTGCCACCAACAGCAGGCTAGGCTCAGTAGGACGCGGGCGTGCGAAGTCAGGAGTCATTTTGTTTGTAAATCTTTCTCATTTCTCAAGAGCACCTGTGCTGCTCTGCAATACCTTCCAATGCTGAGGCCTGCTGTAAAATTCCTGAAGCTACTTCTCCCACTTGTCAGGGCAGCTGTGACCCTCGGGTTGGTCCTCATCCAAGACCCTCATGCTCTAGACAGGTTAGAAACAAGGGTTTCTTTCCCGATCAAAACTTGTTTTAAGAAGAGGTTTTGCATTAATAGATGGAATTTCACTAACAACTAAACATAGTGTCTCATAATATAATATTAGAATGTTATGGTCAAAGGAAGGAGTGAATTTATCTATTTCTTCAACAGAGGCTTCCCAAACGCCTAACCCATGTCAGCTGCATACAATTATGTAGAAGGTGAATAGTTAATAGCTTGAAACCCAAACATAGTTGTCCAGAAGGATGAAGATCTGCTGTTGACCATCGTGGAGGCTGATGTCTGCTCAGTACTTTGTGTCTAGACCCGTGCTTGGTATTGTCAGTGTTGTCGGAGAATCATTGACATCCCCATGGTAACGCTATCAAGTTGTCCCAATTAAGATTCTCAGTTTGCAGAGGAGAAAAGGAAGCTCTTCAAATGAAATTAACTTGCCCAAGGTCGTACAGTAAAGGCTGCCGCCTGGATTGACAAACCAAATCTGTCTGGTTCCGAAGGCTTGTGTTTTTAATTCCCACACCAGCAGGAGAACTACATCGGAGCTGGATGCACTGAGAGAATATTATTAGACACACCAGATAAAATATCATAATTAAAATCTGCACACGGGAGCAGAAGAGCGAGGACAGCCTCCATGATGCGGAGGACTCCATCGGAAGTTTTCCAGATGCAAACCAAAGGGGTTGAGAACCACGCATCAGAGAATGTGGGAAGTATCGGGGTAACTGGGGTTTCTGCAGAAGAGAACAGAATCAATGCAAAAGACCTGACATCCATGGCAGGGTGGTGCGCTTTGGGATCTTTAAGTAGAGAGCACCCCTCCAGTTATTGGGAGAGACAGGAGACAAACATAAAGATTTTATTACTCACAGGCCCTGGGGGTGCCTGAAATACCAGGAACACACCCCCAAGCATGGCAAGAATGGGAAACATCCATGGACCATGGCCTTTTCTGGGTCCAGGGTATTAATAAAATATGGGGAGTTTGGATTGGCGAGTTTAAATCATACAGGCGTGAACTTCAGGAGGACATGAGGTGACCACGTGGGGGTCACCGTGGTATCTGAAGTCCAGGTGGGGCCTGGGGTCGCCAGGGCCAAGGAGACAGGCGCATCTTGCTGCCTCATAGGAAAGTGGTCATGAGGAGCCGTTGCAGGAACACATGTCTGCCTCAGCCCCACTGAGGAGCCAGGGCGAGGCGCAGGACCATGGGTGACTGAGCCCTATTTCTCATACAAGGCACCCTAACATAGTCAAACAAATGGATCCTGACACAATGTAAAAACGATAAGAATCCCCTCCAAGGGGGGTAAACATTCCTGTATTTAAGAACAACCTGTCTCTGTAGTTTGAAAAGATTCACCAAGTACAGAGCAAAATTACTGGAAAATCTCAACAATAAATGTGCTCGGTATAAACACTTTTTGTTTTTAGTGAAACCCAAGAAGATGTGTTCATAGAACTCTGTCTTTGGTTCTATGAGTTTGGACTCACAAACAAGAGAGAAAAATAATTTCAAGATTCTATCCAGGTCCTCGGTGCCTCTTTCTAGCCAATCCCTGCTCCCAGAGGCAACCGCTATTCTGATTTCTCCTGCTATAGATTAGCCATGCTTGCTTTTGAACTTCAGATAAATGGGACTATATGGTATATAGCCTCCTGGTTCCCTCTGCTTACCATATGCCTGCAAGACTCATCAGTAGTCTGTTTCCTCCTGTTGCTGAGATGTATTTCATAGAATGAATAAACAACAATCTGTTTGCCATTTCTTCTGCTAATGAACTTTTGGAATTTTTCCAGCTTTTAGCTATAATAAATAAAATTGCTGTGAACGTTCTTCAGCAAGGCTGCTTATAGGCTTATGTTTTTATTCCTCTTTAGTAAATACCTATGGGAGCATTTGCTGTGACATAGGACAGTTTTATTAAAACTTCAACTTTATTTAAAGAAAAACTTCATTAAGCCGGACGTGGTGGTGCACACTTGTAATCCCTGTACTGAGGGGCTGAGACAGGAGGATCACAGTTTCGAGGACAGCTCCAGGAACCAGTGAGACTTTCATCAACCTAGCAAGACCCTGTTTCAAAATAAAAATAAAATGGGGCTGGGGTATAGCTTGGAGGTAGAATTCCCCTGGGCTCAATCCTTAGTACCACGAAAAGATAAGAAATAAAGAAAATAAAAGCTAGCTGGGCATGGTGGCGCACACTTGTAATCCCAGCATTTGAGAGGCTGAGACCAGAGGATCACGGTTCACGGACAGTCTCAGCTACTTAGTGAAGCCCTCCGCAACTTAGTGAAACCCTGTTTCAAAATAAAGAATAAAAAATAGGACAGGGGGTATAGCTCCGAGGTCGAATGTCCCGGGGTTCCATCCCCAGACCCGCAAAAAAAAAAAAAAAAAAAAAAAGAAGAAGAAAAAGAAAGAAAAGCTTCATTAGAAGCTGAAGCTGCCAGTTTCACAGCGTGGCCGCTGTATCATTGGACGCTCACATCAGCTGCAATGCATCCACGTTCTAGTTGCTCCAGGTCTTGGCCAACATTCGATGCTGGCTGTATTTTCCATTTTCATTTGCATGTGAGGTGGTATTTCATTATAGTTTTAAATTTTCCCAAAGAGTAAAGATATCGAGCCTCTTTCTATGGGCTAATTGGCCATTGTCCACCTTCTTTAATAAAATGTCCGTTCACATCCCTTAGTGGCTTCTCCTCCTAACCCAGGTAGAGGCTGTGAGGACCTGAGCTGAGGTGCTAGCACTAGAGACACGAGTTGAATACATGCTGAAGAGACAAGTAGAAGGTAAACCAAGGGGATGTCACGAGGGGGAGAGAGGTCCCGGGGACACTGGCCTCCAGGCTCCTGGAATGAGTGGAGGAGGATGATAACACTGGCTCTTGCACAGATAAGAAGCTGTGTTCCTCCCCACTTCAACCCTACAGACATGATTCAACAGATGCTGTTGTTCTGTTCTCCTCTGGCACCAGGGTTCCCCAGAGCATTCTTTCTCCAGGCTACACCCATTGCCTTTCACTTGTTTTTTTTGAAACAAGGTTTTCACAGAGTTGCTGAGGTTATCGATCAGACTAAGTTACTGGGGCTGGGTGTGATCCAGCGAGCCTCCTGTCCCAGCCTCCCAAGTCCTGGGGTCACAGGCGTACACCACTATTCCTGGCTTTAACAAACCCTCAGAGTTCCTCTGTCTTGCTGTGGACAGAGCCTCTTAATGAAACCTGGTCTTCAACCAACCCCAGCTCATGTGCTCTCGTCAGCTTTTCTTCTGAGAACACACCTAGAGCTAAAGCACTGGCGTCCAACCCTGAATTCATGCGTGTAGAATTACGCTCTTGTTAATCAAAGGGGACTTCATTGGGACCTTCAGAAGGTCCTGAGAGGTATCCATGGGAGGCTTTTTAAAAAGTCATTAGTATTCAGTCAGCAAAATCTTAACCTAAAATTGTATGCATTACCGAGGCCCACTAATACATTTAATTTGTTGGGTTTTTTTTTTGGTAAAAATTATAATCATCCAATAACACTGCCCTAGAAAAAGCTTCTATGAGATTGTTATTTATGAACATTAGAGTATTACTTATACCCTAAATGATCATGATGCACTGGTGCACTGGGCTATTTTCATTGTTGTGACCAAAATACCCAATCAGAGCAACTCAGAGAAGGAAAGATTTATGTTGGCGCATGGTTTCAAAGGTCGAGTCTATGGCTGGCGGACTCCAAGACAGAAACATTATGGTGGAAAAGTGTGGCAGAGGAAAGCTGATTAGCTTACGTCAACCAGAAGCAGAGAGATCAGGGAGTGGCCGGGAACATAGATATATGGTCCTCAAGGCCACACCCCAGTGACCTACCTCTCTGTCTCTGAACCTTGCTGCATGGGAGACTGGGCTTCAACACATGAGTTTTCTTGGTGGGGGCACTCCAGATTCAAACCCTGTGCCATGGGCACGCTTTTCTCAGAGTCGCTCCGCACGCCTGTGCGCACACGCACAAACACAGACAGATATTGGCCACTTGATTTCCATGAGGCCCAACCTTTGAACAGAATGAATCAGTAGATCCAGGACTCTTAGATCAGTGTGTTCACGCCAGGTTTAAAAACAACCTTAGTCACAGAATGGCTGTGCTTCATGGAGTCAGTACAAAAGCTCTCTTGAGAAGCCTTTCCCGAGCCATTCCCAGGAAAGTCCCGGTGCCCTCATCAGTCTCGGTGCCCTTATCAGTCTCCCTCATCAGTCTCCCTCATCAGTCTCCCTTATCAGTCTCCCTCACCAGTCTCCCTTATCAGTCTCCCTTATCCCTCATTTGCATCCCGTTCCTCTTCATTTGCACATGTGTCTGAACACATGATGGGTTGTATATGTGTTTGGGTAAAAAACACTTTCCAATTCAGGGATCATAAAATAAGCTTAGTCAGCTTGTCTGTATTCTTGTTTTGACTCAGCTATGAGTGTGCAAATCATGAAATTAGTTTGCTAAAATTCCTATTGGTTCGATGTCAGAAAGAAGCCTTTAGAGAAAAAACGAATTTGAAGTGAATTTGGGGTGGAGTAAAAGTGAGGGGTAGCGATGTGTCCCTCAGGCTGTGGCTTGCAAAACAGATTTATGAGTTGCAATCTTGGTGTGCTTTTGGTTCCTGTGATATCTTGCTTCATCTTGCCCTGGGACGTGTGGAGAGGCATGCATTATAGATTATAATAAAATACTGTGTTAGGAAAGTTCAGTGAAAAAAAAAAAAACACACACACACCAGGAGTCAGACAGCAGACCAACAGCAATCAAGAGACCAACGCAAAATAGCAGAGGAGTTTTCAGAAACAGAAGCGATCGTCCTAGAAAGGATTCAGTACAATTTCCCCTAGCGGAACACAGATAGGAGTCCTCAAACCAGGAGGCCCCCTTTCCACCACAAAGAAGACTGAATACAAGAGTCATGGTCAATGACAACGCTTTTAGGGATGGAGGAAATTGCTTTTAGCATCTAATAAAAAACATTTTAAGGGTTGGTTCAAAAGAAGAAGAACACACAATCGGATTGGCATCAAACTTAATATCTGCAGCTCAAAGTGTTAAATATCAACAAATTAATATCTCTATATGTGTGTGTGTGTGTGTGTGTGTGTGTGTGTGTGTGTGTGTGTTGAAGGGCTTTATTACAACCATATACCAAACAAGGCCCTTCTTGGTAAGAAGTAAAAAGCATATATATTTACAATCCAATTGGAAGAAAATATATGAGCATAGTCATTAAAATTTTTTCAGACCCGCATAGTGGCACACTCTTGTAATCCTGGTACTTGGGGGACTGAGACAGGAGGATCGCAAGTTTGCAGCCAGCATCAGCTACTTAGTGAGGTCCTCTGTAACTTAGTAAGACCCTGTTTCAAAATAAAGAATAAAAAATAAGTGAGGGTGTAGCTTTGAGGTAGAATGCCCCTAGGTTCAATACCTTATCCCCAGTATGCCCCTAAAACTTCAGTAGGAGTGTAATGATTGCATCACATCCTAATAATTGTAAAGCTAGAATACAATTAAAATCATAATAGAGCCGGGCGTGGTGGCACAGGCTCGTAATCCCAGCACTTGGGAGGCTGAGATAGGAGAATTGCACAGGTTCGAAGCCAGCCTCAGCTACTTAGTGAGGCCCTTTGCAACTTAATGAGACCCTGTTTCCAAATAAAATAGAAAACAGGTCTGGAAATGTACCCTGAAGGTAGAAAGCCCCTGGGTTCCATCCCCAGCACCACAAAAAAGAAAAAAAAAAGCATAATAGATAGACAAGTTGATGTGTATTCACAGGTCCCAACACACATATAAATTTAAATTAGTGAGACTATGAGAAAGAAATTCAGTATGCATCGTTAGGAAAGCCAAGAAATTGTTTGAGAAAAACATGTTTGGATTCTGAACTCATAACTATGCCCACAGACTGCAAAGACACAGGAGTGTGTATGTGTGTGTGTGTGTGTGTGTGTGTGTGTGTGTGTGTGTTATGTGTGTATAAAATATGTGTATATAAAATGTATGTGTGTGCATGTGTAAGCAAAACTATGAAAGTATTGGAAAAAATGTAAGTAAATAATTTTGTTGTTTCAGAGTAAAGATTAATTTCTAAGTATACTTCCCAAGCAGAAGCCCCTAAAGAGAAACAGATATAGTTGAAGATATAATCACTTATATAATAATAAAATAATTTTCCAGCTATCTCAAAGTTAACGGTTTGAAAATCAATGATAATTTATTTATAACAAAAATGATGAGAAGTGAATACCCTTCTTAGACAAAGAACAATAATTATTTAATTATTTAATAATTAATTATTAAATAATTAAATAATTATTTAATAATTTAATAATTATTTAATTATTTAATCAATAATTAAAAGATAATTGCCATGAAAGAAAAATGAGTTTATAAAAAAAATAAAACGGAACTAGTAAACATAAAAAGATCGTTATCTATCAAATTAACCAAGGGTTTAAAAACAAGATCCTGTCCAGTGTGGGCACGAGGGATTGTAATGGGTTCAAATGGGGTGCCGAGTAAATTAACCACGTGGATCCTGCTGCAAGGTCCCTGTGCCAGGGAGGGCTGCGTGTCCCTGTGTGGCTGGGGGAAGGCTGAGCGGGGTATGTGTCTCTCCGGGGCTTCTCTCGGGTCCTCGGTGGTGGCCTGCGACCTTCACCTCCTATTCAGTACAGTACCTGCCTTCCTCCCTCCCCACCCATCTTATCTACAGGCCTAGGGAAGCCCATTAACTCACGCTTAACTACTGGAATTTAAGTTCTGGCCATGCCAGGATGGTATCAAAATCAACAGATAAAACGTGCCCTTTCCTATGCCCCTTGCGCCAGGTAGATGGCCCATGCCTGCCCGAGACCCTGCACTCCTGCAGGAGCTGTCTCTACTCCAACACGTTCCCAAACACAGCCTGACCCTGTCTTCTCTCCCTCTCTGGAATTTGGGGGTCTTCTTGCTTCCTGGCCCTCGGTAGAACAAACCAGAGGGTGTGTGTGAATGGATTCTTCATCTGAACTGGAAATGCAGGACAAATACTTTTCGATGCATCCTAAATCATCCCGGCACTCAACAGTTCCGCAGCCCATGGTTTTTATCTCTGCAGTTTAAAGTTTACACCTTTGGAGATCAGGCATGTCGCTTCCCTGGGGAAACGAAGTTTTGGCACCTGGAGGAATGAATTAGCTGCCGCTTTGCCAGCACCACCACGGGCAGAAAACATGTTTGAAATAAATTCATCCCTTACAGAATAAAAATGCAAATGCTCACTCTGGGGACCCATCACACACACCCACATGCGCGCACACACACACACACACACACACACACACACACACACACACACACACACTGTCTCCTCCTTGGCAGCATTTTTTTTTTTTACTGACATGTGCAATGTACACCATGGCCCCATATTTACCAACTCGAAGTAGGAGGGTGCTAGAAGAGTCTCAGCAGGGCTCCTGAGAACTCGCTATGATCCAGCCGCTCATCGCCTTCCAGCCAGCCCCACTGCTTCAAGCAGAAATGGAGAGTTTTCCATGGAATTATTTAATTTTGATTTTACTAATTACAAAAATAATTCCATTTTTTAAGTAGAAAATTCCAAAAAGCCAGCCTACATCTTCAACGTCCTTCAGATTTCTCCAAGATCCTTCTTAAACAGTATATCCCACTGTCCCTGATAAGGTAATTTTTTTCTCCTAAACAATCATAACACACTGTTGGAAACCTGTTTTTCCCCCACTGAATATTTCATGAATATTTTCCATGACATTATGCATTTTAGCTGGTTTTCTATTGATGCATTTACTTCATTATGCGGATTATAGTAATGATATGACAGATCCCCAACCTGAGAAAGGCTGTGTGTGTGTGTGTGTGTGTGTGTGTGTGTGTGTTATTTCCACTATTATGCCCAACCCAGCTAAGTCTTACTAATTAGCATAGTGTCTGCTTACTGATCTAGCATAAATTTCTGCGAGTAAAAATGTCCAAACTTTCTATGTTTGTATTTGCTTACTACTGTTATTTACCATTAGCAAATTTATCCTCTGAAGATCCCTGATGATGTGGGAGCATGCTTGTTTCTCCCAGATAATGTGGGACTGTGCTTATTTCTCTGCCTCCTACGGATGCTTAGAATTATAAGTCTGACCTCCTTAGAAAAGCCAGTGTCCACGCAAACTTTGCTGATAATTTTAATCTTTAGGAACCACTTTTCCAATAAAAGATTTGGATTTTACATATAGCATGCACTATCAAAGACATGGAAACTAAAGCAGTTATAACTTTATATATAAAAGTAAGAATGAGCCAGGCATGGTGTCTCATGCTGTAATCCAGGTATCGGGAGGCTGAGACAAGAGAACTGCAAGTTCAAGGCCAGCCTAAGCAAAGTAGAAAGACCCTCGGCAACTTAGTGAGAACCTGTTTCAAAACAAAAAATAAAAACATCTGGGGGATTTAGCTCAGAAGTAGAATGTCCTTGGGGTTCAATCTCCAGTGTCTGTCTGTCTGTCTGTCTGTCTCTCTCTCTCTCTCTCTCTCTCTCTCTCTCTCACACACACACACACACACACACACACACACACACACACACACAGAATGAGTAGCCCACATGCATTTGACAACTTTGATTTTATATCCTCTAATGGCATTGATGGGGGATGATAAGTATCCCTTAGCACATCTGCTGTTTGTGAAAATGGTGAAGAAAAGGAAAGCATTTCCTCAGACCCAATTCTACACGTAGAAGACTCTCCGTGAAAAGGAGGTAGCAGGGAGTGGTGTGGGATTTGTGTGATCATAGCTAACATGGCGATTGCCACTCGGGTTTGCTGCTGGAGGACCAGGCTTAGGGATGATGAGTTCCTGACACAGACACTGCAGTGTCTGACTCAGTTGCTTCTATGGAAATAACACGTAGGAATACGTAAGCCCTGGCGACAGCGCCTCTGACCAGTGTTTAAATGTGTAAGATGCTGGGGACACATGGCAACACTGAGACCGCCTTTGTAAAGAGAGTGTGGGATCACGAACTGCTTACAATGTGCTTTTCCCCCTAGCGAAAGAACAAAGAAAAATTTAAAAAACTCTGGCTTATTCTGTTAATCAACAACCTTATATGCATGGCTTTCTTTTTTCTTTTCTTTTTTTTTTTTTGGTGGTACTGGGGTTCTTGAAACCCTTCTACCTCCAGATTACACTCCCAGGCACCTATTTTTTATATTTTTTATATTTGGAAACAGGGTCTCTTAAGCCAGCGAGGCTGGCTTTGAACCTGCGTGATCCTCCTGTCTCCGCCTCCCAAGCGCAGGGATTACAAGCGTGCGCCACCACGCCTGGCATGCATGGCTTTCTTTCTGTGTGCTGGGCTCTTTCAGTTGCTTTTGTCCATCAAGAACACATGTTTCCAGGTAAATAAGCATGTGATCTGGGTAGATAAATAACGGTCTGCACGTGCTATCATTCTAGAATACTTGTATGTAGCCAGTGAAGGATGAGCCCTGAGCTGTGAGTCGCGCGCACTCATGTCTGAACACTGCAAATATTCATTTAAGGGACCCTGAGCAGCCAGGGCAATGACTGGGATCTTAAGCCTAAGCTTAGTTCTGGAATATTCCTTTCCTTCCCCCCAGTTTCTGGGGTGAAGGAGGGAGGAGCCCTGATGCTGATAGCACGTGTTCTCTGCTCCATCATTGGCTATTTGAACAGAGCATCTTCTACCTACCATGAGACACTCAGCAAATCAAAGCTGTCAGGGAAACAGATCGCAACTCTCAGCAGGTCTGCACCCCGTGGTTATTCACCCACCTCTCAAGTTCCTAACTCCCAACTCTGCTTCCAACCTTCTGCCGGCTGGTTCTGGCCGTTGCGTTGAGACAACACACCCCTCCACCTTTTCCTAGTTTATTCTGCTTGGTGTCATGCTCAGCTCTGGCCTGCACATAGTTCAGACATTAGGATATCATGCATCTCCAGCCAAGGACGGGACCTCATTATGAAGACCAGGGGTAACACCATGAAATTCTTAGACAAAAAGAAAAAGGTCCACAATAGATTCAAAGATTTCTGGAGAGTGCCCAGTCTTGCAATATCTTGTAGCAGACAGAGTTACTAGGGAAAAGCAGAAGTGGGCTTTGTAGGCTTGGTCAAGCCTGATGGGCAGCTGCATACTTCAGGATGTATGCTGAGCAAGGTAAAAATGAGAATCAACTGTTCTTTAAAAATCACGTAAGAAAAGCAGAGTTTCCAGAATGTTCTTCCACTTTTCTTCAAGTCCATGGCTAAATGAACTTCCTGTTGCTGACCTGAAGGAGTGTCTGTGGAGGCAAGGGTCTCGACCCTGCTGCCGCCCCGGTCCACCTGCAGACACCGCTCCTCCACAGTACTGGCAGATGTCACATTTCCCTGTTCCTGAGAATAGGGATCCCCTTTTTAACATGGAAACAGATATAAGACATCCTTGTAATTCTATTCAAATACAAGAGCCGTTTCTGACCCTCACACGGCAGCAAGAAGGGCCCAGGATATCCCTATAACTATCCCCCAAAGGAGAAGAAAAGAAGCTGGGGACTTTGCACATGTGTCTATAATAGCTCTAGCTCTTCATTCTCGTTAGGATGAACTCACCCTGTTTCCCTTCTGGATGAGCTGCCGTCTCCGCTTTTCCACTGCAGAGGGGCGGGGAGACTTGATTGCTTGCTTCCATGCCAGATATGTAATTTTCCTAAAAAGGCTACTTACACAGGCGCATTTTCAATCAGGGCCATGGAGCCCAGGGGTGGGGGAAGCTTGATTAATATTCTACGGAGGGTTTCACCATGTGGTTCTGTGTTGAGAGGATTTTAGATAAATCTGTGGAGGACGATGTGCCCCTGGTTATGAACTAACAGTATTCAGTTCCCCGTGCAAATACAGCTAGTTTAATAACCCTACAACAAATGCTCTCAGGTACACAGGTTCTAAGGGTCCTGGAGGTAGAAACCTGCTGCTATTCAGACAGGATCTCCGGCATTCGGCTCCTTGTCCAGGGCACAATAACTCCACAATCAGGACTAAACACATTAGTTTGGTGCCTGATGAAACCCATAGAAAGTGTGGGCAAAAAATCTGAACTTTTATGTTATTTATGGGCCGAGTATCTATTGAATGATTACTCCCCACTAGACAGATAGCTGCGATTTGGCAAATAGCTTAGGTTTAGCAAATACGCAGGTTACCCCAAACCTCTTCCTCTGTCTTCTTGGAGATGCCCACAGCCTCACCTCCAGCCCCCTGCGGCGACCGTGGCTATGAATCCATCCAGTGTATGTTTAGGAAGAGGGCACATGTCTTTCCTCAAATCCGACTCGGGAAGTTATCTTCTCCATACTCTTTCTCCCTTCCCTGGGCTGGAATGGAAACAGCCGTGGTAGCTTTAGATACCACACATTGAAGATTGGATTCACTTCTTCGTCCTGGGTCCCTAAGACACCTCACCAACCTGAACGGTTGCCCAGGACCGGTACATAGACCAGAACAGAATCTCTAGTGGGCTGAGCCCACCCCAGAAAACACACCGTAGATGGAAAGTGAAAAGAGACTCAACCTCTGCTCTTGGGACGTCTCCTGCCCTGGCATGGGCCATGATCCAGGTGGAGAGGACAAGGTCTTTTCATGACGCGTCCTCTCAGTGAGCAGAATGGAGGGGGGAAGGAATGGTTACCCAGCAGCGGGCGCATCAGAAGCCCTCAGGAGAGGCCCTGCTCTGAGCCCACCAGGGTTACACAGCCAGAGAGGGCTGTCCTCGGAGGACTAGCCAGATGCAGAGGGGAGCACAGAGAAGGGTTTCTGGAAGAAGACAGATGGGTGACTCTGGCTCTTCCAGCCCAACCACTGTGGACCAGCAAGGGCTTGCAAGAAGAGGACCCCAGTCGATGCACAGAAATGATTTCTGATGGGACTCTAGCTCCAAAATATAAGGCAGGCTGTTTGCTAGCAGGCCATCTGTTTCCAGTGGATTCATTTAAAGGACATTGGTATTCTCAAATTGCAAGATACTTTTATAGGTATTTATTACTTAACCCTCAAAATGGCTTTACTCACCAGTGAGGCTACATGGTCCAAGCCATTTATCTGGTGGAAAAGTTAGGACTCAAATCTTTTTTTTTTTGTACCAGGGATTGACTCCCAGGGATGTCCTACCTCTGGGTTATACTCCTAGCCCTTTTAGTTTTTTATTTTGAAACAGTCTTTCTAAGTTGCTGAGGGTCTTAATAACTTGCCGAGGCTGGTCTTAAGCCTGTGCTTCTCTTGTCTCGATCTTGCAAGTACTGAGATTACAGGTATGCGCTACTGCGTCCTGTTAGGATCCAAGTCTTTTGAGACCAGATTTAGTGTCCTTCCCATGAGGTCAAGCTCCAGCTCATTTCATGCTTTCCTCAATAGTCCCTGGAGGATCCTAAGAGCCTTTGAGGATCCATAGGCACCAGCAGTGGGTTTATTCCAGGGGCCAGAAGCTCAGGACGGATGCTCTGCTTCATCCCAATACCCAACACCTGGGAGGAGCGCAGCAGCTAGGCAGACCACCGAGCAATGACCGCAGGGTCAGGATTGAAGCGTCGGGATATCAACCTGGGTCTCATATTCAGACAGAATACACACCTGAGACCACGGCATGGAGCTGCTCACTGGGCTGGCCACTGTGGGGCTGGGGCTGAGGTGGAACTCGTGAATTTGAGTCTGGCTTCCTGTAGAGCTTAGGACTTGAGGCATTGTACTGGCCTTGCCTCTACCCCTCACGCACACTCCCCACGCACTCTTTGTTTCAATTCAGCCCCTGTTGACTGAGCAGCTCCTCAGGGAGAGGCTGGCTACCATCTGGCTGCTGTCTACTTCTCAGATGGCTTGGACGTCTAGATTGAAAAATATGTAATGATTCCACAAATGCAAGATTGAACTCCAACCCTGCCCAGGGACTTCCATCCTGAAAAGAGGGCGCTCACTTCTTCTCACCTTGAACCATGGATAATTTAAGAAACAATCAGTGAAGCTCAGCTGGCTTGTTTTCTCCTTTATCTTAGCTACCGTTGTAACTGTGAAGTAAAATAGTCTCAAACATGGGACCATGACGGAAGAAGGCGGATGCTTCCCGTCAGCAGTGTGTGGATGACACTTTCCATGGCTCGTGACTCTCGTATAGAGCCCTTGCAACGAACCCAGTGCTTACGTGATGAATTGTGGGTAGTGGGAGAAGGAGGAATTTTTAAATGCTACTATTTTGTTATAGTACAAATAGTGTTCTAGTCAGCATTATTGCAGCTATCATCTAAAATATTGACCATGTAACTTAGAGGAAAGATTTATCTTCTTATGGTTTGGGTCCAGTCCATGTGAGGCTGGGGACTGCAGATCTCAGGGCCTGGAGGTAGGAGGCGGAGAAAGAAAAAGCACGTGGGCTGCGCTCCTCACATCATGGAGGCTGAAGTCAAGAGAGAGAGCAAGGGGAGGAGGGACCAAGTATAATCCTCAAGGCTACACACTCAGGACCCACGGGATTACACCCCTCAAGACTCAATTGTATCAACTTCAACTTCAAACCAATGTATGAACTCTTCAAGGACCATTTTATACCTAACTATAACAAATACTTTCATGACATAAAATCTATAAGTAAAAAAGGGTTTAAGTGCAATGTTGTCATCATTTTAAAAAGTGATATAGCCCAAAGTTCTTGGAAGATCTGAATTACGGAACATGTTTGTTGGCGTGCAGTTGTGTATATGACGGGCTGACCAGCATGGGGGAAACTGCCTGAAAGCCAACCGAGAGCCAGCTGGAGACCTTGCTTGTCTGTCTCTGAGCTGTTGACACTCTTCATTTCTGCACTTCACTTTATTTTATTTTTGAAAACAAGTTTGGATTTATAGAAAAGCTGAAGAGATACTCCAGAGAGTCATATCCCGCATTTATCTCCCCCTGTACTAACATTTCACATTTCGTGAGTACATTGGAGTACATTGACGTCAGATCACATCTGTGTGAGACACCTGTCATAATTAATGCATCAGCATCGGTACATTTTTGTGTGTGTGTGACACTGGGGTTTCTGGAAACCCTTCTGACCCCGGGCTACACTCCCAGACACCTATTTTTTATATTTTTATTTGGAAACGGGGTCTCTTAAGCCAGCGCGGCTGGCTTGAACCTGCGCGATCCTCCTGTCTCCGCCTCCCAAGCGTGGTGATTACAAGGTGTGCCACCACGCCTGGCTAGCATCGGTACATTTTTATTTCCTGAAGTCCACTTAATTCAGACTTCTGTTTTCCTCCTAATGACCTTGCTGCTCCAGGGGTCTACTCAGGTCACCACACTGCGTGCTGCTGTCGCCTCCTCTCGGGCTTCCTTGCCTGTGACAGTTGCTCAGACTTCCCGGGTTTTATGACTGTGATAGTTTTGAAGAAACTCTGGCTGGACATCTCATAGGATCCCTTCAGCTAGGGTTTGCCTGGCGTTTTGCTCACGACCAGAGTGAGGACCAGGTCCCTGCACTTTGTGCAGCTGTGAGATGGCTGTGCTTGGAGAGCACAGAAGCCCTGAACAGACAGGCTGCTCGACAGCTGTGTGGATGGGGATAGTCCCGAGCACGTGGTGGTGAAGGGGCTCCTCATCTCAAAGGTCCTTCCATCACACAAATCCCCTGATCCTCCAAACAGACACAGAAAACTGAACCAAGCTCCAAAAACATTTAATGTCGCTTCTTATAAAACCTCCTGGTAACACATCAGATGGATATCTGTGGGCAATTATAAAAAGCTTTAAAAGCTAAATATGTTTGTAATGCCTGCTTTTTTTGCAGTCATAGAAAGGCTCCCTTTCTCTCAAGGATCCATTAATACATTATTATGTACAAGGATTGCCTTTTTAATTTTCTGAGCTGAGTAGGACAATTTAATTCCTACCTTAGGGAGTGGGCAATATGAAAGCACTGATCATTTAATATTGGAATAATTCAGTCCAAATGCCGACAGGTCGTCTTTTCAAAGAGCAGCAAAGCCAGCTCCATCTCTGTCTCAAGGGCTCTGAAAATCTAGAAAACCGGGGACAAAACATGGCTGACCAAATGCACATGAAAGCCACGTCTGCAGAGTACCACCTGGTTCCTGGGAGCGTGTGTGGCTTTAGCTCTTTCCTTCCGGGGACCAGCCTTCATATGTCCAGTGAGAATGTGGACCACGTTATCAGAGCCGTAGGAAGACCTGTGGGCAGAGCAGGCACCCTCCCTGGAAGAGACCACACAGCATCCAGTCTCTGAGCCTCGAGGGTGGACTGGCCACCTCTAAGTTCTGGATGGTAAAGGGAGTGTGCATCTCCCCCTGTGCCTTCAATCTGGGACTGCTGGCGCAACCCCAATTCACTGTGGGACTTTCTCTTCCTACTCTGGCCTCAGTCAGTCAGCTCCAGTATAGCAGCCAGTGTGGCCCAGGCAAAATGAAGATCAGAACATAAAAACACTTGATGGCTTCTAGTTGAGATGGGAATTAAATCTACCCCCAGTTCACCACACCCGGGAAGGTCTGGCAGGAATGGCCCCGATTCCATCTTCTTCCAACCATGTCTGAGCCCTTCTTGCTATAGACCTTCTTCTGCATGCCAGGCTGCTCCCACCCCAGGGCCTCTGCAGCAGCGATCTCTTCTTCCTAAATCGCGATGTGGCTTGCTTTGCTACACATTCATTTGGGGGCTCCAGTAGCACCTTTCCTGGCAATTCAGCCTGATTCAATCACTCTATCACCCTCTTTAGAAGAACGATCTTCTTATCACAGATATCTCTTTGTTTGCCACCCATTTCACCCTCTCAAATAAACTGAGAGCAGAGGCCTTGCTTACCTTTAGGGCAATCCTAACGCCTACACAGAGCTGAGCACACGACGTGATAGGCGCTCAACAAATATTTGCAGAATGAGTGTGCACAGACCTAGAATTCCGTGGAACTCTGAAGCCAAAGTTCGCTTTCTTGGGAGGAGAGAGCTTATCTGGTTTCTTTGGCAAGTCCTGGCAGAGGCGTTTGAAAAGGCCAGGAGTCTTCAAAGAGAGAAATGAATGGAAAAGAGATTCGATGTAGGAAGGACAGGACACCAACAAAATGTAAAACTTCATTCACTCGACTCTACTAAGGATAAGAAAAGGTTAAGTTCCCAATAGGGAAAACCATTTGCAATATGTATGAAGACCAAATGACATCTGTACAGACTTTGCAAAGAACAGCTAAGATTAAAAAAGAGACAATTCAATAAACCATGGGCAAGTGACTTCAGTAAAAACATCATAAAATAAGACATATCAATAACAGTAAGCAAATGAAAAGGTGCTTGACACCATAGGATTAGGAAAACACAGTCAAGCCACAGTGAGGTACACGTCACACCCAACAGAATCCTGAAGTCAAAGACGGTCAGTCCCAAGTGTAGGCAAAGGATACAGGGCAACGGGATCTTTCATATATTAGTGATGGAGGGTGAACTGCTACTACCACCTTGAAAAAAACACTGGTAGAGTCTTAATAATGTAAACACGTGACAAAAAAATCACTTTTCCACATTCACTTAAGAGAAATAAAAATACATGTTAGCAAATTGGGAAGAAAAGGTAAATACAGTTTTAAAATCTAAAAGCTGACACTGGGCGTGTTGGTGTACGCTCATAATTCCAGTACTTTGGAGGCTGAGACAGGAGAATCGCAGGTTCGATGCCAGCCTCAGCTACTTAGTGAAGACCCTCTGCAACTTTGTGAAACCCTGTTTCAAAATAAAGAATAATAAAAAATAAGGCTGGGGGTGTAGCTCAGAGGTAGAATGCCCCTGGGGTCAATCCCTAGTACCACAATAAATAAATACATAAATAAACACACAAATAAATAAAATCTAAAAGCTTCATAATCCTTAGTTTCACTTTACAGAGCTTGTTCACTCTTAGATAAGGGCCCTAATTGAGCCACACTTTTAATTATAGCCTAGAATCCAACCTGAAATTCCTGAGAAGATTAGATTCCAAAAAAAGTTTCACCCTTTGTCAAAAGCCCTGTATCCCATCTGCTTGCTTAGATTTTCTGAAAGGAAGAGCCCAGAAGAAGTTACACATTTGCCCTATCCCCAGCTCCAAGGCTCCAGGCCTCTGCTCCCTGGGATTCTTTCTCTTTCTTTCTTTCTTTCTTTCTTTCTTTCTTTCTTTCTTTCTTTCTTTCTTCCTTCCTTCCTTCCTTCCTTCCTTCCTTTCTTTCTTTCTTTATTTTGGTACTGGGGATGGAACTCAGGGGCATTTTACCTCTGAGTGACACCCCCAGCCCTAATTTTTTATTCTTTATTTTTGAAACAGGATCTCACTGAGTTGCAAGGGGCCTCACTAAGTAGCTGAGGCTGTCTGTGAACTGCAATCCCCTGGTCTCTGCCTCCCAAATGCTGGGATTATAAGTGTTCGCCACCATGCCCAACTCCCTGGGATTCTTATCAACAGGTTCACCTGTTGTCAGCATGAAAATTCAAAGGAAGGGTACTGCCAACCATCTTGCCATGATCCTCTAGCCACCCCCTCTCCTGGTGCCAATAAGAAAATGATGTATGACCCCAGGGCTCTCATTCTCAATGTATCTGTGTTTTCCCTTGAATGTGTATCTCTACTTTCCTCAATTAAACCTCTGGTTGTTTTTTTTTGACTGGTATATAATAAAATTCTTTTCATCAAAGAGAATTCTTTTCATCAAAGAAGCCAAGAACCCCATTATTATGTTAGCCCATGACATACTCTTTGGAGACCCAATGTGGGGCCTCGAAGAAATTGGCATTGGTAGTTTCACTAAAAATGTTTGTTTGTTTGTTTGTTTGATCTCTGTTTTTAAAGGGGAAATCTTTTCTTTTTTGGTCTTTTTGGACTGGGGATCAAACCCAGGGCAGTGCATTTGCCAGGCGAGCGCTTTGCCACTGAGCTACATCCCAGACCTCACCCCTGTTTTTAAATGTTCGATCTCTGTATTCAGAGTGTTGCTGTGCCAGAGAAGCTAGGTAAAAGTGTGTGGATTAGGGAGGTGAACCCATTTTTTCTCTCACAGCAAAGAGGGGCCATTCCAGGTCGCTCATCTGCCCCAAGGGCGCACGGTCAGTCTCCCTTGTCTCCTTCTCAGGTATCCATGGGGGGAGCTCAGACCACCCCTCTGACCTCTCGCCCTCCACCTGTCCCAGAGAACCATGGCATGCACCGGGGTTTGCCCCATTGTTGCTGCCCCAATAGGACCATCTTCCCTGTCCCACCCCTTAGGCCATGAGCCAGCCACTGCCCATGAGAGTGGGCAAGAGAGAAACCTGCGCCCCATGGAGAAACCAGTCACTAAATACGTTTTTTTCTTCTTTTCTCTCCTCCTCCTCCTCCTCCTCCTCCTCCTCCTCCTCCTCCTCCTCCTCCTCCTCCTCCTCCTCTTCTTCTTCTTCTTCTTCTTCTTCTTCTTCTTCTTCTCTCTCTCTCTCTCTCTCTCTCTCTCTCTCTCTCTCTCTCTCTCTCCTGCCCCCCCCTCTCTTCCCCTTTCTGACCACATGGTGTTTTGGGGGGGCACTTTTGGGATTTTTCCTTAACTGAAGTATGTTGATTTCTTTTCTTCTATATTTGTACTTAATATTTAAAGGAACAAGTAAATCTGATTTTGTCTCTTAAATGGGTAAAGTCAAAAGCAAATTTTTCTCTCTTTTTAAAACTACCCTAGTTATACTGTTTAATTAAGAGAGAACAGCTTCATCTACTGGGGACAAAAACTGTTTACTTAAAACATGTTTTGTTAGCCGGGCGTGGTGGCACACCCTTGTAATCCCAGCATTTGGGAGGCTGAGTCAGGAGGATCTGGGTTAATGGACAGCCTCAGCTACTTAGTGAGGCCCTTTGCAACTCAGTGAGACACTGTTTCAAAATAAAGAATAAGCCAGTGTGGTGGCCCACGCTTGTAATCCCCGCACTTGAGAGGCGGAGACAGGAGGATTGCACAGGTTCGAAGCCAGCGTGCTGGCTTAAGAGACCCTGTTTCAAAAAAAAAAAAAAAAGAATAAAAAATAGGGCTGAGGGTGTAGCTCAGAGGTAGAGTGCCCCTGGGTTCCATCCCCAGTACTGCCAAAAAAAAAAGTGTTTTGTTTTACAGAAAACTTTGGGGAAAAAAAAGGCATTTACTCTTCTTAGTCAAGGAAAAAGAACAACAGAATATATATCTATCTTTGTTTTATCTAGAAAATTTTCTCAAGTTCTCAGAAAAGACCTTTGCAAGTTCTGTTTATTCTATTTGCACGAATGAGGTTATAAAGTTTTTATTTTAAAGAGCATTCAACTTACTGAGGGTAATATCTCAGAGATGTTCTTTTTTTAAGAAACTCTTTTGTTTTGTTTGTTTGTTTGTTTGCCTTTTCTGCAGGGGTTGAAAAGGCAACCTGAATTAAAGGACGCTGAGCTGGCTTGAAGGACCTGTTAGGGACCAAAAGGGGCACCCTGAATAAAACACTGCAGGTTGGATTCGAGGATGCTTGCTTCCCAGTGATTGCAGATGGACCGAGCCAGTGCTGTTCATTCAGGTTGAGCGGCAGCTCTGTGGCAGGGATGCCTAGCCACAGGTAGACTGTCAGCTTGGAAATGAGCTGGCGTTGTTCCTTCAGATGGAGCTCCGTATCCTCAGGACACGACACTGGCCATGCTAAGGACTGACAGAGGGGTCGGGGGGACAGACACTGATCAGATCCCGATCCTCTTTTGTCTTTTTTGTTTTAAAATCTTAGTTTTGTGGGGTTTTTTTCTTTTTTCTGTTTATCTTTTCAGGATAACTTTAAAAAAAAAAAAAAACTAAAGCTTGCAAAATTCCAAGATCATGGGTCATTCAGTATCTATCTCTGACAACTTACCCCTTGAGTGCATATTAAATACATGAGAGAAAAAAGACTTTATAAAAAAAAAAAGGAAACTAGTTTTTTGCTATGTGGCTTGGCCCTAATATAAATTAGAAAACGAAGGCTTGTTCTATGAGTGAGAAGAAAAATGGGCAAAGATCTAAATATTTTTCTCCCCCTCTGAGGAATATAATGTGGTGATGTTTGAAGCAGAGGTGTCTAATGGTGACAGTGGCCACCTGAACTGTTTTGTTTCAGAGTCATCCATGGCTGGCAGTTGCACACACACACACACACACACACACACACACACACACACACACGCACGCACGCACCCCTACTGTATGGGTTTTCATGTTTGTGTCCTTTTCTCTATAATCTTATTGTGTTACATGATAGGCATCTCTGATAGGCTGTATTTTAATTTGAGGAACTTTACATCTGGCCCTATGTTTAGTTATCTTTGGAGACTCAATGCCTGGCAAGTTAAAGCTATAAGGTATGTGTTTTCTGTCCACTTTTGTCTATGTCTCTATCGAGAAGTGTATTGTCTGTCTACTATCTACATGGTACCAAAATTGGCTTGAAAAACTGAATCCTGAATCCAAATAACTTCTAGTTCACAAAAACAAAAAGTTTAGTTTAGTTTAGTCTTTAATATAAATAAATTTAAGTATTGGAAAAACAAAAGTGATGTCATTAAAGTTAAAAGATCTCCCCCCAAGTTTAGCCAATTAGAATTATATTGTTTATTCCTATTTGATGTTTAAGTTTTTTTAGTTTATTTATTTATATTATTATTATTATTATTATTATTATTATTATTATTATTATTATTATTTGGTGGTACTGGGGTTTCTGGAAAACCTTCTACCTCCGGGCTACTCTCCCAGACACCTATTTTTGTTAATATTTTTATTTGGAAACAGGGTCTCTTAAGCCAGTACGACTGGTTTCGAACCTGTGCTATCCTCCTGTCTCCGCCTCCCAAGTGCAGGGATTACAAGTGTGCACCACCATGACCCACTGTTCACTGTTTTTTTTTTTAAAGGATCTTTATTTGTTAAAATAATGACTTAAAGTGCTGACTGCCTATTACAATGGGTAAATTAGGTAAATATAAGTTTTTTTTATAAATAGATTATCTTTAAAAACCTAAATTGTCTACAAGTATGATAAAATGCTGAACTTTAATTGCTAAATATATATTCTTGACTTAACATCAGCAAAAGACAATATATTTGAGTCTAGTAAATGTGTTTTAATATATGTAATGAACAATTTAAGATTGCATTCTTTTAGATGTTAACCAAACATAAGTTCACTTAAGTTACTAAGAGTTAAAGTTCTGATTGCTATATAAGTTTAAAGAATTCTTAGGCTGTGTTTTTTGTTTTGTTTTGTTTTGTTTCATTTTGGTGATACTGGGGATGGAACCCAGGGGGCCTTCAACCTCCGGGCTACACTCCCAGACCTATTTTATATTTTATTTGGAAACAGGGTCTCTTAAGCCAGCTGAGGCTGGCTTTGAACCTGCGCAATCCTCCTGTCTCAGCCTCCCAAGTGTGGGGATTACAAGCCTGTGCCACCATGCCTGGCTTAGGCTATGTTTTGATAAACAACTTTTTAGAAGCTTAGTAAGTGTTCTATTTAAGTATTAAGTGTTTTTTTCTTACCTAAAAGAAGTAATTTATCTAAATTGAGAGATTTGTCATAGAGGTTGCCTTAATGTAAGGATTGTTTTGTTTAATGTTAAAAATTGTTAAAACAAAGGTAAATCCAATAAATAATAGAAGATATTCATAGGTATGAGGAGGAAGTATAATAGAAAAAAGGAAAATGCTTTTACATGGGATTTTTTTTTTTTTTCGGGTCTGGGGATAGAACCCAGAGACATTTGACTTCTGAGCTACACCCCCTGCCATATATATATATATATATATATATATATATATATATATATATATATATATATATATATATATATATATTGGTGGTACTGGGGTTCCTGGAAACCCTTCTACCTCCCGAGCTACACTCCCAGACCTATTTTTATACTTTTTTATTTGGAAACAGGGTTTCTTAAGCCAGCGTGGCTGGCTTAGAACCTGCGCGATCCTCCTGTCCCCGCCTCTCAAGGGCTGGGATTACAAGCGTGCGCCACCATGCCTGGCTACATGGGAAAAATTTTTGTATGGTGAAATTTTAGGTTTCTTCAAGATATTAATTTGCTCTTAGAATTTCTTTTAAACAAAATTAGCTTAGGAATTTTTTCATCTTTTACGGTAATTCTCTCTGTTCATTATATTTATTTTTAAAATTAATTTATTTTATTTTATTTATTTTTATTTATTTATTTGTATTAATTTATTTTTTAAATTGGTGCATTGTAGTCATATATCAATCACATTGGAGTACAAGACTTGAGAGGATATACAAGCACACATTATCCAATTAGCCCTCCTCCAGCCCCCATCCCATTCCCTCCCCCTCCCTCCATCCCACCCTTCTTTGGTGATTTACTTTGATACATTTGTTTATGTACCTCCTGCTTTTTAAAGAGGCTCCGTCCTCCAGTATTACATACCCTCAGATTGGTCACATTAGTTGCTTCACTATAGGGCCCTTTCTATAGCTCAACCTCTTCCTGTTGCCCTTTTCCTCCTAGTTATTGCTGATTAAGAGAAGCGTCTGATTTATATTTTCTGCGATATTTCTATGTGCATGCTGCATTGCAAGTACCGATCCCACTCTTGATGGTCCCAGTAGTGGCCTGGCTACTCAGTGGACTGATCCAGACCTCACTGGCTCAAGCAGCGGCCTTGCCTCATGGGAGGCCCCAGTTCTGGTCTCTCTGGCCCCTGCACCGGTCTAACCCCTAAGCTGTCTTTGGTCCCAGCCTTGGAGGCCGCAGGAGTGAACTTGCCTCACGCCAGGTTCCGATGCTGGCCATTGGCTCCTGCACCGGCCTAACCCCTTGGCAGGATTCCAATCCTGGCCTCGGAGGCCCCAGCCCCGGCTTAGCCTCACGGCAGGCTCCGATGCCGGCCTTGTTGGCCCCAGCACCGGCCTAACCCCTCGGCAGGTTCCGTTCCCGGCCTAGAAGGCCCCAGCACTGGCCATGTCTCATGGCAGGCTCCGATGCTGGCCTCGCCTCACAGCAGGCTCCGATGCTGGCCTCGCTGGCCCCAGCACTGGTCTAGCCCTTCGGCAGGTTGTTATCCTGGTCTCAGAGGCCCCAATACCGCCCTTGCCTCACAGCAGGCTCTGATGACGGCCTCGCTGGCCCCAGCACCGGCCTAACCCTTCGGCAGGCTCTTATCCTGGCCTCGGAGGCCCCAGTACCGGCCTTGCCTCAAGGCAGGCTCCAATCCCGGCCTCGAAGGCCTCAGCACCGGCCTTGCCTCACGGCAGGCTCCAATGCCGGCCTCGCTGGCCCCAGCATCGGCCTCACCCCTCGGCAGGCTCTTATCCTGGCCTCGGAGGCCCCAGAACCGGCCTTGCATCAAGGCAGGCTCCGATGCCGGCCTCGCTGGCCCCAGCACAGGCCTAACCCCTCGGCAGGCTCTTATCCCAGCCTCGGAGGCCCCAGTACCGGACTTGCCTCACGGCAGGCTCCGATGCCGGCCTCGCTGGCTCCAGCACCGGCCTAACCCCTCGGCAGGCTCTTATCCTGGCCTCGGAGGCCCCAGTACCGGCCTTGCCTCACGGCAGGCTCCGATGCCAGCCTCGCTGGCCCCAGCACCGGCCTAACCCCTCAGCAGGTTCCGGACCCGACCTCGGAGGCCCCAGCACAAGCCTTGCCTCATGGCAGGCTCCAATGCTGGCCTCGCTGGCCCCAGCATCGGTCTAACCCCTCGGCAGTTTCCAATCCCGTCCACGGAGGCCTCAGTAGTGGCCTTGCCTCACAGCAAGCTCCGATGTCGGCCACTGGCCCCGGCGCCCACCTAACCCCTCAGCAGGTTCCGATCACTGTCTCTGTGGTTATTATTTCAAAGGTTCCAGGTGTAATGTATCAGATCTCTGCCTCCCCTGAGTATTGGCCACTGGCATTGCCACTTCCTCCACCGTTTCAAATCCTTCCCAGGCTCTTTTTCCACTCTGAATGTTGTCCAGTTTTCCTAAGCATGCATGATGGTAGCATTCGACATTTGGTGTAATTTCTCCAAAAAAATAAAGTTGGTAGGATCCGGTTTCAGCTTCTCCTGAATACAAGTCTCCACCACCATTGCGGAGAACTCTTTCAACACCGCATTTCTCCTTGGTCTCTGCTAAACTCTCTCCTTACAGGTGATGTCTGAGATTCTTAACAATATAGAGAAATAGCAGTCCTCTTTCACGGCGAATTTTTCCATAAGTTCCAGTACATTTAGATAAGTTTTGTCTGCATCTCCAGTGTCCTGGCATCCATAACGGCTTTCTTACCTCCTCTTCGATATTTTTCTTTATCTTTTTCTGTTCTGGGCCCGGTTTCTCCAGGGGTCTGGCGTGCTACTCACAGTTTGGCCCGGGGCCCAGAGTCCCACGACCCGGGCCCCATCTGGCGTGCCCCGTGAGCGACCCCTGCCCAGAACCCAGCGTCTTACTGGGCCCGGTTTCTCCAGGGGTCTGGCATGCTACGCGCAGTTCGGCCCGGGGCCCAGGGTGTCTGTTCATTATATTTAAACAGTATAGTTTTGTTCTCAACATGTACTGAGAACTAGCTTAAAGGTTCTGTTTTAGCAAAATCATCTCTTGTGTTTGCTATCTTTGATTATCTATCACGCTGCATCTCAGCAGGATCAGGATTTAAATGTCTGTATTTTACACCTGTTTAATGTTTACTTTTAGCTCGGGCTAAATGAACAACTATAACTTTGAGTTACTATATTTGACGCCCTATCTACCTTAACCATAGATGTATATCCATCTGAGGGCTAAATAATCTGTGTATCTATCTATGTTCATGTAAATGTTCCATCAGAGCTTATAAGGGCGAAGGTGTTTAAGTTTTATATACATTCAGGCTAACCAATAAGTGATCACTGCATGCAATACGCATTGTTTTTGTACCTTAAGTTACTAAAACCACTGTCATCTATATTTAGTGCCATTCAAAAATTCATCATTATGATCTTATTTGCATCTGTTTACCTTGACTAATAGATGACTTATTATTGTATAAAAGAGATATAACCATCTATCAGGTAATACGCTTATTCTGATTATTAATGTTGTTCTCTAAACTTAAAAAAATCTAAAGTTATTCTTTGATTTTTTTATGCTGTTAACCTACATAGATTTGCAGTTAAAGTTATCTTACTGAGCCACAAATTCTAAATTTCACTCCAATGGTTAAGTTAATATATGTTAAGATTATGTTAAAGTTAAGTTAATAAATGTTAACTTCTATGTAACTATAGTTAATTATTACTGGATTCTTTGTAAGTTAAACACATTGTGTTTCCTATGTATCTTGTAAAATGCAAAGTTTAATAAAACACTTTATATCAAGCTGATGTCCTATAAACAAAGGTGATACCCTATAAAAATTATGTCCTATAAACAAAAATTTTTAATAGTAACTGTTAAGGTTTATATTTGTGTATTCAAAATTGTATTACAATAATCTTCAAGTAAAGAGAATTAGAGGTGATGAAACACTTGGCATTCCAAATCATACTACTCTGATTAAAAATTGGGTAAATTTATGTATATATCTATATGTGTTATGTATAAATCCAAATTTACACATAACATTTAAATTTAAATGGGGATTTGTTCATGTCAACCAATATTATAAAAAAATTATAAAAACTGAATTTATTTTGTCCCTAAGAGTTTTGTTTTGTATTTTTGTATATCTTTGTAGTTGTTGTCTTTTAATATTATAGATATATAACTTAAAAGAATAACCTAAACACTGTTTTGAAAGTCATTACCTGGAAAACAGGCTATGATGTTGACCCTGGCTTACATGAGGAATAGATATTACTGTGGACTCATTTTATTAGCCAATTAGCTCCAGATATTAAGGAAAACTCCAAGAGCAGGAAAGGGTCCTCAGACCCCATTAATCACCTTTTAAATTTGGCCTTTGGGGGTTTCAATAATAGAGACAGGGTAAATAAAATTAAGAGACAGAGAAGACCAATACAGGCACAAGGACAAGCCCACTTGATTGCCCTGGCCTTATGTAATAAGTTCTTGCCCCTTTAGAGATACTCAAAGTCTCCTTCCAGAGAAAGAAAGGAGAGCCAAGGCCTGGCACCTGCCATTATTCAAAAAGCCTAGGCATTGGGTCAAAGACTGCCCTATATGGGGTCCATCTGTACCTGGGTTTTGCCTCCTCTGCAAAGAGGAAAACATGGGAAGCATGATTGCCCTTGCCTCCAGAGAAAAGGGAGGTCATTTGCTCCCATCATGCCTTCCCTTGAAAACTGAGGCTGCTTGAGGCTCAGCAAGGCTCTCTCTAACCGGCCCTCTAACCATCTAGACATATGGCAGGTAAAGATATAAATTTTTTTTTTTTTTTAGAAATACGAAGGTTTAGTTCTCTGCTCTGATTGTCTCTCATAAATCCCTCTCTAAAGAAACATGCACTGTAACTGGTGTTGAAAACACCACCAAGGCAAATGTGTACAATGCCTTTAACTTGTAGATTTTGAAAACTAGTCTTTACTCAGACCTATTTAGTTTTCTCAGAGTATCCCACTCCTTTGTTAGGAAGAGATTTTCTAGCTTCCCTGAGAGCAACTTTTAATTTAGCACCATGACATGTCCCCCGTTCTTGGGTACATTAATAACAAAGCCAAAAATATATCTGAGAATATTTTATGTCAGGTACATCCTCAGGTATGGGGCAATAAAATCCCAGGACAGACAATTAATGTTCAGCCTGCTTCTATTTTGTTAAAAACTCCAAAAGTTACCCCCACAGGCAGCAGTATCCTATTAAATCAGAGGCACGCTGAGGCCTTCAGCCTCTTATTAATAAATTTCTTAAATATCATCTTTTAGTTTGCTACTTCTCCCCACATAACACACACATTCTTCTGGTGTTAAAACCAAATGGGAAATACCAGTTCATTCAAGATCTAAAGGCAGTTAATGAGGCTGTAGTTCTACTATGCCCATATTGAAAATTGCTCTGGTACTAACTTCCAAAATATAAAAAGTGGTCCGACCCTGGTGCTGTAGAGGCGCTCAGGCAGGGAGGGGCAGCAGCTGTTACACTGCAGAGCATATCTCTCTCTCTCTCTCTCTCTCTCTCTCTCTCTCTCTCTCTCTCCTCTTTCTTCTAATGACTAGCCTATAGTAAGAATGTAAAGGAAATTAAGGCCTTCAGCCTTTGAAGCCTTAGAGACAAATGAAGCCTTTGGCCCTAAAGATATGTACAGGCGTCGGTGCCTCTGTTTCCCTCTTCTCCCTTGTGACTTGGCCTTGGTATAGGAAAGGTAAACTCTAATGGGCTGCTTCAAAGCTCCCATAGCTGATGAGCAACTAATACAGCCCAATACAATAGAGGTGGAAACAAGAAATATTATTGACCCTTGCACTTAGTAAGTACACTGTCTGGAGGCAAAGGGGAACCACCTGTCCAAAAAAAAAAAAGTTACTAGCCCATTACCTTGGCAACACTGATAAGAACATACCAATACAAAATCTATTTTGTACGGAGAGTGGGACAGGGTTCCAATTTGGGGCTCTCTAGTGTGCTTCAGGCATGCTGCTTTTCTTCTCTTCCCTTTATATTTTCTACTGACTTTGTAATAAAGACTTGTTAAAGATGCACCAAACTGTCTATTAGTTTTAATTTCCCTATTCAACAAATTCTAGTTGAATGGAGGAGGCAGAGCCCACAGCTCCATTACAACTACTACATTAGTTATCAATAATACTACATCCTATAGTTCCTAGTACACGTACTATATTATCTCAGATTTTGTATAGATCTAAATTTTTTACTTTTCTTAACCTTAAAGGATGTTTATGGTTTCTTTTTTTCTTAACAATTAGATTCAGTGTCACATGGCTAGCCTGGTTACCTGCTAACGTTAGCTGCCACAGCACTCCTGGTAAAAGAAGCTGCTAAATTAACGTTAGGACTTTCATTAAAGGTCAGAACCCTAAAGCCATGCGTGGTGGCGCACGCTTGTAATCCCCGCGCTTGGGAAGCTGAGACAGGAGGATCGCACAGGTTCGAAGCCAGCCTCACTACTTAGTGAGGCTCTCAGCAACTTAGTGAGACCCTGTTTTCAAATAAAGTATAAAATAGATCTGGGAGTGTAGCCCTGAGGTAGAAAGCCCCTGGGTTTCATCCCCAGTACCACCAAGAAAAAAAAAAAGCCCCAACCCCCCACTAGGCTCAGAGCATTCTTAATATTAATGTCTAGAACTAAACCTGGCCCTCTTGAGATTTTATAGAATCAAGGCTGTGAAGTAAAAAATAAGTCTTTGGATCTTGAGAAGACCTGCAAACATTATTTCTGTGAGTCTTTGAAAGATTTAAAATTATTATTAAAAAGGACTAAGAAGATTGAATCAGGAGAAATCTTGTTTTTGTGCTTTTTTCTTATAACTACATTATGTCTATCCAAACCAAAAAATATCAACTTATTAGTTTTCTAGTTTTTACATTATTCTTCCAGAGAAAAGCAAACCTTTTTCTGGACTGGGCACAATAATATACCAGAGATAATATAAAGTGTCTGTTAAATTAGTGGGCTATTACTAATATCATCTAGATTACTTTGTTAGATATCTTCCTTACAAGAATGTGATTGGTTAACATCTTGGTGGGATAAAAGTCCCATTTTCTTGGCTACTATAATTTGCATCAGAATATTCTTCTGTTGTATGGTTTACTGTTCTCAGGGTTTAAGTCTTGCATGTTTATGTTTTCTTTCCAGAACATCAGGGCATGTTGTTTCTTCAGCCAACAACAATAACAACAACAAGAACCGCCCTGACCTTCTCACATCTCCCTAAGGTCAGTCAGGAAGAGACTTTTCGTCCCTGGATAGGCAGGGCCTATGTCCCTTGTCAGCTCAAAAGAAGCTACAGAAGACAGAATTTTGACCCTCACCAACCCTTAAGATTAAAAGACCAAAGTCTTAGGGGTGAGGGAGAATGAGGTAGGGTAGAAAAAACAAAATTTTAGGTAGGAAGAAGACAAATTGGGACAGAAAGGAAAATATAGTTTGACTAGATAAAAGCTTCAGAATCCTTAGTCTCACTTTACAGAGCGTGTTCACTCTTAGACAAGAGCCTTGAATGAGCCACACTTTTAGTCACAGTGGCTTAGACTCATACCTAAAACTTCTGGGAAGATTAGATTTTAAAAAATAAGGTCACTTTTTGTCAAAAGTTCCACACTCCATATACTTGCTTAGACTTTCTGGGAGGAAGACCCCAGAGGAAATCACACATTTGCCCTGAACCCTGGATCCTCTGCTCCCTGAGATTCTTATCATAAAAGAAATTTTTACCTGTTTCTTAGCCTGAAAATTCAAAGGAAGGATGCCACCATCCCATGTTTCCATGTGCCCCTAGCCACCTCCTTTTTCGGTGTCAATAAAAAACATGGACTGTATAAACTCTGGAGCTGCTCTCACACTCTCAAGGCAGCCTGAGTTTTCCCTTGAAAGTGTATCGCTACTTTTCTTGAATTAAACCTGTCTTTGTCTCTGACTGGCGCATGATGAAATTCTTTTCACCATGGAAGGCAGAAACCCCACAGAGTTACTGTATTTTCTCATAACAACTGCATCTTCACAACCCAACTCCTGAAAGCCAGGAGGGACTGGCATCATGTACTCCAGACCTTGGAAGAAAACAAGACTGCTATATCCAGCAAAGACATCACTCAGAGTCGATGGATAAATAAAAATGTTCCAAGACGAGCATAAACTAAAAGAATTTATGACTACTATGCCAGTAAGGAAAATACTTAAAAAAAAAATAAAACACAAAGAAGAAGAAAGAAGCAACTTCCAAAACCAGAGAAAGGGCAAACTCCACTAGATACGCCACGAAGCAAAGAAGAAGTAACACTACATCAAACAGAAAATAGAACTAAAATTTACGGGAAACATAAATCATATCTCAATAATAACACTGAATATCAAAGGTCTTAATTCCCTATTTAAAAGACATACACTGGCAATGTGGATTAAAAATCATAACCCAACTATATGCTGCTTGCAAGAAACTCACCTTATAGTTAAAGATATCCATATGCTAAAAGTGAAAGGATGGACAAATATGCTATGCAAATGGAGACTAAATGCAGCAGGGGCAGCAACACTCCTACAACAAAGAAACTTTACGATAAAACACATCAGAAGAGACAAAGCAGGTCACTTCTTATTAATAAAACGAACAATCCAATAATAATATTTAATGATAGTAAATATTTATGCCTCAGATGTGAGTGTATCTACTTTTGTAAAATAAACTCTTTGGGACATCACATCTCAAATAGAGCCAAAGAAAATAATATTGGGAAACTTCAATACACCACTCACTCCACTAGATCTATATTCTAGAAAAAGGATGAATAAAGACTCTTCGTACTTAAAGAAAATTAATATATATTAATTATATAATTATATATATTAATTATATAATTATATATAATTAATTATATTAATTATATATTAATTATATATATATATATTTAAACCAGCAATAACTTCGTACACATTCTTCTCAGCTGCTCATGGAGCTTTCTCCAAAATAGACCACATCCTGGACCACAAAGCAACAGCAAGTTCAAAAAATGTAGCATCATCCCCTGAATCTTCTCAGATCACAATGGAATGAAAGTAGAAATCAATAACATAAAGACCAAAAGACATTACATAAATATATGAAGGCTGAATGATACACTGTTGAATGAAGACTGGATCAGGGAAGAAATGAGGGGAGAAATAATTTTTTTTTTTTTTTTTTTTGGCGGGTCTGGGGATGGAACTCAGGGGCATTTGACCTCCGAGCTACACCCCCTGCCCTATTTTTTATTCTTTATTTTGAAACAGGGTTTCACTAAGTTGCAGAGGGATTTGACCTCCGAGCTACACCCCCTGCCCTATTTTTTATTCTTTATTTTGAAACAGGGTTTCACTAAGTTGCAGAGGGCCTCACTAAGTAGCTGAGACTGTCTGTGAACTGCAAGCCTTCCGGTCTCAGCTTCCCAAATGCTGGGATTACAAGAATGCGCCACCACGCCCTGCTAAAAAATTTTTTTTAATTAAACAAAAATAGAGAAATATGTATCAAAATATATGGGACATTTTGAAGGTGGTGTTGAGGAAAATTTATAGCACTGCTCACATAAGAAAAATAGAAAGTCACCAAATAAACAACATAATGACACATTTCAAGGACCAAAAAAAAACAGGAACAGTCTCATGCCAAAGCCAGTAGAAGGCAAGAGATAATTAAAATTAGAGATGAAGTTAATAAAATAGAAAACAAAAAAATATAATGGATTAACAAAACAAAAAGTTGGTTATTTGAAAAGATTAATAAGATTGCAAACTCCTAGCCAACTTAACCAAAAGAAAGAATCAACCTAAATTATTAAAATCAGAAATGAAAAAGGAGAGATCACCACAGATAGTGGGGGAAATTCAGAGGATCGTCAGTGCCTATTTTGAAATTTTATATTCCCAAAAGCTGGAAAACATGAAAGAAATGGACAGATTTCTAGATACATACAACCTACCTAAATTAAGCCAATAACGAGCAAAGAAAAAGAAATAGCAATAAAAAAGCTTTTATCAAAGAAAAGCCCAGATTCAGATAAATTTCCAGCTGACTTCTATAATACCTTTACAAAAGAACTAAGCACAGTACTTCAGAAGTTATTCTGTAAGATAAAAAGAGATGGAATTCTTCCAAACTTCTTCTATGTAGCCAGTATCACCTTAATACCAAAACTAAGTAAAGATAACTCAAAAAAAGAAAATTACAAACCAGTATTATTAATGAACACACAACCAAATATTCTAAACAAAATACTAGCCATGCACATTCAAAACCACATCAAGAAAATTGTACACTATGACCAAGTTGCCTTCATTCCAGGAAAACAAAGCTGGCTGAACATACACAGCTCAATACATGTTATTCCCCATATAGATAGAGCCAAGGACAAAAATCACACAATCATCTCAATAGATGATGAAGAGTATTTGACAAATCCAATATCCATTCATGTTAAAAATACTGCAGAAAACTAGAATAGAAGAAGTGTACCTCAACATCACTAAGGCGATGTACAATAAAACAAAAGCCAAAATTATACTGAATGAGGAAAAAAACATAGGCGTTCTCCTAAAAGTCAGGAACAAGAAAAGCATGTCCACTCTCACCACTCTTTTAATAAAGTCCTCGACACTCTTGCCAGAGCAGTAAGACAAGGGAGGAACATCAAAGAAATTAAAATAGAAAAAGAAGATTCAAAATTATCTTTATTTGAAGATGGCATGGTTCTCTATTTAGAAGACCCCCCAAATTCAACAAAATTACTAACAGAGTTGATTAACAAATTCAGCAAAGTAGTAGGATACAAAATCAACCTAAAAAAGTAGGTTTTCTATATGCCAACTATGAATCCACAAGAAGAAATTTAAAAAGACATTCACAATAACTTAAAAAAAATAAAATATCTAGGAATAAACCTAACCAAGGATTCAAAAGACGTCTAAAATTGAATTTATATACACTAAAGAAAGAAAGTGAAGATCTTAGAAAATGGAAAGATCTCCCTTGTTCATGGGTAGGCAAAATAAATATTATCAACATGGTCATTCTACCAAAGTGATCTACTGAGTCAATGCAATTCCTATCAAAATACCAATGTCATTCTTCATAGATCTAGAAAAATTAGTCATAAACTTTATATGTAAAGTGAAAGACCCAGAATATCCAAATTAACAATTCTTTCAATTCCCAGCAATAAGTACTATGCAGGAGGCATCACAATTCCTTAATTCATATTATACTACAAAGCTATAGCAATAAAACCTGTATTGGGACAAAAACAGACACATAGACCAATGGAACAGAACAGAAGATACAGAAACTAATCCACACACTTATAGCCAACTGATTTTTGACAGGTACCAGAGACATACATTGCCAGACACATACATTGGAGAAAAGACAGCTTTTTCAATAAGTGATATTGAGAAAACTGGTTATCCTGTTGTGGAAAAATGGAGCTAAATTCTTACCTTTCATCCTGCACTGGAATCAACTTGAGATGAATCAAAGGCCTGGGAGCTAGACCAAAGAATGTGGAACATAGGTCCAACACTCCAACACAGAGGCACAGTAGAAACTTCCTCAACAAGACCCCAAAGGCTCAGAAAATTAAAACAAGAATTAACAAGTGGAATGACATTAAACTAAAGTTTCTGCTCATCAAAGGAAATCAATAAGAGCCTAAAGAAAAAGCCTACAGAATGGGAGAAGATCTTCACCGGCATCCCTCTGATAGAGAAGTAATATCTAGAATATACAAAGAACCTAAAAGACTTTATGCTAAGAAAAAAAATAACCCAATCAAGAAACAGGCAATTTAATTGAATAGACACTTCACAAAAGAATAGATACAAATGACCAATAAATATATAAAAAATTGTTTAACATCATTAGCAATCAGGGAGATGCAAATCAAAACTGTACTGAGATTCAACCTAACCCCAATCAGAATGGCAATCATCAAGAAGTCAAAAACAATAAATGTTGGCAAGGATGTGGGGAAATTGGCTCCACCTTCTGAACTGTGGGGAGTCTAACACTCTGCCTGGGGCTGGAGCACTGATGAATCAACAGCTACTTTAGTTAGTTTTACATCACTGTGACTAAAGTACCTGACAAGAATAACGTAGAGGAGGGAAGGTTTATTGGGGCTCATGGCTTCTGAGGTTCAGTCCATGGTTGGCTGGGGCTCAAGGCTTCTGAGGTTCAGTCCATGGTTGGCTGGGGCTCAAGGCTTCTGAGGTTCAGTCCATGGTTGGCTGGGGCTCATGGCTTCTGAGGTTCAGTCCATGGTTGGCTGGGGCTCAAGTCTTCTGAGGTTCAGTCCATGGTTGGCTGGCTCCAAGGCAGAAACATCGTGGTGGCAGAGTGTGGCGGAGGACAGTGGCTTAACCCATGGCAGCAGGAAGCAGGGAAAGAGCCAGGAAGTATCCAGGGACACATGTAGTCCTTAAGGTTATGCCCCGCTGACCCAACTTCTCCAGTCACATCCTCCCTGCCCACAGTTACTGCCCCGTAAATCCATTCAGATTACTAATCTATCAATGGATTTGTCCTCTGATGATGCCAGAGTCTTCATCTCATTGTTTCACCTCTGATCGTCTCTGCAGTACCAACACATGAGCTTTCCTGGGGGCATTCTATATCCAAACCATAGCAACAGCAGAAAACATCTTGCTACCACTCACTACAGAGGTACATTATTATCATGGCTCTCAAACCAAAAATATTATCTATCCTCCTGCAGCTGCTGTGTGCCGTTCACCCATATATGTTTCTGGTGATTGGTTATCAAGTTCTTACTGGTTCTCAGGCATCATTCTTTGTGACAATTCTCCTTACAATTAGGGAGGAACCCAGTTAATTAGCCAACAAAATGTACATAGTAGAATAGCTACTCTTTCTTCACCCCAAATCCAGTCTCCTTCTTTCCCATTTCTCCAAGCTCCCCAGCACAGAGCCCTTGTGTATGAGCTGTTTAATGAAAGGTTGGGGAAAATGGATGGTGACTATAGATTAGAATTAGGAATTTCTTCAAGTTTAATACCAGACACATTATTTCCAGAAATTCTCTGCCATTCTCCACCAAAGGCCTTGCTCTCTGGAACCCTCAGTCTCTGCACTTCCATCCAGATTAGATTCCAGAGGATTTTCTTCAATTGCCCCTTGTTATGGTTGGATTTTGTGTCCCACCAAAGATACATTGAAGTCCTGATCTCCAGGGCCTCTGAATGTGGCCTTATTTGGGAAGAAGTCTCTGCAGAAATGATCAAGTTAAAACGAGGTCATGAGGGTGGGCTCTAATCCAACATGGCTGGTGCCCTTATAAGAGGGAAAATTGGAGCAGAGAGACAGACATGTGCAGAGGAAGGAAACGTACATCCGTAGCTTTTCTGTAACAGTGAAAAGAAGCCAGGCAACAGAAAGTAGAATCCTTGACTTCTGAAACAATCGCCAAATAGAATATTTAAAGGTAGAAAAACCCCAGGCATTTTAGAAAACTCTCAAAGACTAATGAGCCACCCACAAAATTGATCTGTGAGGCCTTGTGTCGATCAGTGACAGTTCAGTTAAAGGTCATGAACACACACAAACTGTGATCAATTATTTAAATCTAACTTAAGGCAAATGTAGCTCAAAGCCTTCCCAAACCAGACACAATTGATTTACTGAAAATAATGTGCTTCCAGGAGGGCAGCCAGGCCCGGATCAATAAAATTACCCCTTGCCACAAACCTTTCGTCTAGGGCAGGTTTATCGTTATCAATATCTTTTAATAAAACAAGCATCTGAGGCGCTGCTCAGAGGAGTTTTGGTGGTTATGCTGCTGAAGAAGCTTGTCGCAAAGACAGCAAGTGATCTCAGAGTTCATGCGCACTCCCTCCTCAGGATGAGGTTTCTGTTCCAAGGACTTGACAGCAATCCATTTTTCTACCTGTGTACATCTGTTCTGCATGGAAACAGCAGGGTTTGGGATCGATTCCACTCGGCAGCGATCAGTTGGCCCAGCCTCCACATCAGGAGATTGTGACCTTTCCTTCTCTGATGCAGGATGAAAGATGGAAGGCGCGCCTGTGGACAGAGCCTGCACCTGGGGACGTGGGATGAGCCCTGTTCCCAAGCCTTTCTACCACACCAAGGAACCTGCATCAGAATGCAAAGAAGAGGCTGTGATAATGTTACAAAGAGAATCTTAAATCCAGTCTGATTTCTTTCTTTCTGTTTTTTGGTGGGGGAAGGGAGACTGGGGATTGAACCCAGAGGCAGTCTATCTTGAAGCTATACCTACCCCAGCACTCTTTGGTTTTGTTGTTTTGTTTTGTTTTTAAACAGGGTTTGCTAGGTTGCTGAGGCTGGACTGGGATTACAGTCGTGCACCAACATATCCAGCTCTCTATTCTAATTCTTTCAAATAAAAATGAAACACTCAAACTAACTTTGGTGGCCACACTACTCTCAGAACCACTTGACTGACAGTCACGGGGTGAAGGGCGTGCATGCGGGAGGTGCTCGCGATGTGCACAAGGTATTATTTTGCTGACTTTTAAAGGGAATGCATTTATCGAAGGTAAATCAATGAGACTTTCAAACCTGCTCATTAGATAAACATGCACCTGATTCCTCCATTCAAGGCTCAAAGCCCCTTTTGCCTGCACAGTGAGGTTTTGCAAGGATCCACTGTGATGATGGGGCAGGTCTGATTTTTCCAACTGTCAAGTCCTTAGGAGGATTCACCCTGTTGTCCCAGGCATCCATCACAGTAGGACAAGGACGGGGAGGGGGCCTGGCTGGGAGTGGGGCATTGGGTACTGGGTGACAAAAGAGGCCTGGTCCCCAGATCCCCTTCTCTGGTCATTTCAGCAAGGCCGGCAGTGAGGTTGACTTAGCTGGCACTGGCAGTCCCTACTCAAGCTCAAGTCCACCCCTCAGAAGCCTCAGACAGAGACTCAGTGTGATATCATGAAGGAGGAGATGCCAAGGAGAGTCCCTGTTGAAAACACACTCCCAAGTCCTAGAGGGGATTCGAGGGGCTGAGGGACAAATTCATCCTGCAGATAGCAGATACCGTGACCAGGACCACCCACATTTTGAACCCTGGATAAAACACGCCCAGTAAGCTCAGCCCAAGGACCCCTAACTGTATCGCTTCAACTTCCTGCTTCCTGGCAAGCCTGAGTGTCAGCATCCTCACCGCTGAACTTGAAGACCAAAACTTAGAGGAAGGAAGATTTGTTTGCTCACAGTTCTGGAGATTTCAGGGGCTCAGTCCATGTTAGGCCAGGTAAGTCTGTGGAGCTCAGGGCCTGGCATGGGAAGGAGAGAGAATGGGAGAACAAACACAGGGGCTTTAGTCTCACATCACAGAGGAAGAATCAAGAGAAAGAAAGGAGGGCAGGAGACACCATAAATAATCCCCAAGGCTGCACTCCCAGGGACGATCCCCAGCAGCTAAGCCTCGCCTCCAATACAGCTGCCTAGTCTATGTGAGGTCTAGGGGTCATTCTAAAGCCAAGCCATAGTAATAGGTAATGGAGGTTTGCAGGAAGAGAAGATGATGGTAGGGGTATACCAGAACACACAGGCTTTTACAACTCATTCAAGTCTAGCTGGAGATTTCCACAGAATGGACTCTGGAAGCTGACAGGTTGTATAAAGGGCTCTCCCCCCTGCAGCTCTTCCTTTGAGACCCTCCCCCAGGATTTCTGTCAATGGAGTCTCAAGGAATCAGCACACACAGGGTTTCTAACCATAAAATAAGTTAAATTAAATGGAGGTGTGTGCATAGACCTCACCGCTTGATGGTATGTGGGTTGTATATAATTAGTGACAATTTGCACAAGGCAACAGGGCCGAGTTGGAGGCATTAGCCACAACAAAGAAAGCTTTTCACTGGAGCCACTGGCGGCCACTGAATCATGGAGTTAGACATGATTCATAATGTATGTATTGGTGTGTTGGGGGTAATGGTTAAGTGCTTTGCTCAGATGTGCAAACACACATTATGTCATTTTCTGTCTCCGTTGCCTCATGCATCTGCACCCCTCCAGGGTCTTTGGGGATGGACATCACAGAGTAAGGACGAAGCTGCCTAACAGAAGGGTGTTCAAGGTTCATTTTTGGTCATTCTGGACCTCTTCTTTAGCAAGATGACAGGTAGGTAGGGAAGACGGTGCTCTTGGCCTCATGGCCTAGGGACAGAGAGGGTCCTGAGCCCCCGTGGAGGCCCCCGTGCTGTCTCTGGACAAATGAGGCTCTGCTGCCCCGGAGCTTCACTCCCAGACACTCTCACTGAGTCTCAGGAAGCCAAGCCATGTGGCCATTTTCGCAGGTCTCCTTGGTTGGACTCGGCGCATGGGGCATGGGCAGGGTATGACGGGGAAGGAAAGAGTGAGCCCGGGGTATTTAACTTCCCAGTTTCTTACCTGTGTGTTCACTGAGGGCTACTTGGCCCTTGACCAAAGGCCTCAGCTCCCAGGATGTTTCTCTTCAAGCAGCCCTTCCTATGTCTGGCTTCAGTAACCCTCCTTCGACCAATGGTACTGCCCTGAGGGCGAATCTTCCCCTCTCAGTCCACACACTCACACAAATATCTACTCAGGAAACACCCTCCCAGAAGCCTTCTCTATACCCTTCAATCTAGTCAGTTTAGCACCTAACATTAGCACCTAATATTAGCTACCAGGAAGCCCTCTTAACTTGGGGAAGCAGTGCCTGACACCCTCCGCAGTACTTCTCAGAGCCTTGATCGCACTGCCCTGCTTCAAGAGTCTAAAGAAGATGGGTACACAAAGTATTTGGCCATAGGTCTCTTCTCTCTCTCTCTCTCTCTCTCTCTCTCTCTCTCTCTCTCTCTCTTCCTACAGAACATCTCAAGGATAGATGTTCTGCAAACATACTCTGGAAAGCACTGGTCTAGTGGGATTAAATGTGGAATGTCAGTGTTCAAACCATTTCAGAAAATAAGAGCGAGCTAAACATATTTCTCCAAGGCAAAGGGCGGACAGCAAAGGGAGCAGAGAAGGACATCCAGGATGAGCCCGTGGACCACAGCAGCGCAGCAGGACGACACGTGACCAAGCCTGCTGTTAGAACTCTTAAGATTCCTTGATATGCTACTTGCAAAAGAATAATCAATAGAGGAAAAAGAGAGGAACAAAAAAACAAAAGGATGAGCGACTCTATCATGCAAATGTTAGCACCTGAAGGGAAGAAATGGATATGGAATTACGGGGACATTGAATTCCAAGCAAATACCATCGAACGGGGGCAAACAGGACAGAAGAACTTGAGGTGCTAAATCAAGGCTGGTAAAACACAATTCCTAACTGCAAAAGACACTTTAAAGAAAAGGCACTATTTTAAACAATAGTTTTAGTTTAAGGGATAAAACACACGAAACAAATACAATCATAGGATATTTAATTAATACAATTAATAAAGAGAAGCTTATAGGTATGTTGAGTTTTTCTGCAAGTAAATAAGTTCTTTTTCTTATCTTGTGTCCATGAAGTTTAAGAAAACTGGGTATATGTTCACCTATAGAGCTCTCACATGGTCCCCAAAGTAAAACTGCACATTTTTTAAACAAAATACAGCAAACCTAAAATTTAAAAATATGAGTTTAAAAAAATTATCAAAACGACTCAGACATTTTAAAATAGGTAAAAGTGGAAACCATTTGTCTACAAACCTGTAGAGACAAAATTATGCTTCAGTAAATAAATGTAAATAAAAATTTAAAACCATACGTGTAATTTAAATAATGCAAATTTAATGTAAATTCAAATTAGGGGAGAATAGAAATGGGATTGCCTCATTTTAAAATACACATACCCTGGCAATGGATTATCAAGAGAAGAGTCAAAACTCCTAGTTAAAGGAATAATAAATAGTGAGTACGTATACTTAAACATCCACCTCGGGTTTTTCTTTATTTTAAAAAATAAATTTTGTTCCAAATGAATCAGGAGAGGAGGAACAACAGAAACATAGCAGAAATTGATTGGAAAAAAATGCATAAGTAAATACAAGACCTCTCTTTTGGGGAGTTATATATGGATCTTTATTTAAAAATCCAATTTGCGGATTTAGCATCTTCCATCAAGCCCAGGAGCAGAGCCCTTCACCGGCCTCACAATCCTTTGTTTGGGCGCTGCCCTGGTGGCTGCCTTCCCAGCAGCCATTGCTATCGTTTGCGCTGCTTGCGTGGCCTCTTTGGCTTCCTTGACAGCCTTGATAGCCCACCCTCACGGAGCCTTCCTAACGCTTGGTTTTTGATTCCTCTTGGCCATTACATCAGCAGGAGATACACCAGTGATGGCCCTCGGGAACTTGACTACACGTCAGCTCCTTTTCTTTGGAATTCCTCTGTCCCTTTTTGTGCTCTCTTCTGTAGAGGACAGTCCAGTTTGTCTGCCGAGGACTCCTCTTAGAAAAAGAAAGCAGACTCACGTTTTGCATTAAGAAATTGGAAAACCTTCCTGTCGGTCCTTAAGCAGCACTGTCCATGTCCAGGATAGCTCTTGTATCTGCTGAAACCGCAGTTAAGATTTAAGTTTAGACAATGGCATGATTTGAATGTGATAGTATGGGGCTGCGGGGCAGGGGCGTCCAGAGGCAATTCGTTCCTGAAGGCCCTTCCCTCACTCATAGGGTCAAGTTTTTGTGAAAGGCTCCACCACGCTTGGCCAGCTTCTCTCTTGGCCTTCACCTCAGTAGAAAGGGCCTCACCAGCAACATAATCTCTGGCATCCTTGCTTCTGGAACTGTGAGAAATAAACTCCTTTTCTTTATAAACTACCCAGTCTGTAGTATTCTGTTATCACCACAGAAAAAGCGGCTAAGATTGTTTCAAGAAATAACCCACTGAGAGGTCTTTTTACCTTTTTCTACACCATGAGCAGTCCCTCTTCTTCAAAAAAAAAAAATGTTAATGTCCCAAAAAGAAAAGGAAAGAAAAGAAAGGCTAAGAAACATTCGGGCGTGGTGGCGCACGCTTGTAATCCCAGCACTCAGGAGGCTGAGACCAGAGGATCGCGGTTCGCGGACAGCCTCAGCTACTTAGTGAGGCCCTGGGCAACTCAGTGAGACCTCGTTTCAAAATAAAGAATAAAAAATAGGGCAGGGGGTATATACTCGGAGGTCAAATGCCTGTGGGTTCCATCTCCAGACCTCCCCCTCCACACAAAAAGCTAAGAAACTACTTTGGATTAAAGAAGACTGGAGAGATGTGGAAACCGAAGGTGGACGTGAGATCCAGAAGAGAGGAGGTGCTATACAGCAGTGAAAACACACAACTGTTTCAACTTAATATGGTAAAACTCACGAACCTAGTTATAAATGAAAAAAAGCAAAATGTGGATATCTTGTGGAGCCAGCTATTGGCACTTTTACAGAAGTGTGTGCTATAGAATACTAACATGAAAGTGTTACATTGCTTGAACTTAATACTGTGGTTTGAAATAAAGTATCCTTGTATCTAAGGTATCCCTATCTAAGTGTTTAGAGATGAAGGGTTATTGCGTGCGCTATTAATGTTCAATGATTATTCACAAAAACTTGATAGGGATAGGCAGATAGATGAAAATGTGGCAGAGTGTTAAAAATTGATGAGTCCAGTTTAAGAAATATATGAATACTCATTAAACAATTCTTAAAGCCTTTCTATGCATTAAAATGATTACAAAAATAGCAAGCTTATTAATAATAAGAAATGGACTAGCAAAATAGAAATCTAAAAAAAGAACACCTATTGGAAAAATGGACAAAAGCTGTTGTATAAATAACTGATAAATATTCAAAGGCGAGACTTCAAGCCACTGGTCAGTGGGAATGAAACTAATATTAGGGAAAAAACAAATTGTGGTTTATTGTGGAATACTATACAACAATGAAAATAAACAACTGTTTATTTGTTAATTATGGCAAAACTCACAAACCTAGTTATGAATGGAAAAAAGCAAAATGCAAGATAAAAGAGTATCTAGTCTATGATTTCATCAGTAGAAGACTTCAAAGACAGACCGGAAAACTCATCTGTGAAGTGAGAAATCAGGGGGTACAGAGAGGCTCCCCATATTCTTGCTGCGGTTGACGGCTACAGCTGTGAAACTCACACAGGGAAAAAAATCCATCAAGCTACATACTTATCATTGATGTTTATTCCTAGATTAAACCACTAAAGGGAAGAAGAAAAAAAGAAAAAGAATAGAGTTCCACTCTGGAAGAAAAAAACTCTCATGAGAAAATGTTCAAATTCAAAAGAAGAGAAAGAGCAGCAACCTGCCAGCCTAATCCACTCTCACCATTTCCTCAAGTACAGACGGGATGATCCCTGTTATTAGCTCTGGAACTGGGAGGAGATGAGTCACCGGAGGAAGGCGCACAGCTTCCAGAGGCTCATTGAGTAATTCCCACATGAATAGCAACCTGGAATTACTCACTGACTATTAAAGCAGCGCAAGTGTTTGAATTAGTAGCCAGCGAAATTCAACAAACCCCATTAAAACATGTTTTTGAACAGAGAAGTTTATACTTGGGATGTGTGTTCCAGGCAAAACAAGTGTGTCATCCTGCTGCCTGGAACGAGGCTTGTGGGGAGGGGCGGCGGCCTGGGCACCGGGAGTCTGGCTCAACAGACAGCACAGGCTGCCAGGCTGCTGAGTCCAGGGGCTGCCGTCCTGGCGGTGATGGCTGAAAACTGTGCCAGTGTCCACTAGACCCAGTTTTGCCCTTAGCATTGGTAACCAGTGGCAGCGGAGAGTAGGTACAGATGCATGGGGGAGGTAGCTCACCTGCAAAGGGGGTGTTTAGAGACACGGGCCCCGGAGCAAGTCCTGCAACGCAGTCCTGCCTCTGGCTTCTGCAGCTGGAGGATGGACAGGAAGGCCCAGGAATGCTGTCCAGGAGGGTCACCCCAACGCTTCCTGGGCAGCGGCACCTAGGCCGGCCCCCATATTTGGCACTCGTCCACCCAGTGGCCAGAATCCTGATCTCCCCACACTCCCAGAGTCTCGCAGTCTCCCCCTAACTAAACATAGCAAAACCTGGCCTGCAGGTAAGAACGCCCGCCTTTGCATTGACCATGGCGACCACAGGTTGAGTCTCAGCAAGCTAAATGACAAGAGCGACCATCTCCTAAGTCCACGTGAGAAAGCAAAACACATCCGGAGGATTCCTCAGCGAAGGCCAAACACAAAGAAATAAAAGGAAGCCACTCAACCTTGGTGCTTGGCTGGAGGTTGCGTGTGTCCCTTGAACATCCAGGTGCTGGAAACGTAATTCCCAAATCCCTGTGTTAACAGTATTTGGGGGTCATGGGGTCAGATGAGGCAATGAGGTGGGGCCCCCGCGAGGGCCTTGGTGGCTTTAGAGGAAGAGGAAGAGGAAGAGGAAGAGGAAGAGGGACTGGAGCGTGCAGCCTGCTCTGCCCTGGCCTGTGGTGCCCTATGTGGATACAGCTCGGAGGCCCTCGCCAGATGCTGCCCCTAGATCCCGCACCTCCCAGCCTCTAGATCCGTGAGCAGAGGGTACTTCTGTTGTATATAACTTACCCAATCTGCGGCATTCTGTTACAGGACCATAAATCAAATAAGACAATTTTTTATGTGCTTACGTTGCGGTGATGTAACTGCATATCATACTGAGGTCTGGAGCCGTAAGAACACCCACACACACAGTTCCTGGGGCGCCTCCCTCGGGGAGGGCCCCTCCTCCCCGTATCTGTTTTTGAGATTGGTCATTTTGTCTGTGGAGGCAGAATGATTTCAAATGTTTACATTTCTATACCCCCTTCTTTCCCCTAGACCCTTCTATCACCGTATTGGAATCTCTGTTTTTAGACTTGATGTTACCCTTACTTCCAAATTGTTCTTAATGACTAAAATAAAAAAAATCACAGCCTGCAGGATGGAGTTTCAGGATGGAGAGCGTGAGTCATGGCCTCTTTCATAAAGGGTGAAATTCAGAAGCCTCAACCGCCGTGTCTGCAGGCGCCTCGGGTTCCTGACCACAGGCATATGCGCGTGCTTACACACCCAGGGTACCTGCGAGCACCAGCGGTGGGCTCTGTTGTGATGCTGCTCACAGGTCGAGGAAGATATTCTCAGCCTGGTCTCCTACTTCTCAGCTGGAAGCTGAGACCCACAGGGTCCTGCCCATCCTCAGCCCTGGGGATACAGAATGTGCCATAGCCGGCCCGGTCTGGGGTGGTACTGTCCCATGAACATGACTGTCAGGGTGTCAGGCTCTCTCTGGCACGTGCAGGTATGGAGGCCCACCCTCCTTCACACCATCTGTGCCACCAGCGTGGCTGGCCTCATGCGTGGCCCCTAGGTGACTCCTTGGCCTTTCTGTGATCAAGACCTCGCCCAGTACCATTCCGCTTGGCTGGACCCCCATGGCCTTCCAGGAGTGTACCAGGCCTCTTGCTTGGACTTTTTTCTCTTTATTCCAATCTATGTCTGGGCTACTGCCAGTGTTGGGTCTCTGGAGACTGAGGCTGACCTTAGTTGAGGCCAACTCAGGCCCGAGTGGCCTTAATTCCAAATTAACACACCATGGGATACAATGGTAGGTGTCCACGTAGCTCTAGAGTCTGTGGACTGGTGTTCAGCGAGTCTGGGTCAGATTGCAGGGGTGGCTTTGCTCCACGTGTCCCTCCTTCGAGGGTCAGCAGGCTAGCCAGTAATCGTCAAGTGTCACCTCCAGAGACAGCAGAGGCACACAGGCATGCTTGTGTCTGCTGCTTCAAGCTAGCTAGCTAACATCCCCACGAGCCAAAGCAAGTTCCATGTGCAGCCTGTCACAATGCTGTGGGGGAGCGGCCCTGCTGTGGCAGGCACTGAGGGGCAGTAGGCCCAGGGCACTGGTCCTGGGCACAGCACTGCTGCCTGCCTCCTTCTTATCTTTCTTAGAAGTTGGTTCAAATGTGCTTCAAATGACTGAAGTTGGTCCTTTCTACTTATGCTCACATCTCTCTTTCTCAGAGGAGACTTCTAGGGCACCCAAAATAGGTGGGGTCCCCCACTTTCATATCTCATGATACTCTAAAACTTTCCTTCTTAAGACCTATCTCTAAGGTAAATGAAGGAAAAATTCTATAATAAAAAATATCAAGAGTCTCCCAGGGCCTGAGGATTCTCCTTGTTTTAATTATCTTTTCCATCACTCTAACCAAAATACCTGGCAAGAACTACATAAAGAAGGAAAGATTAATTTGGGCTCATTGTTTCAGAGGTCAGTCCATCGTTAGCCGGCTCCAAGGCAGAAACCTCAGCATCATAGCCACTGGCAGATTAAAACAACTCTCAGTCATGGTGGCTGAGAGCAGAGAGAGGGAGAGGAGGGGACCAGGGACACAGGGAGCCACCACGGCCAAGCCTCAGTGCAGCCCTGTTCAGCCATGCCTCACCTCTCACTGCCTACTCTGGGGAATGCTTGCCTTCAACACATGAGCCTTTGGGGGCCTTGCAAACCCCAGTCATAAGCTCCAGTTCCAGTTTCTTGTCTAGTGATGCACGATCTGAGAACCCTGTGGAACTCTTGCTAACCTGGCTGGTTGCCAGTGGTCAGGAAGAAAACTTGACTGGCCAAGGCTGCAGTAGAAATACAGGCAGATGTCCTGAAAGCATGAAGAAAATAATATTCTATGTGTCTAGTAACCAAAGCAATGGGAATAGAGTGGTGTGTGTGTGTGTGTGTGTGTGTGTGTGTGTGTGTGTGTGTGTGTGTGTGTGTATGTAACTCTATGAGTCAGTAATGCAGACAGGAAAGTCCAACGACACGTTCATTAAGTTAGTTTCTACTTGGGAAATGGGGGAGAGCATGTTAGTTTCATTTTACTGTTGATACTTCTTCCCAATGAAGAGTTAAAAAAAATTGGAGCTGAGATCAGCATGCCGAGAGTCGATTGGCAGAAGACAAGACAAACAATCCATAGTTGTTAAGAAATCACCCTTGACTAGGGGCAACCTACGCCCCTCTGAAAGCCAGGTCCAGATATTCCCCAGGAGATCCGCGTGAGGGCCCCTTACGGGTGACACCACCAGCTGGAACGGTGAGTGAGACCCAGGGAAAACCCAGTTAAACCCTCCAGCTCTGCCTGGGTGCAGTTACTGACTTTGCCACTGGTCCCAGGTCACGTCTAAGCCATAGACACCTATTAGCTTTTCTGTAGATCACACCTCTGAGGTGGGGTTGCTATGGCAACAGTGGTTTAACTTGTTTTTCAGGAACTTGGAGGCTGTTTTTGTCTATCTCACTGGGCTCAAAACCAGCAGATCTTCACTTGCGACTGTGCAGGTGTTGGCTGGGTGGCTTTTAACCTCAAAGGGCAGAAAACTCCACGCCTGGAATACACTAATGCGGCCCATCCTCTGAGGAGCCACAAAGCTAGATTATACACACAGACCATCAATTATTTCACTTGCCCTTACCGCCAACCAACTTTCTCCAGATCACCCTGTGATTTGTTTTTTCTTTTTTATAATTCCACAAATATCCCTACCTCCATCTTCAGAGAGGCAGATTTGAGCTGGGCGTGGTGGTGCACGCTTGTAATCCCAGTACTTGGGAGGATCACAATTTGGGGACAGCCTCAGCTACTTAGTGAGGCTCTCCATAACTTAGTGAGACCTTGTTTCAAAATAGATAAATATAGGGCCGGGGGGGTGCAGCTTGGAGGTAGAATGCCCCTGGGTTCCATCCCCAGTACCACCAAACAAAAGGCAGATTTAAAATTTGGGGCTCCCCCACCCCCGCCGCTCATGATTGGTGCCCCAGGAGTAAACGCTTTCTCTTTGCAGAACAGGCCACCTCAGCCGTTGGCATCCTGTGCAGGGGATGGGGGGCCTTGTCTGATGACAGACACGGATCCAGCACCATGCAGGCAGCCAAGCTTCTGCACAAAAGGTGTGTAAGGAATAAAATGCTGAAGCCTTCCTGTGGAGACCTGTGGGATACACTCTGTGCAAGTTCATAGGCTGTTGCCGTCTTTACACCATGCCAACTGCAAAGAAACACCATGTTTTACGAGATGACTGTGCAGCCTTAACTCTGGCACAATGACTCAGTGATTATCCACCGGCCCAGGAGGGCAGGGCTGGCTGCACAAATATGTAAGGGAGGTCTCCCGTGGAGATGGCTATTTTCATTAGACAATAGGAAGGAGAAGGACACGCCCTGCCTGCCCCACAGTGGGGCTGCCCAGCAGGGGCTGAAAGGCAGGTACTGTGTGCTCCCATTCAGCAAGATGGCCAGGGATTTGTGAATTATTCTAATGGGTGAACCAATCAAGATTCAGGCCCCAGCCAGTGTGGTGGCGCATGCTTGTAATCCCCGCACTTGGGAGGCAGAGACAAGAGGATCATTGCGCTGGTTCGAAGCCAGCCTTGCTGGCTTAAGAGACCCTGTTTCCAAACAATATAAAATAGGTCTGGGAGTGTAGCCTGGAGGTAGAAGGGTTTTCAGGAACCCCAGTACCACCACACACACACAAAAAAAAAAAAAAAAAAAATTCAGATGACAAAGCTCAAGCTTCCAACAAGCATATACTAAGAAACAAGGTACCTTAGTCTGAAGAAAGCGGCACGCATCTTTGCGTGGCACAGCAGGGGCAGAGAGGATGCGAAGAAGAGGAAAGACCCAATAGCAGCAGAGATGCTGAGTGATGCTTAACAGCGCGTGTGCGCATGCGCAGGCGTGCGCAGGCGTGAGCTTGGATGTCACTTTAATAAGTGTCAATGTGGCCTCCCTCGGGCACTTCCTTGACCACTGAACAAATTCATTCCTGGAGATAGCTTCTGGCCAAGCAAGTTCACAGAAGTGTAAAGGAACACGAGTGCCCTGTCATCTCACCCACAGGATGCGTCGGCCACACGGCAGCCTCTTCAGTAAAAGGCTCGCCAAAGTATGTTTGAAGTGCTTTATTTATTATTATTATTGTTGTTGTTGTTGTTGTTATTATTGTTATTATTATTATTAATTATTAATTTGGTAATACTGGGGTTCCTGGGAACCCTTCTACCTCCGGCTACACTCCCAGACCTATTTTATACTTTTTTTAAAATGTGGAAACAGGGTCTCTTAAGCCAACACGGCTGGCTTCGAACCTGCTCGATCCTCCTGTCTCCGCCTCCCAAGTGCGGGGATTACAAGCGTGCACCACCACACCCGGCCTGAAGTGCTTTTAAGCACTCTTGACTTTTTAAGTTGACCTGTCCCGAATGACCACCAACAAAAATTTTGCTTTGTAAGCTTAGAAAGCTAAACTCATTGTTGTAGAGACGCTATGTGTGTGAGTGTGTGTGTGTGTGCGCGCGCACGCATGAGTACACATCTGGTTCATGCCTTCCAGTCTCAAATGTTTTAGCTCCTTCTCCTGTAGTTTTAGGTCCCAGCACCAGACCTCTGTCACATACCACATTCTGCTCTTTCCAGTCTGTCCTTGGTTCCTCTCCTCCAGCTGCATGTGTTGTTCTAGAAGCTTCTGCCACATTCCTTGCTACTTCTACCTCCTCTGGGCATGTCCACAACTGTGTCCAAGCCACAAATGATACATCTGTATTTTCAACCTTCCTTCCTTCCTTCCTTCCTTCCTTCCTTCCTTCCTTCCTCCCTCCCTCCCTCCCTCCCTTCCTTCCTTCCTCTCTCCTCCTCCTCCTCCTCCTCCTCCTCCTCCTCCTCCTCCTCCTCCTCCTCCTCCTCCTCCTCCTCTCCTTCTGCACTAGGGATGGAACCCAGGGGGCAATCTCCCTCCAAGCTACACCCCCGTCACCTTTTTTATCTTAATATTTTGAAAGAGGGTCTCACTGAGTTGCAGAGGCCTCACTGCGTAGCTGAGGTTGTCCTGTCTCAGCCTCCCAAGTGCTGGGATGACAGGTGCGTGCCATCACGCCCGGCTTCATGGCTTATTGTAACTATTTGCCTCCCCCTCCTTCTGGATCACTCCCTGGCAATTCATTTATTGATGATCATTTTTAGAACAAGCTTTTATATGTTTAGTTTTCTCTGTTGTTTCATTGTTCTTCTATCTTTCTATTTTTGCCCCTGTGTTCTACCCACCTCTCTTGTTTCTTTTCCCTTCCTTCCTTCCTTCCTTCCTTCCTTCCTTCCTTCCTTTCTTCCTTCCTTTCTTCCTTCCTTTTATTCTTTCTTTCTTCCTTTTATTCTTCCTTTCTTCCTTTTATTCTTCCTTTCTTTCTTTCTTCCTTTCTTTCTTCCTTTTATTCTTTTTTTCTTCCTTTTATTCTTTCTTTCTTTCTTTCTTTCTTCCTTTTATTCTTCCTTTCTTTTTTTCTTTCTTTCTCTCTTTCTTTCTCTCTTCCTCTCTTCCTTCTTGTACTGGAACTGAGCCCAGGAGTATTCTAGCACTGAACAACATCTCCTGCTTTCTTTAAATCCCATTCAAGACAGCCTGTTTGTCAGTTTGCTGGAGTAAGAGAACTCACAGATGTGTAGATGGCAAAAGGGGGTTCATCAGGCCGGCTCACAGTCCACAGCAGTGTGGTCCTGAGTGGCCGCCTGCTCGTGGGGAGCTGGAGGGACCAGCAGCAGCTTGAGTGGTCCAAAGAGCTGAAGTCTCAGAACCAGAATGACTGAAAATGCAGAGCCAATCTAAGACGGGAAGGCGAGGAAATTCTCTGGAGAAACGATGGTGAAGGTCCAGTTGGAAGACCTCAAGGCCGATAGCTCAGGTGAGAGCCGACATAGTTTTCCCAGGACGAACCACCCATGTCTTCACACAGCTTTCTCCTGTTTTTTTTTTGGGGGGGGGTACTAGAAATGGAAGCCAGGGGGCTTTCTACCTCCAGTCTATACTCCAAGACCTATTTTATATATTTTTTGGAAACAGGGTCTCACTAAGTTGCTGAGAGCCTCACTAAGTAGCTCAGGCTGGCTATGAACCTGTGATCCTCCTGTCTCAGCCTCCCAAGTGCAGGGATTACAAGTGTGCACTTCCCAGCCTAGCTTTCTTCTTCTTATCCAGGTCCTAAGCCAGCATTCCTTTTTATTCTGCCCTTATATACGCCAGTCTTCTCATGAGCATGCCCAGAGCCACATCCTCTGTGGCATTTCATAACCCAGTCATGTCAACAATCTAGTTTAACCATCACACACAAGGTCTAGCTAAGTTGCCCAGGCTGGCCTCAGACTTGCGATCCTCCTACCTCACTCAGCCTTCTGAATTACTGAAATTACAGGCATACTTCTATCTTGTTTCTTTGGATTTACCCTGTTGGGTTTTTTTTTTTTCAACTTGAGTTAAAAACATCATCAAATTGTTTTAAAAATTTGTGTTTCCTGATAAGCACATTTAAAGTGATGAATTAATCTTTCCACGCTACTTTAGATGTGTCTCAAAAATTCTGACATGAATATTCTCACTGCCATTCAGTTTTAAATCTCTTAATTTACTTTATGATATTCTTCTTAGCCTAGAGGCTTATAAAGAATATAATACTTAGTGTCAGAATATATAGGGTTTTAAAGCTGACCTTTTGTTGTTAGTTTCTATTTTGTTGCCTGGTAGCTGGAGAACAAAATATATAACTATGAATTCCTTAGAACTTGTGTTATTATTGAAACTGTGTGTGTATTTGTAATGTTTTAGATTTGATTGAAAAGAACATGATTCTTTGTTTGGCATTATATTTCATGTATCTAACAGCTCAGGCTTATTAACGCTGTTGTGAAGGTCTGTATAACCCTGCTTATCACTTTTAATTCTTAAAGTGTGCCTTGCTAGCCTATCGGTTTCAAGGAAAACTGTATTAAACTCTTCGATACTCTTGTCTGTGTCTTTGCTATTCCATCAGTGGTCACACTGTAGATTCTGAGGCTGTCCCGGCTGATGCCTCTGGTCCTGAGATACTCCCCTCCATCCTGCGGGCCCCTTTACAATATTCACCTTGAAAACACCCTTCTTTGTGTCTTACCATATTTTTGTCTTAATTGTGTTTCCTCAGATCCTGGAGTTCCTTTCTCACCCTTTCTCTGGTTCATGTTTAGCATTTATTTTTTCTAACCTTTCATTTTCAAGTTTTACATGCCCCTTTTTCTCACTCACGTCTTGCAGGCAGCAATTACTGCAAACGCAAAGGCCAAATCTAAGCGCTTGCAGACCTGTGGGCCCGATTACTTCACAGAGGAACAGGGACTGTCGGCAGAGTCAAGAGTCCCCCGCACCTCAGGCCATGACAGCCCTCCCGCTGCCAACAGAGGTCTGGCCTGCGCCCCTGGCCAGACAGACAAGGCACAGAAAGAGGTGGCCGCTGGGGCTGCGAGCCATTGGCTCAGGTGGCCCAGAGGATAATGTGGAGACGGGATGCTCAAGAGATGTCAGTTCCCAGCAGCCCCCAGCCAGGGGCTGTGTCTTGTCTTGTCAGGACCCTGTTGTCACACAGATGAGCCAAAGGCGCTCCCTTGTGTTGAGACCAAACATGTTTGGTTCTTTACAGTTTGGTTTCCCAAGCCGGATGTTTATCCATTTATGGTCTGCTCCTCATGAAAGCCCCCGGACAGCTGTTGCCTAAGGATAAAAGAAGGCCCGTAGTCTCACCTGTAGACACTGCTGCCTCTCAGAGCTGGCTGGGTCCAGGGTCCTGCTGTGGACCAGAGCAAGAAAAGACTGTCCAAGAGCAGAGCAGAGCTACAGGCAGGTTTATTTAGGGAAGGACACATTCAAAGAAATGTCTCCTGAGAAAGAGAGAGGGGGGACCTTCTGTGAAAGCATGGCTTTTCTTCTTATAGAAAGCTTTGCAATTGGTGAGCAAATGGTGGGTATGTGGGGCCCCAGCTCCTTTGATTGGCTGCCGCCTGCTGACTCCCAACACTCCTGGTACACGGGGCCTTCCAGAAGGTGCCATGAGGCCAGGGGAGTTCTGAGTCTTCACCTCGCTCTGGGAGGGGCTCCCACCGCAGGTGTTTGCAGCCGCAGGTGTTGCTCCTGGGCATCCTAGCCTGCTTCCCGGCCCCGGGGGAGGGGTGTGCAAATTAAGATGGATTGTCACCATCAGGGTCATCCTCATGGAGGTTGCAAAATCAAAGCAATTGCCCATTTGTCTTTCCATTTTCCTCTTCTTAGGTAGCCCCAAGCCCCCCTTTTATGATACTTGGGACTGAGCCCAGAGGCATTCTACCCCCAAGCTACACCTCCAGCCCCTCTTACTTTTTATTTTGAAGGAAGGTCTCACTAAGTTGCTGAGGTTGGCCTCGAACCTGTGACTCTCCTGTCTCAGCCTCCCAAGCACCGGGATTACAGGCATGTGGCACCATGCCAGGCGGCTCTTACCTCTCCTTTAATTGGCAGCTATGCCTTTTCCCATGCCTAGGCAGGACACCACAGCAAGCGCTCTCTGCTGTGCTGCCCAGTGACATCGCCAGGCATGGAAGCCCTTCAGTCTCCTTTCCTCCAATGGTTCCCTCCCCCGTCCCCTGCTGAGCAGTGACCCCGTGACACCCTGCTGAAGGGGCTTCCCCACAGGCAAACTTGGCAAAGCTTTGCCAGACAAGACTACCAATGCACATGGTGATATTGTCATCCTAGATCAGCACCCCAATCCCTTGAATCTCTCTCTACCCCTGGTCCACACCACAAATACGGCCCAGGCAGTGGCTTCAGTGTCTAGAGGGAAACAGCAGGTGACAACAGCATCAGGAGCATGTCGGGAGGACTTAACTGCCTCTAAGCATTCCTCTTCTGCTCTCTCTTACCCGGCCCTCAGGCGTCCCCCTGGGCCCCAGACATGGCTTCAAGGGAGGAGCCTGCAGCCCCACTTAGAGCTGCTCTTGGGGCAAAAATAGAGTTCGTTTTTGCTTTCTCTCTTGCTTTGACCTGTTAAATTACATTTTTCCTATTACCAAAGTGATGTTCCCAAAGTTTGGAAACTAAAAACAGTAAAAGAAAAAAAGAAAAGCAAATATTTTCATCATTCAAGACAAGCAGCATTCCAGGCGACAGTTGGGTCCATTTCACTCGAATCTCGATGCAGTCTTTGTCTGAAAGTTATTATAATCATGTGGTACATTCAGAAATGTGCATAATGCCATTTAAGCCCATTTTCCCTGCTTATAAAGGAACTGCAAGCTCATCATAGAAAATCTGCATCTTGGTGATGTATTGACTGTTCTCAGCCAGAAAATATCTAAAGACTCAGGCCCATCATTAGGAGTTTGGAAGATACAGAAAATCACCAGCCTCGTTTCTGGCAGTGAAAATGGTCATTATGTTGGTTGTTCCATGCATCTACGCTTTTTGTGGAATGGGAAGAAAAATATCTTTTTGTGGATCTGTTCTCACATTACAGCCACATATAGCTTGGCCGTCATCAGCAGGGGCCAGAAGAGAACGGTCATCTTACTAAGTAATCATTAAACCAGAAAAAAGGTTCCATGTGAGCTTGGAGGACAAACACAAGGTGTAGGGTCCACGCATGGTACCCTGACTGAGGACCAGAGATGTTTCTCCATTCACTACATCTTGGCTCTGCGTAATATCTTTGAGGAAGTTGAGCACCACCCAGGGAAGGTGGGAAGGTGGCAGAAGGGCCCCTGGTGTCTGGAAGGAGAGTCATGACCACTGCAAACCCACACACCACCTGGGGTCCTGTGCCTCGTCAGAGTCGTAGGGGACGTGGCTCCTGCAGGTGGATAATACCAGCTGTGTGAAGCTCCCCCTCCACATCCAGTGACCTGGGAGCTTGGAATCAGCTCTGTGGTAGTAGTCACACCACATGATTTGCTAAAGTCTACAAGCCAAGTGTTTTTCCTATTTCAAAAATACAGTTGTAAGGCCGGGCGTGGTGGCGCACGCTTGTAATCCCCGCGCTTGGGAGGCGGAGACAGGAGGATCGCGCAGGTTCGAAGCCAGCTGTGCTGGCTTAAGAGACCCTGTTTCCAAATAAAAAAGTATAAAATAGGTGTCTGGGAGTGTAGCCCGGAGGTAGAAGGGTTTTCAGGAACCCCAGTACCACACACACACACACACACACACACACACACACACACACAAAGACCAGTTGTAAGCTAGGCATAGTGGTGCATGCCTTTAATCTCCGTACTTGGGAGGCTAAGATAGAGGATCATGGATTTGAGACCAGCCTCAACAACTTAGTGATAGATATCTTATTTCAAAATTAAATTAATAAGGAGAAGGTCTGGGGGTGAAAGAGGTAGAGTGCCTCTGGGTTCAGTTCCCAGTAACACACACACACACACACACACACACACACACACACACACACTTCCAATGGTTAAACACTTTTGTGCAGTGAGCTGTCTTGGGTGCTCTAACACAATGAGATGTAAGAAGAACAAGCTCCCACCTAATAGAGAAACTGTTGCCCAATTTTGTTGGTAGAGGAGTTGTAATTTTCTTTCCTCTTTTCTCTTTCTCTCCAGTCCTCTCCTCAGCCCACATATTAAATGTTGCTGAAACCTACCAGTACCAGCCCTGTCCTCCGTGCTCCAGGCCAGATGGATAATGCCTCCACACTGTACAGCTGTGTCTCAGGGGATAACCCATCTACACACACACATAAATAAGCAGAAGAACAAATGGCGACATAAGTGCTCCGCCGAACCTCAAACCAAGAATGAGCTCAAAATAGCAGGGAAGGATGCAACCAAGAGATGGAACAGGCTCCGAGTAAGGACCGGTGACACTCCTGTAAGCAGAAAAACAGCAAAACAAACTGTTAGAAGAATCTTCGACTTACAATAAGTAGCATAATAAGTCAGGGGCACCCAGAGGAGCCACTGGAAAATCACGGAGACCTAAGTCTACTAGGAGTATTACTGGGAGAAAAAAGGGAAAGGGAGGGTTTGGGGAAGCATCACGCAGGTCAGGAGGTCCATGTTGTGCAGAGGTGGAGAGGACTTAGCCCACAGCTCCACCAGCCTGTCCCAGGATCACCCTTTCTGTGATCCTCCCACGTGCTATGTTCTGTGACCCCTTTTACTTTACACATTCCTCTTACGGCGCAGGTGAACTCACCCTTGGGAGAGCCTTCCTGGCCTCTGTCACTGCGCCAGATACAACCTGGACATTCACAGCACTACCTGCTCTCCTTAGAGTTAACCGTACATGTGTCTGTGTGATGATGGGGTGCATGCCTGTCTTCCCCGAGTCTGTAAACGCATTGAGGGCAGGATGTGGGCTTCTGCTTTCCATATACCCCAGCACCTGTCAGTGTCTGCCATGTAACTGGGACTCCATACAGATCTTGTAATGAATGGTAATTGTAGAAATACTGAAGCCATAAGCATAAAACTCACCACTTTGTTTTCGTACTGGGAATGGAACCCAGGCGCACTCTGCATCCAAGCTGCACCCCAGCCTTTTTACTTTTTTTTATTTTGAAACAGGATCTACCTGATTTGCTGAGGCTGGCCTCAAACCTGCGATCCTGCTATCCCAGCCTCCTAAAAATTGGAATTACAGGTGTGTGCTATAAAAAGGTTTTTTAAATACAATAAACATCAGACCATTTTTAAAACAGGTATGAATTAATGCATTGAATAACTCTTCTCTAAGCCTCTGCCATGAGCCAGGCCAGTGCTGGATGTCACACAGTGTGACCACCTTGGGCCTCGCCTCTTGTGTAGCACAAGTGGACATCTTCTCTTTGTGTGAATTTTTCTTTTCAGCAATATTACAAGAATCAATTAATAGCCTGCCTATTCCTCTCGAAGTAGAACATTTCTAAAGATCTGGCTAGAATTCCCCTGCCTGTGTTGTTAGGAATTTTCTAAGTATAACAATAGATATGTTTTCCTCCTTGTTTGAAAAGGCTGGTCGCCGTAATATGGTCTCTGCCACTGATGTGAAGCTGAAAACCCTTGCTCAATTCATATACTCTTCATCTTGGACTCACACTTTGTTATAATTCCTTTCCCCACGTGACTCTCGGACGGTTCCTGTGGCCCTTGCTTTGCCATGCTGGTGAATCATATATAAACCTGGTCAGAACCCTATTGAAATGTGTTTATAGTCCACTGAAAGTCAATTGGAAAAGATCTATATCTCTTTGTGAAAAACATATGTCTGAAATTTACATCCTGCTATGGTGAGCTCCTTAGCTCTGCTGACAAACTTCCTGTTAGCTCAATACTAAGATACATCGTTTGTCAAAGACTTGGAAGAAAAGAATGACTTTCCCTTGACTGGCTCAAAGAAATATGGCACCAGTGCCTCTTTAGACTGTGGTTCTTGATGCAAATTAGATATGCTCAAGGGAAAGATGCCTAAGTTTATATTCAAATACTCTAGCAAAGGACTCCAAAGCTGTTCCACAGATTGGGGCAGTATCAGTCACCTTTATTACCAATAAACAAATTCCTTCAGATACAAGTACATTCCTATGCCTTTTTTCTCTCTCACACAGTATGTTTTGCTCTCTTTTTTCCTTCTGCTTCAACCTCTTCCTTTTCACATATTCACATGTACACACACACACACACACACACACACACACACACACTCAAAGAGGAACACATTGCAACTTCAAGGGAAAGGAGTCTATCCCCTGAGCATTTCAGCAAAAATTTTCCAGCCTCATTTCCTTCTAATTTAGTACATCTTTCTGGAGCAAAAGACCCACAGAGTAAAGGATGAGATGTTCCAAATCTGCTTCCAACACCACCCTTTCCCAATCTAAAAACTACCACCAGCATACATAAATAGAATGAATCTGCATACTCATTGGAAATCAAGAATAAGTGCCTCTAAATGTTGGCTAGCCGGCAGGATTTTTGCAAGGCTCAGCATCGCTCTTCAGACTAGAGCATGGCTAGTTAGTGAGGGCTGCCACAACAAAGGACCAAACTGGGGGGCTTAGGAACCTAAGAATGGGTGTCTCTTAGCTCCAAGCTCCGGGCAGGGTCAGCCCAATGCATCTCTTTCAGCCTCTGGTGGCTGCTGGCAATCCTTGGGTCTCCAGCCTGCTCCTTGGTTTGTAGATGTCATCAAAATCTCTGCCTCTGCTGTCACATGGCAGTGTGTGTGTGTGTGTGTGTGTGTGTGTGTGTGTGTGTGTGTCCCAACCTCTTTCTTTGTATACGGGCATCCATCGCTGAACTAAGCTCCACCCTAGTACAGTGTGACCTCATCTTAACTTCATCACACCTTCAAAGAAGACCCTATTTCCCAACGAGGTTGCATGCACAGACCATTAAAAGCCCTGAATTATGGAGTGCCACTGAACAACCCAGGACACAGCACAATGAAGGAGGGCTTGAGAGGCGACAGGCACGGTGGCCTCCCAAGCATCCATCCCTCCCTGGGGAGAAGCCATGTGGTTTGTAGGGTTCTGTCCCCTCACCCAGTTTGCTGATTGAATAAGGACCACTGGTGGAGTCCCAGCCTCCTTGTCATGTGTTTGGTTCGGGCCTGGCATGTCACTAGCCAACTAGTGGTTAGTAGCACTGATTAGTTTTAAGTAGATGAATGGCCTAAGCTGGTCCCTTGAAAGGGAAGGCAAGACTAGCCTTTGATGGATGAGGAAAGAGATGGTTTTCTTCCGCCCCTGTGAAGGCATACAGATGAGAGACATGGGACTGCAGCCATTTGACCAACACCAGGGATGCCGGCCAGACAAACCAACAGGAAGAGGAAAAAGGAAGAGGACCAGAGAGAGGGGACTGGCTCTTCAACAGCACCAGGCTGAATTCCCACTCTGCTGCCAAAGTCTGTGGTTATAAAAGCCAAAGCTTTTGCCTGTAATTGTATTAATCGGTTGAAGCAGATTTTATTTAATTTGTCAGTAAAAACATCCTCTCTGGTCAATCTTTTTGAGGAAAGATTGGAATATTATGGAAGAAAGGGGAAGGGAGTTTTCAATAGAAAGTTACCAATACCCTCCAGTTTGGAGGTGGAAGGGCTGGAGGAGGGCTGAGGCAAGGTCACTGGGACCCTGTGCTGGTGCCTTTTGCTTCCACAAATGGACAGCATAGGAGACCAAGACAGAGGAGGCAAGGTCTGAAAGCTCCTTTGCATTCATGGGGCCACACCAAGCAGAGAAGGGGCCAGGAAGTAAGGGGGCCGCAGCTTCCTTTAGTAGGAAACACTTCCAGGCAGAGGTGTGGGCGTGGGCTTTGGAAGATCCCCAAAGTTGAGTCTTCAGAGAACAGCAAGCAAAACCCAGACACATCTGGAGGAGTTCAAACCTGCTCACCACATGCATGGCACGCTCAGTATTCGCCAGCTATTGTCACTACGGCGTGAAAAATACTTCAGAGATCTTGTTGAGTAAAAGCTGCAAGTTGTTGAACAAGAAATGCGCCCTGATTTGTTTTATAAGGAAAAAAGCCTGCAGTGCCTTCTGTATATATATATATATATATATATATATATATATATATATATATATATATATATATGCAGGCTGGAAATCTTCTAGACCAAGGCAGGAAAAGTACACACCCAAGTAACAGGAGTTGTTATCCCTGGGGCCTGAGGATGGGGTGGACACAGGGAAGATAAAGAGAATGCTCATATTTTACTGTGTGTGTGTGTGTGTGTGTGTGTGTGTGTGTGTGTGTGTGTGTGTACTTCAATTAAATTTATTTTTATTAAGATGTATTAATTATATGTATTAATAGGGTTCCATGTGCATGCATACTGTGTGCACAAATCAAGTCCCATGGCTCTTTTTCCACAAGTACCCCTACTCTCTTCTCCTAGGTCCTAGTAATCACTATTCTACTTTCAGGTGGACTTTTTTTTTTTCAGTTTCCAAATCTGAGAGGACTTCTCCTGTGTCTAGCTTATTTTGTTTAACACCATGTCCTCCAATTGCGTGTCTTTTGCTGAAAATAACAGGATTTAATTCTTCTTTGTGGCTAAATAATGCTCTATGGTGTATATATACTATATTGTCTTTTCTTTCTGGGCATCTAGGTTGGTTCCATATCTTAGATATTATAAATAGTGCTTCAATAAACATGGACATGCAAGTATCTTTTTGGTTTGCTGATTTCATTTTCTTTGGATATATACCCAGAATTGGAGTAGCTGGATTATGAGGTAGTTCTGTTTTTAGTATTTTGAGGAACCACCATACTGTTTTCTTTAATTGCTATACAAAATTACATTCCCACCAACATATAGAAGAGTTATTTTTTTCTCCACAACCTAGCCAGCATTTGTTAGTTTTTGCTAAAATTTATTTTTAAATACCTAGTCTCACTAAAAATAAAAAATGCAAATTAAAAGTACGACAGGATGCTATTTTGTTCACCTAAGTGGTAAAAGATGCACAGATTTGTAATCTTCAAGGGATGGTAAGCATTTGAAAATGAACATTCTAGCAATCTTGAATCTAACCAACATAAGATTTTAGAAAAGAATTTGACATGACCTTTCCAAACTTAGGTATGTTGCACCATGAGCCTAAAAGTCTCTATTCTGGAAATCTATTCTGAGGAAACCTTTTCTCATGTGCACAAAAGATGGATGTCCCAGTATGATGGCTGCAGTGTATTTATAATAGTGAAATGTAGAAAAGAGTCTGTTCTTCAACAGAAAATGGTCCAGTGAATGTTGGTGTGTGGGTAGCATGGGGCAGAGCTGTTCAGGAGAGCCGTGGGCAGTGAGGAAAATGTTCTCTCTCTGCCCTGACAAGCACAATAGCCGCCAGCCGCCAGCCACGTGAGGTTGCTGGACACTCCAATGAGCAGGTGCAATAGATGAACTGAATTTGAATTTTTATTTTAATTAGTTTAAATTGAAACAGATCCCCGTGGCTAGGAAATACTGTATAAGACAGCCTGGTTCTAGACCACAATTCAGTCAATAAAAATGAGCTGGACCTATGAGACTTGCTATAGGGAGAGATAAATAAATTGGTAAGTTAAAAAAAACAAAAGCCAGCAGGGCGTGGTGGCGCACGCTTGTAATCCCAGCATCCTGGAGGCTGAGACAGGAGGATCACGGTTTGCAGACAGCCTCAGCTACTTAGTGAGGCCCTTTGCAACTCAGTGAGACCCTGTTTCAAAAAAAAGAATAAAAAAATAGGGCTGGGGTATAGCTCGGAGGTAGAATGCCCCTGGGTTCCATCCCCAGTACCACACACACACACACACACACACACACACACACACACACACAAAGCTAAGTGCTAAACCATAGTATACATAGAATATCTTCTTGTCCTCAAATATTTGCATAAGTACAAATATATGTAAGTAAATGTATCGAAATGTCCTGAAATAGTATACTGCTGTTACTCTCTGGAGGAAAGAGTTGGAATGGGAAGCGCAGGGAAAGGAACTTTCCTACTTGACTCTATATTTATACTTCTGATGACAATGTAATAATTTACTACTAAGTTAAGCTTTAAAATAATTTCAGAAGTGAGAAGATATAATAAAAATGGAGTAACTAGTATGCATACACAGCGTTTTGGTCGTATTCACAGAGTCATGTCTCCGGGTCTAGTTAAAATGTTTAATCTCTTGTCATCCTCTCTGACTCGTTCCAGAAACCTGTTGGCTCCCACTTTCATGCCCAGAGCCCAGCACTTTCTCCAAGGCCCTGTCAAATTTGCCCTTGGTTGCTCTCAAGTCTGCTCCTTTCCTGAGACCATCAGCTCCTTGAAGCTGCTACTGGGCCTTTGCTGTCTTATTCCCTGGACAATATCCCTCATGCCCCATGTACATTTCTTTGCATTGGACTGGACTTCGAAAAACAGTCTTCTACAGAATCTGATAATCATTCTTCACTCTCTCCTTTCTAATATACATCCATTTCTTTACATAATTATAATCAATACCACCTTCCAGGGAAAATGTGTTTGTCCCTGGCTAATGCGCTCAACTGGCTAGAACTCTGTGTTCATGAGACCATGATCCCAGTAAACACTGCGCTCTGTCCTGTGCCCACACTGAGGCTCTGACTGCATCCAGCTCTTATCAAAATGTCAGCTGTATATAATAACACATACTAAATGAGAGATCTGGAGGGATCTAAAACTGTCACCCTTTTAGATGGGGAAAGAGATGTATTTGTATAACCAGCCATGCTCTATGAAGGCTGCTTGTGCTCCTACACTCTTCCTTCGACTGCAAACCTCATAAGGAGAGGGGCTGGAGCCCACTCATCCTTGTGTGTGCTTCTGTGCCTAATGCTGCTTAGCACTGGTGTTCAATAGGTGTTCTGGAGCTGAATTTTGCTAAGAATGAATATTTTACTAGTCGTGTGTTATTGTGAAACATGGCCATCAAGGGGAATGCATCCAGGAATCTAATGCTTTTATGTGCCTTCTATGTTGCAGATGTGATAGTGGGCTTTAAATCAGTAATATCTGTAATCCAACAACGGTTTGGTATTTATATTTCCACTGTATTATAAATAAGAAAAAATGAGGCAAAAAAGTGTAAGCTCAAGGGCACCTTAGATATAAGAGGCTGAAGTAATATTTGATCTGCTTTACAATCTAAGCCCATAAAATTATTGTTATGCTATAAAAACATTCAGTTCTCAAAACCCAGTGAATCCTAGTTTATAACCATGTATCTCTACTGTGGATGACCCAACATACCACAGCAGAATCAACATCGCATATGCCAGTCTCAGAAACGAATCAACTACATGTGAGATCATTGGATTCGAATTGGATTTTAACCCAGTTTGGGTTTATTTAAGCATTGCCTCAACTTAGAAGACCATAACAGTGAAAGGAACTCTACAGGCAAGATGGAAAAGGTGGGTCTAGGAAGGAACAGGACTATGTCTCAAAAGACCATTTCAGTAAGTGGTGTTGGAAGATGTATGGTTTTCTCCACAGGGCTGAGCAAAATCAGATATGAGAAGGTGAGCTATGTTTGTATTTCCCACTTGTTTCAGCAGGAGAGTATCAAAACACAAGTCCATGGAAGCTCTTCAACCCTAAGTTGGCCCCCAGACCCAGATATCCAACAGCTTACTCCATATCTCTTGAGAAACCCCACAGGCTCCTCAAGCTAACAAATTTTCCCTAAAAATTTACTATCTTTCCTAAAAATATGCTATGGCAATACCACCCTCAAAGATGTCTGCATCCTGACTCCTGGAATCTGGCCTCTGTGAGCATGTTGCCTATCGTGGCAAAAGGGACTTTGCCAATGTGATCAATCAAGGATCCAGACTGGAGGGATAAGCCTGGACTGCCAGCTGCACGCCACGTCACCACCAGTGTCCTTACACGAGGAAGCAGGGGTCAGGGTCGGAGCACACGTGACCATGGAGGCAAAAGATTAGAATGAGGCAGGGCCATGGGATGTGGGAAAGACCTGGGAAACCCCGAGGAAATGGACCCTCCTTCCTTGACCTCCAGAACTCTTAAGGATTGGGGTAAGCCACTCAATTTATGGTAATTTGTTATAGAAGTGATTGAAAACTAATACATTTCTCGCCCTCCTTACATTAGTCCCCAAAGCTATAAGAAATGGAGCATTGGAGAGCAGTTTTGCAAAGGAGCTGTGTTCAAGGCATAAGTGCAGGTGAAGAAAACCAACAAGGGTGGCAGGGCTCCGTCGTCCGCATCAGGGAGCCCTGACGATACCAGGCTGATGGGAAAGGATCGTCCCTGGCACCCAGGAAGCATTAGGAGAGAGCCTGTGGCCGGTGTCAGCCTGCAGCCTGCCGTGCAAGGGGCCAGGGATGACCGTTAGCTCCACTCCCTCCCCTCACCCTTCCATCTGTGTTGGTGCTGCCTGGTGGCCAAACCCAGGCAGCCAGAGCCACAGAATGAGGTGTCCAGGGAAGCCAGTCCGTGAAGATCTGCCCCACAGGACACAGATGGAGGGAGAAATAATAGAGGGAACGTGCAGCCTTCTTCTACACCCGGATCTTGGGGAGTTCATGGTCCCACCATCACCGGGCATCTGGGGTCACCTTGGTTCACCTTATTGCCCCCACTCTGCTCACAGGGGCACATCGGTTCTTAGTATCTCTCTTATCTCCCCGTGGTGTTCCCAGTCATATTCCCTGCTCTCGCCACCAGAGCCAAGCACTGGCGTGCATGGACAGCCATTCCACTCGGCATGTCTTTATATCATCCCCAGAGCAGCCACCCACCACCAGGAATGTCGCTTCTCTTGTTCGAAGCTTCCTAAGAATGGTAAAATAATAAAGAGCCGCCTGGCTGCCTATGATATTGTTATTTGCTGGAGTTCTGCACACACTTTTGTTTCGCATCATTACGTAAGCTGTATTTATGAGCTCCCAGGTAAGTACATGGGCTCACCTGAACTGATTCCTAAGAGGCAGACCCAGTCCATCTCGGGCCCTGGCTGTACATAATCCCGTTGTGACTGGTAAAGAGTGGTATCTTTTGTAGTGCCCTGCTGGCAAGGGGCTTGACTTCTCAGAACATTAGGGGAGAAAAGAAATATTTACCAAAGCTCCTTTAACCAGAAGCAAAAGAAGGAAGGCCATTAAGCAGCAGGAGGGTGAGCTCACAGGCGGCCCGCAAATCTCTCTCCCCTCGCACTGCGCAGCTGCGTTCCCGAGGCTTTGCTTGTCTTTACTGAAAATGTGCTGTAATTCTTCACTTGAGAAAACCTGCACTTATCCCCACTGTTTGGGAAGTTTATGGGGTGATGAATTTGAGATATGGACACTTTCAAAACCAAAAGATTAGCTGGTACTGTTGTCGGGAACTAGGGAACTTTCTACACTATTGCTAAGGTGAGGAAATTAATTCTATGAGTAAAAGGGCTGAATTTATAAGCCCCTCTCTTTATTCTCTCAAAATTGCAATACTTTAAAATGATACATGTGACATATGGTTTTCCGGGTTGTAAAACATTATAATACATTGCAGAATTTTAGAAAAATATATAGAGGATTTAAAGGAAAATATTTGACAGAAAACAGCATTCTGTAGTTCTTTCTGAAAATTTTCTAGACATACACTTACTTGAGATAGGGTGCTCTGTCTGCTGCAATTTTAATTTTGTTTTACTCAGCTTATTGTGTGGTGTGGTATGGTGTGTGTGTGCGTGTGTGTGTGTGTGTGTGTGTGTGTGTGTGTGTGTGTGTGTATTCCTGGAGATTGAACTCAGGGGCATTCTTGCTCTGAGCTACACCCCAGCCCTATTTTATCTTTATTTTTCCAGGGTCTCACAAGGTTGATGAGCATCTCACTATTTGTTGAGGCTGTCCTCGAACCTGTTCCTCCTGTCTCAGTCTCCCAAGTACTGGAATTACAATCAGGCACCATCACGCCTGGCTTATTCAGCTTTTTCCATGATGCACTGTGTTAAGCACGCTCCTGTGCCACCAAAGCCTCTCCATAATTTCAAATCAACAGGGATGGTAGAAATGGCTTAATAAATGGCATTGGGGCAATTTATTAGCCAAGTGAAAAAAATTCTATCACCGGTTATTTCCAAAAAACAAATTCTAGAGTTTAAAAACTCTAAGTATTTAAAAATGAAATCACATCTAGGTATGCATCTAGGTGGTGCATGCTTGTAACCTCAGTACTTGGGAGGATGAGACAGGAAGATCATAGGTTCATGGCTAGCCTCATCTACTTACGGAGGCCCTATGAAACTTAGTGAGATCCTGTTTCAAAATAGAAAATAGAAATAGGGCTGGTGATGTAGCTCAGAGGTAGAATGCCCCTGGATTCAAACCCACCTTTCTGTCTGTCTGTCTGTCTGTCTGTCTGTCTCTCTCTCTCTCTCTCTCTCTCTCTCTCTCTCTCTCTCTCACACACACACACACACACACACACACACACACACACACACGACATCACAAAAGCACTAGAATCCAACTGTAGATGAATATTTATGATCATGAAGTCCAAAAGCACTTTCTAAGCATGTCCCAAGACTGAAACCCTTAAATAAATGGTAACATTTGATCTTGGAAACATCAACTTCTTTGTAAAAAGAAACCGTGAACCAACTGAAAGGAAAATAACCAAAGAGGGGCAAGCATTTGAAATCCTGGTGAGCAATGGATTCACACGCAGCCACTCCTTACACCAAGTGAGTGAAGAAGGGAGTTAATCCCCAAAGGATAACTACAAACATTCACTGCGACAGGGCTTTATTAATAATGGCGGGCAACTACAGAAAAGGCAAATATTCGACTCATTTGTTAGCAGGCCATCAATGATGGGTGAGAATGATGAAACCCAGTGCTAAAAAAGATGTTAGACAATGGGCACCATCATTCCTGCTCCTGCTTCATTGGCCAAAGCCAGTCACAGGCTTCATCCAAGTTTAAGTGGGCAGTGAAGTTCAGTCCTGTTCTGTCCAGCAAATTTTTCATCAACACTAATAATGGTTGGGGTATTTAGCATGATTTTTACTTTCATCTTTGTATTTTTCAATACCAATAATTTATTATTACAATTATTATTATTGCAGCCAGCCCATCTGTGTCTTTGGCTTCTGCTTTTGTGGATTTGAACAACTGTGGATGAAAAATATTTGGGGAAAAATTGTACTGAAAATGTAAGATTTTTTTTCTTGTTTTCTTAAATCCTAAACATTATAGTAGCAGAATTACTTATATAGCATTTGCAATGTATTAAACACCGTAAGTAATACAGAGAGGATTTGAAGTGTAAGGAAAGACATACTTCGATTCCATGCGAATACTACTCCATTTTATACAAGAGACTGGGACATGCATGAATTTTGGTATTCTCAAGGGTTCTGGGACCATCCCCTTGTGGATACCAAGGGACAGCTGTATTATCTTAAGAAAAACCAAAAATGTTGGTAAAGTAGCTTTAGAAGAATAATTTTAAATACTTCTATAGTAATCCATTGTGTGTCTGAATCTTAACTTAGTGATCCATTATTCCATCTTGGGCAGTTGTACTTTGCCAAAGGTTTTACTGTTACAAATATTGCTATGACAAATATTTTATCACAATAAATAGTTTTACTGCATTTCATTAGGATAAGCGGCTCCTAGCTGAATCCATGGCCAATGGGCAGGAACATTCACTGACTCTTTTTTGGTGTGTCTTTCATACAAGGAGACATAAACTTTGTGAAATGAAATGAAAGATAAGAAAAAGGAGAACCAGGAAAGCTGGTATCTGGGAACATGGTCTCCTGCAACTTGTTGATCAATATTCTTATTTTGCAGAGCAGTGTGGCTTTATGGACTTTGTGGGTGTCTTCCTGAGCAAGGAGGAGGGGCAAGTGAGGCAGCTGGCCTCCATCCTAGGAGGTCAGAGTGTGCCTTTGGGCACCATGCCCCAGAGCTGTTTGTAGCTCTGCTCCTCCACCATTGGCACCATGTCCAGCCATTTGCTCAAGCTCCCCCGGCCTCGATTTACTGACTACAAAGATTAAACACCCACCATTCAGGGACGTGCGAGAAACATTTTGGAGAGGTCTATTAAGAACCCACCATATAACTGTCTGGCAGGAGTTGTTCTAGATGTTTTTGTTGGTAATTGAATAATATGGGCTTACAAGACTGTTGCCAAGAAAGAGAACAGAAGGATTGTAAGTTCTGCTAGACCAGAAGCAAAGAATCAATAAATTGATTTGAACGCATTGCTGTCTACTTTCCAGACCAACCTCCTCCCTCCTGCCCGCTCCCCTCTGGAGCCAGGGGAGCTAACTGCACTGGAGAAAGGATTTGGAAAGGCCGAAAATGGTGCCTGAGGGACCTGTTTCTAAAGTCATCTTTGAGCAGGGATAGAAGTCACTCTCACTTAATCGGTGGTCTTCAACCATGGAGGACAGTTTGAGCTGTCACACCTTGGGATGAGGAGAAAGAGGGACTCTGGCTTCTAGTGGGTGGGGCCAGAGCTGTAGCTCAATATCCTGCACAGCACAGGGAAGTCCTCCCCCACTCAGAATGAGACAGTTGAGATTGCCACTAGTGCCAGGAACCAGAAACCTTGCTTTGTATTGCTTTGTTATAAAATTTAAATCTATTTATTTAGCCATGTCTATCTCCAAATTTATATACCCTTACTAATAACTTTATAATTTTGTTTAGATATCAAGGTTGACTATATTTTTTTTCCTTAACATTTTCTTGGATATAGCACTTAAGGGCATTATTGGCACTGAATTTGAAAGAAAGTATATACAGGCATACACACCACACACATACATACATACGTACATATATACGCACATACATATATACATATACGTACATGCTAGGGGTCAAACCCAGGGGCAGTCTATCTCTGAACTACATCCCTAGCCTCATTTTATTTTTAATTTGAAACTTAGTCTTGCTAAGTTGCTGAAGCTGGCCTTAAACCCATGATCCTCCTGTCTTAGCCTCTCAAGTACTAAGAAAAATCTAAAAAAAAAAAAAAAGAAAAGAAAGAAAACTTTTAGGAGTTAAACAAAAACCGAGTGAAAAACTGGTCAATGGTGCTTTGGTTAATGGAAGTAATCAACTTGCAGTTACAACCTTTTTGGAAAATAATACTCCTTTAAGTACTGTTTATCCAAAACCATAGAATTTAGACAAAGCTATCCTCAGATACAAATTCTGTTTTGAAGCCTTTTGTTTCTTGGCAAAAAAAGAGAAAAATGTCAGTAAATTGAGGATTTATCTTATGAATCTACAAAAGAAGCGGGGGGGGGCAAACCCCAACAGAAAACATCATAACAAAACCAGAAACTCTTAAGTTACAAAAGCAAAGCAGAATTGTTAAATAAATTAACCTGATTATTTGAAAAGGTCATGAATATATGTCAGTTTTCCAAACTAAATGATTATGAGAAAACTCTAAGAGCTCGGTAAAGTCAGAGTTCTATGTCCACCTTCTTCTCTGAATTCAAATTCAGAAGGTCCAGGGAGAGGCCCTGAAGGGTCTCACCAACAGTGCAGGTGATTTAAAAGCAGGCCTCCCTCGGGGAGCCTGAAAGGAGCCAGCCAAGATTAGCAAGGCCAGTCACGAAAGAGGGAGGGAAGGAGACCCCAATAAAGAACGCTATGGATGGGAAAGGGTTCAGACGTTTACTTATGGGAAAAAATGAAAAGTATGAAGAAACAAGGCAGCACATCCCTGGGGAGTCCTTCCATCCGCTGTCCCGGGCTGCACTTTTCACCCTGACGATGGGCATATGGACCTCGTGGGCTTCTCCGCACCTCTCATTCATCTCTGCATTTCCCCATCATTTATTATCCATGCAGTTTTGCTTTTCTCATTTATCTCTGCAGACTTCACCTCTGAGAATTCAAGAGCATCATGTCTTATCTTCCCATCTTGCATCAGCTCTTTTTCTTTTGCTACAATAAGGATTCTTTCTTCAGAGAACCTCCACTCCTGCTTCCAGGGCACCCTCGGCTCACAGAGGCATTATCCACTGAGAATATAAATTGGGGAATCTCTGGGATTCTCTTCCTGCTAAATAAATAAAGCCACCTCAAACCCAGGAACTGGGGGTCGTGATTAAATTAGGATTGGGGTTAGAGTTAATTCTCATCTTGGTATAGCATAGGGTTGGCATCAGAGCGAGGGCTACCGCTGCGGGGTTAGCGTTAGAGTTAAGGTTAGAGTAACAGTTAGGGTTGTGGCTGGGGCAGTGCTAGACATATTGCTAGGCTTGGCTTTAAGGTTAGGGTGATAATTAGGGGTAGGGGTAGGGTTGAGAAAGGGTTACAACTAGCATTAAGTCTAGAGCTAAGTATCTCTTTGGAGACATCATCTTTTAGGAAACGCTCATTGGTTTTTTCAGCTTCTGTATCATGCAGAGATTCTGATTTACGCCCTAGGAGTTTTGGTGTGCTTGCTTCTCAAGAGATAGGGAGAGATTGTTCAAGATCCTGCTGGAAGCGTCTGCGTCCAGGTTTAGACTTTGGCAGGCCAGAGGCCCTTCTGCTGAAGGGCTTCATAGTGCACTGAACAACTTTTATGCTAAGCAACTCGGTTCACTGGCTGCTTCCATAGCTGTGGCACCTGGGTATCACCTGGAGGGCATCCCTGTCTACCTTTTGAGATGTAGTGATGAGTGGCCTCCACTGGCCATCTGCCTGACTGCCCACCTAAGGACCAGGCCACTTACTGGGGGGAACTGTGACTATCTCTCCCTACCTGACCGCCTCATCTCTGCATGGGGACCACAATGTAGACAGTGCGTGTCATTGTGTCCCCAGGAAGGAGGGGCCACCTGTGTTATTCGATCTGATTCCCATTTCATGACATCTAAAGAAATTCCCCACCAAGTGCCTGGCACGCTGATGGACTGAACCCATCCTGGGTTCCAGAGCTGACGCACCTTCTTCTCTTTTGAGTTCCTTTCTTCGAATCTGAGGGCGGAGGATTCACGGGAAATGCGTATGCTCCGTTCACCATTTGAACTGAAAGGTTGCTGGTGTCCTGGGAAAAGGGAGCTTTCTCTTTGTTGCTCAGAGTGGAGCAGTGAGAAGCACATTTCTCAGGTGAGGATGGGCGGGTGCCAGGGAAGGCAGGGAGCGCCTGCACCCAGAGACACGGCACCCAGGGGACACTGGGAGGAGCCGAGAAGCAACTCAGCCCAAGATCTTTGAAACGGGGCCCTTCACCCCAGCCCTGCCCGCCATCTTCCTACCTAGTGAAGAACAAGGGTGGGGGCGACTGTCTTTTCACAGTCGGTGTCGGTACATCAGGGGGCTTCCAACTTGCATTCGCTTTGGAAGGCTAAGATCTCACTTCCCACCCCAGGAAATGCATTCACAGAAGCGCTCCTTTGAGCTCAGCTCTAATTATTGAAAACAAAGATGTCTGTGTCACCTCTTAAAAAAAAAAAAAAGGAAAATAGTTCCAACTCAGGGGCAGTAGAAAATGAAAGTCTCATCCATTTGTCAAAAGGCCCATTAAGCCCATTATTTTCTGCAAAGCCGTCCTTTGGCAGCTTTTTGTCAGTTCCCAATTTAGAGTCTCCCGCTGCACATTCAGGACGTGAAGGTGGGAAGACTGGAGCCAGAGAGCTGTCACTGATGCTAGTTCCATGCCGGTCCGTGTCCTCGCTGGGAGGCAGGATGCAAAATCCACTAGGAACCGGAGGTCTCACTGGCCCACAGATCCCCTTTGGTTGCTATTATCATCAGTACTGCGCAGAGACGCCCAGAGACCCGTGGGGCACTGGAGCGCCTTACTGTCCGCAGCTGGATTTGGACCACAGCTGCCCCTCCTCCGGGACGCCTAGATATGGAGGCTATGCCTAGCTTACTGCCTGGTGTGCCAAGGGACCCCTGTTCAGTCTGCACTTCTCTTATCCCCAGCTTCTCCAAGCCTCCCTCCTCCTTTCACAAAAGGGGAAAAATGAAATAAGATAAATGAGCAGCTAGGTCACTGGAACCCACTGGTCTTGGGTTCATTATCCTTTTGGCCAAACAAGCTACTAACTTATTTATTTATTGTGCTAGGGATTGAACCCAGGGGTATCCTACCTCCAAGCTACACCTCCAACTCTTTTTATTATTTTTATTTTGAAATACAGTCTTGCTGAGTTGCTGGGGGTCTTACTAAGTTGCTGAGACTAGCTTGAAACCTGCGACCCTCCTGTCTCAGTCTCCTAAGTACTAGGATTACAGGCGAGTGCCACCATGCCCAGCAAGTTATCACCTTTTGGTGGTTCTTTCAACTCTTGGGTCTCTGAACAGATGGCCCCTCTAACTGCAGCTGGTGTTTGCGGGTGAAGCTTGGAGCTGGAGCCTGGCCTTGAATAGCTGTCCCACAACTTCCTCACTGCTTGACCCAGAAGGGGTCATTGATTTTTCTAAGCCTCAGAAAGGTCAACACACTTAGCCCAGCAGAGCCATTGTGGGGGCCAGAAGAGATAAATCACAGAAGGCTGGCTGGGATGGAAAGTGGAGAGTGTGCTCCGAGAATTCCTGTCTACCTGGCATCGTGAGTGTGGCTTATTTGGAAATAGGGTCTTTGTAGATGTATTACTTAGAGCCACAGCAAGGCGCTTTGAGGACTTCTGAAAACCACCAGGACCTAGGAAGAGAAGAGAAGGTTTCTTCCTCTAGCCTCTGGAAGCAATGCAGCTCTGCTAGTACCTTCATTTTGGACTTCTGGGCCCCAGGCTGTGTGAAAGCAAATTTCTGTTGTTTAAGATACCATGTCTGTGGTAATTTGTTATAGCAACACTAGTAGTTATAGTATAGTGTCTGATGCATATCAAGTGAATAACTAATACGTGTTTTTATGAGCCTGAACATGGTAAGGTGGTCAATAAATGTGTGTGGGAGCAAATGAGTAATGTAAAACATGTCTTTGAAGTATATATTAACATACAATGTTACATAAAGACTTTATGCAGAAAAAATTTACAATAAGATATTTAATGTTAAAAATTTTAAGCAATTTAAAGCTTATGGTTAGCATAGGCAGTAAATTATGTATACCATATGACAGAATTATAGCAATTTAAAGACATTTGTAAAGACTCTAATAAATTATTGAACAATATTTTAACATAAAATATGTTATTTTGATATACAATTCTTTAGTAGCACAGAAAATGAGTTACAGTGTAGTCCAATGAAACAGTAACCATACAAAGTTAATCAATACTGAAATAAATATTTAAAAGGCTAGAGTAGTTAATGATAGGTCATTTTAAGTAACTGTTTTTCTTTTCTCTGTGTGTGTGTGTGTGTGTGTGTGTGTGTGTGTGTGTTTTACAATCACATCTGCCAAGGTGAGTGTGTATTACATTTACAATAATCAGAAATTTTACCCTTATAAAAGCATTCTGGTAGCGAGATGAACCAGGATGTAAATTTAATAACATATAATTCCTTATTGTTTATTATTACGCAGCACAGGTTCTACAAACCAGAGGAACTCGTGTTTGTGTCTGGAGACAGTCATTTACAAAATGAATTACTTAGGACCGTGCTCCAATCTGCAGCAGGAAGAATAATCATTTGTTGGCTCCAGGCATCGTTATATCTCCCAGAGAGCTGTGTTCCTGTGAAATTATTGACTGGGACTCTGCCTCAGCTTGAAAATGTAAGGCGTGTGAAATCAATCAATCAGTAAGCACTGTTTTAATGATCACTGCGTGCCTGTTAGTATACCGGGCACCAGAGGTTGAAAAGAAATTGAACTAGATAATTTTTTATTGGAAGAAGCATCAATGGTTGTCTAATTCAACATCCAACCCAGAGAATGAATCTTCTCTATAATAAAGCCGGTTGGATTCTGCAATAGAACATAACTTGGGTGGAAGCCAGTTAATTTTCCCTTGATATATTCATATTCTTGTACGGGCGTCTCCCTTCAATTAACTCTGGCGCAGTGACCAGCTCAGCCAATAGAATGCTGCAGAAACGAGGCTAGACCATTTCTGAGCGAACACCTTAGTCAGGCCTGGTGACTTCACTTTTGTCTAGATAAAGCCAGACCTAGAGTAACATGTCTCACTACCCAGTGACCACCATCCTGTGGGAAACCAGTCCAGCCATATGGAATGACCACATCAGAGGAGAACTGAGCCCTCCAGCCAACAGCCACAGCTGTACTTTTAGAGGACAACTAATACTGGTTTGCTGGCCATCAGTGACACCATCTTGAAAATGAATCTCTTAGCCCTAGTCAGATTACCCAGACGATGTCCCGCCGTCCTGGCCAAGTCGAAGAACTGTGGGTAAATAAGTGGAACAGGGGCTATTTAAGTTTTGAGTTAGTTTTTTCCATGGCAATAGAAAACCAAAATAGAGACACTGAGCCTTAGCATCAGCAGGACTGTCCTTGCCTCATAAAGTAACCCATTTCACTCCCTAATAGCAACCATTGCTAGAACATATGCATCCATTCGTTTTTAGGCACTATAAGAAATACCCATGGATGGCTTCTTTATTTTAAAAGACTTCAATTAAAACGTTTTAAATATTTTAAAGAATTGTAAATAGAAATAAGAGATTTATTTAGCTCACAATTTTGGAGGCAGAAAGTCCAAACCCTCTGATGCTGGCTCAGGAGTAACACACACACACACACACACACACACGCACGCACGCACGCCACATCACATTGTGGCAGATGGCATCACGGCAGGAGTGTAGGAGAAGAAGGGATCTTGTGGTATGTTAGTCAGCTTTTCATCACTGTGACAAAATACCGGAGAAAATCAACCAGGAGGAGGGAAGACCCGTGTTGGTTCATGGTCTCAGAGGTTTCAGTCCACGATGACCTTGGAGCTCTGGAGAAAGACTGTGGGAGAACAAAGCTGCCGACCTTATGGTAGGCGGGACACACCCCCAGTGACCTCCTTCTTCTAAGTAGGCTCCGCCCCCTGCAGTTTCCACCACTCCCAATAGAGCCACCCTCTGGGGCCCCAGGCTTCAACACATGAGCCTTTGGGGAGTGTTCAGATTCAAACTATAAACTTGGCAAGACAGGAAGTCAGAGAACGGAGGGGCCAGTTTTGCTCTTCCATAATAACACTCTGATAGGAACTAACCGAGGTCCCCCGAGGTCTGTGTTAATTCCCCCGAGGTCAGTGGCCCCAATTACCTAATCACCTTCTACTAGGCTGCACCTCTTAAAGGTCCCACCACCTTGTAACATCCCCATCCCAGAGACCAGACTTCTAATATACGAAACCTTGGGGGAGACATTTAAATCATATTCAAAGCAGAGCAACTGGCTTCTCTACATTTAACCAAATTCTGCCTTCCCGTCACTCACTACGTAAAGTAATTCTGTGCCCCTGCCACATGGAGGCTCTTCCAGAAACTTCAGATAGTCCGGCTGTCTATTCCTCACACCTGAAGTCCTCCTCGCCCTTCCGCACCCAAAGTGCACACTCACAAGTTCTTCTCTTTCTAGAGGTAAATATCTCCAGTTCTTTCAAATACTGATTTTTTTTCCCTCAAAGATCCCAAACTCTGACTGGTAAACCAAATGCTTTGTATAAACAGGGACAGAACCCACACTACATAATAAAGGAATGCATTTCAAAACGATTCTAGTGGGTAGTCCAGCAATCTTCCCCACAGGTCCACTGTCTTGATGGTGGCATGAATGTGGGCATATATGTGAAATTATTTTCCCCCTCGCCCTTAAAATATTCCTGAGATCCCGGGAAATGGAATTAGCTTGCTAGAATCTTAAGTCGAATCATTGGATCAGAGTAACCCATGGCTCTTGTGTATGTCTGGGAGAGAATAGATCCATTTCTGAATGTGGTCTTCTGCCACTGCACAAGGGGAACATTTCCGTGTTTTCTTTACCATTTAAGCCATGGATGCTTGGAAATATTTTTCTCAGAAATTTAATGGCTGGAAAAATACAGACCTTAATCTCTACGCATTTGCAGTGCACGCCGCCAAGAGGGAAGACGAGTGAGGCTGTCAGCTGCTCACGGCAGAGCATGATCTCCGAGTCATTGGTGTCGATCTCCAAAATGTCTCTTTGCCAAAATACTTCAAAAGCAGACTGTCCTCACGCAGACAAGAATCTAACAGGGCTCAGTCTGTTTCTAAGTTACTGCGGAAGCGGATTGTGGCACCAAGAATTCAATTATTGATCCAGCTCCATGATTGATGACAGCCGCCGTCGCCAACAGACATACGGAGCTCTGCGTTTGCCGTGGGGTGGCCACGTGCCCAGATGAGGCAGCCCAGTGGGGAGGGCTTCTTAGATCCTTGCTCGGGACGACACAGGTTTGGATCAGTCTCCTCACTGTTGTGAACGGAACACCTGACACACAAGACTTAGAGGAAGAAGGCTTTATCTGCCCGCTCGCCTGGACATTTCAGCCCATGTACACAGAATCCATTTTATGTCGGCTCCAAGCAGGAGCCGTGACTGTAAATCCTTAGGGTATCACGGTGGGGAGCAGAGAACATTGGGGGCAAAGCATATTGATAAGGTGAGTTCATATGTATGAAACAGTTACCAGACCTCCTGGTGTGCTGTCAAGGGCGCCGTTCATGGTTAGCTGATGCTAGCACCATCTCACTGCATCTCCTTTCACTGTTTCCTTTCTGTCTTTACCCTATTTGGAAAGATTGTGGTGGCAGACACTCTTCCCCCTTGGGATCCCTGTGGTCTGGGGGACAGAATACATTGGAAGTCCTCCACAAGTATGTACTCCAGCTGCCAAGATGGCCACCACAGACACGTGGTGGGTCGGGCCAGGTCTGCCTTGCAGATTTCAGAACACCTTCTCGGGGAAGGTGACACTTGGGCTGCATCCTGGGGAATCAGAAGAGCCTTCCCAGAAGTTCCCTGGCCAAGTGAGGAAGCCCAAGGTGATCAGAGGTTAGTGTCACCAGTCGCCACGAAGGAAGAGCTAGGCGGTGCTGGGCAGGGAAGAGGGGAAAGAGAGACAGAGACAGAGAATGACAAAACGCAGAATCCTCTGCACAGAGACATGAAAGTTCTGGGCCCAGCGCTGTCCCCAGAGATGACAGCCACAGCAGCACCCCTGCAGAGGAAGGGCAGGTGTAGGGGACCAAGGACCACAAAGCCTTAGAAGTCAAGGGAAGGAGATGTGACCACAGGGCCTCTGAGGGAGGGACACAGAGTCTCAGCTGCTCCCTGCAACCTGTCTGGGTCTCTGCATCACTCTCATTTACCCACAGTACCTAGCAGCTGTTCATCAAGCCTTCTCCCAGCTCTTCTTCCCATCTCAGGGACCCTAGGAACAACACCAAAAGCAACATGGCTGAAGTTTGAGGAACAAGAAAGAGGTGAGGTGAGGTGGGTCACAGGGATTCTTAGAGAATCTTCTGCTTTCTACTCCAAGCGGTGCATGACACCTGCCCCTTGAGAGCTGGCACCAGGCACAAAGGAAGGAGGGAGCCCTGTGCCGACAGCGATTGTCCCCATCCCAGTACCGTGCTGGCTGCTCCGGCAGTGCAGCATCCTGCTACCCACCTCTGCAGGAACACTCTCAGTGCATCTGACAGATGAGCAGGCAAAGGCTGCAAAAGGCCAGCGCTAGCCCCAGGTGCGGTGCTCAGAAGCGGCAGAGGCCATCAGAGTAGAATCCATGACCCACACCAGATGGCATCACTAGCCCAGGAAGGTACTGGGGACCGTCTCTGCCCAGTGCTTCCGGGAGGAAAGTGTGAGTGGCTTTGGTGGCCTCTCTCTGCACTCAGCCCCGAGAGACCCCCAGGGACTCTTGTGCTCTTTGGCCATTTATTGTCACCTTCACAGAGAGACTCAAGACCTTTTCTCAGGGGAAGCCGTGAGAAGGTCACCATGTAGCGTCTGAGCACATTGGTCCCTGATGGCCATAGACTGTGCACAGGTGATCAGGTTCCTGGTGGGGCAGTGACCAGTGAGATGGCAGCCTGTCCCTCTTCCCTGGTGACTGTCGCCCTGGATTCTGTGGTGCCCTCTCCCCTTTTGTCCTGAGGGTCCAGATTCCCAAGTGGACCTCCAGCTCGGATGGCCATTGTGATCTTGGTTTTGAGTGAGATAGGGGAGAAAAGGGGCTCAAGAGGCAGCCACCAGCCAGCCTTGCTGCCATTATTTATGCAAGTGATATCAATGTCTCTGTCTCTAATCCTAATGAAACCCGGTTTCAGTCAGGACCTTGGGATTCATAACAGAATTCATAATAAATCCAAATGTGAGCACAAAGGCAGGCATTCTTTCTGTGTGTATTTCTCACTTGAGACAAAGAGCTTAAGATGTGGAAAAAGGAGAACTATTTAGAGATGAACAGAGGCAAATGTAAATAGTTACTTGGAGATAAATTGGAATGCCGACCTCTACAGCATAGGAGGTTTCAGGGGAACGTTACCACTCAGATCTGGGGAGGATTGGGTAAGAGCCACGATCTTGCCTGTAACCATATTTCCTCTAATCCTCCCTGGAGGGAGGTGGTGAGCTTGACCTCAGGTCTCCCTCCCTGGGCTTCTCTTTCCCTCTGGCAAGCTCAATTTGGTTATTTCTGTGTTGATCTCCAAACAGCTACTTTCCAAATAGCCCAGGAGCCTAGGCTAATGGTCCTCACATCGGGGAGTGTGGCTGGCCCTGTGAGGCTCCAGTCCCCTGGCCAGGTACCTGACACCTATGGTTTCCCCTGGTACTGCCTGTCTTCCTGCCCCTGAGCCACGTTTGTGGAATCTGCTTTTACTCTTTCCCCACACAAGCAGATGTCTGCACATGTATGTGTGCACAAATCTCTACACTGCATATCCACACACAACACCCTAAACACATGTAACCCACAGCACCCACAACACAGAGAACATATAACACACATACATAAGAGTGCACAACACACATGACACACAACACATGCAACACACCCAACATACCTCAACACGTATACACACAGTCCATGTAACACATACCCACAAAAATGCATAGCACACATGCTCACAGTATACCACATACTGAATACAAAATACACACAACATACGCATACATATAATGCCCACATGTATATTCTACACATATGTATATACCACATACATACATAACATACATACAAAGCACAAGCACACATAAAGTACACACACACACAAATTACATATAACCCACACATGTAAAATGCACATGCACACACCCCACACCTATAACACTCTCGACACACAGCTCACACCCCCCCCACACACACACCCTTTCCTTTTGCACTCTGGGGCCCAGATGTCCAGTCTCTCCCTGGAGCCCAGATGAGTCGCCCTGGCCGGCAGGTCCTGGGAGCTCTGCAGCCCACAGGCGGGCTCCTCGCACACCTGTCGCCATGGTCCTCCGTTCACTGGGGATGTGGAAGGTGGTACTCAGGTTCATCCAAAGTAGTAGAGACACGAATCTGGAGTGATCTGAGTGGTCTAAAGAGAAACCCAAAGACAGAGCTTCCCTCTGGCTCTGAAACTGCACCATTACTGAGTCACCATTTGACGTTCTCATTAAATCTATGTTTACATACAACAAAGTCATATTGGGTTTTAACATTTCAGGGTAGGTTTTCAGCACACGCCCCTGGATGGTGTTTTAAGGCTCCGGGGGTCCTGTCACCTGGTCATCTTGTTGGGGTGAGCACTGGCAGCTTGTCTTGGGAAAAAGCAGGCCGGGTCACTTCTGTCCCGAAGGGAGCACATCGCTGATTCAGCAAAGAGGAAGGAGTTCCACGGAGTACAGCCTGCTCTCCTGGCTGCGCAGCCTCGAAGGTCCAAGACGTGTCTGAGTGTAGGTCAGTCCTTTCAAGAAACTCCTGGGCGATGGGAGAATGCGGCGGCGGAGCACGCCTCCCCGTGTGTGCTCCCATCCTCTGTAGAGATGTTCCTGGCCCCAGAGAGCGCCCGGGGAACCTCAGTACTGTCTCCAGTGTGGAGGGGAAGGTGGGGCTCCATCCAGCACACAAGATTAGAAGTCAGAAAGAGCCAGGCTTGAGTTCCCCCACCACATGATATTGCAGAGGTAGCTAATCCTCCTGACAGGCTCAGTTTCTTGTCTTAAGCAGGGATCATACCAGAGCCTGCCTCCGAGCCACCCACCAATTAGCTGAGTTAATAGAAGCCAGTCACTGGCTCAGTGCACAGTCAGTGGGTCAAAGGGGACTTTATTCTTTTCAACAGCAGAAGACTTTGACCACCATTTCTACTTTAGTCACTATATTTTCTGAGTCGCTTTCATTTAAAAACACTCCCCATATTGGTCCTCTTAGGAAGCCAATGAGCCTATTAATATATTGCTAATGATGAGTCATAGGCTAAAGTCATGGAGGGCGGGTTAAGGCTCTAAGTCTGTATCTCAGCAACAGGAACACACATCTGTATGCTTTTCAAGTAAAGATACTTGGTTCATCTCCTTCCCCGAAGCCCTCAGGATGTCCCTATTCAGCTATCTGCAGGGGCCCCTTCCCCACCCATGAAATGTGGGACAGGGACACCTGTGTCCAGCAGGAAGGCCACCTTTTCAGAGAGGCTGGGGGCTCATCACTCACAGATGATTATGAAACAGGGAGCAATAAACAGGTCCCTGGCTGCTCAGCCCAGGGCCAGTGGAGCAGGCCAACAGTAAAGGACTCAGCACCGACTCCCTGGGCCTTCTTGCTCAGTGGATGGCTTTGTTTGGATGCAATCTATGACTTCATCAGGTACTCAGTAATGGTACAAACCATGGGACCCCTTGAGGTGCAGATAACCTAACAGAACAAAACTGCCCCCCAAAATGAGCAAGATTCTCAGACTCTTATAAACAGAGGCCCATGCGCGCAGCTTTATTTACATTTTCCCATTCAGCCAAGCTTGGTCCTCACCTTTCGGGCTGGGTCTGATTTTGGCTCCTGACCCTTATAGTAGGTGTCTGGTCCTGCCTGGTCCTTCACCTTTCCAGAGATTGAAAACACTCAGGACTGGAAATACCGGGAGCCTTGAGAGAATTTAAAGACCCTTCAGTAATATGTGTCTTTTTTTTCTTTTTAATTTCAGACTTTAATTGCCCATATAATTACTATTTTTAATGTCCTGGCCATCAAAGATGCACACAATAAAATGTAGGTCAACCTTGGATTAAAGAATGAGAGAAATGAACCTTCCTAAATCGGGTCCCTTCTCTCTCCCCTTCATCTTTGCCCCAAATATCTGAGTTTTGTCCAGTCTACACTCCAGGGCCGGGGGTTTTTCAGCTGCTCTTTCTGCCCCATATTTGTGAGCTCTTCCCTTTTCTCTGTAGCACCCCAGCACCTCTCAGGAGACCTTCCATTTAATCAGGGAAATAGACCCCAGAATATGAGGCAGGGAGGGACCCTTAGCCACGACTTGGTTTGAGCCCCTCTTCTTGAAACTGGGAAGTCTGAGGACTGGGAGGTGCAGGGATTTTCAGGAGGTCACTAGAATCTTTGGAACTGAAAAGAGAGAGAGAGAGCTCAAGGGGCTGGGGAAGGGTGACTTTCAAATAGCTCTGACAGCCAAGAAGAATTATATTTTAGCAAGGGGGCCTCAAATCACACTCTGCAGGCAGTTCTAATGAAAATGCAAGCGCTAAATATAAGTCATGTGCGTTGTCCTGGAAATCCTTTCTTTTCCTTTGATATGTCTTCAATTATTCAGAATCTTTTGTTGGCTCTAACATTCTTAAATTGAGAGTGGCTATTTCTAGGGTACAGAAATTTAGGTGACTTTTCTCTTTAAATTTCCTCTTTGAATTCTTTCTGCCCCTCTTGGATTCCTCACAATTAGCAGACAAAAATGTTATAGAAACAAAAAAGAAAAGGATCTTTATTTTTTACAATTATTATTTTAGTAATTTAATGTGCCTTAATTATGCAGGTAATTATAGGTTTGCAGACCTGATCTAACAGAATCGGGTTAAAAACTAAATACGCAAGGTGATAAAAATAACAATTTTTAACAACTTTCTTTTTTTGTAGTACTGAGGGTTGAACAAAGAAGTTGTCCCTCCAGTCCTTTTTATTTTATTTTGATACAGGATCTTGCTAAATTGCCCAGGCTGGCCTCAAACTTGCAATCCTCTGCCTCAGCCTGTAATCTCAAGTAGCTGGAATTAAAGATATGTGCCATTATATCTGGATTAAAAAAATTTTAATATAGCACAAAGGTCAATGTAAGTATCCCTTGGGGCAGTTTTCAATGTCCACAGGTACTTTTTCTCCAAAGTGCTCTGTTCTTCAATCATTCCAGAAGGAAAAGATCCCTTTCAGAAAGCAATGTAGCAGGGTGGAAACTGAACTATCATTGAACTATACTTTTCAAAAACTTCTAGATGCATCCAGAAGAATGCTCAGGAACTCTTTGAAATTTGGGGTAAAACCCAGACAACTCCCAAGAGTGGATCGATAAAATTAATTAAGAAGATCCACTGCTGCGAAGTGGAGATTGACGGAAGTTGTGTAGTTTATGGTAAGCGTTCAGAATACTGCCTGGCACATGATCAGTGCTCCAAGGATATCGGAAGACAATATTTTTCTTATGCCCTCTGGGGACTACAGCTCCCAAAATTCACTGCTTCTCTTCCTTCCCTCCTCCCTACCTGCTAGCACCACCCTTCTTCTGGGTTGCTTATGAGTAGAGATGAGAGGTCAATGGGGGAGGTGAATGCAGCCTCCAAAAAGAAGTATAACATAACTCTTGCTGATGCAGGCCCCAGGTGCCTACACTCACATTTGGAGACTGAGTGATTTTAAAAGAAAAAAGGAGAAGGAGGAGGGGAAAGGGAGAGAGAAGAAAGGTCATCCTAATTTGGCTCAAGCGAAATGAGGAAATACCACCGATTGAATCCCCCAAATCTCATTAATTTATTTGCTTGTGTGGCTTGGCCCAACCCTGTTTTCTGTTATGATTGATGCCGGTTCCTCTCAGATGAGGCACTAAGATGTCTGTTATTTATTAGTATAGCACATTACAAGTTTCAGTATTTTGCTATTATCGTGACAGTGTTAGTCATAAGTTCGAAGAAGCCAGGCATTATTTTGAACTGGAAATCTGATAAAAATTGCTAAGTGATTATTTGAGCTATTTCAGGTCTAAATCCAAAAAGACATCAAGGGTTACATCAAAAGATATCCCATAGTTTATAATAATACATGTGGTGCCTTGGTTCTCATGCCTTAAAATTACCCAAAGCACAGATTACTCAGGAAATGAGTGAAATGACCATGACTAAACAGAAACCAAGTCCAAAATTTCCAGGTAACAACATTGTATGGTTATCATCAAGGAAACTTTTGAGAGCTGCTAAGAACAATATGTGATATAATTGTAATAAGTTGAAAGTGTCTGTGCCTTATGTATTAAGTTGAACCATATGGAACTGTCATTTTGTGGGCCAAAAAAAGAGTTGCATATCTTTGGTGTCATATGGTTCATCCTAAAAGTTGGATTTTATTTTCCCTCTCAAACATTTATCAAGTACTCATGATGTGCAGGACTGTCCTGTCGAGCTCATAACATTGAACAAAATACATTTTTGTCCTTCCTCTCCATGAAGGGTGAGGGGTGGCCAGGGATTTGGACATAGGCTGCACCCAAGAGGACTCATCAGAGATTCTCCTGAGCTGCTGTCCTGTAAAGGTTAGGCTGCAGATGGACCAGTGAGCTGCAGGTTTTGTGGACTTGCACTAGGGGAACTCTGAGATCTGACGGAAGGTGCTGATGGCTACTGCGCGTGCCAGAGAACGGCCAGGACTGCGCTCCGCCTTTCCGTAACTTACAGCATCTCAGACAAACAAAAAAAGGTTCTTTCTTTATAATCCTCACTCTGAAAAAAAGAAAAGGATGAATAGCTTCCCAAAGAAACTTGTTGAGTGTGAAGATTCCAAACTCCAGGGTGAAGGCTCGGATGGGCTCTCAAGGCTTGAACGACAGCCAGCCCTAGGATTCTCAGTAGAGACTGACCACAGCACAGCACATAAATGAACGGCTGCTCGCTTACAGGAAGCTTACGTCCGACAGAAACCCACTGGCTTCTGAAGTTGTCTGCATCTTCTCAGGGGGCGTGTGCATTTACACCCACCCAAAACTGTTTTGTGTTTGCCAAAAAACCATCAAAGAGAGTGAACAAACATCATAAACTTTAAAAATGTTTAAATACAAAAGCAAAGAGGAGTCAGCTAGTGTAGTATAACAGATTAAGTACAGTTTGGGAAATATCCATGGAACTTTAACTAAAAGAGAAGAGAAAGTTTGCTTGATCCAACCATGAAATCATCATCGGAACGTTTCTTGAGCATCTGTTGAGATATTTAATATTAGGCTAGATAAATAAATCAAAAATACTTTATCTTATAGTTGGAGGGAGGAGGACCCGAAACTGAGTCATAGAAAAAAATCTGGAAATAATGCAATCATTCTTTTCTTTAACCAGGATAGTGAGATCTTCAAAGACTTGGAACTGTGAGCAGCTCGTGGCCAGGTGCCATCCATTCCCCTTCATAACCTGGGGGTAATGTAAGGAGTCTGGTGCTGGTAATGAATGATCTCTTGAATACAATCCAGGGAAGCTGTATGCTTCCAAAGATCAAAGAAAAGAAAAATGAGGCCTCATAGAAAGTCACCATAGAAGAATTGATCATCAGTCATTATATGTGGGTGGATGTAGAAATAAATATAAAGAGATGTACACACATATGTGCACATACATGTATATGCCACATGTATGCATATGGCCACATATATATTCATGTGATACAAAGATAAATAATTTGATAAATTACAAAATAAGACAAACATATTGCCAGTGAGGGGCTGAAAAATGAATGCGTGCTGGAACCCCTGTTTCTGGTGGCTGCAACTAGTCTGGTTTCAAACAGAATAAACAGAGGAACAAGAAGGTTCGTCAGACTCCTAACATTCAAAACTGCACATCTGGGGCTGGGGGTGTAGCTCAGGGTAGAGCTCATGCCTAAGATGTGTGAGTCCCTGGTTTTAATCCCCAATGCTAAAAAAAATCAAGACTGAAAAACGCATAACTGTGTTCTATAACATAATCTATAATGTGGATACTTAACAAACAGCACTAGTATGAATGAGTTTAGCTAACATTCTTGTCTAGAAGTGTGTGTACAGGTCCTGCTGGATCTCTACGTGGTCGTTCTAGTTCTTTGATGGCTGGCCATCTGGAGGGGATATGGCCATGGGGATTCTAGTTGTTGGAAAGCTGATATTTTGTGGGTGTCAGTGCACCCTTCCGTTATTTTTCTATCACTGCAGAAAACAGTCCTTCTGTCTCCCTGCAGTATAGATGAGGCAGCGTAGCCTGCTTTGGCCAGTGAGTCGTGAGTGGGGATGGTCTGTGGAAGTTTCAGGGTAGCACTTGGGTCGCAGGAGGGAGACCTCCACGTGCCCCATCAGTGGTAGCAATGCTGCTGTGGGGAGGAACACCAAGCCATCAATGGAGGACGGCGGCCCCAGGCCTGCGGCGGCCTTTGCATCAGTGACGACAGAAGCTTGAATTGTGGTGCTATCAGGGGAGCGCAGCCAGCCGTATTTCGACTGATCAAAACCCCAAGAGTAAATTAACCAAATTTTAGCCCAAATTAACCAAATTTTTAGCCCAAATTTTTAACCCAAGAGATTGTAAATCAATCTCTTGTGAGTACAGTTAATACAAACCATTTTCACAAGACCTCATCCATCTCGAAGCACTTGAAAGCATGAAATGTCTCCAGTTCCCAAGCTAACGCATAGGACCCGGAGCTACAGAAGCCCTGCCAGCGCACTACTTGCAAGAAGAATCCGCTTGGTCCTGTGGACTTTCTTCAAAGGAGGACCAGAAGTTGCTATGGAGCTTTGCCTAGGGAAGGCTCCTTCCGCTGATGGAGGATGCTACTCGCTCCCCCTGTCCACAGCAGCTGCAACACAGTGATACACTCCAGCTTCCAGCTGTGTGCTCCAGACACAGCCTGACCCCTGATCTGAAAACCTGTTGAAGTTCACATCACCCTGGACGGTCCCTCAGAGTATCATTACAAGCACCATTACAGGATTTTGCTGTTATTTTTGTGCATTAATTTTTATGCAGCTAGAAATATGAAAACCTTAGAAAAGAAAAAGGGAAATTTACTATGCAGATGCATGACTCTTAAATCATTTTGTCCTTAAGAAACAAATCTCTAGCAGTGGACAGGGTCGAGGTCCTGAGCACCTGTTCCTAGCTGTGTTGGTTGCTGTGTGGTCAGATGGCCACACACCCAGCACAAGTCCGCTCATGCTACTGCAGAGGTGAACTGGAAGCCGAGGAAGAAGGCAGGTCAGTGGGTGGGCGATGGTGATGCCCAGCGCTGGCTGGACTTGAATCTCAGCCTGACCACAGGGCTGGACTCTGGTGCCGGGCGTGGTGGCGCACGCTTATAATCCCAGCATTCGGGAGGCTGAGACGGGAGGATCTGGGTTCGTGACCATCCCCAGCTACTTAGTGAGGCCCTTTGCAACTCAGTGAGACCCTGTTTCAAAGTAAAGAATAAAAAATAGGCCAGAGGATGTAGTTAGAAGGTAAAATGCCCCTGGGTTCCATCCCCAGTACCACACGCACACACAAATGGTGCTGCCCTTCCCAATCCTCCCACGCAGTATTGTCTTTGTGGTCCCGGGGCCATCTCTCCGGGTGGGTCTCTGATCACAGCTCCCCTGCACTCAGCAATGGAGTCTTGTGTTACAGGAGGGCGGGCATCTACGTCCACGGATGGTCACCACAGTCTGGTAATAGAGGAGGGCGAGCACCTAAGTGCACGGATGGTCGTCACATCTGCCCGTGGCTGTGTTGCCATTTGCCCATCTTCCTCTTCTGGTGGACCCTGAATGAGAAGAGGAATATTTGGCCTTGCTCTTGGCTTAAATTTTCTTCTCCATGGAGTTTATCCTGCCAGCCCCATTCATCTGCGTCTGAGCCCTGTGCTGGCCCAGGAGGATGCTCATCCATCTTAACCCGTGACACACAGTTCCTGCCTTGATGGGAACTAATATGCTAATTGCAAAGGGGCTCTGCCTGGAAGCTCTTCCAAAAGCCCCAGGCTCTGTGCTTTCTTAAAAAGACAGGACCCTTGAATGCCAGAGGCTTCTAGTACTTTGGGCGATCTGAGCAGGTCTAACTGAGGTGGCAGAAAAGGATCCAGTTCTAATAAGCCATTTCAAGCCCCCTGTACAAAAGTGATTCTGGTTCTCCCAAAACACTGAGAGGAGGCTTCTTGCAACTACTCATCTGGCAGCAGAGTGGAGCTTCTACTTCCTGGAGAGAAGAGCTAGCTTTATTCTGAGTATTCCTCAGACGTAATAGTCCAGACTTGGTTACGAGCAGGCCAGAAGTGCAGACTCTGCCCTCAGGCTGGTCACTGGGTAATGACTTCCTTGCCCACCAGGGAGGAGCGTGTGAAAGCATTTTTGAAGAGGGTAGGGGGACTGCGTTCCAATCTGAAGTGTTCCAGCAGCAACCAGGAGTCAGCCTTCCTGCACTTTTGATCTGAGTATCTGGGTCTATGACCTGAGGGTGCTGACTATGTCACAGTCTGTGGTTAGATGCTTGGAAATGTTTGGCTGAGCAATGGCCAGGGACCCGGGTCAATTATTTACTCATCTTAATAGGTTCCTCCTGAATACTTACTCCTTCGGGGACCTTGCCAGCCCAGGCCCAGCGACTCCATTACACTGTTTGTTCCCACAGAGCTAAACTTGGGAGAAATACGCATGGGTACATTGCCAGTCTTTCTCTGAAGTTCTTTCTCATCTGGTTTGCTGGGTCACTAAACCAGCAGCGGTAAAAATTTAGAATATCAGCCGGGCGTGGTGGCGCATGCTTGTAATCCCCGCGCTTGGGAGGCAGAGACAGGAGGATCACACAGGTTCGAAGCCAGCCGCGCGCGCTGGCTTAGGAGACCCTGTTTCCAAATAAAAATGTAAAAATAGGTCTGGGAGTGTAGCCCGAAGGTGGAAGGGCTTCCAGGAACCTCAGTACCACCAAAAAAAAAAAAAAAAAAACAAGCCCAAACCCCCCCCCAAAAAAAACTTAGAATATCTTTGACTCTAAAAGCTCTTTTCTTTTTGCGGTACTAAGGGTGGAACACAGAGGCATTCTACCTCTAAGCTACACTCCCAGCCCTATTTTTTATTTTTTATTTTGACACAGGGGCTCTCTAAGTTGCAAAGGGCCTCACTAAGTAGTTGAGGCTGTCCTCAAACCGCTATCCTTCTGTCTCAGCCTCCTAAATGCTGGGATTATAAGCGTGTGCCACCATGCCCAGCTTTATTTTGTTTGGATTAAAAAAAATCACTAAGGCCCTCATGCCTGCTCCAGTCATATATAAAACTTGAGCCCTGTTTCTGCATGGCAGCAGCTGACCAAGTATCACATGGTGGGACAGGGCTCCATCCCTCATCCTCAACCCACTTTATATAGCAACCAGCAAGACTATATCCTGAGCCTGCAGGAAATTAAAGACAGCCCGCTAGAAAGTACCAGTAAGAGGTCAGCTGCATATAGAGGCACACACCTGTAATGCCAGCTCTTGGGAGGCTAAAACAGGAGGATCAAAAATCCGAGGCCAGTCTCAGCAATTCAGCAAAATCCTCAGTAACTTAGCAAGACTCGGTTTGAAAATGAAAAATAAAAAAGGATGGGACTGTAGTTCAGAGGTAGAATGACCCTGGGTTCAATCCCCAGCACCAAAATAATAATAATAATAACAACAACAACAATAATATCATAGTCAGCTGGGCGTGGTGGCACATGTTTCAATCTCAGCATTCGGGAGGCTGAGACAGGAGCATCGCGGTTCAAAGACAGCCTCTGCTACTTAGTGAGGCCCTTTGCAACTCAGTGAGACCCTGTCTCAAAATAAAGGATAAAAAATAGGGCTGGGAGTGTAGCTCGGAGGTAGAATGCCCCTGGGTTCCATCCCTAGTACCACACCCCCCAAAGATATATATATATATATATATATATATATATATATATATAGAGAGAGAGAGAGAGAGAGAGAGAGAGAGAGAGAGAGAGAGAGAGAGATTGAGACATGATAAGTAGCAAGTTTGATGCCTGATATCTTGCAAGAGCATCTCTCTAATCCCTTTCCTCCCCCAATAGTTCTGTGTGACGGTCAGTACAGCCCCAGAGACCAAGAGAGGAAACTCAGTGCCCGTCCTCCTGGTAGAGGTGACAGCTGCGGCCGCTCTGTGCCCTGCTGCCCTTCGGGGCTGCTCACGGTCCCTCCCCGGGCAGCAGCACCCAGCCTCCTCCTGTGAGCCGGGCTTTCTGGTGGCCTTTGCTGACCTCGTGGGATCCACCCTCCTCCTCATTCGAGAATCTCCCTGGGTGTGTGTGGGTGTGAATAACGTCCGCGGGGCTCTCAGAGCACGGCTTCCTGTTAATGGGAAGCAGAAACACGAGGCGGGCGCGCTCCTCTGTCCTGACTCAGTCAGGTTCTGGGCCGAGCGCCTCGCCTGAGTCACCGGCCGCTTCCTGTGGCTTTCTCGTCAGGGACAGGGCCGTGGGCAGACATTGACAGCAGCCTTCTGTGAGTTTGGTGCAGGCCCTGGCGGGCTCTTCCCAGTTCAGGGGAAAAGAATCCAGTGTTTATTGAATGAATCCAGTGTATAAAAATTCCCTTTTTATCGATGGCCTGGCAGACAGTGAGACCTCTGGAGGAGAAGTTAAATAAGGGCTGCCTGGACTTGTTTTGTTCATTCATTGTGTTCTTGGGCCTCCACCACTGACAGAGAAGTCTCAGCCTCGCCGCAGGTGAGCTGGACCCTCGAGTGTCTCCAGCCTGCTAAGGCCCTTCCCGTCCCTTCTCGACCGCGCAGCAAGTCTAATTCACCCCCTCTCCCCAGGGCCTCTCGATGACTTTGGTGTGGCCTTTCGACTTCCTGGGTCCCTTCCACCAGAAGAGATTTTTGTAGGCCTGAATTGAGTGCCCCCACGCTTATAGGCTGAAGCCATAATGCCCAGAACCTCAGAATGTGACTGTGCTTGGACTTAGGGACTTTAAAGAGATGATGAGCTAGGTGTGGTGGCACACACCTATGATCCCAGTACTCGGGAGGCGGAGACAGGAAGATCACAGGTTCGAGGGGAGCCTTAGCAAGTAATGAGACTCTCATCAACCTAGCGAGACCTTGTTTCAAAATAAAAGCAAAATAGGGCTGGGGGTGTAGCTTGGAGGTAGAATGTCTCTGGGTTCGATCCTCAGAACCACCAATAAATAAATGTATTTGTTTAAATAAATAAGCAAAGAGATAATGAAAGCAAAATAGGGCCTTTTGGGTGGGCCCGAATTCAGTGTTTCTGGCGTCTTTATGAGTAGACACAAAAAGAGACCCCAAGAATGTGTGTGTCCAGAAAAGCAATCTTAGGAAGAGAGAATGAGAGGAGGGCCACCTGCACGCCAAACAGAGACATCTTAGATGACCCCAACCCTGCCAGGACCTTAGTCCTGGGTGTCCAGCCTCCAGAACCAGAAAAAAAGGTCTATGGCATTTTGTTATGGTAGCCCTGGAAGTATATAAAGGCCCTAAAAGTTTTCACTGATTTCTGATGTGAGAAAAAGAAATAAAAATATCTCTGACCCTAAAAGACCATTTTCATTCTTCTGACTTTAAAAGAAATGGAAGCATTTTGGTGGGTTTCTAGGAGTGTGGTGACCTTGAACAGCAAGCCTCCTGTGTCTGGAGGGAGCCGGCCCTCAGGATCAGACGCTTGCAGGCAGCAGCCCAACAGCGGTCTTGTGAAATTGGCTTCCCTCCCTCCACCCTCCTGGGTCTCTTTGGACATCCGCTCACATTTTATTGTGGCCTAAAGCTGAACCACTGAAATAAAAGGGCTGGCTTGGCCACTTTAGAACCCAGCATCTCTGAGGCATGAGGCAATAGGAAATGCTTTGCTAAAGAAGGATTTTTAAAGACAGCAACTTGGACCTCAGGTATCCATCCGGTCACCTCTAGGTGATGGCACCACAGCAGGGAGCCACCCTTCAAGCCCTTCGTTAGACTCATTTATGCATTGGAAATAAAAATCATGGATATCAGAGGCAGTAATGGTTAGTCTGAGGTCAGAGAAAGAGAGAGAGAGAGACAGAGAGAGAGAGCAAGCTTAGTTTTCATGAAACAAGCACACAGAGTTTACGTGCATCTTTGACGAGACGGAGGATTTTACTTATTAGATCTAGGAGCCACTTGAGCTTGTTTGGGTCATGACAGTGTTGCCCCATTGACAGGGCTCAGGTAGGGTTGCGTCTAAGACAGGAAAACTGTGCAGAGAAAGATTTTTCCAGTTATAACTATTTATAACTACTGAGTCCCTATTTTTTATTATATGTATTTTTTTATATGTATAGACTCACATCATAATGTGGATCAGGTCGACATTGGCATATATTCACACCGCACTCGGTGCCCTCCCTCTCCCCCATTCCCCTCCCTCCAATATCGAGTGTCCAGGTTAACAACGTTCTATTCACATGTATACACATAGTCACGGGCAGCATTTCCATTAGTGAGCCTCAGCCTTCTTCCTCCCCTACCTTCCTCCCTGGCTCCATTGAGGGTCTCCTCCACTATCTGGAGTCCCTCTGGTATCCCAAATTCTCTCTAGCTTGAGCATATAGAGAAAACATATGTCCCTTCTCTTTCTGCGATTGGCCAGTCTCACTTAGCATAATGTTCTCCAGGTCTTTCCATCTTCTTATAAAAGACATAATTTTGTTCTTTATTGCTGATATGGGAAATACACACAATAGAATTCTACTCAGCAATAAAGAGGCCCTATTTTTTATTCTTTATTTTGAAACAGGGTCTCACTAAGTAGCTGAGGCTGGCGGTGAACCTGCGATCCTCCTATCTCAGCCTCCTGAGTACTGGGATTACAAGGGTGCGCCACCACACCCAGCTCAGGAGTCTCTTTAGCCTTTGAAAGAATATGGGTGCCAGTGGAGGAGGGAGAGTTCTCCTACTTATTGAGGAAACTAACTGACCGAGCCAGGTGGTGGGTAGAGACCCGCAGGGGCGCAGATACCCGTGGCCTTCTGATAATTTTTGTCGTGAGGAGCAGCTTGTGACCGGGGCGAGGCCCAGGCTGGCATCACACAAATGCCCTGATGGCATACAGGCACTTTTTTTCCCCCTAAAGTTGGACCAAGTTGCTACTGGTGAGGGGCTAGGAGACCAAGCAAAGATGTTACTGGAACCTCCTGCCTTCTAGAACGTGGAGGGTGCATTCCACAGGTGGATGGATGCCGTGGACAAAGGCTCTAGAAAGCATCTCCAGCTGCCCAAATCAACATAGCCCAGATGAGGGGCTTAAGCAGGAAAACCGCAGATGTTGGGCTCTGGAGCTGAGAGGTCAAAGGTCAAGATACCCGCAGGGCTGAGATGGCCACCTTCCAGCTGTGGGCTCAGGTGGTCTCTTCTTTGTATGCACTAGAGAGAGAGAGAAAGAAAGGGGCCCCTGGTGACTCTCTGAGAGGAACTCAATGCCACCGAGTTAGGACCCCACCCTGGTGACTTCACCCAACCTGCTTGCTTGATTCCTTCAACTTCAGTCACACTGGGGTGTCAGCGTTTGCATCTGGAGGGGTCACAGTGTGGTCCCTAACAGTGTTTTTATGTCCCATGTCTCATCAACGGTCCCTTGAAGACATCCAGCAACCTGGGTGTGGTGTCTCACACCTGTAGTCCTGGTGCTTGTGAGGCTGAGACAGGAGGATTGCAGGTTTGAGGCCAGCCTCGGCAACTTAGCAAGGCCCTCAGCAACCTAGTAAGACCCTGTTTCAAAATTAAAAAAAAAAATAAAGGCTAGGCGTGGTGGCGCACGCTTGTAATCCTAGGACTTGGGAGGCTGAGACAGGAGGATCTCAGGTTCGCGGCCAGCCTCAGCTACTTAGTGAGCCCCTCCCCAACTTAGTGAGACTCTGCTTCAAAATAAAGAACAAAAAAGGGCTGGGGATGTAGCTCAGAGTCAAAATAACCACGCGTTCAATCCCCAGTACCATAAATAAATAAATAAATAAATAAATAAATAAATAAATAAATAAGACTGGGCATATAGTTCAGAGCTAGAATGCCCCTGGGTTCAATCCCCAGTACCACCACCACCACACACACACACACACACACACACACACACACACACACACACACACCAGTGATCCTGCAGGTCAGGCATGAGGTGCAGGAGGTAGCTGAGTGCTACACACACCAGGGTTCTTAGCTCTGCTCTCCCCTGCAGTGAAAACTGCCTCTGCCAGGGGTCATGCCAGCTGGAGAGTCACATGCCACCTGCCATCTGCCCTGATCCCACTCATCCTGTGGGCTCAGGGATGACTTTTAAGACTCCCATTCCCAGCCAACCTGATGTTTTCTAGAACATAAGAACTGACCCTGTAAAGAAAGATGTCCACATCCTAATTCCCAAACCTATGACTCTGTTACCTTATGTGGCCCAAAAGGGGCTCTGTGGAAGTGATTAAGCTGAAGATGTCAAGATGCAGAGATTGACCTGGGCTATTCATGTAGGCTCAATGCACTCCCAAGGTTCCTTGTAAGAGAGCGGCAGGAGGGTCAGAATAAGAGAAGGAAATGTAAAAACCAGAAGCTGGGGAGAGACAGACAGACAGACAAAGACGCCTCTGGCTTTGATGATGGAAGGCGTGCTGGGCCAAGAAATGCAGATGGCCTCCAGAGCCTAGAAAGATGATAAAGTGGCTTTCCCTCTACAGCCTCAGGATACCCTCAGCCTGCAGGTCTACTTTAGGACCCTGCCCTCCAGACAGTAAGACAAGAAGTTGGCATTACTTTTAGACACCAAGTGTGTAGCTGTTTATTACAGATGCGATAGGAATCTAGGACGCTGTAAGGAAGGTCGTCTCCCCATCCTGGACATGTTCACTGTCGTTCCTGGTGGTGTGGTCACTCTGCCCAAGAGTCCCCATATCCAGCTGGCTGATGTCCAGATTGTTGAACTCTCAGTCTCTTCATCTTCAACCAGAATTTTAGTAATACCTGGGGAAAGGCTATATCGGGGGATTTTGGCCCAATGCAATTGTAAACCAGACATCCACTGCTGTGGGTTAATAGAGTTTTAGTGGTATTTAAAACAAGAAGAGTTGCCATGGCAAAATACCATAAATATCACTTAAACAACTCCCAGAGATGCTATTGCCTAAATAATTAATTGCAGTGCTGCTGCTTGTGTTGATCTAGAGGTGAACACTGATGGGTGGTTGAATCTATATAAATGGACCATAGTTTGGTTTACTAAGCAGTTCTTCAAATATAGCATCCAAGAAAATGCTTTTGACCTAAAGTAGGTTCTGTACTCTTTTTTTTTTTTTCCCCAGGTCTGGGGATGGAACCCAGGGGCATTCAACCTCCAAGCTACACCCCTGCCCTATTATTTTTTCTTTATTTCGAGACAGGGTTTCACTAAGATGCAGAGGGCCTCACTAAGTAGCTGAGGCTGTCCGCGTACGGCGACCCTCCAGTCTCGGCCTCCCAAATGCTGAGATTATAAGCGTGTGCCACCACACCCGGCTAAGTTCTGTACTCTTGATTTAACCAAATAATCAATGTTTTCTCAAAGTCACTGGCAAAAAGTTAAAAGAAAACCATTTTCAACTCTATGAATGAATGAACATTTTATACACTTGATCTTAGCCAAAAGGCCCAGAAGCGATGGATGAACATTTTATGAATTAGAGCAGGGAAGTAGGAGCTGTGGAGTGGGACACCATGTGGATTAAACAGATAGTGCTGAGATCCTTCAGAATTTACGACATTGCAGCATTTGCCATGAAGACGGACGCTGCTATGAGTGGTCCTCACTCCCGGGGGCTGGGCGGGCTGTCTTCAGACAAGACCTGATTTTCAGTATAAATCTCCCTGTGTCCCATGAAAAAGAGAAGCCAAGCTGGTTAGAGGCTTTGCCCATTGAGAGGAGAGCTGGAAGAGCAAAGGCCGATGGCTTCTGTGCAGAAAACACTGAGTTTGAAGAGCCAAGAGTCACACGTTCTCCTTTCTCCACGTTACCTCCACCAAAACTCCCTCCCTGTGGATTCAGAGCACCATCACTGAGCCAGAAAATGGTCAGCGTGAAAACTTCCCAGACTCAAAACCCAGGAAAGAAAAAGGCTGATGGATCTTTGGCTGCAGTGAAAGGTAAACATCATGGTCACTTTTAAACCCATTAGAATCAATCAACATGTGCTTCATACCTGGGACTCCACTTCTGAAAGCAGCTGATCCATAACAGCTAAATCCCAGTAACCATGATTCCACGGCTAAAGGGCATCTAATTCTGCCTCTGAAAGTTCTCCAGTCCCCAAAGACCACACTTATCAAGCCCTATATAACATCAGTGATTAAAAGACACCCACGTCGCCAGCTGTTATACGGTGGCACACGCCTGTACTTGGGAGTGGTTAGGAGGCTAAGACAGGAGGATTGCAGGTTCAAGGCCAGGCACAGCAGCTTAGCAATATTCTGTTTCAAAATAAAAAATAAAAATTGAGGTAGAATGCACCTGGTTTCAACTCTCAGTTTGACAGAGAAAGAGAGAGAGAGACAGAGACAGACAGGGAGAGAGAGAGAGACAGAGACAGGGAGAGAGAAAGAGAGAGGAGAGAGAGAGAGAGAGAGAGAGAGAGAGAGAGAGAGAGAGAGAGAGAGGAACAAGCATAGAGTTCTTTGCTTAAAGACCAATAATCTGAGCTTTTGGTTTCAGGTACCCAGTGGTGGCCTCATTCTTCAATAGCAGTGGTTGCCTTTTGTTTAAAAATAACAGAAAGCCGGGCGTGGTGGTGCACACTTGTAATCCCAGCATTTGAGAGGAGACAGAACAGCCTCAGCTACTTACTGAGGCCCTTTGCAACTCAGTGAGACCCTGTTTCAAAATAAAAAATTAAAAATAGGGCTGGGGGTGCAGCTCAGATGTAGAATGCCCCTGGGTTCCATCCCTAATACCACAAAAATAAATAAATAATAAGAGTAACTGAATTACTAACACTACAAAAATAGTCAGTGCTATGCTGCTAAATTTTTAATATGTTCTTGGTGTGACTTTTGCCAATTCCTCTTATGTAAATACCCACCATGCCATAATTCAACTACCAAGCAAACATCAATATGCTCCCAAAATTCCTGAAAATTTAATAATAGGCTCTTATGAGCTGGCCCCAACCAGCTCCAGTACACTATTAAGAGAGCACAGGAGGTGGAAAAGACCCACGATTATCCAGTGGTAGGTAAAGCTGGTATCATCAGCCAGATCCCCCATGCCCAGAAACTCTTCCCAGGTGAAAGACAGTGTGGTGCCTGCTTCAGGGAGGGACACTTCCCCATGGAGACACGAATCTGCTATGGATGTAGATCCAGCACCTTGCCTTCACAGAGGAGGGGCTTGCATGCCAGGGAGCAACTGTTCTGCCCAACCAGAGAGGGCCGGCCAACCGTCAGATACAGACAGAGAAGGAGGCAGACTTCTTTCCTGCCTTCCCCTTCTGAATGCCCCAGGCCCAGGCCGGGAATGATGAGACCAGAGCCAACACTCTCCCTTCCAAGTCACAAGAGCCACAGCCCCACCTGTCCAGAGAGTATACGATTAAATAAGAGGTTGAAACTTTCAGATGAACCCGATTGACAGCTGTATGAGGAGACTTTGGTAACAGAGCACACCTGGAGGGCTGTGGGAAGGGCGCTCCCGCCCGGGTGGAAGAGGCAGATGGGGGTGGGCAGGCACAATCAGATCCTGCGTGTGAGGGGCCAGGGACCTGTCACAGCATCGTACTGGGGAGACCGCCCCCCCCCCCGCCACCAAGGATGAGCCTTTGAAACACCTTCCAGCACCCCTGAGATCCCTGCCTCTCTGCTTGAGTATCTCAAACTCAAGTCTGCTTTCATTATTTATTCATTACTTATCTATGCTTTTATTTTGGGTACTAGGGATTGAACCCAGGGGCCTTCTACCTCTGTGCTACACCCCCAGCCCTATTTTTAAATTTTTATTTATTTTTAGTTATATTTCTGTTGTACGAGGTTTTGAACCCAGGAGCATTCTACCTTTGAGCTATACTCCCGGCCCTATTTTTTATTCTTTATTTTGAACCAGGATCTCACTGAGTTGCAGAAGGCCTCACTGAGTAGCTGAGGCTGGCTGCAAACCCGGATCCTCCTATCTTAGCCTCCCAAGTACTGGGATTACAAGAGTGCATTACCACGCCTGGCTATTTTTAAATTTTTTTTTTTTTTTTTTTTTTTTTTTTTTTGGTACTGGGGATGGAACCCTTTTACCTCCGGGCTAGACTCCCACACCTATTTTATATTTTTATTTTGAAACAGGGTCTCTTAAGCCAGCGCGGCTGGCTTCGAACCTGCGTGATCCCCCTGTCTCCGCCTCCCAAGTGCAAGGCTTACAAGCCTGCGCCACCATGCCCGGCTCTATCTTTAAATTTTTAAGTGGGGTCTCATTAAATTGCTGAGGGCCTCGCAAAGTTGCTGAGGCTGGCCTCGAGCCTGTGATTCTCCTGTTTCAGCCTCGCAAGTACGGGGATTAAAGGTGCGCACCACTCTCACTTTATAAGCTGTCTTCTTTGACACTGCTCAGGCCCCAGTCCATTGTGAGTTTAGATTGGGGGCATATTGGTGTTGTATGGAGCTCTGCCTCATGCAGTTATTTGGGGAAGGAACACAGGTTGTTAACAGCTCTGTCACCTTTACTCTTGGCTTCCAAAGCCCAGGGGTCCCTGGGCATTGATCCTCAACAGGCAGATGGCAGATAGCATGGATGTAGGGTCATGTGGAGCTTTAGCCTTCAGGGCCTGGGTGGGCCATATGCATCCTCGCCCAGGCCCCTCAAGGCAGTTCCGGCCCTGCCTAGCTGCAAGGGAGCCTGGGAACGTGACCCAGCTGGACTCTCAGGAGAGGAGAACGTGATTTGGTATTGGCTGGCAGTGTTTGGCACACCTGCTCCTCTGCAGATGCAATCACTCCCACCACCCTTGAAGGTTTACTCCCCTACATTTCTTCCTTAGGCACATTTGTATTTTTTTTCCCCACAAAATCACTGAGTGCTTTATCAACTGCTTCCTTCACCAGCATCCTATGAACCTTTTTCCCAGTCCACTGATACTTCTACATCATAAATTTTAGTGATGGTACCACAGGCTATTGGATTTAGAGGGCCTTAGCAAACGAGTGATTTTTTTTTCTCTTCTTTAATTGAATGGCCCATTTATTTTAATTGTTTTCTTTTACTAATTCAAGTGCTTGATGGTTTGACCATTTCCTGACCACTCTGCTTGTCAAAAACAAGCATAGGTCTTAGTGTATTGGGGTGGGCAGGAACAAGCAAAAATGAGTCTTGTCTGTATAAAATTACGAACTAAGACACCATGAAGGAAGGAAACATGGCCCTGGGAGGGCCTCACCTGAGGTCACCGAATGAGGGAGAGGGTAGAGGGCTTGTTCATGGGAGGCTTTCCCGAGGAAGTGACATTTTAACTAAAGCCACAGGACAGTCCCAAGCCTTTCTAGTCATTGTAGTCTCATATCTTCTTGCCAGCAGTTTAAAATTTGATGCTTCCAAAACCTAATTTGAAAGAGAGGATATTTTGAACCTGGAAAACACTAATAGCAAAAGACACAGAAGCATAAATTCCACTTCCAAGCTGTACCAGTATTGGGAACAGGCTGCAAAATGTATTAATATACCAGTATGGGGAAAGATTTTCAATTTTCAAAATATATATTTGGCAGTAAAAGAAAAGCCAGGAGCTTAAGGAAAGGGCTGCAGATTTCCAGGCGCCAAGGACAGTTAGCAAGAGAAGAGAAGAAGTCCAAAAGCCTAGGGTCTTTTTACATTTGTAAGAGAAGCGGACTTCCTCCAGGATCTGGGGGAATCCCAGACTACCGATAAGCAACTTAACACATTTTGGAGTGTAACAAAAGGCGTGGGGATCTGTGCTGGAGACAGAGCTGGCCTGTCAAAAGACCTGCCCCTCTGCTCCGGAGATAGCACAGATCTAGTGTGGTCAGAAGACTGGTTATAAAAATACTCTGTGCCCAGGATCTTCAGTGACTTGTTTCAGGTCATCCCACTATGTCACTGTGGCGTGGTGCTTTACTCTAAGCTCTACTTTTCCCTCTTTCTAATGGCACCATAACAGTTACAGCCTGTATTTCTATCTTTGTAATAATAAACCCATTTAAGTCTTCAGCAAGAGTTCGGACTAGTGTATGTACATCCATCCTAGTTCTAGACCCGCGGTTGCAGGATTAGTTGCCGGGAGTCTAACAGAGGTCCCCGGAAACAGTTCCCTAAAACCGTAACAGTTTAAACTGTAACACAAGACACATCTCCTGGAGGATGCCAGCCATAGGTGAAGGCCCCCATATCTGACCTCCATGGAGAGGCCAGGTCCATGGGGAAGAATCCACCATGACAACCAGGAACTTTGAGGACAAGGGTCCAGCCATGCTGAGTCAGAATGTCTTAGTTAGCTGGGTGTAGTGGTGTACACCTTTAATGCTAATAATTGAGAGGCTGAGAGAGGATGGTCTCAAGGCCAGACTCAGCAGCTTAGCTAGACCCTCAGCAACTTAATGAGTCTCTGTTTCAAAATAACAAATAAAATAGGATGGGGGTGTCCAGCTTGTCACCAAGTACCATTGAGCTGGCTTGGGGTGGGGGGCTCTAGAGATTCCCATTCAGCATCCCCCTGGTGATGTTTTACCAGAGCTCAATGGCTTTAGAGGGCATGACTCATCTGTCCTGGGGTGTGGGATCCACTTTGGTTCCCCTTCAATCCTCCCACCAAGGCCCAACTGGTGTCATGAACTTGTCATCATTGCAAAAAAAAAAGAGCCCATTGAATGGAATAAATCACGGCTTGCAAATGCAACCTGCAGGCATTAGGGGTGAGGTGTCTACTTTCTCAAAGAACAAAGGCATGGCAATTTGACAGCTCTGGTTGACTATCCTAGAGACTTTCCACTGGAGGGAAACTTTTTAGTTGTTTCCACTCACCCAAAGAGCTCTGGGGTTCTTTCCTGGCCTTGAAAACCAATGCCAGAGGTGGCTTCTCGCAAACAATGAGCCCTGCCCTGCAGCCACGTCACTTACTGCCCCAGGGCTCTGCACCAAAGATCTTGCTGATTTTTATGGCTGCTGAGAAGGCAGCCAGCGTGTTCCTTCATGTGCACAATCACCTGGCATCTCTCACAGAGAGCTTTGCGGGACTCCTGCCAGCCGGCTCCTGGAGACTGTGCTGTTTGTGTCCCGCCAGTCAAGTAGGTCAACAGCCTAGCCTGCGCCTTGCACACTCAGGTGCGACCATTCCGAGCATGGCCCCTTGGGCTTCACAAGCCCTCCTTACCCAGGCCAGAGGGATAGGTTCCAGAGGCTGCAGAACTCTGCTCCTTCCTGTCCAGTGGCCCACAGCACCTCTCGTCCACAGCCTCGGCCCAGGGTGGAGGCAAGCTGGAGCCTGGCCATGGATGTAAAGCCAGCTGCAAGAGAAGCCGCAGGACTGGTGAGCAGCCATGAAGTCCTCAGCCCCACAGAGCCCCTCGGCCACCCACAGGTGATCAGGCTCAGAATTCCCATCCCCAAGGACACGGTGAGGCTGGGCCGGCCAAGCCTGAGTCTAGGTCCCAAGCCATGGTGGCTGAGCCTTCTTGATACCTGGTTGCCATCTAGTGCCCACTGCGAGTAATTGAACAGCTCTCCTTGTACAGGAGAGGCCCTGGTGGAAGTCAGGACTGGCAGACGCCACGAATTCATCAGTCTCTGGAATCCCCTCTGCAGATCCCAGGCCCAATCTCCAAAGCTCTCCAAGACAGGACTCCTAGTTGTGTTTTGGACAGCTCTAACATGGGAACCCTCTTCCTCTGCTTCCTCTGGAGTTTCTTCTTTGCCTTTTTAGCCTGCTGTTGCATCTGAGCTGTTGAGCCAGAGGCACCATGTAGGGAAGAGACAGGTTAGGCTGGTATTTTGGTGTGCACATCACTGGGCAGGAGCTGCTGTCTCCAAGCTTGGTCACGCCGTCTGGCCGCCCCAGCCTATCTCCAGCAAGAATCCTGTTCAGCCAGGATGCCCTCACTCCTTCCTTTCCTCTAAGTCATGTCCTATCCTCTGGCCCCTACTTTGCCCCTTGACCTTACATTCCTACTTCCTACTCTACACTCCTACTTCCCCGAGCCGTATTCAGAGCCGAGCCCAACCTCTCTCCCACTGAGAGATCTGATTGCTGTGGTCTCTGTAGCTATAGTAATGGTCCTGATAAAGCCTTCCTCACCATTCTTTAACAGGCGTCATTGAATGATATTTTTCTTTAGTAGTAGTTATAACTATAAAAAAGTAGTGTTCCCTTATGGTGGAGCCGAGGAGGTGAGCACGCTGCAGGAGCCGCTCAGCCTCGCCGCCCTCCCTGTGGTCCCATGGGGCGGGGGTCACTGTACCTGGGGAGCTTGGAGTTCAGGCACTCTTCTTCAGATTGATCGCATCAGGCACCGAATCAACACCTTCAGACGCATGCCTCTGAACAACCAATCACTGGAAGGGCCGCGCTTGCTTGGCCCAGGAGACAAAGCACAGATTTCTAAGGAGTTTGTTGACCTCGCTGGTCAGTAGGTGTGATTCCTCCGTAAGATACCACATGCTCTCTGGCACTGAGTGAAGGCAAGAATGCAAGTAGAAATCTAGGGGGGTTGCATAGCCACTTTTTTTTTCTTTTTTTCTTTTTTGGGGTACTGGGGATTTAACCTAGGGGTATTCTCTGAGTTATACCCTCCAGCCCTTTTCAGTTATTTATTTATTTTTGAAACAGGAACTTGCTAAGTTGTTGAGGGCCTGGCTAAGTTGCTGGAGGCCTTACTAAGTTGCTGAGGGCCTTGCTAAGTTGCTGAGGCTGTCCTGTGATCCTCCTGTCTCAGCCTCCCAAATACTGGGATTACAGGTGTGCGCCACCTTGCCAGGCAGCACAGCCACTTTTGAAACAAAGTTTGGCAACTTCTTAAAAAGTTAAGTGTCCATTTTGTTATATGACCCACCAATCCTACTCTTATTTAACTACCCAAGAGAAATGAAGACATATGCCCACAAACAGACTTGAAACAAATGTCCAGAACAGCATTATTCATAAATCCAAACAGCAGAAACAGCCCAAAGTCCACTAACAGATGAATGGATAAACCAAACAGGGCACATCCAGAAAATAAAAACTTACTCAACAATAAAAAGGAATAAACTACTAATACATGTAACAACATAAATGAATTCCTCAAAGCATTGTGCTAAGGACATGTAGCCAGACAAAAGAGACTACACAATGGATGATTTCATTTCTATAACATTCTAGAGATAGTAAAAGCGTGTGGGGGGGGCAGAGAGCAGACCATTGGTTGCCTGGGTAGGAATGGGAATAGGAATTGACTACAGTTTCAGGAGATGATGAAAGAATTGTAAAACTGGGTTGTGATTGCAGTTACACAACTGAATAAAGTTACTCAGAGTCATTGAACTGTGGACCTTAGTAAAGGAGGTAAATTATACCTTCAGAGAGAAGTTCTGAACGCCTAGTTAAGTGCAATTTAACTCATGAAGCAACCTGGGACAACAGAGAGGAGGCCCTCGCAAGTATTGCTAGTGTTGCATGGCCCATTGTGTTCCCAACACAGGCTGCGTGGTTCCTGTGCCCAGGAGGCCAGGGTGAGCTGGGTGGCCACACGGAGACTGCATGCCAACACAGTACACTGTCCTGGTATCCACATTACCATCTCCTCCAATCCCCTAGTAGGATGGCATTTTATCATTATCATCTATATTGTATAGTTGGAGAGACTGGGGACGGAGAAGCCACATAGCCTGGCCTCGGGTCACCATCAGTAGGCTCGAGCCGGCCCATGGACCATCACTTGAAGTTTCTCCTCACAGTCTGTACCTAGTATTGCCCAGCACACCGAGGGCATCCCGTTGCTCCCAAGGCTGGCTGTGAAAGGGGGCTGCGTCCAGGGGCTGCCCTCCTATGGCTCCAACAGGCTGCCCCTCCAGCCATGGCCCGTCCTTGCAGAACGACCAGCTTCACCCATGGGACGAAGGCAGCCCAGAAGAGGCTCCCGCTGCAGGGCACACGCACACTGGCCGCCTCCTTCTCTGTTCCTTCTCTAGTGCCCGTGAGCATTCATTTGCCAGGGCTGGCACACACGCCATGGATGGGGGACTCTAAACCATAGACAGTTATTTTCTCACAATTCTAAAGGTTGAAATTCCCAGATCGAGGGATCAGCGGGTGGTGTCCTCTAAGGCTGGTCTCCTTGGCTTGCAGATGGCAGTTTCCTCCCTGTGTCTCCAGATGGTCTTTCCTCTGTGTGCATCTGTGTCCTGATCTCCTCTTCATCTAAGGACACCCATCAAGTTGGATCAGGGCCCATTTGGTGACCTCATTTAACTGAATTACCTCTTCCAAGGTCCTATTTCCACAGCCACATTCTCAAGTGCTGGAGGCTAAGTCTTCATTAATATGTGTGTGTGGGGGGGTGTCACAGTTCAACTCACCACACTATAGTCAGAACAAGTGCAGATAACCTGGTGTTCACCTGGCAAGAGGTAGAAAAATAGAAACAAAGGAATAAAAAAAAATGTATGACTGAGCTGTTCACTTGGACGGGACACTTACATCTTCGGTGCCTAGTTATTTCAGAATGCTTCTAGTTAACCAACCCCACACCTAGCAGCCCTGTTCCTCCTGGTTCCATGTGAGTTAGGAGCCCCTCTCTACATCTCAGTCTCCTGTGACCTCATTCCCATATTCTTTGTTCTTCCTTCCCCCCTCACTTGAATTTCCTCTCCTTTCTGATCCCCCAAATATTTCCATATCCTCTCAAAGAAAAAACAAAAATTTCATGGTTAATAAACCATCTCATATCATGAAATACTTCACCGTTCATTTTCCATCCTTGACTTAATGGCAACCTGTGCGTTCCTGAGGGTGGTGTTCCCCAAAAATCTCCTGGTGAGGTCTGGCCATCCTCCTGCTCCCCATCCTCCCTCTTCACTGTTGTACTGAGCCAATTGCTCCTCCCTTTTGATGGCCAACGGCCAACCAGACATCTCCACTTGGGCATGGTACAGGCATCCTGACTCAGCCCGGCTGACCTTAATTCCCATCCTCTCTCCCAAACCTGCTCTCCCAAAGTGTTCCCTTTACAACGCGTGACTGAGCTACTCATCCACCCAGTTGCCACGGCAGGAACACATCTTGGTGCTGGTCTTTCTTGATGCCTCTCTTCTCTGTATGATCAATCAACTGTGAAACCTCATGAGCTTCTGTTCCAGAGCCATTCACTGAATCCCTTCCACATCCTCTTTGTTCACCCCTGTGGTCACCAGGACAGGTCAGTGACCCCATGGTCAGGGTGCTGTTGCCTCCCTCCCAGGCAGATGCAAGGGTGGCCTGTTCATGCCACTCCTTTGCCCACAGTGCACTCTCTATGCTGAAGCCAGAGATTTCTAAAATGAAAAGCCAATCATGCCATTGCTCAGCTTAAAACATTTAAGGACTCCTCATGACCCAGAGTAACATGCAGATTCTTTACTAGGGATCATAAGGGTCATTCGTAACGGAACAAGGATAAAATAAAACACACTAGGTAGGTAGTTCTAGTCCTTCTCCCCGCGAGGAGTCCTGCTGTTCTATATACCTACACCAGTGCCTTCCTATGTGTGCACGTGTGTGTGTGTGTGTGCGTGTGCGTGTGTGCGTGTGTGTGCGTATGCGTGTGTGTGTGTGTGTGTGTGTGTGTGTGTGTGTGTGTTACTAGGGATAGGACCCAGGGGTTTCTACTTCTGAGCTACACTTCCATCTTCTCTCCCCTTTCTTTCTTTGAACTATGATCTTGCTAAGTTATCACTCATTGACCTTGAACCTGGGGTCCTCCTGTCTCAGCCTCCCAAGTGCCAGAATTACAGGCCTACACCATCACACTGGCCACTCCAGTGTTTTCTGATGAAGGAGGCTGCTCTCAGGGAGATAAGTGGCAGGAAGCTTGGAATATCTGGGCTGGTTTGCTTTAAAAAGTGTGATTAGTCAGCCACAAAAAGTAAGAAATCAGATGCTCTCCCTAATATGCAGAAGCTAGGGAGAAAAAAAGGTCATAGGAGGAACTCTGGAGGAAGGAGGAGGAAACCATAGACGGACAAATAAGGAGGCAGGCGAGGGGTGATGGAGGGGGGAGGGAAACTCCCTAATGTGCATGATATGTATTCACAAACATATCAGTCAGTCATCGAGCCAAACATGAGAAGGAGGGAGGGGAGGGAATGGGAGGGAACTGGGTAAGGGATAATTGAGTGGTGTGTCCATGTATGTCTCCACCATCTTGTACTCCAGTAAGACATATGATTACCATGTACCAATAAAAAAAAAAAATTTTTAAATCAAATGAGAGCAAGTTCCTAAAGAATTCAAAGACCTGGCTCCTAGTCCCTGTTGAGGAAGGCTGGGCCTGGGACTTTGCCTTTAGCTGCCTACAAGCTCAGATAGCCTTGTTACAGGGGGCCCACCAGTCCAGGGGCAGTGCCCAGAAAGAGACAGCTCTCCAATGGGACCCATCGCCACAAGTATCAAAAGACAACTCAAAGAGCCGGGTGTGGTGGCGCACGCTTGTAATCCCAGCGCTTGGGAGGCGGAGACAGGAGGATCGCGCAGGTTCGAAGCCAGCCGCGCGCGCTGGCTTAGGAGACCCTGTTTCCAAAAATGAAAATGTAAAAAATAGGTCTGGGAGTGTAGCCCGGAGGTAGAAGGGCTTCCAGGAACCCCAGTACCACCAAAAAAAAAAAAAAAAAGACAACTCAAAGCCTTTGCCTGGAGACCTTGCATAAGTATTTCAGATATGAGAGAGAGCATGTCTGTGAAGTGAAAAAAAATTAGTAAGCATGTTCCTTGAAAAAGGCATCCATGCTCATCTTTCCTTTTGAAAAAATAAAAATGACTAAAATTTCTCAGATATGTATTATATGACATGTATTTTTTGTTATGGTATGGATTAAAAATGTCCCCCAGACCTTATGCAATAGACCCAGCAGCCATGTTTAGAGGTGGGACTTGGTTGCTGGGGAAGGGTCCGTGGGGGCATGGTGGAGGACAGTGTTTTCCCGGGCCGGCTGTTGCTGTGGCTTCCTGCTCCTCTCTCCCCCGCCACCATGAGCTGACACGAGCTCTCACCCTCTCTCTGCTCCTCACCATGATGCTCTGAGGACCTGCAGCCACAGCTCCTGCTTGCAGGTTGGCCTAAGGTAGATTGAAATCTCCAAAACTGTGAGCAAATACAATTCTTCTTTGTCTAAGTTTTGTGTGTCGGGTGTTTGGGTCACGGTGTTGAGAACTCTAATTAAAACAATTTTACATATCCTTTCTCTTTAAACCACTTATATTTGTTATGCCTATTTTTACTGGTAGGGAAACCATGACTTAGATTAAATAACAGGTATATGTCACTAGTGAGTGGCAGATTCAAAAAACAAACCTGAACTTGCCAGTACCAAAACCCAGGCAGGTAGAGGACATGCAAGAGTGCCTGACAGCACTTCTGAAACAAGGCAGTTGTTGGATTCCTTAGAAGCAAAACTTGAGTCAGAGATTCAGACCCACATGATATACTGACAGGGCTCCTTTTGGTGATACCTGTAAAAGAGGAAGGATGTAAGACAGAGAATAAGAAGGAACTAGGCAAAAAAAGTATCCTTGATCATTCAACCTGTGCGTGTGTGTGTGTGCGTGTGTGTGTGTGTGTGTGTGTGTGTGTGTGTGTGTGTGTGTGTGTCTAGCACATAAAATGCACCATTGAATTGTCCCACCTGGAGGCAAGAGGACAGGGCTTTTATGCTCTATATCAGCACTGAAATAGCTGGGGTTGGGTGCTCCAATAATCAAAGAAAATTTAGCAGATTCTACCTTTCTCAAAGTATATGTACACTTAAGCAAACATACATAAATTTCTCAAAATCTCTAAGTTGGGATACAGGTGTTCTTCCTCCCTGTCCATAAACACTATTGTATAATTCCTTTAAATATTCCTAAAGCAGCAGACTGCAGTCACAACTGGTGAGTGGCAGGCAGAAGTCTCAGATGGCCCCAGGGACCTCCACCCCTGACACTCACATCCTACGCAATCCCCTCTCCCGAACTCCAGTAGGACTGGAGACTTGGTTCTCACCAAGAGAAGATGTCTGAAGTGACAGGCTATGGAAGCTCACTTTCTTGATTAGGTTACAGTATCTAGGTCTCTAGCTTAGCAGACTAAAAAGAAATGATTCTCCTGCTCTCCTTGAAGAAGCAGACAACTATATTGTACAATGCTCCTGGAGAGAGTCATGTGTTAGGGAACTGCTAGGTCCCCTTGGAGCTGCTGAGAGCATCCTCTGCTGGTAGCCAGCCAGAAACAGAAACCTCAGCCCTGGAGTCACTAAGCCCAACCACAGGAGAGAGCTTAGAAGCAAATTCTTCCCCAGTCAAAGATCCAGATAAGAATACATCCCAGTCAACACCTTGATTATGGCTTTTTAAGATTCTACACAGAGGATCTGGCACATCAGGCCTGGACTCCTGACCCTTAGGAACTATGCAGTGACAACCATGTTGCTGTAAGCGGCGTAGCTTGTCAAGTTTGATAGGCAGCAAAGTACAATTAATATAGGGTGATGCTGAGTATTGGACCAAATTTGTGATTCATGGGATGATTAACATTTATGAAAGCTTAAATATATTCCAGAAATGCAAGGATATTATTATACCTGTAGGAAAAGGAACTAGAAAACTATTGTCTAGTGTAGCATAATGAATTCATGGAACAACACATAATTAAATGCAGCCAAGTTCATTCTGGGACTCTTTACAAGACTTTACACGTGTCATTTTAAGCAGACACCAGTATACAGCAAATCATAACTTATCAAGCCACAAAGACATTTCGGTTCTCTGATTTGTTAATAAAATCTCCCATTTCACATCTCAAACACCGGCTCTGTGCTATTTATAATGTAATTATGATTGCTCTATATCTTAGTAGCAGGAAGTTTCCTGTGTTATTTCTTTTAAGGGTGTTTGGTGTTCTTTTATCAGATAGTTAATCAGGTGTGGCCGCAGAAGAGACAGAGAGGGAAGGAGAAAATAAGGTTTATTTTACTTCAGGTCCTAGAGATGAGAAGCCACACAGGGACACATGGGGAAGACACCAGGGTGGTCAGAGGCAGAATCAGGAGCAGGGTAAGGGTATCCATGGCTTTTATTCATGTTTCCTTGTGAAAGGCAAAGTGGGGCAGGGCAAATACGGTGGGACTGGCTAGTTGGAATCATTTCACCCAGCTTTGGGCTGGGGCGTGGCCCAGATCCTGGCCCAAGGATGGATAAGACAGAAGAGTATTGTTTCCAGGGTTTAAATGTGGGTAGGAGAGGTCAACCTAGATGGGCCATGTGTATGTCAAAGATACATTCCAGGCTGAGCCCTTCTTAACCCTTAAGAATTGGCTATTTTTTATTTTCTTATACTTTTATTGGTATATTGTAACTATACATTTCAGTGAGCTTCAAAGTCATACCACCTGTTTCAGTCAGCATTTTCACTACCATAATCCAAAACACCTGACTACCACAGCATAGAGGAAGAGAAATTCATTTGCTCACAGTTCTGGAGATTTCAGGCTTTCGGTTCATGTTCTGTGGAACTCGGGGCATGGCACAGGGAATAGAGAGAGGGGAGACAGAGCATGAGAGTTCTGCTCTCACATCATGGAGGCCTGAAGCAAGAGAGAGAGAGGAAAGGGAGAAGGGGCCATACCCTCAGGGACCACTCCTCGGTGACCAAGCCCCACATCCAACATGGCTGCCTTGTCACGCCAAACATACACACAGGTCTTTGCGTGATTTCCCCTCAGGTTCCACCCTGCTACCCACCCCTCTCCGTAAATAATAGAGAGGTTGGTGGTGATGCCTTCACACCTGGCCCTGGCATAAATAGAATTATTTTCTTACAGCTTTTTCTTTTTCTTTTCCCTACTGCCCTCCCCCAGCCCCCTTCCACTATTCCACTGGTCACTCTCCTAAATTATCTAAAATCCCTCTTGTTTTCCATTTTCTCTCTAGCTTCCACATGTGAGAGAAAACATTTGACCCTCGACTTTCAGAGAAAGCCAATGATATCTCCTCAACAATATCTTAGACCTTCTGCCCAAGGATCCTATTTATCCTGCATTTTAAAAATGTTGTAAATTATTGATTTTTAATCAAATGGTTCTTTGTGGTTTTACGATCCCTTTTCTAGAAGGGTCTGGCTGTTTTTAATGAGAGTTACAAGAAAATGCATTTTATCTTTAAAAAGAATAAACAGATAGACTACCCAGGGAGGGACACCCTCTCCCAGATAGAAAGTTTTTTCTAAGACGTCAAAACATCATAAATACAAATAGAACCAGCCAGGATGTCTATCAACAGATGAATGGATCACAAAGCTATGGGGCATATACACAATGGAATTCTACTCAGCCATAAAGGAGAACAAAAGTATGCCATTGGCCTGGAAATGGATGGAACTGGAGGACATTACGCCAAATGAAATTAGTCACAAAAAGTGAAGGATCCATGTTCTCCCTCGTATGCAGAAGCTAGGGAGGAGTTGGGACACAGGAGGGGCTCCAGACAAAGGAGAAGAAACTTTAGTGGAGTGAAGGAGGAGACCTAACTGAGGGAAAGGGGAGGCGGAGGTGGATTTGAAGAGAGAAATGCCTCAGTGGACATGACGAGGGCATGGGGTGGGACTGGGGAGGGCTCAGTGAGGACCGTGTGCACGCAGGCCTCTATACCCTGAACTTCATCGAGATGTGTGATTATAACGCACCAATTAAAAACATCATCAACACAGGATATGCGGAAACATTACCATACAAAACAAATAACACTTAGAGCTCAAGTTTGGAATGATAAAGGCAGACTGGTTACAGTTTAGATGTCTTTATCTCATTTTAAAAATCCATAAAGATAATAACTGTGAAGAGCAAGAGTCAGAGGTCAGTTTCAAGGCAGAACTTTCGGCCTGGAATAAATTACTTAAAGCTATTGCTACCAGATATCTGGTAGTAGTATATAATATAATACACATATATTATATCTATCTCTCTATATATTTTATTGTCTGAACTTAAAGTTCTTTACAATTTCCTGCTGCCATTTTTTAAACCAGGTAAACAAATTAGAAGCCAGAAAGCCAATGACCGCCATCAGCTCTGCAGGCAATTCTGATTCTTCTGAGGGAGGTAGATGGAGAGCCCGTCATTCTCCCCCGGCCACCCCTGGCTCTGCACACATCATTTACAGACTGTCACCTCCTGAAGTTCTCTGTGTGAGAAAGATATGGGGGAACACGGATGGCTGCTTTCTGGGATGCTCCTGCCCTGTAGCAAAGGTAGCTGAAAGCCAAGATCCCTGCCTGCAGAGGAAGCATGTATAGGCAAAGAGCCACAGACCTCCCCACTACCAATTTAGTTAGAAAAAATCAAATGACTGCTGGACCAGGACAGGGGTCAGTGATGGTCCTGCAGAGTAAGAACTGACCTTCACAGGTGCTCACCCTGGGCCCACAGCTGTGCTGACCTTCATGGTGGACTTGGTGGGGACGTCCCAGGACTGTCCCCTTCTACAGATCCCAGCTAGTAGGTGGCTGAACCCAGCCCTGGGCTTTTCACCACTAGGACACATTTCTAGTTCTAGGTAGCTTTGCAGGATCAAGGAGAGCTACACCTGTATCTGTCTGTCTGTCTGTTTTGATGTAAGAACTAGAAGCTGCCAGCTCTAGAAAGGATATGAGTGCAGCAAAATCCTAGCCATGACGGACCACTCTTATTTTTAAAACCATTATTGGCAGGAGCTTAGACCAAGTGGAACTTTCTTCCTTTCTGAATGAACAGAAGCAAAAAAAGAAAACAACTTCAAAAACAATACCCAAATCCTACAGCCTGGGCCCTCATAGCTCCTGCCTCCTGATGGCATGCTAATGATAATACACGAAATTAGCATTCCTAATTAGAAAATGTGTGGCGATACCTTCGCCCTCTCCCAGAGATGCCGTTCACATCCTGAGCGGCTGAAAGATTCTGTTCACAAATTGCTTCCCCACAAGCCTATTAGCATTTGATTTGGGGCCCATTTATTTATTTATTTATTTATTTATTTATTTATGCCACACACAATGTCCAGGAATCCATTGATTGCTACCCGGAGATGACTTTCGCTGATGAGGACAAAGCCTTTCCCCTGTCACTCTGGATACCGTCATTAGCATAACCCCCCTGGCCTCCCCCAATTCCCAGGGCTGAGGGTTTTCACTCTGCTTCTCAGTGATTTGCAAATTTAACCTTGCTTCCTGAGCAAGCTCTTGGCAGCTATCTAGGGGGCAGGGCCTGGGGGTCTGGTCAGAAGGTCAGGGTGACACACAGCCCGATTCTACCCTTCCTTGCAGCTCCTGTTCCCGTCTATCCATCCCTGAACAGCCTGCCCAGCAGCCTGGAATGTTCAACAGCATCCTTCCCGGCCTCTAGCCTGCTTTCCTCTGGCTCATGCCCTCAATTCCTAGTTTGGGGCCATCACACAGAATATGCCCAGTGGACTGGGAAGAGAACACCATGCTGACTGAGAAGCCAATCAGATTATTTGGTACAAGGCACATCCTCTCTGAACCCATTTCTTCATCTGTGAAAAAAACTTGTCCGGTTCATCACAACTGTTTTGGAAAACACTGTGTCTCGATTCGTATTTTTGTACTTGGACTGAACACAGGAAGGAGCATGCCACCTCTGAGTTCCACTCCCAGCCCTCTTTTCTCTTTCATTTTTGAAACAGGCTCATACTAAGTTGCTGAGGGCCTCGCTAAGCTGCTGAGGCTGGCCTCCATCTCAGTCTCTCAAGTATCGGGATTACAGGTGTGCGCCACTGTGCCTAGCTGTCGCCATGTTTGATAGAAACAGAATGCTTTTTGAAAAGTTGGCTTAAGAGTTTTCATTAAAATATTTATTTTAAATGTACAGAGGATGCAAATTGATGATGCTTAACTCCTTTATATCTTCTACAACCAAAACAAATGGACAAAACGATGAGAAAAGCCCCCAGAGGGCCAGGCCTGGCCTGCACAGAGGCCAGCAGTAAGGAGCGAGGGGGACACCCAGGAGCACAGCGAGGAAAGATACCCATGACCCATCTGGAGCTCCTGGGACCCGGGGCAGGGCAGGTTGGAGACACCTGCCCAGGACTCCAGGAGCAGCTACAGGTGCACCCATAAGAACTACCCTCCTCCCACCGTGGACTCAGAGAAGGGGAAACTGAGCAAGAGGGGGCACCAGAAAAAGGTCGCACAACCTGCCACTCAAGCAGGGTCGTTCAGGACCTGGGTTCCCCTCACAGGGCTGCGTTTGCACCCACTGAGAGGTGTGACCTAGAAGTCCAAGGTCCCCTTACTGATAGCTCTTATTTTCAAAACCACAGCCCTTCAAAGTATGGAAAAGTCAGTTTGGATACCTAATGACCATTGCTCCTTTATAATGATCTAACTCTATAATGATCTAACTCCATAATGATCTCTATAATCATCTAACTCATACAATTATTTAAAGCCTTTAAAAAATGCACTAGTAGTAGTAGTATTAATTTTCTTTCTCCTCCTAACTGAACTGCAAAAGTCTGACTTCCTTCTTTTCCATTTCTTACCCAGAAGAAGATGGATCCTCGGTAAATATTTAACAAGTTAAGCCAATGATAAACAAAAATTTTAATAACAGTCCAGATTTACAAATAAAAAGATAAAATTCGCCAGGCGTGGTGGCTCACGCTTGTAATCCCAGCATAAGGGAGGCTGAGACAGGAGGATCGCGGTTTGTGGACAGCCTCAGCTACTTAGTGAGGTTTCCTGCAACTTAGTGAGACCCTGTTTCAAAATAGAGAATAATAAAAAAAAAACAGGGCAGGGGATGTAGCTTGGAGGTCAAATGCCCCTAGGTTCTACCCCCAGACCTGCAAAAAAAAAAAAAAAAAAGATAAAATTCATTGAGTTTGGGTTTAAACGACCTCTTTGGAGGCCTATGAGTTCATTAGATTTGGCTCAGGAAATTTGCCTCTTCCAGTCAAGAAACCAAAGAAGTGAAATCAGTGTAGGGCTCCTGTAAGTGCTGCCTTTTCCTCCTGCTTCCCTGGCTGAAGCATCCCGCAGGCTCTTGCTCTCGTGCTTTTAGCAGTCAGATCCAATCAATCCAGAGCTCCTACGTGTGATTCTGTGTGATAAGGAGCAGTGAGGGGCCTTCGGCCGCCACGGCCCAGGATGAGGCCCGTTTATTTCCTGGGTTCTCAGTGGCCTGCTTCATCATCTGCCCTTTACTCCAGAGACACTGTGACCATCTATATGCTGCTGTGATACCATCACGTCACATCATATTCTGTCTTGGCAATATCCGTATGACTGAACATCACGGGGCTGGGCTGGGGTGCCTACAACTGTGGCTATCAGTTTTAATCTTTCAGCACATGCAAGAGGTCACAGGAGTGCATTTGCTCCCACAGACTGAATGGAATGCATTCTGTGTACCTTTTCATTCATTATATTGGCTCGGTACAGAGCTTATATAATTAAATTTATAGCGCCTATGTCATCAGTGTTTTGTTTTGTCGTGTGTGTGTGTGTGTGTGTGTGTGTGTGTGTGTGTGTTACTGAGGATAGAACTCAAGATCTACCACTGAGCTACCCTCCTCCCTCCTCTTTTCATTTTATTTTTGAAAGAGTATCTCATTAAGTTGCCAAGGCTGGCCTTGAACCTTGATCCTCCTGTCTCAGCCTTCCAAGTACTGGGATTATGGGTGTGCGCCATGGTACCCAGCTGTCTTCCATGTTGGATATTGATATTACAAGAAGAAATTCGTATCTCCATCTTTATAATATTCCAAGCAAGTTTAGCACAGACACTTTTCAACATATAGATTTTAGCCAAAAAGTTAAGAAGAAAGGAGGAGAAGGTAAGAGTAGGAAAGAGGAGAGAGATGCATCTCCCTCCACTATCTTGTACTCCATTAAGGTGTATGACTACAATGCACCAATAAAAGTTAAAAAAAAATTTTAAAAAGCAAGAGAAGAGAGTGCACTTTGCTGGTCTTTTTCGGTTCAGGGGCTGTTGGCTGGGCATTGTGAGAATATAATTCTTTTCTATCAAAGGATTAGTTTAACTTAAAGAAACACCATTTTGTAACCTTGTACAAGGTCCTGTTTGTGAGTTTCCATCTCCTGAGAATTGCAAATGACAACCCCTCAACCGGCACTCTGCTCTAGAGGAATTAACCAACCTTGTTAAGACTGGGAAACCACGCTCCCACCAATAGGAATAGAGTGCAGAAATTTGCATTTTATTTGGGATACAGACTGGGTGGCATTAGGGCTCAGTGTGCTTGCATACCCGGCATCCCTAGTAGACCCTTTTTGCAGAAAGTAAAATCGCATTGCCAAGCCAGTTTTGAACACGTCTTTTCTTATGGCACCATGGAAATTTATTCCTAACAGTGCCGTGCACTTAGCACCGTGTCCATCTCTCCAGTGACTGTTCCAAACACAAGGCTTCTGGGTCTGGCTGCCTCTCAGTCATTTCCCTGTTATCTGCAAAAAGTGGTGGGGTGTTGGAGGAGAAGACGACGCACCAAATCGCCCTTCAGATAACATCCCAGCGGACTCCTGAAGATCCAGGGACAGATTAACCTCCACTCAAAGCACCAGGGAGGAGGTAGGCTTCTCCAGCATCGGGACTGTGTGGTTAGCACTAACTTCTGCTCCAAGCCTCTGGATCCAGCACTGGGCGGTGGCTGATGAGGCTCGGCTTTCTCTCCTGCTCTTACTGAAGTCTTTGGAAAGCAAGTTCTAGACTGCTGAGAAACATGGTAAAGATGCCCTCTCCTGGGATAAGCCTGAGTGTGTGCTGGACATTACGGAAATGGCCTGCAGCTAACGAAGCAACATCATCAATTTAGTAGAAAACGGTGCTTCTTAGATAAACAACATGGCGCTGGCTGCCTGGTCTAAAGGAAGAATAATGGCGACTCCCATTTCTGAACCACTTTACAAATCCTGGACACCGATCTAAGTGTCTTGCTGATATTAACCTAATACATGGCCAAAACGACTGGGGGTGTTTGGTGGACGTTTCAACTTTGTCTTACCTAAGAGGCAACTGTGACCCAGGGAAGCTGTCATTTTCCTGAGGCTCCACTGACACTCAGGACCAAACGTAGATGCCGACCCAGGGCAGGGACCCTCTGTTGGTGCTCCTAAGGGATGTGGGAGCCAGCACGGTGGATCCTCAGGGAGGTCGACACTCCAGCACTGCCACATGCGGGCTCCATCACCTACAAGGAGGAGAGGAAAGGGGGTGCTGATAATTTTAAAGCTAGCCAAATGGCTTCAACTTAAAGAATGTTCCTCAATTCTTAGGTTGCCCGTGATGAGAAACGTCACGGATCCCATACTTCCTTCTCTTCCTTCTTGTTTAGAATTTCAGATCCCCCATGGGAAAGGAGTAGCCAAAGAATAAAGCTCCCTTCTTGATTTTCATTCATCTATAGGATCAAGTTGGTCTTGTTAAAGCTTCTCAGCAATTTATAAACCTTTGCCTTTTATAGACCTTGAATTTCTTGCTATTGAGAGTAGATACCTCAATACTTGCTATAATAAAATATAATATAATAATATAATATAATAATAGAATATCAAGTATTACTTTGTTTACCTCCCTCTCTGTACCTACCTTCATGGAGACCTTAATTTTTATAGGAGACTTGGATGTAATTATCTACTTAGGGTATCTGTAATGGCTTCTACAGGACCTGTCAGAGGCCTTCAGGCGGATGCAGAGCAAATTAGAAAGACCAGCACTCCTGTCCAGGCAATTGGGAAGCATCACTTAGATGCAGGACTTGACATATTAGAGCAAGGCCATGGGTCTGCCACTCTGGACATGAGTCCACAAGAATTAAAGTCAGGATGAAGACCCCAGTGTGGACATCAGAAGATGAGGGATGCAGGCTAACTAGGCCATGGGTAGCAAATAATTCTTCTCTCAGAATACAAAAAGCACTCCCAGGCCAATGACAAGACTTCAAGAACTTTGACTTTCAGATCTTCATTTGCTCAAATATAGTTTTCAAGGATGCATCCTTTTATCATTTCACATACATAGACTGTTATTCCCATAAGAAGAGCAGTTATGTAAAACAACAACAACAAAACAAACAAACAAACAACAAAAAATATTCCTGACACCGGAAGTTTCTATCTGGAGAAACAACTCTAAGAATTTTTAGTAAACTTGAAATGAAATGCCCAAGATAAAATTAGACTAATAATTTTGAAGTAGATCTTTTTTAGAATGAAATTCTAGCTAATAAATTATCATTTACTTACTTAAAACAAGTACCATATACTTGAAACTTAGAGTTAGAAATAGCTATTTCTTAGAAGCCACTCACTGGCATTACTGAGTTTCTCTTTTCCTAGAAAAAGAAAAGGCAAAAAGCGTTCATGAGTTATTAGAACTTGACCAAAGGATGAAGGAGAAGAGCTCTAGAGATGGGCTTAATTTGATTTCCACAAAAATATCCAAAATTCTAGCTAAATCATTCACAGAGCTCTTGTTTATTCTTGCTGCTTGAGCACAAGACACCCCAGTCATGCCTTAGCCTCCTGCAGGCTCAGGGTGGCAGGTCAGTGGCCCTGGCTCTGAGCTTCTCATGAGGCTGAGTCGGATCCCTTAGGGCTGCGGTCACCGCGGGCTTCCCGGGGCCGGAGGACCCACTGCCCAGGTGGCTCCCTCATCGTCAGCTTGGGCCTGCCAAGCTCTCTCCTCTCCGTGTGGACCTCGCCACGGGACCCTGTGACTGTCCTCACAACCTTGGCTAGCCTTCTGGAGTGAGTGATCCGAGAGACCAAAGTGGAAGCTGAGAGGCCTTCCATGGCCAGCCGCAGAAGCCACACGCTGTCCCTTATGCCACATTTCACACAGTGTGGACGCTGATGCAAAGGTAGGGCCCAGGAGGTGGGACTCACCAAGGACCCTTTTGGAGGCTGGAGGCTGGAATAACAAGAGCAATGTCCCTGGTGAAACCACCACTGTCTCAGATGAGAACACAGAACAGCACACCTTTTAGCACAATGAGGGGATAGTAGCCAATATTGGAATTTATATTTTTTGGACATTTTAATAAAATCAGTGTTGCTATTAATATCGTGAATACAGAGGTAACCAGAACAAACACATACCAGTTACATGTCACATATTATACATATCTATGTCTATTTTATACATATAATGTATTATTTCTGAAGATCAATTATTTTCAATGTGGTAACAATATTCTTGTCTTAAGTTTCTGCTATGTAGGACAGAAAATGTAAAATAGAGTGACTTAAGCAAAATAGAAGATTTTTGTTGTTGTTGTTGTTGTTGTTATTCTTTCCTCGAAGAGAAGGCCAGGGGTCAGACAAAAGTTGGAAAAAGAGCTGCAGGGTCACCAAGGACTCGAGCTCCTCCTCTCTTTCCTCTCTTCCAGCACACGGTCACCGTCTTCGTCTGCTTCATGGTCCAAGATGGGCACTGGAGCTCCGTTAGGCCTAATTCCACGGTATAAGAAAGAAGGAGGAGGAGGAGTCACACAAAGAGGAAGCCAGGGGAACATCCACACTGGGGGAGCCAGTCCACTCTTGACTCTTAGCTTCTGGGACCACAGGATGCTTCTGCTTAGACCCCACTACTCAGGACTTAATCACATGACGACATCTACGCTCCAGGGGAGCTGGAAAGTGGAGTCTTTGTTCCAAGTGACTAATATCAGAGTTATTTTTCTGATTCACTCAAGAAGAACAAGAAAACCAACACTATAAAGGACAAATAGTCATCTGGACCCCAATGGTCTGTTTTTATAAGACATGATTTATATATTTACCAAAAAGATTTAAAAATATCAACTAAGCAAAGTAAAGAAGATTCCTAACATTCTCCAAGCACGTAGGGATTGAGTAGATTTTTTTAAATATTTGAAATATTCAAATTTTATGAAATAAATTTATTAGACAATTCTTCAGTGATACAAAGTGGCCAGTGATTCAAGTGGTTTATAGGTTTTGCTGTAAGTTTAAATGACCTCATCTTTACCAAATGCTGACCATACAGATTACAGACTTTTTAAAATATGCTTCAAAGTAAAATGGAGCTTTTTTTTTTTAAAGGAAAAATACTGTGTTTATGATTTGAGAAAAATGATGAATGTTTCAAAATAACCTGGAAGCAATAAGGAAGTCTGGCCAAAATTAAGATCTGAAGGATTTTAAAGACAAAAGAGACTTTTCTTCAGAAGAAATAAAATATTCGGGAGTAAGAGGCTTACAGAAATGATGGTTGTGATAACGTGGTAAATGTATTAAGAGCAAAGTATGAAATCAGTCTAGAGCACAAACATTTGGATACTGTAAAACAAAATTTTAAATATTTAGGTAATTATGGCAGAAAAAAGAAAAATAACTAAAGCTATATTTAAATTAAAGGAGCCATTCTATGCAATATAGAGAAATCAAATACATATGACAAGGTTGCAGATTTATTGCAAGATTCCATCTCAGAATTTCAATGAACTTGAAGCACTCAAATCACTCTCCATTGCTATCTAACTCATTAGCTCTGGTTGTTTGTTCTGCGGTCTTCAAAAGGAAATTACTGGGTTGTCATTACCCTGAGCTCTTGGGTTGACCTAGCCAATCATGAGAGTGAGGGCGGGGCTCATTTTCAATTCTAATTTACCTAAACATATACTTACACAGCTCAAAAGGGGGGAAAAAAAAGAATGGAGACTCAATGGCCTGGCACCAAGTCCTACCAAGCAGAAATTGGAACTGCGTTCATGCAGCCTGAAGGACACATTGCTGGTGAACAGAACTTGGCTGCTGAAACTTGAAACGTTAACGGTTTAGAACTGAATTACCCCATGAGGACTGCACACTTCAGTTACTCTGTGGCCATTAGATATGTGAGCTACAGCTCTAAGGTTGCCCTGTTATAATTGTTCTCTGTCTTCCTGACATTAACTTTTCAATACCAGAAGAGTGTGTGTGTGTGTGTGCACGCGTGCGCACGTGCTCATGTGGCACTAGGGATTGACCCCGGGGTGTATTCTACTTCTGAGTAATACCCCCAGCTTGATTTTGTTTCTTATTTAAAAACAAGGTTTCGCTAAGTTGTAGAGGGCCTCACTAAGTTGCCGAGGCTGGCTTAGAACCTGCAATCCTCCTGTCTCGGCCTCCCAAGTATTGGGATTATAAGGGTGTGCCACTTTGCCTGGCTACTTAGAATATTTTCTGAGAAGGTTCTGTTTTTAAATCAAACAATGGCACATTTCTGCTTCTGGGTAAGGTGGAGTAACTATAGCCTTGCTACTTTACACAACTATCGAAATACAAAATAATATAAAATATAAATATAATATAATGCTTTCCAGAAGGTGGGCAATTCAAAGTACAGGGTCCTTAGAGAAGGGGACCAAGTCACATCAATGCCTGGAGGAAGTTTGCAAGCTACAGCCCAAAGGGGACTCCACAGTGCCCAGTGGTCTCCCAGAACTGTGAAAAAAGAGATTGAGATTTGGGAAGGCCAAAGTGGCAGGAATTTTTCTGGGAAAGGTAGTGTGATTGTTGTGAATTGTGATGCTTACAAACATGAATATGCATGTATCACTATACGATTCTGACTTCAGTTCTTTTGGAAAGATACCCAGGAGTGATACAGGAAACAGCCTAGGTGTCCATCAATAAATTAATGGATTACAAAACCATGGTACACACACACACACACACACACACACACGTGTGTGCACTCACACATACACACAGTGGAATTCTACTCAGCCATAAAGACAAAATTGAGCCATTTGCTGGAAAATAGATGGGACTAGAGAATATCATGCTAGGTGAAATTAGCCAGTCTCAGCAAGGGAAGGGCTGCGTGCTTCCTCTCACATGTGGACACTAGAGAGAGACTGGGAAACAAAGGGACTTAGATAAAGGAGGAGACATTCCAGTAGAATAGCAGAAGGGGAGTAAGGGAGAGAAGTAAGGAGACCGCTTTGATGAGGGAAACAGTTAACATACATAACCAATACCCATCTCAGTAACACGTAAGGAAGGGGGCGTGGGGGGGCTTGAGGGAGGCGCTCCAGGCGCTGTGTCTCTGTCACGCTGAACTTCACTGATGTATAACTACAATCACGAGAGAAAGAAAGAGAGAGAGAGAGAGAGAGAGAGAGAGAGAGAGAAAGAAAGAAAGAAAGAAAGAAAGAAAGAAAGAAAGAAAGAAAGAAAAGGAAGAAGGAAGGAAGGAAAGAAAGGGAGGAAGGAAGGAAGGAAGGAAGGAAGGAAGGAAGGAAGGAAGGAAGGAAGGAAGGAAGGGAAAGAAAGAAAGAAAGAAAGAAAGAAAGAAAGGGAGAAAGGGAGAAAGAAAGGAAGGAAGGAAGGAAGGAAGGAAGGAAGAAAGAAAGAAAGAAAGAAAGAAAGAAAGAAAGAAAGAAAGAGAGAGAGAGAGAGAGAGAGAAAGAGGTAGTGAGGCTGCAGGCCCCGCTGGCTACTCGTCCCAGGGAGATGCAGGTTAGCCAGCTGCTCGGTGAGGATGCACGGGTTGGGAAGCAGCCGCCTCATCCCTTCTGCCCTCAGAATTCCCCAGGCAGGGCTCTGGCGGCCCACCCTCGTCAGGATCCTGCAGGCGAGGAAACGCTGAGCGCTGCAGCCCAGCTGTGTTTCACAGTGAGCTTCAAGGAGCTTGCCGCTCAGGTGGGTACAGCAGGAGATACACCAAGGGATGTGTGCTCGTGCGCTCATATCCCGTTGAGTCTCACCTAATATATATAATTATGATGCACCGTAAATGTATAAAAACATCTCTGCCACTTCACCCCTACACACTCCAGTCTTCACCTCAAGGGTCCATTCGTAAACAACAGAAGAGGCCAGTCGCCTGAGGCACCTGTAAAGGCCAACACTCAGTTTCCCCGTGTAGTATGAATACAAGTGTTTGGAGCAAAGCCCTGTGCTGTTGTACACTGATTTTTACTCTCAGTTAATACAATCTCTTTTTTTTTTTTTAAAGATTTTGCTAAATTCATCTGGCCTGGTCTGGCTCAATTTTTATTTTCCTCAGTGAAATATAGAATGAAATTGTCAAAATCATTTTGACAAATATTAAACTTTTTTCTTCAGAAAAAAAAACAACCCAGTGATCATAAAATCTGGAGCGAGGAGCCTGCTTCACAACGCACAGCTTGGGTTTTAACATGAGTCTTGTGACAAATGTTTTTTTTTTTTTTTTTTTCACTCATTCTCAAGCTGTTACAACAAAATTTCCATCGTGGAAAAAGAAAACATTCCAGATCTTTCTTCTTAAAGATCCGTGCTGGAGCTCTTGTGAAATATCGCTCCCTTCTGTTTTGTTTTCTTTTCTTGGCACTCCTTGAATAGCTATTGCTGGAGGAAAGACTAAAACTATTTAAAAATGTATGCATTAACTCTCATTAGAGTCAGAATATCCCCGGAGCTGCTGAAACCTGAGCTGAATTAGGAGCAACAGATGAGGAATTTGTATCCAAGCACAACTCCATAGCAACAAGTAACTAAAGTTGATTATAATTGTAAGACGTTTATTCAGGATTTTAAAAAAAAAAAACAACTCCTTAAGAGAAATTCAACACGAAAGAACATGTCTCAGGAATTTCAAGGCGCATAAACTGGCAACGAGTAAGAACCATTCATGTTGGGCTCGGTCATTCAAAGAGTGGATGCGTATTTTAAGCTGGAGAAAGACCAAGTCATCGCCTTCATTCAGCCCAGGTTGAATTTCACATGGAAGCTGGATGCAACCATAAGGAGCTCTCCCTGTGACAGCCTGATTCCTGGTACTTTGGTTTCCAGACTAGTCCAATATATATATATCATTCACCACTAGAGATAAAACCCAGGGGCATTCTACCTCCAAGCTCCACCCCCAGCCCTATTTTTTATTCCTTATTTTGAAACAGGGTCTCACTGAGTTGCAAAGGTCCCCACTAAGTAGCTGGCTGTCCGTGAACCGTGATCCTCCTGTCTCAGCCTCCCAAATGCTGAGATTACAAGCGTGCGCTACCATGCCCAGCTCCATAAACTATATTTAACCCACACAGACTCAAACGACAGATCTAATGATACTAGTTTAACTATATCTAGCCGCCTCGCTCTGTGGAGGATGCGTTTTGATTTCTGAGTTGCAACACCAAGAACCTATCTTCCCTGAACCCAGGACCACAACAGGCAACTTCAGTGGACTTAAATTTTAACTTATTAAAGTATAACGCTAGGTGAGCATTTCCTGAGGTGTCCCTTGGACAGATTCTCAAAGAAGGACCCGGGAAGTCTATATGCTCGAATTAGCTTAGGAAATGGGGGGCACCCTCTTTCTGCCTGAAGAATCCTCAGGTCACATTAGTCTGATACTTCTTCTAGAAGTTCTAAGGTAAAGATACCTGCTGGACACTTTCTAGCCCTATGTTTCCCGAAGACATCTGACTGTGGAACCCTTTTCTCTAAGGAAGACCTATGAAGAAGCCTTGGCCTGGCTGAAGTTGTAAGGGGCTGATATTCCTTGGGCTGCCCTCTGCAAAATAGTACCCTGTTGGCGTCATCTCCTAGAGTGCACTCAATCACGAGTTCTCAGACTTCACCGCAGCATCAACTGCAGTTACTTCAGCACTCAGCTGATGCCTCAGCTCCTGACCCCCAGATCCTGGCTTCCCTGGCGTCAATGCGTCCCAGGCATTTCCAAGCAGGACGTTTCCAAGCTTCCAAGGTGATGCTCACGGGCAGCAGATCTGTATTATTCCAAGGGAAAAGTATGAAGTCTGAGTCATCTTACCTCTGCCCCTCAGCATCAGGATTGCTAACTCACAGCACTAATCCATGATGACTTTCATGGTCCCCTACCTCCATAAAAAGTATTAGCAATTATACTTTACAACTCCATGGGGATAAAGACAAAGGTCATCTGGGATGGATTAAAAATTAAAACACTTTTCTTTATAGTACTAGGGATTGAGCTCAGTGGTATTCTACCTCCAAGCTACACTCCCAGACCTTTTTTTATTTTTATTTTGAAGCAGGGACTTGCTAAGTTGCTGAGGGTATGTGGCTAGATTTGAATCTGCCATCCTCCTGTCTTAGGTCCCCAAGTACGGGGTTATAGGTGTGTGTCACTCCAACTGCCTTAAAACACTATTTTATCCCTAAATGTCCTTTTATTTTTTTCTGTTTTAAAGGCAGTTATTTTCGTGGGCCCTTAAAAGTATCCTGTTTCCTCTGACTCCTGTGCACAGTGGGGAAGCCCGCTGTGGACGTGACTTCACTAAAGGAACATGGATCAGATGTTCAGGAAACCTTGGGTTAGGTTAGGTTTAGCATAGCAGCAGCTCATAAGAGCTTGTCACTAGGTTTGTGTCCACGGGATTCAGGGCCAATAGTTATTAAATTAATTCATCTATCCACTATCCCAAAAGAAAGCAGATTCTCGGAAGCAGTAAAAAATGTCATTTTAGCCTGGCGTGGTGGCGCACGCTTATAATCCCAGCATTTGGGAGGCTGAGACCAGAGGATCGCGGTTCGTGGACAGCCTCAGCTACTTAGTGAGGCCTTCCACAACTTAGTGAGACCCTGTTTCAAAATAAAGAATAAAAAAATAGGGCAGGGGGTGTAGCTCGGAGGTTGAATGCCCCTGGGTTTCATCCCCGACTCGGAAAAAAAAAAAATGTCCTTTTAAATACAGAGGGGTAGGGACCATAGTTTTGTTCTATTTAAAGCCATTTAATCTGCTCTCATCTCATCAATTAAAGTGATATGGTACTGATCAATTACTACTCAGAGTATGGTTCATGTTCAAGCAGTGCCCGATGTCAACATCCGGGAACTTGTCAGCTCTGTAGAGTCTTGGGTGCGACTTCTAATCCAGTGAACTGTAATTTACATCTTAACAAGAACCATAGGTAAGTCACATGCACATTAAAATGTGAGGTGCAAGCCTATGGATAACTTATTTAGACAATGAGGCATAAGAATCAGTGATCAAGGGAAGAGGGAGAGAGATTTCAAATCTTGACAAGAAATCTACCCATTCCTGTCACAGGTTGTAAAGTCTGTTCGTGGTGGAGCTTCTTATGGGTGTGTTAGCATTCTATTACTATCATGAAATACCTGAGATAATAAACTTATACAAACAAGGTTTATTTGGGTTTACCAGATAAGTGAACTATTTGGAGGCTTCGGTCTGTGACGGATCAGTCCTGTTGCTTTGGGTCTCTGGCAAGGAGCTCATCGTGAAAGGAGCTCCTGGTGTAACCAAATTTTTCTTGTTTTACTTTTTAGTGGTGCATTGTAGTCATATATCCTAATGGGATAAAAGACTTGTGTAGACATACATGCACATATCACCCCATTAGCCCTTACCCAATCCCCACCCCATCGCCTCCCCCTCCTTCCCATGCTTGGCTTAGTGATTGACTTTGATATGTTTGTTTAAGTATATCGGGTGCTTTAGAGAGTTCCTCTTCCCCCTCCCATCCCCTCAGTTAGGTCGCCTTATTTGCTCCTCTGTAGGATCTCCTTCTTCATCTAGAGTTCCTCCTCTTACCCATTTCTCCTTAGCTTTCACATATTAAGGAAAGCATCTGATTTTTTCTTTTTTTGTAACTGACTAATCTCACTTAGTATAATGTCCTCCAGTTGGTCAGAGGGGAAAGGAGAGAAAGACGGAGAGTTCAAGGTGCCGAGGGGTTCCTTTCAAGGACACAATCCCAGTGACCTGAATATGTCCCACTAGGCCTCACCTCATGCAGGTTCTACCATCTGCCAATAGTGCCACTCTGGAGACCAAGTCTTTAACACATGAGCCTTTGGGGGACATTCCAAATCAAAACTATAGTGGTGGTCCACGCAATCTGACCTTTGACGAACAATATCAACACCAACAATGATAAGTGCGATAAGAGAGAGATTTTTTTTTTTTGGTGGTGGTGGTACTGGGGTTCCTGGAAGCCCTTCTCCCTCTGGGCTACACTCACAGACCTATTTTTACATTTTTATTTGGAAACGGGGTCTCCTAAGCCAGCACGCGTGGCTGGCTTCGAACCTGCGTGATCCTCCTGTCTCTGCCTCCCAAGCGCGGGGATTACAAGCGTGCGCCACCACGCCCGGCTAAGAGAGAGATTTTGAGGTGCACTAATTTGTGGGTGACAGGATTGAGAAGAACAGGAAAAATGAAAATCATATGAGCCAAGAGTCATAAAAGAATTGTAAAGTGAGAAATAAGCAAGATAAACAAAGGAGCTCAAATGCACACACAATTGATGTCTCCAAAGAAGGTGGCAATTGAAAGATGATTGGGGCCGGGCGTGGGGGCGCACGCTTGTAATCCCAGCATTCGGGAAGCTGAGGCCGGAGGATCGTGGTAAACGGACAGCCTCAGCTACTTAGTGAGGCCCTCTGAAACTCAGTGAGACCTGGTTTCAAAATAAAGAATAAAAAATAGGGCAGGAGGTGTAACTCGGAGGTCAAATGCCCCTGGGTTCCATCCCCAGACCGGCAAAAAAAAAAAAAAAAGATAGCCCAAAGCTACTCTATTTTATTTAGATAGAAGACATGCATTAAGAGATCTAGTGTATGGTGTGCTTATATTTTTGGAAATTTTTTTATTAGTCCCACATAGGATAGATTGGTGAAATTAAGCTTTCTTATCATTTCCTTTCCATGATGTTTTAGGGAAGTCCTTGGTGAGATGTCTGTCCTCTCAGATGTTCAGTTTGAAGGCAAAACACAGTGACTATAGCTACCAATCTGTGTTCTCCGAAGACGGAGAAGAGGGGACGTAAAGTCTCTTGCCACAAGAGAACTTCTATTGCCCGGTGGCCTGGCCTGTGCAAATACCACTCATCTTCCTCTCTCTGCAGAGCCTCTCAGCCTTGGAAGATTTTCAGGATTACAAAGAACTGTGCTGGGTGCCTAGGAATTCCTGCCTTCGATCTCCCAGTCCCAGGTTTATCTGTGGACCTGGGCAACTCCAAGGATGCCATTGCCAACCTGTCTTCCCATGCCACCCTTGAACAATTATGGGAGACTCCGCAGCGCAAGATTGCTGGCACCGAAAGTCTCTCCCGCTTCTCCCAGCTCTGCCAACCCTTGCAAAACTGCAAGGGAGATCCCAACTCACTCTTCTTAGGATGAGAGTGAAGGTAAAAATGTAAATAATGCTACATGCATATGGGAATTCCTGAATACCAATCTCAGTGACTTGGACCAGGAAGGAGGAAGTGGGGTTGGATCCAGAGAGAAACACACCAAGTATTGTGTCCATATATATTCCTATCACACTATATTTCATTTTGATATATAATATCAATACGCCAATAAAGTATGTCTAAAAAGAATGGAGAGGGGGAGAAAAGGAAGCCCCCACCACATACCTCATGCCAGGAGGTATGTGGCATGTGGCATGCCGTGAGGTATATGTTGGCATTATACACTCGCTCATTTTAACCTTCCTAGTGCTCTGCGAGGGGGGGGGTAGGAACATCTTATCCTAGAGGTAAGCAAGTTGAGATTCAGTAGGATGAATAACTTCATAAAGTCAAAGGGTCCTTAAACAGCAAAGTCATATTCAACTCTGGGTCTCCCCAGCCAGTGCACTGTGCCCCAGAGCAGGCCAAGAAGTGTCCCTGGAGTGAACCAAGCAGAAGACCCTCCCCTCAAAAATACCATACCTCTCCAACAAGGTGCTGACCAGGAGCTGAGCCACAGCCACCCCTGTTACCTGAACCTGGTGAGTGACCAGAAGCCACACCAGGCCAGACTCCCGCCCCTTCCCTGTCACTGTCTGTCCTGTATCTGAGCCTACCCCCACCCCTCACCATCATTACTCCTCACCCTCCCCCACAGAAAACAAAGGCCTGCCTCTCTATGGCCACGGGCAGAAACATTGACCAGGGCACCAATTTAATTTGATGCACAAGAGAAAAGTAATTTAGGATTCGGAATCAAATGGTAGTTTCTAAACTACCAGTCACAAGCCAGGCGTTTTAATTGACAGGTGATAGTGTTTCTAAGTGGCACTATTCAGAACTCTCAGGACAGTGACTTCGATTACTTAGCCCCTCTAAATCTCAGTCAAAAAACTTGTCATCTACTACATCTCCACTGCCAAGCACACCATCTGACACAAGATAGATGCTCGACATGTAATCAAAATGCTGTATGTATGTATTAGCAAGCGTCCTCTGGAGAGTGGTCGAGTCTGTCCAAGACACCCACCACACAGTGTCGGGCCCGTAATAAACCTGTGCTCAGCTCTACTACTGTTACTTTGCTTTCGCCTTCAAACCGAACATCTGAGAGGACAGACGCCTCACCGAGGACTTCCCTAAAACATCATGGAAAGGAAATGATAAGAAAGCTTAATTTCACCAATCTAGCCTATGTGGGAGTAATAAAAAAATTTCCAAAAATATAAGACGAGCTCTCCATCCTTGGTGCCTGTAGGTAGACGAGTCTGGGCTGCTGTCCCAAGGGTCTACCCAGAGGCCTCCTCTGTCACCTGCAGATGTTCCCAGCTGGGACTGGCACAGTCTTCACCTCCTGATGGGCCCTTCCCCAATCAAGCCTTCAGATGAGGCCCCAGCCCCGGCCAGCACTTTCACCTCTGCAAGACCCCGAAGCCAAGGATTCAGGGAAACAGCGCCCAGGTTCCTGACCCACAGAAATCGTGAAAGAATGCAGGTGCTATTTTAAGTTGCAGAGTTTGTGGTGACATGTTAGTGGTGCAACAGAGAACTGCACCATTTGGAAAAAATCCTTGTCCCAGATGTCATACCTGATGTCTAGGTTTCCAAGGGCTTCTATAACAAAGAACCACAGGCCAATGTCTTAATGCAAAGGAAATTTATTGGCTCACGGACCTGCAGGCTAAAATCAGTGTGTTCCAAGGCCATATTTGCTCTGAAACTCAAGGAGCATACTTTGTTTTCTCTTCTTGTCTTTGGAGCTGCTCGTACCGTTGGCTAACAGCTAACATAATCTCTACTCTAATCTAACCCTCTGATCTCTGTCTCTGTTGTCACCTGGTTTCTCTGTGGTTCTTTCTATACTTTCTGTATCTTCTTAGAAGGACGATATTCATATTGGTTGGGTCCTACCCTCCCATATCATGGTCTCATCCCAATTTAATAGACCACTTCTGCAACAAAAACGCACACAGAAGCACTGGGGCACAACTCAACCCATTGTATATACCAAGGGTGCTTGTAACCAACATGTTACCATATTCTGAGTTAAATAAGCTTTATCTGTGTCGGTCTCAATCTTTCATGGGATTAAAGGTTTGTGTTATGCCTGATCCAGGCACCACTGATTCAATAGATGATAAAAGTATGTGCCTGAGACATCTGTCGCTTGTAATATTTAGCCTGACTCTGAAAACCCAATAGTGCACAACTCTGAAGACTACAGTCCGATGACCTTTACGATGTTTCTGGTTGACGTGGTTATTGCTCAGTGGCAGAGCGTGAAAACGATGGCATTTTGCTTTCATGATTCCTGTGAATAAGAAGAGCAGAGCCGGGGAGTTTATGGGTGTGGAAGATGACAAGTAGTTTAAGAAGAAATAGATGTTTTATATCATTTCCAGGTGAGTGTTTTAATCATAGTAACAAGACCTCACGCCGAGCTAATGCTTCACAATTTACATTTCTATTTGCCCCCTGGCACCGTGCCTTTAACAGAGTGGGCACCCAAAAGGAACTGGGGTTTGATCGCTGCCATGAAGTTGGGATGCCGAGCCGCTCAGGTGGGAACTGTGCTTGGTGGGTGTGATCATCGCCTCTTTCAGATGAGCGAGTAGAGCCTGGACACATTAAATTGTTCAGCTCAAGTTCATTTCCAGGGGCGAAAACGGGTTATCTGATTTGGGGTTCTGTTGCCTTTTTTATTTCATATACTGTCCAGAACAGTCACAAATAAATAAGGTATGCGTATGGGGGAAGAAATCAAAGGAAACATCACATAAGCCATGAAGAGGAGAAAGATAAAGGAAAATAGATCCACACTATCTGGAAGTGGTCCAGGCACATAGAAGGAGTCTGAAGCTCTCCCACATCCTCACCTTCGCCCCTGTGAGCCATAGGCTAGAGCAGGTGTGTGTCTAGCATGTCCCCGGGAGCTGAGAGCCTTTTCTGGGCATGTCCCCGGGAGCTGAGAGCCTTTTCTGGGCCTGACAAGAGCAGTGGGCAGAAAATTTCACATCAAAAGGCAGGAACTAATTAGGAAACAAGAAGCAGAGTGGCATGCCTGCCAGTGTCAGAACTCTGCAACGTCATGGGCCAGGCAAGCACCTTGGGCTCGAGTTGGTATCGAAAAGAACCTGAGTAAGCGGTGTAGGAGAGAAATTGCCTTCCAAGGAAACACTGCTGTCCTGACCTCACCTGCTCCCTCTGCACATTCAAGATTCCTCCGAGAAACCAAAACAACACACTTGAAAGGCACGGGGAAGAGCTGTCCAAGCGTGTACGGACCGCGAGGTGGAAATAGCTCTGGGCTGGTCACCAGGACACTGAGAGGAGCCTGCTTTCCTGTCTTGCTCCAAGCAGTCCATGATCTTGGACAAATCCTTTAGCTTCAACCAAACAGACTCTGGCTCCTCTTATTTATTTATTTATTTATTTATTTATTTATTATTTTGCAGTAGTGGAGATGGAACCCAGGGGCATTCTACCTCCAAGCTGTACCCCCAGCCCTACTTTTTAGTCCTTTTTATGTTTGAAACAGGGTCTTGCTGACTTCCAAAGGACCTCACTAAGTAGTAGCTGAGGCTGTCCGCAAACCACGATCCTCCCGTCTCAGCCTCCCGAATGCTGGGATTACAAGCGTGAGCTACCATGCCCGGCGTGGCTCCTCGTTTTAAGTGAGAAGTGTTGACCGTGATAGTATATCACACTTCCTGATACTTTTCCAGTCACAGGCATCCCTGAAGGAACCCAAGCGATGGAGAATGCAATGGCTCTGGACGCACAGGTGCACCGGAGGTGGACGGGAACCAGGGCTCCGGTCCCATGCCTCCGACCCTGCCAGCTCTGCCTCTGCCATGTGCACTTTCAGCTTTGTAGAGGGAGGAAAGACAGGGACATGAGAGAGGTGTCCTGGGGCTTCCAGCAAATGCTTCCTTCCTTACCCCTGGGCTGGATGGTCTCAGGGGCCCGCTTCTGAGCTGGTCACTAGAAGGAGCTGGACTTTCCACCACTGGCCCAATGAGGGCGAGATGGAAAGGAGGTCAAAGAGAGTCCGTCCTCACCTGCAGAAGGTCTGTAAGATCTCTACCAACTCTGAAGTGTTAACAGGGCTTTTGAAATAATAAGCACAAATTTAAACTTAGAAAAAAATATCAAGGAAGCCAGAATAGAGACATTAAAGAAAAAAATAATTTTTCTAATTATTTATTATTTAATATTTAATTATTTATTAATAATTATCTAATTATTTATTATTTTATTATTTCTAATTACTTCAAATAATTAAGCTAAATTGTCCCTGGGTCTTCTAGTGATGCTGTGCACAACTTAATGTTTCTATTGGCTCTTAACAAACTTCAAAAGAGATGTATGTATGACATGTCATCTTTTCTGGTGATAATCACACTAGGAAAAGCCTTCCTCTGTAAATGACGCAGAGGAACGTTTTAATGCATTTCAAGACAATTCACTCTTTAATTCTGTTATTTCTGAAGAAGATCATGAGCATAAAGGTACAGAGAAGAGGAAGGTGGAGAGCAACTCTGTATCTGTCTCTTACTTTTTAGTGTGTGCGCCTGTGCATACATACATGTCTGTGTACATATTGTACATGTGTGCTTGCACTCGTCTTTTAAAATCAAGTTTTACTTAATAATTATTTGCCAAAGTAATGATGAATTTTTAATATGCCACTACTTATCAACTTCTTTCCAGACTAAATTTTTAAAGTCATTTTTGGACTCCACATCAAAATTACTCAGACTTTTATTATGAGCTTATGGCAGGGCCTAGAGATCGTAGAAACTTACAATTTATACTTATGCCTCAGCACAATAGCTAGTTGGGTAATAATTCTATGATTTCTTTTATTGTTTGTAATTACAACCTTGTGTATCAAGAAAGCAGTACAGATAACAATCAAGTGTTTTATGCAAGTACATAAAAACGAGGTAGGCCCCTGGTAGAATCACATCTGTTTAATATAATTATAACCTTTGTGATTATTATTTTGGCAAGGTCTTGACTTAAGATACTGTATTTGAGCAAAGCGCTCAGAAAGGCCCATGCAGATGACGTGGCTCAGGGATATTTGCCTCTGTACTTAGAAATGGCCTTGCCACTGGCCTCCAAATGCGCCACTGGAATATCAGCAGGAGAAAATCTTGGGACTCCTGGGCTTCGGCCCAGTATCCTTGCTGCCCAGAAAACGTCACTAAGTGTCAGTGATACTCACAAACCTTCCCAGGGAACAAATAATTCAATGTTAGTGAAGTATAAATCGAGGCCCAGGTCTGGATGACAGTTCTCTGACTCTTCTATGCTGACTTTTTCAGAAAAAAAGATGCTCAGTGACTTCCTGGCTCCCGTGACTGCCAGCGGCCCCTGCCCTTATGTGGTTGAATATTCAAGAACAAGGAGAAGAAAGGACGCTTTGCTGGGTTTCAGGCTTTGCTTTTAGAATTGCAACGAAGAAAAGGTCACAAAGAAGTGTGTTTTTTAAATACATATGTGCCACCATAATTGAGACGCGTGGGCTAACTGTGATCAAAACATATCAAATGGGTAACCCAGACAGGCTAAGTGCCAGGTTGCACCTGGCTGTCACAAGACTGGGTTCCATGCACACGGGGACAGCATCTCTAATCACTGTCATATAAGTGAGCCACAGAGCCATTATGTCTTGTCCCAACTAGTACAAAATAACATTTACAGCAATTACAGGCTTTGTGTGAGAGGCTTCGTGCACACATCCATTTGTCCTGAAGGGTGCTGGAGCAAAGGGCATGTTCCGTGCCCCACTAATCCCACCTCTAGGAAATCTTCCTAAGGAAACTGTCATATAGACACTCCGAATATATATTCAAGCACGTGTAACTCCTTGTTATTTATTGTAGCTCAATTTGAAAATATTAAATAGTTTACAATAGAGGATTGATTGGCTTCCTCCTATGGTCAATAGAATAACACACTGCCAATAGGAAAATGCTTATAATATTAACAGGGTATTAGTCTCCCATGGCTGCTGTAACAAATTAGCACCGACTCGATGGCTTACAGTCCCACCGTAATAATGTGAAACTGTGTGCATGTAATGATGCTAGAACAGGACTATAGAGCCAAAGGGAACACGAAAGGACCTTGCCACCATCTCATCGCAGCTTTCTCAAAGGAAATGAAGAACCTGTGGCCCCAGGTGTGGACCTCTTAGAGTGACCACAGACTTGCAAAGGGGTCAGAGGGAGGGAGGCTTAGGGGGGATGACCAGTGGAGAGATCTCTTTGAAAGCAGCAGTGGCCCTGCTGTGGGAGTCCACCCTGGGAAAGAGGGAAAGGATGCTAGCGCCTGGGAGGAACATTCAAGGGGTCACTTGAAGTTGGTGGTATAGAGGACTTGTAACTAAGAAGGAGAAAAGGGATAGAGGCCTGGAATCTGACTGCCACCAGGATGTCAAGAGGACAAGAGAAGTGTTGTCCAAGGGCTGTAGGAACAGGGAAAGGAGAGGGTGCTCTGGGGGATCTGCCAGTTCAGAGTTTATTGGCCCAAAGGATAGATGCATGGTTTCCTGGGACCAGACAAGAAAGAACAGGGAGAAAGCCCGTGTATTCATTTTTTTAGGGCTGTATGGAGGTCTAACGACCCATACTCATTCTTCATAGTTCCCGGGGTCCAAATCTGAATCGAGGTATTGGCAGCGTTGCTTCCTCCTGAAGCCTCTGAGCAAGGCTCCCAGAGGATGTTTCACACCTCTGCCCAGCTCCTGGGGTGCCAGCAATCCTGGGTATTCTTGGGCTCGTGACCTCCTTCTCCATCGCCGCAGCCTCCTTCCCTCTGTCTCTGCGTCTCTGCTTTCTTTCCTTATCAGGATGCCAGTTACTGGAGCCCACTCCAGTCAGGTATGACGTTGTCTTAACTAACTACATCTGCAAAGACCCTATTTCTGAAGTCACATTCTGAGGTCTCCTGTGGACATGAATTTTGGAGCAACCCTGCTCAACCCAGTGTGGCCGAGAACCCAGCACATGTGATCACTCCAAGTGAGCCCCCCATGGCTGTGTGGAGGAGTGAGAGGCGTAGGATGCTGCAGGGCAGAGCAGGGAGGCTCAGAGACCCTTCAGGGTGGAGCTGAGGTCAAAAGAATCTTAGGGGAGAACGGAGCATGGGGCACTCTGAACAGCCCCAAGTAGAGAACCAGCGCCACCATCTGCCAGGCCCGGGCACAGCGATACCCAGTCTCCCAAGAGCTGTCCAGGCCATCTGATCGCAGGGTGTGGGTGGAGAAGGTACTCACGGGCTCTTCCCCCTGCGGGCTGGCTCAGTCTCAAACATGTCCCAGACGGGAGCAGAGAAGGCAGTGACACACGCTGAGTGGCGACCGCATCGCGGGACACCTAGTAATATCCGTAGGTTAGTATTTACTATCTATGTGTCCCAAAGTGCAGCATTATCCTTATTAAAGACCTGAGTCTATCTGGAGGTTGAAATGAACTCCACAGCTGGGTGAGCTTGTTGTCTGAGTGTGATCATGGCCGGCCAGTGTTCTCATCCTTCGTCAGAGGAAGATTTCCACACAAGATGATAAAGGGAACACAAGAGGGAAATGCATGTGGGAAATTCTGGTGACTCTGCATTCATTCATTCATTCATTCATTCATTCATTCATTCATTCATTTTAGGGCTTCCTTTTATAACACATTTTCTTGAAACTTTGAGTTCTGCTGTCACGAAAGCCACCGTGCACAGGTTGAGAACTGAATATTCCTAACCTGATGTGTGGTCTGGGCTTCAGGGGGCATCCTCAACACTGTGATCCAAGCACCTGGCATGCACAAAATTTGGAGGAAGAGAGGTGTATTTGCGTATGGGCCTAGAGACGTCAGCCTGTACATATAGTCCATTTACTCTGGCTACCAAGCAGGAGCTGGGGCTACACGACCTCGGGGCATGGAGATGGGTGGCAGAGAGAGAAAGGGGATGGGGCCAGGGATGTATATAGTCCCCAAAGCACCCACCTCCAGCCATGCCTTGGCTTCAGAAACCATACCCAGGGACTCCAGATGATGGAGGGGAAATCTCAGCAAAGCTTGAATGGGAAGATAGGAGAGGAAGAAAGCTGAGGTTGTTCAATGGAGGAGCTACATACAAATATGATTAATAGTATAAATATAACCTGGACACTCTCTATTGGGAGGGGGGAAGGGAAATGGAGGGGGAAAGGGCATGAAGCACAATGTAAATGTACACCACTTTCAATACGTTCCACTTATAAAAAAATAAAATTAAAAAAAAAGAAACCATACCCAGAGACCCAGCTTGGAGCTGGGTGGCCTTCAGAGCATGAGGTCCGAGGGACATTTTATTCTCAAACCATCGTAGTCTGGAATGGGAAGCAGTGGCCTCCCCTGTCCTCTGAGGCCCCGGGGGTGTCAAAATGGGTGATGTCCTCATGGGAAACAGGAGGAGAAAATAGCGTGGCCAAGGTACGAGGAGGCTGAGACAGGCAGGTGGGCCTCTCCGCAACCATGCCGATCTCCGCTTTTGAAGAAGCAGTAACAGCCCCTGCACTTCGGTCTACAGAATGACATGCATTTTCCAATTTAACGATGGCCTAGTTGCCGGAACCTGGCCAAAACACCACGCCTTGCTCTCCTCTTCACAGGCGCAGGGCCTGGCGGGGCAGAGCTGTTAGCAGATCCTGCTACCTAGCGCTCTCTGGCCCAACAGGCCCCACGGCCTCTGGGAACCAACTCTTAAATCAGACTTATGCTCCTTTCCCTCCTCCTCGGGGCTATTCTCAAAAGCATCGCCTCTGCAGCACCCCCTTTCAGAGAAAAATAAGGCTCAGATTCCCTACCTGTTCATTAAGTTTGTTTTTCCTTCGGAGGCAGGCTTTATTTGGCTTTCAGGGATGCCAGTTTTCTGTTGAGTGAGAGCCAAGGGAGTGTCTGTTTGGATATCAAAAGAAAGAATCCCAGGGTCATGGGCAAGGAACTTGGAGGTACCCCAACTCCTCGTCTAATGTCTTAAACCGAAAGCTCCAGGGCTTCAGTGGAGAGAGGAGAAAAGCTGACAGGCCTGCGTGTGCGCGCTTCCCAGGGTCCTCGGGGGTGAAGTAACTGCCCGGCCCTCCTGCAGAGCCCCGGAGGGGACTCCCAGGCTCGCTCGATTGGCTCGGAGGGCACTTAACGTGCAGGTGCTGGAGGGGCAGGTGGCACACGAGGGGGCCTGCAACTGTTCTTTAAAAAGCAAACACGGCAGCATCTATGGTCCAGTGGCCCCTCGAGAACCAGCGCAGCTGTCATCTCTTCCCTGGGTATCTGCCGAGGTACCCAGTGTCATCACAGGGTCCATAGAAGAGGGAGGTAAAAGGGTCAGGAGCAGAGAGCAGCCACGTGGTGATGCGTTTGCATCCCTGATGCCAGTCTGTGATTCGCAGCAGTGCCATACTGTGATCCGAACACCTGGCACACAGGCCCATGAACACAGGTGGCCTCCAGGTACTGATGCTCACCATCTGTGTAGCTTCTTCAGCGAGGGCCTTTGGAGACCACCCCAGATCTGAACCACAGCACGCTGTGGTTTTCAGAAGCTTGAGTGTGATATGCTGGGTGTTATTTTTTGGGGCTGTTTATTCTGCCTGGTGTTCTCTGAGCTTCTCGGATCTGTGGTTTGTTGCCCGATATTAGTTTGGGGAAATTCTGGTGATCTGTTGCTCTGTCCCTTCCTCTCTTTCCCTCCCAGTAGCCTCGTTGTACCCTCGTGTACCTTTTGCAGTTGTCCCGCAGTTCTTGGATTCTCTCTTTTTCAATCTTCTTGTTGCTTTTCAGTTTTGAAATTCTCTGTTACTTTATCCTCAAGCGCAAAGAGCCTTTCCTCAGCAGTGCCCCATCTACTAATGGGTCCATGAAAGACTGACTTTCTTTACTTCTATTAGAGCATTTTTATCTCTAACATTTCTTTCGATTTCCCCATTTCTCTAGCTACTTCGTACATCTTTTCTTGTGTATTGCCTATTTTCTTTCAATCAAGCCCTTAGCATAGTAATCATAACTTTTAAAATTCCTGGTTGCTGCCAGGTGTGGTAGCGCATGCTTGCAATCCCTGCGCTTGGGAGGCTGAGACAGGAGGGTCGCACAGTTTCGAAGCCAGTCTCAGCTACTTAGTGAGGATCTCAGCAACTTAGTGAGACCCTGTTTCAAAATAAAGTATAAAATAGTATACCTGGAGTATAGCCCGGAGGTAGAAAAGCCCCTGGGTTCCACCCCCAGCACCACACACACACACACACACACAAAAAAAAAAAAAAAAAAAAAAAAAATTCCTGGTTGCTATGGTTTGAATGTCCCCTCCAAAACGCATACTGAAATTTATTGGCCGGTGTGCTGATTTTGAGATGTGGGACTTTTTTTTTACTTTTTTTTTTTATTGGTGCACTGTATTCATACATCATAATGGGATAAAAAAAATGCTTTTGTAGACATACATGCACACATCGCCCAATTCGCCCCTACCCGATCCCCACCCGGGTCCCTCCCCATCCCTCCTTCCCATGCTTGGCTTAGTGGTTGACATCTAGTATTATAGCAATTTATCCAAAATTAACAATGATAATCTCACAGAACAGTTTCATTTGTCTGATACCAAGCTTTTGATGACTTAAAGATAACATTTCAATATTTCTTTTTGCTTTCTTTCTTACCAGAGAATATTTTTTTTAGGTGAAACTATCATACATTTATTTATTTATTTGAGATGTGGGACTTTTAAAAATGGATTAGGGCATGGGAGCTTGACCTTCCTGGATAGAATAAGGCTGTTATCATGGGGGTGACTTAGTTATTAAGGGGAAAAGTCACCCCCTGTATTCCCTCTCTGATGCTTTCTGTTATGTAATAATGCAACAAGAAAGTCCTCACCTGATGCCACCCCGCAGTCTTGGCCTCCAGAACCTTGAGCCAAGTGAACCTCTATTGCTTATAATTTCTCCAGCCTATGGCATTCTATTATAGCAACAGAAAACTGACTAGGACACACTAAGACATAAATGTGATCATTTCAACATTCCTGATATCTGACTTTGCTTCTAATGCTTTTCCACTCTATTCAAAGTGTGTGTGTGTGTGTGTGTGTGTGTGTAATATTTGTGTGCACATGTGCATGTGTGTATGTGTCCGAATATATGTGCATATGTGTGCACATGTGTGCAAGTGTTGTGTGTGCATGTGTATGTGTGTGTTCATGTATGTATATGTATATGCGCATGTGTTTGTGTGTTTCTCTTAAGATGTTTTGTAATTTTTTGTTGAAAGATTGCAGTGATATCTGGGGGAGGGGTGTCCACTGCACAGACCTGGTAGAATTTCTAAAGGTAAAGCTCATAAAAGTGTGGGGCTACACCTGTACCAATGACTGGGTCCCCTGGAGTTTTTGACTCTCACACTCATCCACCCTGAGCCTCTAAAATTTCTTTGCTACAGTTCAGCTTTTCCCCCCAAGCACTGGTCCTCAGGAGTCTCTGCTTGTGAATGTCCTCTGGCGAGCTGTGATTCTCTGTTGTCTATGGTCTGCCTCTCCAGTCTGGGGGGAATTTCTGTGTCCCATGACCTCATTTTTTACAGCTCCAAGAAGAACTATTAATTTTTCAGTTTGTGTCGCTTTTTGCTCTTTGCTAAGAATGGTGATTTCTAAGCTTCTTATAGACTGGGCCAGAAAATTTAAGCTCTTTTTTATAGACATGATCATCTCCTGATTAAGGGTTCAATCTGTAAATTCAGTGAGGGTGAACCTACTGGCAAGAAGATGATTGACTGAACAACTGACCATTAACTACATTAGTATGGGCAGAGTCACATAATGCTGTAGAGAGGAGTGGACTCGTCTGAAGTAAGAAGACTTGCATAGCAAACAGCACACAACTTGGGGAGAGGGCGGGAAGCCCACAGCTCATTTTAATTCTGACTTGAGATTCAGTGGAAAATAAATGTTAGACGCTTTGCAGAATTTGGATCATTGGAGAATAATAGCTGGAGCCATCTGCTACCAAGGAGGTAAAGGATAGAAGCCGAACACAGATAGCAGGGCACACAGCGTTTGCACATTCTAAGGGTGTGAAAACACAGGACTGGGATGCACAAACCTGAGTTGGACCAGCACACCTTCATTCCTAGGGCACACCCAAGGGTGCACAGAGGACTGCAAGATGAAGGTGGAGTCGAAAAAGGGAACAAAAAAGAATGTGGGTCTTGTTAAATACACTCACTCAAGCATGTGAGTGTGAGAACCCGGGGACCTAGACCTGTGGCCTCTCTCTTTGACCCATTGCTGTTTTGTGTAAACAAGTGGTTGGCAAGTCAAAAACAATGAACGATTTGGGGTGGCCTCTCTTCTTTTGCCTTTTGGCATCTCCAGGAGGACTGGTTTTTATTTTTATTTTTATTTTATTTATTTATTTATTTATTTATTTATTTATTTATTTTTTGGTGGTACTGGGGTTCCTGGAAGCCCTCCTTCCTCCGGGCTACACTCCCAGACCTATTTTTTTAATATTTTTGAAACAGGGTCTCTTACGCCAGCACGGCTGGCTTCGAACCTGCGCGATCCTCCTGTCTCCGCCTCCCAAGCGCGGGGATTACAAGTGTGCGCCACCACGCCCGGTGTAGGACTGGTTTTTAAACGGAGGAACCCATGGCTTTGCAGGGTGAGCTGGGGAACAGAACCAGGACTGTAGCCACTGAGAGAGTCCAGAGACAGAGCAGAATTGCTCCTGCTGACCTGACAGGGAACGGGAGGGTGGAGGCGGTTAATAGCTACATCTGTGACCCTGGCCCTCAAAGTTTCTGGGGTCAGGGGAAGGTGTAATGGCTCTGATTCGCCTAATGCCTCATAAGTGTGGTTTTGAATCATCTCCACCATCCCCATTCATATGTTGAGCCCTAATTGCTAGTGTGATGGTATTTAAAGGTGAGGATTGGGGGAGATGACTAGGCTTAGATGAGCCCCCAGGGGTGTACCCCCTCAAAATGGGATTAGTGTCCTGACAAGAGGAGAAAGAGGAACCAGGGCTCTCTCTCTACACTGTGTGAAGACACTGCAAGGAGGTGGCACCTGCAGGCCAGGCAGAGAGCTCTGACCAGGAACCACACTTGCTGGCCTTTGATTTTCTTCTTTCCCAGACTCCAGAACTCTTAAATAATGGCTTTTGTTTAAGCCTCTCAGTGTATGGTATCTTCTTATAGCAGCCGGCCTAAGACGCTGCTGTTGTTAACCCTGTGAGTATGTAATCCTCTAAGCCTCTGCCGTTCACTTCAATAACACACTTCCTGCGCTGTGTGGACCAGGGGCCACCGCTGCTGCCATGGCAACTGCAGCTGGGCCTTTGACCATTTTCAGGCTGCGCTTAGACATCAAACCTCAGCTGGCTCTGCCAGATATCTAGGAGCACCAGATCTTTGCTCAAATTCTCCCCCATTAGGAGATGAGGTGTTGAGTAAATAGAGGAAACAAGAGAGCAGATACCTGGAAAACCAGGCCCATCGATCTGCTCGTTTGCAAAAGAACAGACTTTGAATCGAGCTTCATTTTATTGTTTTATTGTCATTGTTGTTGTTGTTTATTGGTTGGTTTGATTGGCTGATTGGTTGGTTGGTTGGTTGGTTGGTTAGTTGGTTGGTTCTGGGGACTGAATCCAAGGGCATTCTAACTTTGAGATACACCCCCAGCCCTTTCTCTAATATTTTATCTTGAAATGGGGTCTCACTAAATTGTGGAGGGCCTTCCTAATTTGCTGAGGCTGGCCTCAAATCTTCAATTCTCCTGGCTCAGCCACCCAAGTATTGCGATTACAGGCGTGCACCCCTGTGCTGGGCTCTAGGTTCACTTTAAAAGGCCAGAACATGGCCTCTCTGCAAAAGGAAACATTCTACAGACTAATTCTTACATCTTCCTCCTTGCATTTCACTTACTTTCTCCACAGCCATGAACACCCCGTCATCACTGAAGAAAGGAGGCAGGTCACGGTGAAGTGCTAGGGCATGACCTTGGGGCATGACCTTGGGGTAAAGTCAAGGCTCTCGCTGCGATCCCGAAACGAAAGCAGACACAGAGGAAAACAGTCTCAGGGAATGTCCCCAAATCACAGACAACGAGTGGCTTTCAGGCTTAAGAAGTCCCAGAGGTGATGAGAACCGACCATCCAGGCTCCCCAGCCACCAGGGGCATTAGGGGGTGACAGTGTAGAGTTGGCACCAAGTCAGTCCACACCGAAACATTCCAGGGATTGAAAACAAGGGAGGACATTAAATATTTGAACTCTGGTCAATTTTTAATCCCCAGCTGAGAAAGGACAGGAGAGTAAACACCAGGTAGATAGCTGTGTACGCATTCCTATGGCTACCAAGAATGCTGCTCGGTTCTGCTCGCTTGCTGCTCTTTTCTTAGTAAAAGAGCATCTCCTGCCAGGTGGCTTGGGTCACACCTGCCTCTGGAGAGAGGCCAACATTTTTCGGCTGCAAGCCTCATGGCCGCACGATGACATTTTGACGGAGAGGTTTGTCTTGTGCTGTGATTTCTACGGCAAGCAGAACTGAGAAGGAGTCTCGGCACGAACCATGCTTCTCAGCCCCACAGGACAGGTAGTCGCTACTCAAAAAAAAAAAAAAAAAGTCATAAGTTCACCTTGTTTAACAGAAACTTGCTCACCTAAATTATTCTGGCTTGAAGAAAAGGGGTCGTGTTTGTTCTTAGAGGCAGCCTCGGCTGGGGGCGCAGAGGGCAGGGTCTCAGGGTCTAAGCGCTCCTTCCCGGTGTCTCTGGTGGACCGCTTTACACCAGGCACGTCTGCGCTCCTGCTGGCCCACCGATGTCCACAGAAAAGCAGTGCTCTGAGCAGGCCCGGGCTGGGCGCTGAGCGCTGAGGTCCGGCCAGTGCCGGCTTACACAACGCTAATGCGTGCATTTGCACAAATCCCTCGGTCTGTCAGCAGGTGTTCCTTGCACATCCCGGCATTCCCCTGGCCCGGGGACCGTGCTGATCAGGAAGCAGACGTCTCAGGTCTAGTGTGGGTTTGCAAGTATTCTCTCCAAAAGAAAGTAGAAGAGGTGTATTGGCAAAAGTGCTTGAGAAAGATTGGTAAATTCAAAGACTGGCAATTCCCAAAGCATGGACATCAACATAGAAATCCTTTTATGTGCCTTTGGTATGCTATTTGAACATAAGAGAAACCACACCTGTGGCCCAAGTATGTTTAAGGATAAGATCGTTGTAGACCAGAGTGTTGGAGGTCAGTGGGGTAGGAGCGATATGGAGACTATAAAGATAGATATGCCTGACATGATGGCACATTGCCTATAATCCCAGGACGTGGGAGGCAGAGACAGGAGGACTGTAGTTTTGAGCCCAGCCTCAGCAACTTAGGGAAACCCTGTTTCAAAATAAGAATAAAATTAATAAATAAAAGGGCTGGGGATGTTGCTCAGAGGAAGAACAGCCCTGGGGTTAATCTGCAGAACACATACAAGACAAATCTGAAGCTTTAGTCAGGGACATAATAAAAGACTTCAGTAAATGGAAATACACGTGTGTGTACACACACACACACACACACACACACACACATATCTTAGTTTTATAGAGAAAACTAAAAATACAAAAAATATACACATGAAATTTTCAAATTAATCTATAAATTTGAAATGAGTAGTTGAATTCAAAATGCCAACATTATTTTTTAAATCATTTGACTATCTGATTTTAAAGTTAAAATAAAATAATCATACGGGAATACCCAGGAGAGCCCTCCTTACGGGAACAGAGGTGAGAGGAAAACAAGGCTTAAAAGATGTTTAGTGCTTTAGTGGGTAAGCAGTTTGCTGCTGGAGCAGAATTAAACACTCACATCTGTATTCAGGTGCACTGAGTAACTACAGCCCAGAATGTGATGCCTTCAGCCTGAGCCTTAAGAATGGATGCCGGTGTCCATCTTGCCAGGTGATGACTTTATGTAGCCTTGGTCCAGACAGTGATGTCCTCAGCCACACCCTTGAGGACAGGTGTGAGTCAGTCCAGGCGGGGCCCATGGCGAGTTCTGGGGATCCCCCCATTCTCAGAGCCCTTCACGATCCCCGCAGCCCCACGTAAGTGTATGCATATCGGGGCACATTCCTAAACAGGTGCCTTGGAGAACACAGGCCCTCCTTTCCTTGGGGACTTTCCTGGAAATACCTGCTTTGATAAAAGCTTATTTTTCTATTGATTTTCTAGACTTAAGGAACGAAGGAAAAGCAGTAATGACGGGATTGGGGTGGGGAGGGTGACTGACTGCAGTGCTTACGCCTTAGCCACCAGATGAATTTTCTTATTAGTAAACCTTATTTTTAGAATAGTTTTAGGTTTACAGGAATATAGAATGGAGCCTACAAAGAGGTCTCACATATCTCCTCCCCTAACCCTACTGCTCACCCCGCACGACTTCCTCTCTTATGAACATCTTATGCGTTATGATGACATTTGTTACAACTGAGGAGCCGATATTAGTATATCGTCATTAACTAAAGTCCATAGTTTGCATTAGGGTTCGCTCTGTGTTGTACGTTCCATGGGGTGTGACAGATGGATGACCTCATGCATCCACCATTAGAGTCTAATACTGAATAGTTTTGCTGCTCTAAAAGCCCCTTCAGCTTCATGGATGATGTTTCAGTGTTAAAACTAGACGACAAAGTAAGGACAGATCTCTTCTGACCACGAGATGTCTCATGAACAAGGTATTTGCAACCTTTATAAATGGACTGAAGACATGCTGAGCCAGTCATCGTATGAATTCTCCAATCCTCAAATCTTTAGCTAATACAAAGACTCTCGTGCCATTCATTTCTCATCTTAAAATTTGGTAGTTGATGTCATTCTTAAAAAAAAAAAAAACCAGGCAACGAAAGCGGCTTGCAGGAAGAGGAAAGCCTTTATTACAGACTACAGCTGACCAAAAGAAAATCACAACATTTGTAGTGTCTTTCTTCTTCTCCTCCGGCCATGCATTTTGCTGTTAAAAGAGAAAAAGAAATGAGGATAGACAGCCATGGCGTGCGTCCACGTTCCTGGGCTGGAGGCCGGGACCCTGGCCTCTGGGTGCTGCTCAGAAACAGATCCAAGATGACACTGGAGACAAAGCAGCCAGCTCCTTAGAGAAAGGTGTGATGGACACCCACAGGAAGAGGTGATTGCGTTGGGCCGAGCGGCAGTGCCCCAGGAAAGATGTTCAGTTCAAAACAAGAAGGACCAGAGAGACTCCTCGGGAGAGGTTCTGGCCAGTTTGGGGACTAAGGTTTGCCTAATGCAATACATGGGAGGGTAGGAAGGAACTTATTAACCAGTATAGGAATAGGCGGACCACGCTGTGGTCACCTAAGAGTCTGGGGCCTGAGGATGGTAATATTCATCCGTCCGCTCATCCACTGGTCAGTTCATCTGCATCAGGATTTGCATATCAGGATTGTAAAGATCAGAAAGACATTGCCAACCTAAAAAACAAAATCACAGACTAGTGGGGATAGCCATTGCTCGAGCGCAGCACGGTAAATGCAGTTCCAGAGATACCTGAGTGCAGGAAGCCCCAGGGCAGGGGCTCCTGGGGAAGAGAAGAAAGCTGCACTCAGGCCACCTTGGCCAGGGTATCGTGTTCCAGCAGCTAGAACCAGGCAATGGCAGCGAGACTCAGAGAAAGGCTGCTGGAAAGTGGAAGCTTCTCCCATGTGAATCCAGAGGCAGAGAAGAGTAGGACCTGAAGCTGGGGACACAGCCAGGGACCACACTCCTGGGTTGGGACTTGCTCGTGCCCCACATCATTCTCGAGCTTAGACGTCCTCCCTCAGGTGAGCAGGGCCCTTGAGCGGGGCGGGGCTGCCCTTAAGATGCCTGTGGCGTGACAGGGCCTCTGGAGAGAACAGGGTCCGGAAGACGTGCAATAAACCAGGTTAGAGAAGATGGGGCCAAAGGGGGGGCAGACAGCACAGGGAGAGGGCGGAGCTGCGACGCGTTCCAGAGGCCCGAGTAGCTGAACTCAGTGCGCACGTGATGGACAGAGAGAAGAGGTCTGAGATGAATCTGCTCCAGGCCCGGGCAATCGGGAAGATGCGAAAGAGTGAATCTCCTAAAGAAGAATCCTGCCGTGCGCTTGGTGTGGAAAGCCCAGCAGAGGTATCCGCCGTGCTGTTGTTTACCCAAGTCTGGCATTCTAGCTTGGGTAACGGGGTGACCCCCAGGCCTGGAGGTTCCTGGGGTAGGAAGCAGAGCCGGGGTTCAATGGGGAATGCCATCCTTTGAGTGGCACTGAGAAGAAGAGGGATCCATAAAGAACAGGAAGAGGTCTGAGCCAGGGAGGGAGACAAAATCTCAGCCAGAGAACTTGAGGAAGACAGTGGCCGTCTGCACCACACGGGGAGGCGAGGGTCAGCGGGAGGGGTGGCTATAAGGTGAGAGGTGGTCACCACGCAGGGAGTGCCGCTGGGTGACAGAACGGAGGAGACAGGCCTCGGGCAGTAGAGGTGGACTGCTCTGCTTAAAAGCCAGGTGAGATGAGGACAAGAGAGACCGAAGGGAAGGGGGATAAGCTAGGTGTACGGGACCCACTGTACAGTCGACCCTCATTATTCTCTGACAATGCATGTGTGAATCCACCTGCTCACTAATATGTATTTGAATCTCTCCAGTCATCGCTGTGGGCGTCCTCACTCGCTCTTGGATACGCACAGAGTGCTGGCAAGTTTGAGCATCCCAGCCACGGGCTCTCAGCTACCTCAAGCTACTTCTGCCTCCTTGTTTCAATTCCCACGCCATGCACGCGTGACCTTCTCAGGGTCTATTTAGTGCCGTGTTATTTTGCAAGGTTTGTGCTTTGTACTGATGATGTCACTATTTAAAGGCCCCGAGTGCAGTGCTGGCTGGGTTCCTACAACCAGGAAGGCTGTGACGGGCCATAAGGAGAAATTATACATGTTACTTAAAGCTCCTTTCAGGCTCGAGTTATAATGCTGTTGGCCGTGAGTTCAGTGTTAAGGAATCGATAACATGTATTTTTGAAATAGGGTCTCAGTGAGTTGCAGAAGGTCTCACTAAGGAGCTGAGGCTGGCCTCCAACTTGCGATCCTCCTGTCTCCGCCTCCCAAGTACCGGGATCACAAGTGTGCATCACCACGCCCCGCTCATCGTACACTTCTCGATGAGAGATCTCAGTGAGAGCTTTGCCACTCTTGGGCATCATTTAAGGACGGCGTGCTCATCCACACCGAGGCCTGAAGGAAGGCGCATCCCCACGCTGCTGTGGTTTGGACGCTGAGGGTCATCCGTCCACTACACTACTGATAAGTCAGAAATGCCCAGCTGCAAACATTAAGAAGGTGCAGGGCTCTCAAAGAGAGTTCTTCCGACAGGAGAGCTGGGCCCTGATTTTCCATAGTCTCTTATTATAGAATTCAAATAAAAGTGTCCCAGAACTCTATTATCAAATATCACATTTCACTATCCCACTGTAGATTAAATCACGTTTTAGCAACCTGGAAAAGATCATAGAATAGTGTTTATTAAGTTACAGAAACACTTGCCTAGCTCCTGTTTTATTTGAGGGACTGGGCCCGTCTCTGGGGTTTTCAGGAAAAGGCAAAGCCTCAGCCCTCAGGAGCTCCCCGAAGGAAAAATTCACCTGCAATTTGAAAACAGTCCTCGTGCCTTTGGCCAGGCACTCATTCATTCCTTCCCCCAGCCTGACCGGTTAGAATATGCTGCTCTGATATCACAAAATTGGCAAGGGTATTGTTAATAATTTTAAATAGGTATATAATATTTTACTTGTTATTAAGCTAAAATAATTAATAAGGTTAACAAGATAAGATATCTTCAACAAATTCATGGCCCAGTGGAAACAAAAACAGCAAAACATCCACCGGTTGCGGGTACATAGGCGGGCTCTGCGATTGGCTATCGCGGAGTGTGCTATTCACACGGATTCGTGTGGGTCACTCTAGTGTTCTGACCTTAGTTCTTTTGGAAGATACTGAGGAGTGATATGGCCAAGGAATTTTACTCAGCTATAAAGAAGGACAGAATTATGTCATTGACAGGAAAACGGATGGAACTGGAGAATATTATTTTCTAAGTGAGATCAGCCAGTTCTCGGGAAGTCAAGGGTTGTATATTTTCTCTCGTCTCTGGAAGCTAGAGAGAAAATTTTAAAAAAATAAGAGAACTTCAGATAAATAGGAGAAGGACCAGCAGATTAGTGGAAGGGAACTGAGAGAGGGAAGTGGAAAGAAAAAAAAGGAGGTCTGGTGAGGAAGCCAGTCCAAGCAGTGCGATGTCCACATGCAGAGCCATCACTACCAAGCCCATCCCTCCAACATGGCGGGGAGAAAAGCAGGATGGTGCTCACACCAAGTGATGTGTGCTTCTATGTTGTATCACCTCGAGCCTCACTATGATGTACAGTTACAGTACACCAATAAAAGCATAATCAATCATCAATCAATCAATAGGGCATAATGATTAGCCTCTGAAGAAACTGAGTCCTGGGAGGTTAAGGTATTGGGTCACTATTGCCAGAGGAAGAGGAAGCTCAGAGCCAGCTCACTGACTCTAGGCCCTGCTGGATTGGCGCTGTCATTATACCTTGTTTATAATTATACCTTGGAGTGTTATAGAAACCTGGCTTGCCAAAGGTCACAGGAGCTTAGTAACCGGGACTCCAGGGAAAGCCCAGGCTGGGCTGCGGCACTTGGCCTTCAGTTTGTACTGCCCTTAGAGAAGCATTAATACATTTATAACGCCAAACACTTATGTATGCATAGCCAATATAGTCAGATTATTAAAAGACTAAACACAGTCGATCCACTGAGAATTCTATACTCCCCTCGCCATGCCTGGATGCTCTACAAGGCAGAAGGAAGCCATTTACATTTATAAAAGAGAGATATGACAAATCTGCGTCTTCATAATGAGCAGCTTCTTGATCTCAGTATGAAGCCGGTTTTGATTTTTAGAGGGTGCCCTAGATTAAAAAGAAATTCCACCACTTGCATCTTTCATCCAAGAAGGTCTCACTGGTGAATTTTCCTCTTATTTTTGTAAAATGTCAGTTGACTTCTTTCTCATTTGAGTGGTTAAAAATTAATGTCATGTTTGACTTGCTTTTTGTGGTTGGGGGGGGGGGATCGGAAGACCCTCAAGAGCCCAAAGTAAAAGATTCCATCCTCCAGTCAGAAAATATTTATCAGAAGCTGATGTATTGCATGTCCCAGGCTGTGTGCCAGGCGCTGGGGGTCAGCGACGCCGGGGAGGAAGCTCTATGGTACTGCTCTGGGGTCTGTGGAGCCTGAGGGGCAGAGGGGAGAACAGCCATCATTGTGCCGGGGATGGAGCTCTGCAGACTCCAAAAGGGCACAAGCCCCTCTGCTTTGGTGCGGGTGACTTATGGTGTAGACTTCCGAAGGGAAGGGATAGTGTAGCTGAGGTCTGAACGGATTGGCAGAACTGCTGGGGGTAGTCCTGCGAGGCTAGGGCAGGGCGAGCTGCACACAGGCGGGCCACGGGAGCTGAGGGGCCAGGCAGACCTGGGAGAGATGGAGCTAGAGACCGGGCAGAGCGATCCATCTTGAAGGCCCCTGTGAGCCATTCACGGTGGCAGCTGGGACTCTCCGCCCCAAGGTGCGATTCCTGGGCAACTTAGTAAGAGCCTGCTTCAAAATAAAAAATAAAAGGACTGGGGATGTAGCTCACTGGACAGTGCTCCTGGGTTCAATCTCCAGCGCTACAGAAAAAAATAATAATAATAAGAGAGAGGCGGTTGGCAGGGAGCTGGCTGAAGTCTAGGAGCCTGAGGGGGACCCATAGCAAAGGCATCTGATAGCTAGGCAGTTGACAGAAGGGCCTCGCCCCGCTACAGAGTGTAGCAAGAGACACACATTTGCAGATCCTTACACATCAGTGATGAAGTCAGGGGCCAGGACACGGTGACGATGCATGGAGTAGGGAGAGAGTCGGGCTAAATACGCTCACTAATATTCACCTTATACATGCAAAGAAAGAAGCCAAAATCCAGCTTGTGAAAATCGAGAAGGGCGGCCCGTAGGCCCAGGCGGCGGCCACAGACTAGAACTTCAGGAAGGAGGCCCGGGGGGGAGGGCCACGGCTGGGAGGCTGGGCCCCGCTCGGAGGAAGGGGCTGCTTGCTTTGTTCATTGCTATCAGCTTATTTATTTATTTATTTATTTATTTATTTATTTATTTATTGCAGTACGGGGGATGGAACCCAGGGGCATTCTACCTTCGAGCCACACCCTCAGCCCCATTTTTTATTCTTCATTTTGAAACAGGGTCTCCCTGAGTTGCAGAGGGCCTCACTGAGTAGCTGAGGCTGTCCTCGAACCACAATCCTCCAGTCTCAGCCTCCCAAATGCTGGGATGACAAGCGTGCGCCACCACGCCCGGCTATGCTGTCTGCTCTTGAAGTGCAGGACTTGATCATGTCAGTGATGGCGTGCTACCAAAGACACAGAGGTGCAGCCCGGGAGGAGAGAGGCGGTGGGGGTGGGCGAGGTCGGTGGCAGGCCCCAGAGGCTCGCGGGGGGCAGTTCCTAGCATCCACCCCAGGTCGTCTCGACTCCTGAATGCCCGCCTTCTAACCATTATCCTTACCTCAAAGCCGTTACTCAAATCGGCCATTTACTCTTGCTCTGCGCGGGTAGCTCGGGTACCGTCTACTTCCAGGAGGCAAACGCCTTGTGTAGGGCTCTAAAGGTGGAGAGGGGAGGCTCAGGCTCTGTCAGTCATGACCATCAGAGACAGCAGAAGCAGGTGAGTAGGAATCAAGGAGGAGGACTGCGCCCAGCACCCCAGTCCCGAGCCCGCCGCCAGGAGAGCCCCAGGCCGCCGCCACAGCCTTCCTGTCAGGTGCTCAGTCCTGGGTCGCAGAGGACCTGGAGCTGATTTCTCCCACTAAGCAGCTGCCTGCGATTTGTTACAGCCACTGCTTAAGCCCTCCAGGGCGGGGACTGCCACATTTCCCTTTCCGTCCCCCAGGGGATCTGCCCCACGCTTGTCACACACATCTGTTGAGTTAAATTAAATTGTCATGTTCAAAGCCACCTTGGAGACGGCCGCATGTCTGCATCCGTGGCACTCCGGGGGCGGCCTCTGAGACCTAGGAATGGGGTGGCCACCTTCATCTAGTCATATAATAGATGGCATATGTACATATATATTATATATACTTTAAATATATTTATTTTATAAATATTTATTTTTATAAATATATAAATTTATATTTTAAATGTATTTATTTTATTTATATTTTTAAAAAACATATAAACACACACATATATATATATTTTTTTCCAGCACTGAGGATTGAACCCAGGGACATTCTACCTCTGAGCGACACCCCCAGCTCTATTTTTATCCTTTCATTTTGAAACAGGGTCTCACTGAGTTGCAAAGGGCCTCACTAAGTAGTCTCTGAGGCTGTCCTTGAACTGTGATCCTCCTGTCTCAGCTTCCCAAATCTAGGATTACAAGCCTGCGCCACCACGCCCAGATATTGCCCAGCAGAATAGTCTCCAAGCCGTTCACGCGCTCGGGCAGTCCCTCCCACAGGGCTGCGGCTGGTCTCTGTGAGAAATGCCACTTCCAAGATCAGGGGACCAAGGACTGGCTCCTGTCTCGTGCACTCTGGACTGTGTGTGAGTGCACCGACACAGGAGGCTGAGTGACCAGAAAATGGCCAGGCCGTGTCTCACAGAAGGAAGAGAGCACTTACCAACAGACCGGTCATGGAATGGTTCATTTCTGGGTTCATCAGGGACAAAACCTGTAATACAGCAACAGTCATGAGACAGGGATCCTTCACCCATTTCTAGAATGTTCCGGGAGTGTTTAGGGATGTCACAGATGTATTTCTTAAACAAAGAAGCAGCAGGAAATCACCAAAGAGTTTTGCCACCATCGGCACCAACAGGAAAAATCATCAGAAACATCCAGGTGGTTCCTCCATTACAAAATACTAACCCAACCCATTTCAACACAGAGGCCAGGCAAGAGGGAAGAACGGCAGGCCTCTTCCTCCTCCAGCCGAGCAGCTCAGAGAGACAGTCAGCTCCAATCGTGTGACAGAGGCTTACAGACGCCAGCCAATCAGGTGAGGCTATGCACTGATCCTCCCAGGTCACATCACTGAGCAGCTGGGCCCTACAGCTTAGATGTAGCATAGGGAGGGACCAGTGTGTTCAGATCCTGGGACCCTCTCAAGGGGAAGTCCAACACTGGTCCTGCCTAGTTCTAGGGCCCTACCGGTTTAGGAACATCACATGCAAATGAAATTGTATATAGAAAAGTTTTGTAAAAATATAAAGAGGTGGCCGGGTGTGGTGGTGCACACTTGTAATCCCAGCATTCGGGAGGCGGAGACCAGAGTATCAGGATCGTGGTTTGTGACAGCCTCAGCTACTTAGCAAGGCCCTTCTCAACTCAATGAGACTCTATCTTAAAAATAAAAAAAAAGATTAAAAACCAGGGCTGGGGGTGTAGCTTGGAGGTACAATGCCCCTGGGTTCCATCCCCAGTACCGCAAAAAAAAAAAAAAAAGAAAAAGAAAAAAATATATAGAGAGAGGTAGCAGGGTGTGGTGCTCACACCTGTAATCCCAGTACTTGGGAGGCTAAGACAGGAGGATGGCAGTTTCAAAGCCAGCCTCAGCTACTAAGTGAGGCCTTCTGCAACTTAGTGAGACCCTGTTCCAAAATAAAGAATAAAAGCCAGGCGTGGTGGTGCATGCTTATAACCCCCGCGCTTGGGAGGCTGAGACAGGAGGATCGCACAGGTTCGAAGCCAGCCTCAGCTACTTAGTGAGGCTCTCAGCAACTTAATGAGACCCTGTTTCCAAATAAAATGAAAAATAGGTCTGGGAGTATAGCCTGGAGGTAGAAAGCCTCTAGGTTCCACTCCTAGTACCACCAAAAAAAAAAAAAAATAAAAATAAAAAAAATAAATAAAAATAAAGAATAAAAAATACGGCTGGGTGTGTGTGGCTTAGAGGTAGAATGCCCCTGGGTTCCATCCCCACTACAGAAAGAAAAGATTAGATAGATAGATAGATAGATAGATAGATAGATAGATAGATAGACAGATGATAGATAGATAAAAAGAGGTATAGATGTATATATGCATATATGTAATATATATCTAAAGGATATTTACTTAATGATAGAAGCAAACGTGAAACAAAGTGCTCATTTTCTGTGATTACTATGCTTATCTGAGTGTGTGTATATTAATATATGTATATGTTTCTAGTTTTAAAAGACTCCCTGATGAAGAACTTCAGTACAAAGTTATATCAAGACAAAAAGACATTAAGGAGAACAGATCTCAACTTACCAAGTAGATAGTTGTTTCTCCATTTATAGGATCTCATAATGTCCCCAAAAATTACCTGAAGAAATTTAGGAATGAGTTTGTATCAGCACATGAAAGAAAAAAAAAAAACAAAAGAAAATGCACTGTAATAACTGTAAATAGTATCTAGAGGACTCTGGTATAGAGCACATTTTAATGAAATTATGATGCATAACTCCATGTATTTGAGAGCGCGCATGGGGCTGGCCAACTTATATGACGTTTACACTGACGCTAACACTCTCAGTAACTTAGACTGTACTCTCAGACCTTTTGGACCAGAAAGAGAACTTTGTTTTACAAATTTGCAACTGGACTAAAGTAAGTCGAATGTTAGAGTTTTTGCTTTGTGAAGCTTCCACAGTATCTCCAGTAGAATAAGAGGTCCATGAGTAGTTTTCACTGAAAGCTCACAAAATAGTAAAAAATCAGGGTACTCCAGGCATGGTGGTGCATGCCTGTAATCTTAGTACTTGGGAGGCTAAGGCAGGGGGATCGAAGGCTTGAGGTCAGCCTCAGCAATTTAGGGAGACCTGATTCAAATCAGCTACTTAGTGAGGTACCGTGCAACTCAGTGAGACCCTGTTTCCAAATAAAAAATAAAAAATGGGCTGCAGGTGTAGCTCAGAGGCAGAATGTTTGGTTCAATCCCCAGTACCCAAAACAAAACAAAACAAACAAACAAACAAAAAAAAAACCAGAAAAGTTATTATGTGATTCAGCAATTCTACTACTTCTCAACAGAACTAAAACCATATGTCCTCACAAGACTGCAACATGGCTGTTCATAATGTCATTATTCACGTAGTCAAAAAACAGAAACAACCCAAATGTCGATCAGCTAATGAACGGCGAATCAGATGTGGCATATTTATACAACGGGGAATCACTGAACAACACAAAAGTAATGAAGTTACCTTTCATTCCTTTACATGCTACATATAAAGGCATTTATACATTTTACAACATATGTAACCCCCCAAAATTTGGAAAGTAAACTAAGCCAGTTACGAAAGACCAGATGTTGTATGATTCCATTTATGTGAAACACAAATGGAATGGAAAAGTCGGCAGACCAGAGTGCAGGTGAGCGGCTGCTGGGGATGGCTCAGGTGGAGCAGAGAATGGCTGCCTGAAGCCTCTTTTCAGGATAGTGAAAGAGTTCTGAGTTTAGATCATGGTGTCTGTTTGACAACTTTGTGAACCTGCTAAAACCCACTAACCTGTACACAGTAAAAAGTCAAATTGTATGGTATGAGAATTGTATTCCAATAATGCCAGCATTAAAAGTGAGGGCTATCAAAACCCCATGTTAGGGGATGGCGGCGCAGCTCGCAGATCACCTGCTTAGCACGGGAGAAGCCCTGAGTAACAGGAAGGGAGGAAGGGAGGAAGGAAGGAAGGAAGGAAGGAAGGAAGGAAGGAAGGAAGGAAGGGAGGGAGGAAGGAAAGAAGGAAGGGAGGGAGGGAGGGAGGAAGGAAGGAAGGGAGGGAGGGAGGGAGGGAGGAAGAAAGGAAAGAAGGAAGGAAGGAAGGAAGGAAGGAAGGAAGGGAGGAAGGAAGGGAGGAAAGAAGGGAGGGAGGGAGGGAGGGAGGAAGGAAGGAAGAAAGGAAGGAAGGAAAGAAGGAAGGGAGGGAGGGAGGGAGGGAGGAAGGAAGGGAGAGAGGGAGGAAAGAAGGAAGGGAGGGAGGGAGGGAGGGAGGGAGGGAGGGAGGGAGGCAGGCCGCCACTTCTACTTAGGAGAGCAGTGCCAAGAAATTTCTGTAACTGGAGCTGGAAATAAATGTGTCCCTTTCCTCCTCAGTCCAAGGGATTTGCCTCTGGCTTGACTTTCTGATGCAAGGAGAAAGCTCCTCTGCAGTAAGAGCAAGATGGAGTGGGGGGCAGGGGCAAGGAAGGGGAGGAGGAGGGAAGGAAAGAAGACAGGAAGGGGAAGGGGGCGAGGAGAAGAGAAGCTCATGGCGCCCACAGCGCTGAAGGTTCCTGCACATGGTCGTCACCAATGAAGCCGCCTCCTCGTCCTCCTTCCTGGGCATGTGATGCAGGAAATGGACTCCTTCCTGAATTTCTATAGCAGTAAAGAATTTACTTCTCCCTAGCTGAGAGTCTTGTTGTCCTTCTCCCTCAGTTTCTCTTTCGGATTGTCTTGGGGTCTCTTGGTTTCGGCCCTGGACAAACTGCCCATTCTTCGGAATCGGAAGCATCTCTGTAAAGCCGAGCTCTCCACTGGGAGCTGGGAAAGGACTCCAGCTTCACCCACCAGGCGCCCGGGCGCTCTCCAAGGTGCCAGAAGGCCCAGGGTCACTCTGCAGAGACCTTGACCTCCGTGCTTCTCCTCCAAAATGGTCCCAAATGGAGATTTCCCTTAATTCAAATACCTTTTTTGTTAAGGAGAGGAATTTTTTTTGTTTTGCAAATTTAAAAACGTATTTTCTCAATTTCCTTCCTTCCGGTGACTGTTCTTGTTGAAGTGACGTGGTGGGAAGTTTGACTTTGAGTTTCCAGGACAGTGTCTCTCATCCTTACTGGCTGTTTTCCCACTCGATGGAGTCTGTGTCAGTCACAATTGGGATTTGGTCCTTATCTTTCATGGCTTCCATCTTCCTTGATATTGCCTTGCTCGTTTCGAAAATCCTACTTTCTGCATAAATTTTTCATATGATCTTTATTATCAACACTCTGACGCTCAGTTTTATTCCTTATATTTTCTACTTTCAATGATTTGTTTGTTCCACGGCTGTATTCATCCCAACTTACTGTCTTTTGTGTTTGTGGTGTTCCCATCTATTGCTCTGAAAATGGTTAACGATTGTTCGCTAATTGTTTCTGCTTTGTGTAAGAAATATTTCTAAAGCATATACATAGATCAAAAGATCACATAGTACCCCATAAACATGCACATCTACTACTACTTGTCAATTAAAAGTTAAAAAATAAAGAAATCCGTTTTAGAGTTTCTGGGAATTATTTTAAATCTCTATCTGCTTTCTTTTTAAACTTTTCTACTCCAGAGCTCTTTAACTTGTGGAACCATTTTCTTTTGAATTTGCTCATAATTCTTTGTGACCACCACCTCATCTTTAGGAACAAAAAACCTGTGAGTTCACTTTGAAACTTGATTTGTTCTGGGGGCTGACATAATGTAACATTGGAATATAAAACCTGAATTTAGAAGAAAAGAGAGTGGGCTTCATCAGGCAATTAGAACACTGCAACAGATATGTGAGTTGCACAACCAGCACTGACTCTCCCCAGCAAAGACAGAAGAGGGGTGAAATTAAGCAGACCCATATAAAAGCAATTTCAAATTGTTCATGGTCATGGAATGTGCTAGAATCCATTTCTCCCTGAATTTACTGCTGAATCCAAGCCCCAGTCAGCGTTCTCTCTCACCTCTCTGCCCACCTTCTCACCTCTGCTCTTTCTTACTCTTATCTGATGCCAGCCCATTCTTCTAATACTGCCACCCTAACCTAAAGCCCCCCAAGATTCCCCATGCTCATTAGGAGAAAGCTGGGACCCTGCTGGGACATGACCCCTAAGGTCCACCTGCAGCCCTGCCTGTGCCCTTCTGCCCCAGAGCTGGCTTATTCCAGTCCTAATGGATTTCTGTCCATTTCTACCCAAAGGTTTCAGGGTAGCCCCATGTGATTTCTGTGGGCTTGAAAGAGCCTTTCCTCCCTGCCCTCCACACCGTGACTCTTTGTTCTGACCGTGACTCACCCCCGGATTTTTGGTTTGAAGGCCAGCCTCGGGCCTTCTCTGCCCTCCATCGGTCATCCTCATCCCCCTATGCGACCCCAAATGCTTGCCTGAAGTCAGGGTAGTTCTTGCTCAATGGACCCCCCATTCTGTAAACTCCGTGAGGCCCAACACCATGCTTGTCTAGTTCCTCACCCATGTGAGCACAAAATCAACCTCAACTACATTCTTATGAAAGATGTGCTCAGTTCTGGTCATTTCTGTGTGAATGCGACGCTGTCTACAAACAGTCTACAAACGGAGGCCCTTGGCACTCGCCCTCCACCAAGAGAAGACGATCCATCAGCCCTGGCTCCTCGGCAAGCTCAGAAACGACCTGGGAATCGAACCACAGGAGCTGCCTGCGTGGAGGAGGTCAACCAGTAAGGTCACGCGCATCCAAGTGGTTTTTCTCTTTGCCCCAAGAAGACCAACCCACACGACTGAGTTTCTCGGCCGCTAATTTCATTACTTTCTCATTCTAAAATGGACTTTCACACAAAGTCCTTACAGTGTGGTGTACAGTGTGGTTATGCTAGTAGCAAGGGACATTACCTTTATGTATAATTTTTGGAATTGAAAATTTCTACTCCTCTAGTGTAATTTGCACTTTAGAATTAAAAACAATAAAAATAGAAGATATAGAAAATGTGTTATACAGATATAGTTATATAATGGTAGAAAATTTTTTAAACTTTTCAAGAATATTATTCCAGAATGAACAAGACATGTAACAGCAATGATTTTATCTGTAGTTAGAGTCTAGAGGCTTCCTTTTCGTACTGTACTGTTGACCCTTTCTTCCCCAAGCTTCTTGTAATCATTCAATAAGTATGCACGATTACTGTCAAATATTGTCCTAGGCTAGAACAAACCTTCTCTGCCCTTTGAGATATATAGTCTAGTAAGAAAAACAGTTAATAAATAAATATGGAACATCATTTCAAGTCAGAAAAATTATATTATACATTTTATAGTATTTCCACAAGTCACTTCTGATACAATGATGGGGGGGCCATTATGTCATTCTCTGAGCACCTGGTATATACCAGACCCCAGAGGGTTTCATTCATCAATTTATTGAATTTCCTTCATAGCCTACAAGGTGGTCTTCACTACTGGCATTTCCTGAGAGTTAAATGAAGGTTAAATATCCTCATGTAAATTGCACATCTAAGAACAAACAAACAATTCTGAACACTGGCCCAACAAAAGTGTTCCTCTTCATTGCACTGAACTTAGATCTAAAGCCTGGAAGATTTGCTGTTACTTTAAAAATCATGTCCTCAATCTAAGAGAGGTAGAGGAGAGGGAGGGGGAGAGAGAGAGGGGCTAAGAACAGGCTAGAAGAAGTCGGAGGTATGAAAAGTGAGAGTGCGCCCTGGGAGCAGAGCTCGGCCAACCAGCCCTCAGGGGTGGCCCAGCTGGTCCGCCCTTCAAGGACCCCGGGGACCCTATGAGGCACTGCCTGAAAGGAGCCAAACCTCAGCTCATACCTCCTCGCTGCTGTCAGACTCGGATGCGGAGGACCAGCGGCAGTGAGCCCACACGTCCTGCACCTGCTGGGCTGACATCTGCACGGTGCTTCTGCAGGCAGCCGTGGGCTGGGGAGACAAGACAATGGCTCATGCCTCGGCGACTTGTGGAAGGGGCTAATTAGTCTTGATGCACTGGATTGGGCAATATCATAGGGCTGGGAAAACGATTCAAAAAGTAAAGCTTCACAGACATTTCGGTTTTCCAAATGGCCTCTTTGTATTTACTTTGCATGATCCAAATTCATCACTTTATTTATTTATTTTTTTTTTGGTGCTGGGGACTGAACCCAGGGGTATTCTGTACTAGAGCTACATTCCCAAACCTTTTATTCTATTTATTTATTTATTTTGGTGGTACTAGGGTTCCTAGAAACCTTCTACCTCTGGGCTACACTCCCAGACCTATTTTTATATTTTTATTTGGAAACAGGGTCTCTTAAGCCAGCGTGGCTGGCTTTGAACCTGCGCGATCCTCCTGTCTCTGCCTCCCAAGCGCTGAGTTTACAAGTGTGTGCCACCACACCAGGCATTTATTCTTTTTATTTTAAAACAGAGTCTCACTAAGTTGCAGAGACTAGCCTCAAACCTGTGATCCTCCTGTCTCAGCGTTACACTGAGATTACAGGTGTACACCAAAACGCCCACCTCATCCCTGTTTTAAGGAGTGGGAAACTGAGGCATAGAAGTATTTTCCAAAATCACTCAGGCCACAGCTTCCACAGCTCAAAAGCTCACATCCTCAAGCACCGCACACACCGCACAAATGCCAAGACAACACAGTCGGTAGGTGGCTGAGTGCCGGCCGGGCTGCAGCCCAGCTCTGTCTGTGACTCCGAATCAGCTCCAGAGCCTGGGTGAACTGAAGCTCTTCCTTGCATTAGTTTCTGTGTCCAAGTCTTTTCCCACCACACTTACCACATAGAGGCCCCTTTGGAAGGCACAGGTAGACACATCTTCTCCAAAATCTCTCGGGCAGGTAGTTTCTCGAACGCTGAATTCTAAATTCATGATCAGGTTGTCCTCATCCAGGACATTGACCTTCACAAGAACAAAGTGTCAGCTTGCAGTCGACGTGTTTATGAAGTCCATGGAGCTACACACACGTCTCTGCCCCGTGAGAAAACAGTGTCAGACTGTCCACCCGGCGGTTATGAATCACCTTCACAGTCGCCCAGCTCAGTGCCCTCGTTCTGAAGACCAGCAAGAAAAAGTGCTTTACCTGCATCACACGATACTCTGGACAAAAGTAAAGCCAGAGTCTAGGCGTCCCATCGCTAAGGCCAGTGCTGCTGATAAAGGTTTGCAGAGAATAACGACCCTCGATATTCGTGGACTCTGCACTGGTGAATTTGCCCACTCTCTACACTATTTACAACTCCAAACACCCTGTCTGCGGGACTTGTGTGTGGACATGGACAGAGGGCCACAAAACATTTGAGTCTCCCAATGTGCGTGTTCCCAACTGAGATCGGATAAGGGAGTCTCTGCAATCTTGTCGTCCCAGCTCGAATAAAGCAAACCAGTGTGCTTTTTGTGGTCTCGTTGGTGCCATGGATTTTTTTTCTCCTTTTTCTTTTTGTGGATAATCTCACGCTGAAGAGTTGCCCGGTATTCGTAAGGGTAGGAGACAACGACTTACCTTATGGAGAAAACACAACACATGACTTAGACAAGCCTTGTTTAGGTGGGAATTTAATGGTGCTATCAGCAATGACTTCAAGGTTAATGAATCTACAGTGTTTATTAAATTAGAAATCTTTAAAGAGAAACTCATAAAAACAAGGTTGTATATTGGTGAGTTAATGAAAGCGTAACCCAAGACTCACAGGAAGGAACAATGACTCAGTATTTTCAAATCCTTATTAGGGCAATTTTATTGAACATAACTATCCCAAATAATGAGAATGAACTGTGTGGAGTTTTAAGGATCATTTCCTTAAAATGATGCTTCATCATTTCTTAATTTTGGAAATAAGAAATTAAGCCACAAGTGTATTTCTGCTGTATACAGTGTTATCCTTGCCGGCTCCTGCTGGAGCAGCTCTGACTTACTGAATTTATAGGATTTTCTACCTCTCGCCACCAAGGGGAGGAACCAGGGGACCCTGCAAACTTCCTGAACAAGCTGAGAAGTTCTGATGACGCCACAGTATTGTGATTTATGGAGCACTCATCCTGTGCTCCACCCAGAGGCAGAGCGGGGAAGACAGCCTGCAGCGTAGAGACCAGAGTGGGCACCACACAGTCAACACATTAAAAAAAAAGGGAGACGTCAAGATCGTTCCAGACAGCTGCAATACTCTGAAGAAAAATGACAACGCGGTCATGTTGGGGAGGGGAGGGAGTTGCTATGTTAGAAAAATGGACAGAAAAAAGTCCTCCAGGAGAAGAAAAACTTAAGCGGAGACCTGAGAGATGGAGGGAGACTGTCATATGAGAGAAAATCAGAGCCAACGCCCAGAGGCAGAGAGGAATCTGGCTTGTATGACTGGAGTTCCAGGGAGAGGGAAGAACCATTCCCCAAGATACTGGAAAGATGTGTCAGAAAATTTAGAGTTTTCTATAGCCATGGGGAGGTGTTTACTAGAAAGACCCAACTGAGGCATCTTTCTATCTATGGTAACCACTTTAGCAAATAGTCACTTGGCCACAGCCTGCCTCTTCTCTCCTGAGATGCCTCTTTATTGTTTCTGTGACCAGGCTGAGGGTTTTTCAAATATTTCTCTCTCTCTCTCTCTCTCTCTCTCTCTCTCTCTCTCTCTCTCTCTCTCTCGGTAGTACTGGGGTTCCTGGAAACCCTTCTACCTCCGGGCTACACTCCCAGACCTATTTTTATACTTTTTTATTTGGAAACAGGGTCTCCTAAGCCAGAGCGGCTGGCTTCGAACCTGCGCGATCCTCCTGTCTCCGCCTCCCAAGCGCGGGGATGACAAGCGTGCGCCACCACGCCCGGCTTTCTCTTTTAACTATAATCCTCTCTTTAAGTCATTTCCCTCTTCTTTCATCTTACTTTCTAACTGGCCAAAAAAAAATCCAGACAGCTCTTGGATGATTTGTGCTTAGATGTTTCTCGCCAGACATCCCCTCTGTCTTGCTTTCTCTCTTGCTCTCCTGAACTGCGGATTCAACCCGGAGGGATTCTACCTCTGAGCCTTTTAAATATTTTATTTTGAGGCAGGGTCTTACTTGCTAAGTTGCTGAGGCTGCGATCCTCCTGCATCAGACTCACAAGTACTAGGAAGCACCACCGTGCCCAGCTTAATTCATCACGCCGAAATTCGGCAGTCCATAAAGTTCTAGGAAACGGACATGATTCCGCCAAGTTTGTTTTTTGTTTTTTTTTTTTTTTTTGCAAGTGTATGACAAAGGTGACCTTCACCCTAGTCTCCGATACTCTGTTTTTCATTTCAGTCTGAGATCTCATCAGAATGGGTTTCGCTGTCCGTATCTCTACCAACAACCAACACTCTGGCTATCATCACTGAAGTAGACCCTAAGACGGTTCTTATCTTATGACCCCCAACCATAATCTTTGAATGCCCCCTTCATGGAAACCTAGGCTTTTTCCTGGCTGCACTTCCAAATCCTCTACTTGTCACCCCATTGCCAAGTAGATCCCACATCTTCAGCATTTAAAAGAGCAGTAGCCCCACACCTCGGGCCAGTTTTCCCTTAGTCCCTTTAGTACTGCTATTATAGAATATCCCAAACTGGGTAATTTACCAGGGAGTAGGATTCCTTTCTCACAGTTTAGAACCTGGAAAATCCAAGATCTGTTGAGGATCTTCACCATAACATGATGGGAGACGTCACGCGGCAAAACGGCTCACACAAGAGACAGGGAAGGGAGCCAGTCCCTTTATCAGGAGCCCACTGCCAGGACAATAGCATGAATCCACTCCCAGTGGCAGAGCCCTTCTGGCCTGACCACCTCTCTCAACACTTGCACTGTACATTTAGTGTCCAACACATGAACTTTGGTGAACACACATTCAAACCATTGCAATAGTTGTGTGTACACACACATGCACACAAGCTCACACATAACACAGTTCTCTGGAGAGCCCTGATTAATACAATGATCATTAGATTTTTAAAATGAAAAACTTAGTAATGGACAAAAAATAAAGATCAGAAGTAGCTGGCCAAGAGTAATTAGAAAGATAAGAAATGCAAAGAAGATAAAAGGTAAAAATGGAGCCGGGCATGGTGGCGCATGTTTGTAATCCCCACGCTTGGAAGGCGGAGACAGGAGTAGGTTCAAAGCCAGCTGCGCTGGCTTAAGAGATCCTGTTTCCAAATAAAATAGTATAAAAATAGGTCTGAGAATGTAGCCCAGAGGTAGAAGGGCTTCTAGGAACCCTAGTACCACCATAAAAAAAGGTTAAAATGGACAAAAAAAAAACCCATAATTGAACTAAGGACCCAAAACTTAATATGCCTCCAAATGCATCCTGAATATATCCACTCCACCCCTCCTATCCCCCTACCCCACTTGACAAACAGCTTCTATTATTGGGGCCATCATTGGAGTGTGCCCCCCAACATTCCTATGCTGGGATTGTAATTTCTCAAAACAGCAGTGCTGGGGCTTAGTGAGAGATACTTGGGAAGAGTCTTCATGAATAAATGAATACCTCTCTTATGAGATGGGATTAATTTCTGTAGCCTTGAGTGAGTCCTCACTCCCACGGGACTGGATTAGTTACCATCTGAGTGGATTGCAATAAAGCAAGTCCCCTTGGGCCCAGAGAAATGACTTAGCTCCCTTCCTACCATGCGAGGATATCTGGGAGCAGTTAGCCACCTGCAACCTGTAAGATGATCCTCACCAATCACTGATTTGGGGCTCGCAGCCTCTAGAGCTGTGAGAAATCCCTTGCTGTTGTTCCCAAGTCCCCAGTCTATGGTATTCTCTTATTCATTAGCCTCTGCTAAGATAGAGCGCAAGCTACGAACGCAATGTCTTCTCCACGCAAAACCTCCCCATGGCCGCCCAGTGCCTGAACTCTTCAAAATCATGGCCCAGCTCCTGCCTAGCTCTTCAACCTCGCTCTATTCCCACCTCTCTCTCTCTCTCCCTGGCCACACGGCTCCAAACAGATTCTCTCTTAGGTCCTTTTATCCTTGGGTCTCTCCCACCAGCTCCACATAGCGCTCTCCGGCCCTCTTCGCAGGTCTTCCCACAGCTCAAACTTCCTGTCACTGTAGTGAGCTTCAGCTCAGTGCAGAGTTTCAGTGGAGACTCCCACCATCAGACTGCTGCCCCTGCCTAGATGCATCCACCATCAACCTGTTGATTCTCCTCATAGCATTCACTGCTGTATGAAATTCAAGCCCCTCCCCTCCCTCTCCACCTGCTTCTCCTCTCTCCCCAATAATCTGAGCCTGTGTCCACGTGTGCCCTCTGAGGAAACACTGGGTGAAGCTGTTGTCACAGCTGGAGCAAGGAAACCATCTATGTTGACGCTACATCCTTCCCCCTTTCGCACCCTTTCTAACGCAGGAGTCCAAGAGTCAGTAACTTGAGATCCCATGCAACAGTACTGGAAAGAAATAGCACCAGAAAAGATCAAAGAAATAGCACAAGGAGAAATAAATGCGAGGGGAAAAGGAGCTTCCAAGGGTGGGGCATGATGAATGTAGTCTGGTCTATTGAATGATCAGAAAGGGCTGAGAGGCAAGAACCGGCAGACTCCCAGGTGGACTGCCTCGGCATCTATGTGTTGAGACCCCACTCCACATAGTTATTGGCAGAACGCCCCGAGAAAGAGGTATCGTCTCTGGCCAAAATATCCCCCACTTTTACCCTTCATGACTATTAATATTTCCTTTAACTTTCTACACGAATTGCTCCAGTGATGTGAAATTAGGACTATAAATAGAAACTGAGTCCGTGGAAATAAACGTCCTTGGCTCTGCTCAATAATAATAAAAACTGGCCAGAATTCAGATGCTGTGATAAGCATTCCAGCTGCAGCAATTACAAAGGGTCTCTGACCCTCACTATCACTAACTTAGGTTAAGCTATTAACTCAGGTAAGGTAGTTCAGTTTAAGGAAACTTTGTTTACCCTTGAGATCCTGCCTAGAGACAGAGAAGATAAAAACCTTGTGTGTGACCTTAAAGCAATTTAGTTGATAAACAACTTAGTTGCCCAAATACAATAGACTCAAGGAGAAAGATTGGTGACTTTTACGCCCAGTGTAAATATTCCTGAAGACAGAGAGGCTGATCGCATGGTTAATGAATATGACAAAATAAAGGACAGACATTCTAAATATATATGTATGAAGGAAAGGAAATACCGTGTAAGAGTAAGAAAAGCATTTTTGCATGAAGAAGAGCTTATAAGAAAGTCCCAACTGGGAAAGAAAGGAATTAGAAAGTTAGAAGCAGGTTGCAGAGGGTTTGTGACAGAGAAATGGATTATTAAAGATGGTTAGACTTTTAATAGGCTTATTGTCTATAGAAGAGTGTTCAGCAGTTAAGGAAATATATCTGACAATTAAAACCAAGAACTTTGTGGTGTTGTTTGTGGTATTTTGTCTGCAAAACTGTGTTGTGAGTTTGCTTAAGCTTTCAGATTTAGGAGATAAAAAATGCCAACACCTGGAGAAACTTTATCACATCCACCTGAATCACCACGTCTCCCCACACTTGCTATATGAACTGAGCCCAAAAGATGGAAAGTTCCAAGAAAGCCAAAGAAGATTCCCCAAGAAATCCCCAAGCCTTGGCCATGCTTGTTTATTTTGGGAAGTGGCCCCCTGGGACTGCTTATCTGCAAAGACCTTGGAAAAGAATCAGGAGTCAGGAGTCTCTCGAAGATCAACAGCCAGCTGAAGGACTAGTTTTATTACCTTTGTTTACATGTCATTCATTATTACTTCACAATGATTACACCCACCTCCCTCTCCTCTTACTATTAACTTTACTGGTGAAAGGTATAAATTTCTTGGAGTTTTTGTAATAAAGTGTCATTGGCTCAAGAAGCCTTTGTCCACCTCAGATTTCTTTCCCAAGCGTCGTACCCAAAAACTTAGAGAATTCATAGAGGGAAAGGAATCGCTGCAGATAAGTTTCTGCAGGACACCACCTGCCTTTTGTTCCATCTTTCTGAGGCTCCCGGTCGCGAGTGGACTTGCCCCCACAGGACTGAGCCAGTCGGTAACAGTGGACGAGTGGCATACTTGAAGCATGTATGTTTATGTACCTGTGAGGACCACACACATCACTCCTATGTGTGTTTATCTTTAGGTGCACATCTGAGTTTGAGTCTGTTGACTACACCAAGATGGCACAATTTCAGAATGTGCCCTGGGTAGCTATGCCTCACATTAACTCCCCTCTAGGGACAAGATTCCCATGGTATTCCTGATTCGTTTTCTGAGGATCTATTCTCATGCTCTTATCCATTTATTTAACTACTAACTTTTTTCTGTAGTGAGCTGCTTTTAGTTAGCTTTTATTTTATTTTTTTGTCACTGACCTGACAAGCACAACTTAGATAGGGAAAAATTTTATCTGAGCTCACAATTTCAGAGGTTCAGTCCACAGTTGACTGGCTCCAAGGCAGAAACATCATGGCAGCAGGGAGTGGCAGAAGGAAGCTATGTAGCTCATGACAGATGAGAAACAGAGAGAGAGGAAGGACCAAGGACAGATACAGTTCCAAAGGCCATTCCTCAGTGATGCACTTCCTCCAACCATGCCCCGGGTCCCTTCAGTTATCACCCAGTGAGTCCATTCAAGTTATTAATCTCTCAGTGAGTTTATCTACAGACAAGATTAGAGCTCTGATTCTGATTCAATTATTTCATCTCAGCCGGGCGTGGTGGCGCACGCTTGTAATCCCCGCGCTTGGGAGGCAGAGACAGGAGGATCGCGCAGGTTCGAAGCCAGCCGCGCGCGCTGGCTTAGGAGACCCTGTTTCCAAATAAAAATGTAAAAATAGGTCTGGGAGAGTAGCCCGGAGGTAGAAGGGCTTCCAGGAACCCCAGTACCACCAAAAAAAAAAAAAAAACAATTATTTCATCTCTGAGCATTTTTGCATTGCCACTACATGAACTTTTCTTGGGGACATTTCATATCCAAACCACATATGAGCAACAGCTAAATCACAAGTAAATTTAAATTATTTATCTGCAAACTTGGCAGGAAGACAGAAATTCCACAATCCTGTTACCAACAAGAGCTGGCCTTTGGAGGCCAACACAAGTAGTGTTTAAGGAAGAGAATTCTCCATCCTGACCCAGTGCTCTTCCAGAAGCAGCTCAATTGCTGGTTGGGCAGATGGTCACAACTGCTTTGTGGGACTTTCACATCACACTGTCCGGGTCTAACTAGTCCCACTCTGACCATGACCAGGTGCTAGAATGGGCACTCACCTGAAGCCTATCCCTGGTCTTCATGGCCTGTGACCCAATCAGATAAGGCAACCTAGGTGATTCAGTAAATTGGCTCAGAATTTGGACAAGAGGAACTAAACCAGTTCCTGAAGAGAAGGTCAAGATGAACATGTTGTATTTGGAGGTTGGGGTTGGGAACCCAAGAACCACATGCATTACAGATTAACAAATGTAAGCTGAGGAGCCAGCGATGGGCATCAGACCTCTGCCAGGAAGCAGCTACATCCAGAATGCCTGGCCATGTCTCCATTTCTGTTTCTGTGCAGCCTGGCTGGGTAGTCTTTATTCCTATGACATGGCACTTTAAGAAATCCCCTGCCTCTCACCTTAACCTACATTTTCTTGAGGGTTTTTCTGTTCCTACCTCCCAATGAGCCCCATTAGGATGGTCACTAGGCAGTGACATTACCTGGGGGACAGGAGGAAGGGAGGTGACTCCTGTCTGCTTCTTGTTTCCTCTGAAGGGCCTTTCTACATTTTTTTCCCTTGCCTTTCACAGACTTAGTCATTAGAAACCCAAGACTCTGGCATTAGTTCTCCAGGCTATCAGGAAACACAATGTTTCAAATTTCCAAAAGAAGGTGGATTTCTTAAGTCCAAAAGACAGAATTCATTTTCTGTTAGTATTCAGAGCAGACTTGCTGAGTTGGAAAAGAGGCTCCTGTCCAATAAAGGAGAAGTTCCTCATAAGACACTGCCAGAGGAGCCCTGAGGACTTCAGGTCCAAGGCAGGGTGCAGATGACAGAAGAAAGAGTCAGAGGGGAGGACCCAGCTCAAGAGTCACTCGTCCAGTGTAGCTCTGACCCTTGTAATTAAATCCTTTCTCCATCTTAAATAATCATCATGAAAGAGATGACTAGCTCTTATTTTTCTAAACCAGAAAATTAAAGACGAGTCCTTCCGACAAACTGACCAAAGAAAAGACAGGAAGCACAAGGAAGTGTGAAGAAGACCATGCACTTACTCTTTTTAATGAACTTCGGAAGGCCCGGAACAGATAGGGACTCAAGGCCTGGGAGTTCACTTTAGCCACGGAGGCACTGAGGGCTTCCCGCAGGGAGGAAGGGTCATAGTCATACACCGGAAAGCCTGGGCACACAAGCACAGGGGCCACAGTGAGACCAGATGCACCAGAATGGCCAAGTGTCACTAAGGGCAGGTGGTCCTTCACTGTGCTTCTTACCTGAGCAAGACCAGTAGTCCATCCCAAGAGCAAACATAATCAATATCCTCATCACCCTCACCTCCATCCTGAGAATTGTTTCTACTCAGAACCAGGGAGGTGGTATCTTTCTATGGCTACGGAGGTGACACTTCTGCCTAAGAGCAGCTGTCTTTATCAAATGTGACCTGTCTGCTCTCTCTAATTGGAGCAGTCTGTAACTTAAACAGAAATAATTGATCCCTAGGTCAATATTTACTGCTGACTTCTCCTATGAAAAGGTTCCAGTTTGAGGCCACTTTTGAAGTTTAGACCTTACCAGGGGACTTTAGCCTCCAGCAAAAGACATCATTAGGCAGCTCGGGGATCCACATGTGCTGTTCATGTTCTCTATTTTAATTGTATTGAGCTGGGGAAGGGGTTATCATTGTATGTTCAGCAAAGTGGTGTGTGTGTGTGTGTGTGTGTGTGTGTGTGTGTGTGTGGTACTGGGGATGGAAACCAGGGCCAATCTACCTCTGAGTTACACTCACCGCCCAATTTTTTATTCATTATTTTGAAATAGGGTCTCACTAAGTTGAAGAGGCCTCACTAAGTAGCTGAGGCTGGCTACAAACTGCGATCCTCCTGTCTCAGCCTCCCGAATACTGGGATTACAAGCGTGCGCCAACACGCCGGCTCAAAGTGGTTAATTTTAAAGCAGTGCTTGTCTATTTCTCTCTCGTGGTGCTTACCATGTTTATGAAAATGATAAAATGGGGGGCATTTTAACTTTACAGAGAATTTTATAGGGGTCCTGAATATTCCAAGCAAAGTCCATGTAAAGTGAAAAGCTGTGACACAGTGTTCTGCTTGGAGACACTTTGTGTGTCACCTGGATGACAGGTACTTACCGCTGATGGTTCTCATGTATTGTTAGATGCCAAGGAGTTTGTGAATCACTGAAAAGGAGGAATACTTTGTAGGAAGTGCAGTCTAGGTCATGGGTAGGTTGTCAAGTTCTTATTAATAAGGTAGTACATAGGAAACTGAACTGTGTTGTGGCTAGAGAAAACTTGCTCTAGAATCCTGGTCCCAGCTCTCAGAAGATGTGAACCCTTGGGCATGGTGTTGAACACCTCAAATTTTCAATTTCCTCCCCTATAAAGTGGGCACAAATGGGTAATGTTCAGTTCGGTCAGCATTCTCACTGCTGTGACCGCAAATACCTGACACACAACTTAGAGGAGGGAAGATTTATTTGCTCACAGCTCTAAAGAGTCAGAGGTTTCAGTCCATGGTAGGCCAGATGAAGTCTGCAGAGCTCAGGGCATGGCAGTGGGAGCAGAGAGAGAGGGTGAGCAGCGGGATTCTGCCCTCACATCATGGAGGCCAGGAGAAGAGAGAGAGGATGAGCAGAGGGACTCTGCTTTCATACTATGGAGGCAAGAAGCAGAGAGAGAGAGAGCAAGGGAGGAGAGAGACATATACAATGTCCTCAAGACCACCCCCAGGGTTCTCTTCAGCAGTCAAGGCCCTCCTCCAACATGATTGACACAAAGTCTAGGGGACATTCCAATCCAAACCATACAGCCAGATAACAGATGTTTTACTAGCCAGGGTTCTCTAGAGAAAAAGAACCAACAAGATGGAAGGAGGGAGGAAGGGAGACTTATTTTAAGGAGTTGGCTCACCCCCTTGTGGAGGCTGGAAAACCCAAAATTCATAGAGTAGGTGGTAGGCAGAGATCTGGGAAGAGCTAAGGTTTGAGTTCAAAGGTGTCCACTGGCTGAGTTCCTTTCTGCTTGGGGTGGGCCCTCTTTTTCTGACAAGCTGAGGTTCACCCACATAGTGGAGGGTTCTCTGCTTTGCCCAAAGTCTATTGATTGAAATGTTTATCTCATTAAAAAAAATCTTCACATAAAAATGAGAAAGTGCAGCCGGACATGGTGGCTCATGCTTGTAACCCCAGCCTTCGGAAGGCTGAGACTGGAGGATCACTGTTCTTGGCCAGCCTGAGCTACTTAGTAAGCCCTTTGCAACTCAGTGAGACCTTGTTTTAAAATAAAGAATAAAAAATATGGTTAGGTGTATAGCTCGGAGGTAGAATGCCCCTGGGTCCCATCCCCAGTACTGCAAAAAAAAAAAAAAAAAAAAAAAAAAAAAAAAAAAAAAGAAAAGAAAAGAAAGGAAAGTGCTTGAGAAAAATATAAAACTGTTTGACAAAATGTCTGGGAACCTATATATGCCCCTAGCCAAGTTGACACATATTAGCCATAGCATAAAGATTAACTAATAAGCTACTTGGCAAATTAATTCCTCAACAAGTGGTAATGACTAGTTACTGTTTATTCAAAAAACATTTTTTAGTATCTGCTATGTGTGTGGCAACAGGCCCAGAGAATATCTCAGGTGATCTCACAATCTCACTCTCCCTGTGCAAATAAGACAAACTCATGTGCCACCCAAGAAGCATCAGTGTCTAAGAGAATAGGAGAGAGGCAAAGAATGGCTTCCAGGAGATGGTAACCACTGGCAGTTAGTCTGCTTTCTCCTGTTAAATTCAGTGTCCAGAAGGTCATGTGTCTCTTTGGACATGGCCATAATGGGTACAAACTCACTCAGTGGGAGAGAAGAGGCTCAGCCAGGGAGAAAGAACAGAAAGGAGGTCCTGGGGGAGGGGACTGCAGCCATTTGCCAAAGGACACGGTTGGAGCAGTGGTGTTCCACAGAGACAGGCCTCATGGCAGTCACCAGTGAGGAGGAGACGTAGCACCACAGTCATGCACATCTTAAGTCACTGCCACAGGGTCAGGCAACTTCATTAATCAATGCCTTGGTTCACCTGTCCTCGATACAAAGATCAAGACTTCTGATATATTACAAGCTGACCAGTCTATGAGGTTCCCATGAATACTCACTGCCCTGCCCCAAAAGGCATCCTTTCTGCAAGTGCACTGGTGCCAGGGCACACTGGCACAAAGTACCATCAGATAACCTCTGAGTCTAACGTGCATTCACCCACTTAGCCTCAACTCTGCACCCAGCAGCTTCTGACCACCCTCTGGACTCATCTTGGGCCCCACCTCAGACCTCCCTTCCTCCCCCTCCAGGTTCTAGCCATCCAGGGACACGGCTATGATGGGATCTGACATGTCCTGAGAGGCACAGGTGTTAAAGGCTTGGTCCCCAGCCCAGGGCATCATGGGAAGGTAAAGGAAACCTTTAAGAGGTAGGGCCTGGTGGGAGGTTTTCGTGCCCTCAAAGGAGGTTTTAGAACCTCAGTCTCATCTCCTTCCTCCTCTCTCTCCCTCTTCCAACCAGGAGGCAAACGGTTTGCTCCAAAGGCCCCCACCGTGGTGTGCCATGCTGCCACAGGCCCAGAGCAGCTAGGACAGTCAGTCATGGACTGAGAACTCCACAACTGTGAGCCCAAAGAGACCTTTCCTCTTTACAATTCTATTGTCTCAAGTATTCTGTGACAGTACCAGGAAGCAGACTAACACAGACTCCAGATCACTCGCACCCCAAGGCCTCTGCACGTATGGTTTCTTCGGTCAATAGTAATGGCGCTCCTCTTGCTCTTCCTGGAGTCAGCTCCCTCCTATCAAGCAGTTCTCAGGTTGAATAGCACCTGTTCAGAGCCCCTCCATGCCAGCTCTCTTAACATCGTATTAAATAATGTTTAATGTTGGGCATGTTGCTCAACACCTTCAAATTTCAACTTCCTCCCCTATCAAGTAGATATAATTGGGTACAGATAATACAGATATTCATGTTACTATATTAACATTACCCATTTGTATATAATGTTGCTATTTTAATATAAACATGCATGTTAATATCACTTACTTGTTTGATGGTATCATTCTCCTCTAGTAGAGGACAGGTTCTGTGTACCAGGGACCAGGACCGTCCTGTTACGTTGAAAACGAGTATTTGTTGAATGAGTGAGTGAGCACACCTTGACTCTCTGAACCCTGCCCCAAGTCTCTCTACTAGAATGGGCACGGATTCCTGGTGTAGAACAGGTACCCAGGGCAGTGTGCCGAGAGGTGATAGCCACCCAGATTTGTTATTCTATTACTTTTAACCAGGTTTGAACTCAATCTCTATAGAGCCTTCCAGATCTAATGAATGGCACTGGCTGGCTCCAAGCTCCACAGACTCATTAAATAAATAGTAGTAATAAAAGTAATTGCAAAAGAGTGGGGGGAGATTAAGGAGACAACAATAAAATAATGTTTCCAGCGCAGAGCTATTGATTTTGTTGGCAGCTTGCTGTTGCCGGGATAGGTTGTTGTGCTTTCAGGTTCTCTTGGCTACAATTAAGTGCTAGCACCAGGCGTACGTGGCAGCCACTGATTAGTGCTAAAAAAGCAATGATTAAAAATGCCTCTGCACAGTCCTGTCATGTCTGGTAAACCCAGAGGGTTAAATAGAAGCCATCCACTGAAATTCAGGCCATCATGACTTCCTTTATTATTCAGTCTCCAATCTGCCCAAAGATGTGCGGCATTAATTCCAGCAGGTTTATGCTGTTCCAGCACAAATTACTTAGTAAAGGTGCTAAACGTTATGTGGCATTAAGCGAAGAGTGTTGCCTAGCTACCTAGCTTTTTTTTTTTTTCATAGCCCTTAAAATTTATACAAAGTTCATCACAGAAAGCTTAGGAAGACCAATTGGGAATATGTTGCATAAAGATGGGTGGGTGGCTCTATCATAGACTAAGATTCATTGCAATCATCTCTACCATTTTTCCTGAAATTGAATTCTTTTCTGCTTGTTTTTATAATCTTTACAGTTGTATTTTTTGAGAAAATTACTAAATTTAGAGCAAATCTAAACCAAATCTTTATCTAAATCCATAAGCTACAAATTTTGCAGCTACTTTCCAATGTATTCTTTTTAATGTTTTCATTGGTACATTGCAACTGTACATCACAGTGAGACTCAAAGTGATATATTCATGCATGCACACCACACTTGATGTATTTCTCTCTGTGTCCCACCTCACTCCCCCCTCTCTCTTACTTAACATTAGTGAGATGGTAGCAAACCTTCATATGTGTATGAAGGTTTAAACTCTTCCCTTTCTTTTTTTTTTTTGTAATAGCATAATATCTAAACTGCTGAACTCCAGTGTCATGATGCACCTTGATGGCCTAGAACCACACACTTCCTATGTTCTAAAAATGCCAATACTATTGCTGTGTTTATTCTACAGGGGACAGGGGATGACTTTTCTGTAAACCAGAGTACTGCAGATCAGAAGCTTTCTAAGTGCTGTCCCAGGCCAGCAGCAGCTCCAGGACCACCAGGGACTGACTCACTGCTAATGCGAATCCCCAAGCCCTGCCCAGAATTACTAAACCCCAAACTCTGAAGAAGACCCAGCCATCGGAGCTTAGCAAGTCCCACTGGAGACTTCGGAACACTAGCATAGAGCTCTGGTTCTCCATCAGAGACTCTGCCCATCGGGGTATTTGACAAGGTCTGAAGACACTTCCAGATGTCACAGCTGGAGGACAAGGTACAACTGATCTGCCGTGGGTAGAAGCCAGAGGTGCTGCTGGACACCCTACCAGGCACAGGATGATCCCACAACAGTGAGTTATCAGGTTCTAAAATGGCACCATGAATGAAATTCACAGGCTGGCCTGGCTCCCCAGAAGCCAGGTCAGACTGAATATAAGCATGTATTAAAAACCAACAAGAAAACATTGTAAGGATAAAAAAAAAAAAAATGGGGTTTTCTATTTTGGCTGAGTGTCAGAATAACCTGGAAGTGTGTGTGGACTAGTTCTCCACACCATCTAAGCCAACACGACATTCTTTGCAACCTTAACAACCTGGAAAAAGCAAATCCATCACCGACACAGCGACCCACAGTTCTGTGTGGGCTTAATGTGCTTTTCTTCTTACTATTGATGAACTTTTCAAGTGTTTTATCAAACAACTCCTCTTTATCTTCTCCCACTGGCCCATTGCAAACATTATTCTATTTTCTGCTCCTATGAATTGGGCCACTTTAGAGACCCCATTTAAGTGGAGCCATGCAGCATTTATCCTTCTGTGACTGACTTTCTTAAGTCAACATAATGTCCTCAAGGCTCATCCACGTTAGAGCACAATTAGGATTTCCCTCGGTTATATTTCTGAATAATAGTCCATTGTAGGTGTGTACCATGTTTGCTTTATCTATTCATCCATCAGTGGACATTTAGGATGCTTCCACCTCTCGGCTATTGTGAATCATGCTTCAGTGACCTAGGAAGTGCAAGTATCTCTCTGAGAGCCTGATTTCAATTCCTTTGGAGAAATAGCCAGAAGCTGGGTTGCCGGAGCATGAGGTGGTTCTGTTTTTATGCTCTTGAGAAGCCTTCATACTGTTGGTTTTGGTATTTGTTTGTTTGTTTGTTTGTTTGTTTGTTGCGCGTAGCAACTACATGATTTTACATTCCCGCAAGAGTGTTCCAGGGTCTGATCTGAACAAATCCTTGCCCAGAGTTGTTTGTTTCTATTTTTTTTTTTTTTTTTTGGTGGGAGGGGATAACTGTCACCCTAAGGAATATGGCTCGGTATCACCGTGGTTGAGTTTGCAGTTCCCTTATGGTTAGTGATATTAAGCATCCATATATCTGTTGGCCATTTATATGTATCCTTTGGGGGAAAAAAATCTGTTTTCTAATTTTCCAAATGTCCCTTGCCCTTTGGTTTTCTTTTTGGTACTGGGGATTGAACCCAGGGGCATTCCACCCCTGAACTAACCCCCAGCCCTATTTTTATTTTGAAACAGGGTCTCACTAAGTTGAGAGCCTTGTAGTTGCTGAGACTAGCCTTGAACCTGTGATCCTCCTGTCTCATCCTCCCATGTTCTGGGATTACAGGTATGTGTCAGTGCACCCAGCTTGCCAATATTTAATTGGCATTTGGTCTTTTCTGGTTCTGAGCTATAAGAGTTTCTTACATGTTTTAGATACTAACCTCTTGGTTATGAGGCTTGCAAATCTTCTGTACCATTCCTTATGTTGCCCTTTTGTTCTGCTGATTATTTCCTTTTTTGTTCTGTTGATTACTTCCTTTGCCGTGTGTTTATGTGTTGGATAGAAAATGTCCCCCCAAATAGCTTGTGTGTTGGCAATGCAGAAATCCAGAGGTGAAATCATGGAATCCAGGTGCTGGTCACATCTGCAGATGAATCCACTGATGGGTTATTCCCTGGAATGTGAGTGGTAACCATAGGCAGGTAAGGTATGGTTGGAGGAAGTAGGTCAGTGGGTGTGCCTCTGTGGACTGTATGCCTCCCTGATCTCCCCCTCTCGCTCTCTCTGCCTCTGTGGACTGTATGCCTCCCTGATCTCCCCCTCTCGCTCTCTGCTTCCCAGCTTCCCTGAGCAGCTTTCGTCTGCCACCATGATGTTTCTGCCTTGGAGCCTGCAAACCATGGGCCGAACCTCTGAAACCGTGAGCCAGATCAAACGTCCTCCTCTGACTTGTGCTCATCAAGTGTTTTGGTCAGCAAGAGAAGAAGATAACACACCAAGCAAAATTTTAAAGCAAATTTAATTTAATCTCACTCTCTATGTTTGCTTTCTTTTGTTGTTGTTGTTGTTGTTGTGTTGTTGTTGTTGTTATTGTTGTTGTTATTTCCTTTGGCATTGCATACCTTTAGCACCCTGGTCAAAGATCAGTTGACCTTTTTGCATGGATTTAGTTCTGTGTGTTCAATTTTGTTCTACATGTCTATCTTTATGTCAGATTACTGTAGCTTTGTAATATGCTTTCAAATCAAGACCTGGGAGGCTTCAGCTTTGTCCTTTTTTCTTGGGGTCAGTTTGGCTATTTATAGTCTTTTGTGATTCCAAGCAAATTGTAGAATTGGCTTTTATTTCTATTTCTGTAAAAATGTCATTAGGATTTTGATAGAGATTGAACTGAATCTGTAGGTGAATTTAGGTGGCATGAACATTTTAACAATATTAATTCTTCCAAAGCATGGATATAGATATTTTTCTATTTGTTTGGGTCTTCTTTGGTTTATTTATACAATTTTTTGTAATTTTTAGTGTGCACGTCTTTTGCCTCCTTAGTTTATTTCTAATTTTATTTTAAAAATATTTTAAATAAGATTTATTTCTTAAGTTTTTTTCAGATTGTGTGTTGTAGGTGTGTAGAAACACAAATGACTTTTGTATATTTTTTTTGTCCTGCATCGTCATTGAATTTCTCTATTAATTCTGACGTGTATGTGTGCGTGTGTGTATGTATGTATACTCTCAGAAATTTCTACATATAAGATCATATATTCCCTGTAAGCAGAGATAGTTTAATTTTTTTGCCTCCAATTGGATGCTTTTATTTCTTTTTCTTGCCTCTAACTCTGAGTAGGACATCAAATACCATACCAAATAGAAATGATAAAAGTAGACATCTTGGCCTTGTTCTTGATCTTAAGGGAAAAGCTTTTAGTTTTTCATCATTAAGCATAATGTTAGTTGTGGGGTTTTCATATATAGCTTTTATTATATTGAGGTAATGTCCTTCTCTTCCTAGCTTATTGTTTTTTTTTATCATAAAGGGATATTACATTTTGTCAAATGCTTTTTCTTCATCTGCTAAAATGATCATGTGATTTTGATTTCTTCTGTTAACATATTTATCACAATGATTTATTTCCATATATTTGGCTATCCTTATATTCCAGGAATAAATTCCACTTAGTCATGGTGTATAATCCTGCAAATATGCTATTGAACTCATTTGGCTAGTATTTTGTGGATAATTTGTGTGGTTGTATTTATCAGGAATATTAGCCTGTAATTTTTTTCTCCTGATGCTTTTTTTTTTCTGGATAATTCTGGCCTCATAAGATGAGTTAAAAAGTGTTCTCTCCTGTTTAATTTATTTTGAAAAAGCCAGAGATTAATCAACATTAATTCTTTAAGTGTTTGGTGGAATTCACCAGTGAAACTATCTGGTCGTGAACTTTCCTTGGTTGGGAGTTTTATTTTTACTTACTAGTAAATTTCTTTATTAGTCGTTACTTCTTGTATTGTAGAAGTTTCTCAAAAGTTCATATGCTGAAGACTTGATTCTATCTGATGGTCCTCCTGGGTGTGATAGAACTTTTAGGAACTGGGCCTTCCTGGAGGAAGCTGGGTCACTGGAGGCATCCTTGTGAGAGGATTCTGGGATCCAAGATGCTTCTCTCTCTTTGCTTCCCAGCTGCCATGAGATGAACAGTCTTCCTTCACCATAAGAGCCTGCCACCATGATTATCTGTGCTGCCACAGTCCAAAGGAACAGGGCCAACTGGCTATGGACTAAAATCTCTAAAACTATGAGCCAAAATAAGCCTTTCCTCCTTTTAAGTTGGCTACCTCAGAAATTTTATTGCAATGATAGACATCTGACTAATGTAGTAGCTATGTCTATTTAGATTTTCTATTTCTTTCTGAATCAGTCTTAATAGATTGCATGTTTCTAGATGCATTTGTGTCTGTCTACACAATTTGTTGGTATATAATTGTTCATACTAGCCTCTAAGAACACTTTTTATTTCTGTGGCACACATTGTAATGTATACTCTTATTTCTACATTTATTTATTTGAATAATTTCAGTTAACTAGCTAAAGCTTTGTCATTTTTTATTCTCTTAATCTTTCCCAAAACTATTGCTTAGCACGGCTGATTCTCTATTTTGTTTAAGTTTGCTCTGGCATTGATTATTTGTATTTCATTTGCAAATTTGGACTTGCTTTTTCTTTTATCCTGCTCCTTGAAGTATAAATTTAGGTTGTATATTTGGGATTTTTTTTTCAATGTAGGCATTTATTATTGGAAACTTTTCTTTGAGTTCTATTTTTACTGCATTATATAAGTTTTGGTATGTTCTGCTTTTATTTTCAGTGGTATTTTAAATCTTTGACCCACTGGCTCATCAAGAGTATGCTGTTTCGTTTCTAATATTTGTGAGTTTTCCAGTTTTCCTTCTGCTACTTATTTCTGGTTCCACTTCATTGTAGCTGAAAGGACGCTTGATTTCAATCCTTGTAAATCTATTGTTTCATGAGCCAGCATGTGTTCTAGCCTGTAGAATGTTCCATGTGTGCTTCAGAAGAATGTGTATTATGCTATTGAAGTATTCTTCATGTATCTGTTAGGTCAGTTCAGTCTCTAGTGTTACCAATCCTCTGTTTCTTTATTATTTAGCCATCTTGGTATTTTATTCATTATTGAAAGTGGAGTGTTGAGATGTCTTATTCATCAGCCTCGGTTGAGTGTCTGGAGGCCATTCAGACCTTCTCTTTGGGTGTTTTCTCTCTGGATTTGCATGCATAGACTCAAAAGTTAGAGGAATTCACTGGTTTCTATCTTCATGAGCTCAGGATCTCTTGTGCATTCTAGCATCTGTCTGCCATACTACAGGCCCTCCAGAGCAGCCACATGCTGCCCAGCCATTTTTGTTCTCAGTGGTCCCTAGGCATCTAGAGTGTTCAGGTTGCATCAGCACCCTGATTTAGGTGAGACGGAAAACAGTCCCACAGGAAGCCCCTCCCCAAAGCCAGACCCTTGGATGCTCATTCCAGCTCTGCCTACCCAGGGAGGAGGCTGTGTTTTTTATTCCCTCCCCAAAGTGTTCTGTGCTATGCCAGAAGAAGGAACTTTGGCAGGAAGCTTCCTCTAATTTTCTACAAACCTCTATGCAGTTGGCTTGACTCTTGCCCGGGTGCAAGAACTCCTCACATGACTTCTGGCATTTTTACAAAGAAAATGGCTCCACATACAGTTGAGTCAGAGCATATATGGCAGGGAGAAGGGTCAAGAGCTTCCTGTCCCACCAGCACCTGATGCCACTTGAGGTCATCTTCTGGTACCTGGTCGTTAGCAAGGTCCCACCGGAGAGCTCGGGAGGGTTGTACATGTGAAAAGATGTTCCTGCCTGCAGCTCACTGTCTAGACCTAGTCACATGACCCCAACTAACTTCAAAGGAAGCCAGAAAACAAGGCCTGTCATGTATCCTAAAGCTAGAGAGCCAAATATTTGTCACAAAACACCAGTGACAATCAGAGAAGGAAATGTGGTATTGCTGTGAATTATATTCAGGTAGTCATAATCACCTAAGAACAACAAGGTAAACGATGAGCAATAACAAAAACTGTGATGTGACTTTTTGAGAGGATGGAGATGGGGATTTTTGTTGCACAGACATGGGGGTGGAAACAGGGCATCAGAGAGCTGATTCTCCATCTTTCACAAGAGGAAGTATAATGGTTTAGATTTAGAATATCTCCCCTTACTCCTCATGGAAGCAAGGTAGCAATGCCGGAAGTGGAGCTCAGGTTCTAAGGAGGGGTTCCTGGAGATGTGACGTTGGTGATTATATGAGGTTCTCTCCTCCCTTGCTTTCTCTGTCTTGCAGCTTTCCTGACGTGAGGAACAGAGCCTTTCTCTCTCCCCTCTGCTTCCTACTGCCCTGCTCTGAGAGTCAGAAACCCCAGCCTCACATGGGCTGAACCTAAAGCCCCAAGAAACTGTGAGCAAAGAAATAGTTCTTTCTCTATATTGTGTGGTTAGGTCTTTTGGATTATACCATTCACAGGGCTGACCAAGACAGAAATTGATACCAGGAGTGGGGTCACTGCTATATTTAAGTCTGACCACATGTTTCATGAGTCTTTGGAACTGGTATGTGAGAGGAATTTAGAAGGATCAGAATGTGGCTAGAAAGGTGGATGGTAGAGACTGTGCTTAGGAGATTTTGGAGGGCAAAAGAGGACTCCATAGGAAAATGGAATGGAAGCCATATGTGTTACATTCTGGAAAAGAATTTTTCAGTGTTTTTCCCATGTCATGAAACTTTGTGTGAGGCCATATTTAAAGATGATGGACTGATTAAACTGCCAGAGGAAATCTCAAAGCAGCACAGTATATAAATTGCATTATGGCTATTGCTGTCTCCATTCGACAAGTTGTACACAAATTTCAGACGCAGATAGCAAAGCAGAGAGACTTCATAGATTTGCAGTTTGGCCAAAAGGGTGTGTGTAAAGCTGGGGCCCAGAGTCGTGATGCTGTGAAAGAAAGTAAAATGACTGAAGATGGAGGTGGGCCCAGCAGCAACGATTAAAGGGGGTGCAACTACTTTTCCTGCTGGTAGTTGATCTTGGCACTGATGTAATGCTGATTTTGATAGAAACGGGAATAATGGAGTCTTCTCCCCAGGCAACATGTGCCAGGGTAGGAATCCTTGCAAGTAGGCCCAAATGGGGCAATTTGTGAAGCTGTGGGGGTGAACCCAGGATTGCAAGGAGAACCCTCACTATTTAGAAATTCCAGAAACATGGAATGATCACAGGGAAAGGCTGCAAGCTATGAACCATAAAATGAGAATGGAAGAGCAAGTATGCTGCCCATCAAAATCAACTGGGCCACAGGGGCAGTGCTCCCAAGGCCCCTTGGAGATCGCATCTCACCACCACGCGCCCCACATGCCAGAAGTGGGACTTCAGGATCAGCTGCTTGCCCTGCTGGATTTTGATAGGGATTTTGGTCCCTCCCTTCTTTCTATGGCCCTATTTCTGTCTTTTGAAATGCAAATGTTTACTTGTTGCCATTTGTACATTGGATGCATGAAACTGGCTTCTTATTTTTATTTTTTATTTTCTTTTATGGGCGTTAACAGTCAAGAGTTCATTGTGAATCTCAGAGGAGACTTTGGGACTTTTGAGTGATGCTGGAACTGTTGACTATGAGAACTCTTGGAGATGCATTTTGCATTGTGAGGTGGCCATGAGACCTACGGGGGCCAGAGGCAGACTGTAATGGTTTAGATTTAGAATGTCCCCCCAGTCCTCACAGAAACAAAGTACCAATATTGGAAGCAGGGCTTGGTTGCTAAGGATGGACCCTGGAGGTGTATAGCCTGAGGCATTATATCAGTGTCTCTCCTTCCTTTGCTTCCTCTAGCTTCCACTGCCATTTTCTGAGGTCCAAAAACTCTGACCTCTTATGGACTGAACCCAGAATCTCCAAGAAACTGTGAGCAAATAAATCTTCTTTCTTCTAAGTTGTGTGATCATGTGTTTTGGTGTGTAGTAATGAGAATGATGACCAAGGCAGGAAGTCACAAGAACTGAAGAATCAAGAAAGAGCATGGGAAAACTATTACTTAGAAATGTAAGAATAAAAAGGCAAAGCATGTGAGCACAAGACTTTTCTGTTGTTTTCCAGAAAACTCTTAAATAGTGATCTCAGCTCTTAGGATGGGGTGGGCGAGGCTTGCCATTTTTCACTGGAAGCCCTGTGGTGCTCTTGAACTTCCTAAAGAGTGCCAAATGTTAATTGGAGAAAGGAAAAAGTTAAATTTAAGTTTTTGGGACTTGGAGGAAATAGCTCAAATATTTAACAGAGACTCTGTCCTTCCCTTATACACCACATGTGCTTCTGTGAAGACAAGGGAAGACTGCGATGGAATGCTGTACTGACTTCCTCCCCACCCAGCGCTAGACGCTCAGACCTGAGGCAGATGCTGTGTCTGGCTCCATTTTTTCTGGTGCCATTTAAGAACAAAGAAGACTGAAGAACTCACACCTTCCATTCAAAGGACAATTTGCAGACTTCATGCTGCCAGCCACGAAGTCTAACCTTCTCTTAGTCCCTTGGAAGCGTGAGAGGGTTACTACATAACTGGAATCCAAGTACTTTTAATACAGCACATCTTCTAAGACCCTAAATCAGTGAATATGATTGTGGGCTCAACCCCTGAATACACTCCAAAGACGACTCTACTATTCTGATGCTTCTGGACTCTTGGGATTGCTTTGTACCTCTCTGGAATCGGTCAGAAGTATTCACTTGTCAACCTGGTTAGATGTGGATGTTTTCAGAACATTTTCCAAACATGTGCTTGTCTGAAAAATATGGTGAGAGAGACCTATTTAGGGACCAGGAAAGCTCTGTCTTCCTGCAGGTTTCCAGATGGCGTAGCCAACCCCTGGGGACAGAGGCCATTGAACTCTTTGTGTGACTTACATGGACATAAATAATACTGAATGTCTTTCTCCTTCTCATCAGATCCCCTGAACCGCTGCTGTCTTCGTTCTAAAGATAGTGATGAGGTGTCAGTAGGAAAAGTGGAATAACAATCCTGTCATTACACCTCAAGACAATATCCTGCACTTCAAAGCTAACCTCTGCTACCTAATTCTACTGTGAGCATTAGAAACAGAAAATTATACTGCCTCCCTGTGTGATGATTCTGAGATGCTCTGAATCTCCACTTCCCCCTCCCACCCCCAGGCAGATGGGAGACTCTGGATGACTAAAGGAGAGGTCATGTTCTAAAAAAAAGCAAAACATACAAAATAAAAATACATAAATAATTTCTAAAGTATTGCCCTAATTTTGGTGCAAACACATAGTTAGTCTCCAGGGATTGTGCTGGGCATGGACATCCTCACAGCTACCAAGTGGGGAAATTCTCATGTGATCATTCGCTCCCTATGGGGTGAACAGGGACGCCGTGCCTGGGCTGCAGGGTTGCTGGTGGAGGCAGGGGCCTGGGATCTTCTCTGTCTGGCTATGATGGCTTCTTCTAGGAATGTGCCATGGTCCTAGGGGTGAGAAAGACTCTCCCTTGGGGACACTACTATAAGCTGGGGGAAATCAGGGTAGAAGCAGAGCCTGTTAAAGGGGAAAGTTGGGGAAAGGAACTTGCTCTTTCCTCTGACTGGAACTGCCCACCTCTCCTTCATGCGGAGTCCCTGCCCTCGCTGCCTGTGCCCAGGCTCCAGCTGTTTTGCAGGGCGCACGCTGACCCACTCTGACTCCTCTGTCCATCCCAGTGGCCATGCTGTGGCTCTCCAGGACTCCCTCCGTTATCATACTTGTCTGTTAGGGTCCTGAGAGTGTGTCTCCCTCCCCCATTAGACTGTGTTCTTTGGACCCAGCAACAATGTCATTTATTGCAAATAATTCAATTAATAATTTTTGAATGAATGAATGGATAAGCGTGTGAACAAATGAATGAATTGAGTGAGTTCAAGTAAAGAAACTATAGTTTTGTGACCTGCCCGGTTTCACATCATTTGTTACACCTGAACATAACCAAGTTATGTCTCCCAACTTTGGGCCCAGTTCTTTCCCACTGTCCTTTTCTAAACTTTGAGCATAATTTCCTTTTGTAAGAGTTCCCCATAAAATGTACCCTAATATCATGGGATAAATGACTGTAATTATTAGGAAAGTAATAGAACATTAAGAAAAAAAAAGGAGAGAAAAGAGAAAATTAGGAGAAACAGAGAAAATAGACACACACGAAAGGAAATGAGAGAGGCTGTCAATACAACCTTTGCTGATATCACATAGAGATGATGGTGCAGTGAGTGGATCGTCATAGATGGGACATAACTTGTCTATGTTAATGGAAAACGCAGAGTCTCGTACTCAAGCCATCTACATATTTAAATTTTATGCATCTTGATATTGAAGTCTAAAAACATATACCAAATGAATGATGTATCATTACTCTAAGGTCAAAAACCGTGAAGGGTTTGCGATTTCCCCAGAATTCAAGTGGTACAGATGCTAAGAGACAAGAGAGGCCTGTGTTAGAGTCAAAGGATTGTTTATTACCTACAGCAGAAGCCAGAGTTTCAGTACTTTCTACATTAGTTACCAGAGCCGCAATTTCCACAGAGCAACATGACAAGAGTCACATCACACCTGCATGAGGTCAATTATATAAAAGCAGAAGAACAGTGATCCTAGAGAACCTAGTTCTATACTATTTTTGTTGTTTTACTGTTTTTAAAAAATTGTTTTTTTGTGTGTGTATTGTTTTATTTTTGGGTTACTGGGGCTTGAACCCAGGTGCATTATACCTCCTAGCTACACTCCTAGATTTTTTTTATTCTGAAACATGTTCTTGCTAAGTTACTGAGGCTGGCCTCAAACCTATGACCCTCCTGTCTCAGCCTCCCAAGTATCGAAATTATAGGTGCATGCCACAATGCCTATCTCCAAATTATTTATTAGGCATGCTTCCCTTTATCCCAAGGAAGATATCATCTCTATTAAATGGGAAAACTAGTGTGCCTGTCCTTTGTTCCGAAGGGAGAAATCTCTCCTAAGTCTGGTCATTACACAAAATTCTTTGGCTAGATAAATAGTCAGAAACAGAGATAGTCAGCATGTCTGCTCATACATCTGCAGAAACATAAGAAATCAGGGGGTGCTCATCTCCCAACAATGGCCTGACTTCTTCATCGACTCCCCTATTAAAATATTTGTCGGTTACCTGCCAGGTACTGCCCTGCATGTTGGAGACATGATGGAGACGCCGTGGTGAGCAAACCTGATGTGGCTTCTGACTTCAGGGAGCCAAGACTTTAGTGGGGAAGGTCAGTTTTCATCACAGAGTCTCATAAGTACATGCAAGATGACAAGAGTAATGATACATAAATGGACAAGACAGAGAAGTGAGGCAAGAGAGCCCCGGCAGGTGTAAACCAGGGGAAGTGTGTTGCCCCTGGTGATGGTGACGGTTTGCTAAAGGCAGTTGGATTTCTTACCTGTTGTTCCAGATTAACATTAGCAGCACCCCTTTTATCTCTCAACAGTGTCCTGTGGAGAGCCAGAGTTCAGGGGAGGAGGGACACGTATCAGATAAGGCTGGAGAGATAAGGGGGACCGGGGATGCAGAGCCGTCCAATGATGACTTTGGTCATTAATCCAAGAGCAAAGGGAAGCTGTTAAGGGACTCGGGCAAGAGTAACCACCTGGTCAGGTTTTCATTTTGCAGGTATTGCTTTGGGCCTAGATCTGGGGAGGAGGTTAGGGATGATGGTGTAGGTGAAGAGGAAAATGGTCAGTCTATTACAGCGATTAAGGCAATGATAACAGTCTAAGTTGGACCAGAGTGGTAGCAGCAGAGAAGAGGAAAGGTGATTAGATTTGAGAGCTCCCCAGGAAATATGATCAACAGGACTTGAAGTGAGAGATAAGAGTGTGCAGAAGATGACTCCAAGATTTCTGGGGACAAAACTGGTAGAAAAGACTAAGTGTAAGTAGAGATGCAGGCCGGCAGCTGGATGTGGCACTCGGCAGGCCTGAGCTGGGTGTGAACCTGAAAGCCCATAGAGTCTGAATGGTAAGCGGAGTGGTGCGGGTCAATGAGGTGACCCAGGGTGGTACAGGAGACAGAGCCCAACGGGAAGCCCGCATCCCAGAGAGGGGGCCAGAGCAAATAAGGGGTGGGGTGACCCATACCATGGGAGCCGGAAAAGAACCAAGCCTGGGAGACCAGAGCTGACCCTGGTGAAGACAGAAGGCAGCGGCCAAGACTATGGAAGGAGAGGGGGGAACAGGAGAAGCCAGGAGCCTGGAGGACAGCAGAGCAGAGGGGAACACGGGAGTGTCAGACAGAGTGCAGGCAGGGGCACATCCTCTCCACGCTCTATATAAATCCCCTTGCACCAAGCTGGTCTTCTCTCCTCTTTCCACTCACCTGCCCGCATCTACCAAGACCCTCATCCTCCCACCACCACCAGCAGCGGCTTCACTCGGTCTGGTCCCCAAAGGTGTCCCGAGGAAGCCAGCAGAAACCTCTATCTCTCAGGTAGCTGGGAAGGGAGAAGGGAAGGGAAAATTTCCAACACTCATCGCTCAACCCCTGTTCATTTCTCCCTGCCTCAACTACAGAAATAAATGTTAAAGGAACCCGGATGTCTGAGAAGAGCAGATCTCTGGGTCTTCTCACCAAAACCGTGCGCTCCTTTCCCTTTATTTGGGGAGCGATAAAATGCCAGCATTCCAAAGAGGGCACAGCCTGGCAAATTGTCTAATTCAACTCCTCCACCTTTTTCTAATGAGGAAGCCAAAGCCCAGGGTCTTTTCATGATCCATCTCATCGGTGGGGCTTTCTACTTTCTTGAGACCCTGGAGAGCGAGTCCCAACACATGCCAGATGCAGAGGCTAGCAGAGAAGGCTCAGGAGCAAGAGTTCATCTTCCCTCTCAAAAACAGAAGTCCTCCTATTCGAGCCCAGTACTCTTCAGGTCTAAACACTAAAGCCTCCTGTCTTTGAATCGGGTGAGAAACAGTGCCACTTAATGACAGAAGGAGAAAGAAAACCTTTTCATCAAAGGGACCTAACTCCAGGCATCTGCAGCTGGAACGCAGTCTCTCAGAAGTGGAAGAAAAATGATTTGTTGACCTGGATGTGGCCCTCACTTAAAATGAGAGTTTTGCACCTTCCTGAAACTCTAAGGACAGTAGGGGTCAAAGCCTTGGCGCTCTGCTGGGCTTTGAAGGGTCCGGTGGGTAGAGAGGCGCCAGCTGGGCAGGAAGCAGTGGCTTGGCACTGACGCCCGGGCACTGCCTGGGAGCGGGCCGTTGAGACGTGAGCTGTGAAGGATCCGGCACAGGGCACGGCAGCCCTGCCTCCCACCTCCCGCCTCCCGTGCCAGCAGCTCTGACATCTCAGCAGTTCCAGGTCACCGGAGGCACAACACTCAGAATAAAGCATCCTGCATCGCCCCGTGAGTCTGAAAGAAACTGACAGCAAGGCTGGAATGATGGAGCTGGCCGCAGCTTCGACTGAGTGGATTGGAAAGCACAGCCCAGAAAGCCCTGGGGAAGTTTGCGCTTGGCAGTGGTCCTGCCTCTCCAGGGAGCTTTATCCAGGGGACACGAGAGGGAGAGGTGACATTGAAGGCAAAAGCCCTCCTCATCCCCCCAAAGATCAGCGTCTCTTTTATTCTGAACTCACTCAGAAGACATCAACAAGTGAAGGGTGTCGTGGAGGTTTGCCAATGCTGAAATAAAAACAGCCAAAGAGGCTGGGGCAGTGCGGGGAGGCGTGGGGGGCAGAGGCAGTGCCCTGCAGGGTCTCCAGTCACCCTAGGCAAGGGGAGAGAGCACTCACCGGGGAGCACCCATTCCTTCCTTTGTACTTATTGAAATACATTAAGGCCAAATGAGTGTGTGGGGTCTCACTTTGATTTACACAAAATTATTGCACACATCATCCCCCTACCTCTTAAAAAAGCACTGACAACCTCTTAGATGTGGGGTCTGCACCTATGCTGCTGCTCGTCTTCCTTCCTTCCCCCTTCTCTCCTCTCTCCTCTTCTCTTCTCTTCTCTTCTCTTCTCTTCTCTTCTCTTCTCTTCCCTTCCTTCCTCTCTCTCTCTCTCTCTCTCTCTCTCTCTCTCTCTCTCTCTCTCTCTCTCCGACTTTCCCCAGTAAAATCATCAAATCATCCCTGACCCATGCAGGTGAATTTTAAGGCTAACATCTGTGATAACATTTTGCACAGAATCTAAAAGTTCCTAAGTAGCCCATACTAGGGTGGCTACCACCGTGCGAGTGTGGGCTTGAGACCAATGCATCTAAGCCTCTTTGGAGTCAGGATTACAGCCCAGGGAGCCGCCTCCCACTGGGCTCCCGCCACAGCCCACGTGTGTCCTTCCGCCTCAAGCACTCAGCCCTGATAAACCTTATCTAGTCTCCACTGCGTCTGCCTGGACTCTCCTCTCCCAGAGGACTGTGATGTCCATAGGCTTAGGGTCACAGCCAGGCTCGTGCTTGAGTCTCGATACATGGATTCATGAATTGATAGAAAAGTCAAGGTCTTTGTCCTGTAGGGGCTCTTAACCCAGGGGTGAAACAGATCCATGCTGGTTCATTTTGTGTCAACTCAACTGGGACACGGTACTGAGATATCCTGTCAAACATTGCTTCTGAGTGTGTCTGGCAGAATATTGAGGGATGAGATCAGCATCTGAGTTAGTAAACATGGTTAATCTCTTTCCACCACCACCTTTTTTTTTTTTTTTGTACTAGGAATTGAACTCAGGGACATTCTGCCTCTGAATTATATACCCAAACCTTTTTATTTTTCAACAGGGTCTAGCTAAGTTGCTAAGGGTTTTGCTAAGTCTCTGAAGCTGGCCTCAAATCTGACCTTTCTGTCTCAGCCTCCCAAGTACCAGAATTACAGTGGGCACCAGGCTTGGACCAAAGAACTTTTCCAGGTACCTCTTTTGACCTTCTTGACCCTCCAAGGAATTGGAGCCATTGCACCAGTGGCCAAATCAAGGCACAAAGAGTTCATGTCACAGAACCAGCAGAGGGCTCGTTCTGAGTGAGGGTACTACACCGCCTCCTCCTGAACACCCGCTGACGCATGAAACAAGGGGGATGTCTATGCAGAGGGGCGACATGAGCCGTGTGGTTCCCCGGGACCTGGGGCACCGGGCGGCCAGCTGTAGGACCCTGCCACTTGGCTCAGGACCCGAGCACTGTGGGGTGGTTGGCATGTTGGTGCCCAGGCAGCTTGTCCTGGAGTTTGAGAACTAAGCATGGAGAGTCAAACCCTGTGTCTGCAGAGGGGACAAGGCCAGGCTGCTGAGGTCCAGGTGCCCCAAATCAGGGATCCAGGTGGCACTGAGCAGGAGGGACCCAAAGAGGACTGTGGGCCCAGGAGGGGAGGCTCCATCTTGAGTTGCAAGTAGACAACTCCCAGCCGTTGTCCATGGATTAGACTCCATGCAAGAAGCGAGAACTCTGGTAGAAATGCAGGTCTTGAGGACGGTGTTGTGATTCAGCATGATGGGAAGCCAGAGGGGGCGTGATATGGTCTATGTTCTGGAAGACGGTGTGATCTACTGATTCCTTAATTCATTTTTTTTTCTCTCTCCCCCCTTCTCTCTCCCTCTCCCTCTCCCTCTGCCCCACCCTCATTCTCCACCAAAGTTGGAGCCCAGGGCCTCGCCTCACAAATACTCGGCAAGAACTGTACTGATGACCTACACTCCCAGCCCTGATTAGTGTATTTCTTTTCTGAAGACTTGCTCCACCACCAGCAGTGGGTCCCAAAGCACGCTCCCCCCCAGCAATTCCTTTAGCCTGCCTCCCTTTTTTAGAGAGAGGTATAAGAAAACTTTATTACAAATGAGTTTAATCATAATGTAGGAAAAAAGTAAGTACACCATTGGGTTTTTAAATGATTGCTTTATTCTCTAAGCAATTACTCTGAATTTTGTCTACTTCAATCTTTTTGTTTTTTTGGTGCTACTAGGGGTGGAACTCAGGGGCTTTTATACCTCTGGTCTATACTCCCAGACCTATTTTATATTTTATTTGGAAACAGGGTCTCACTAAGTTGCTGAGAGCCTCACTAAGTAGCTGAGGCTGTCTTCAAACCTGTGCAATCCTCCTGTTTCAGCCTCCCAAGTGCTAGGATTAAAAGCGTGCGCCACCATGCCCGGCTTAGTATTTTTTTGATTTTTTTTTTAATGAAGGTTTATTTATTTAATGGATCACCTTAAAGTCATTCCTGAAGTCTTTTTTTTTTTTTGCTGGTCTGGGGATGGAACCCAGGGGCATTAGACCTCCGAGCTACACCCCCTCCCCTATTTTTTATTCTTTATTTTGAAACCAGGTCTCACTGAGTTTCAGAGGGCCTCACTAAGTAGCTGAGGCTGTCTGCGAACCACAATGATCCGGTCTCAGCCTCCCGAATAGCTGGGATTACAAGCGTGTGCCAACCCACCCGGCTCTGAAGTCCTTTTTTAATTAATCTTTTTATTTATAAATATCTAAAGATATAGATATAGGTATATATTTGCAGTACTGGGGATTGAACCCAGGGGCATTCTACCTCTTAGCTACACCCCCTGCCCTATTATTTTGAAACAGGGTCTCACTAAGTCGTGAAGGGCCTCACTAAGTAGCTGAGGCTATCTGTAAACCCTCGAGCCTCCTGTCTCAGGTTTTAAGTACTGAGATTACAAGTGTGCACTGCCACAGTTTAATTAATCTTTCATTGCTACACTCTAATTTGACATCATAGATTCACGATGATACCTTTCTCTCAGCAGGCAGCATCACTTGGTTGGTCCTCTTCTCCCATCCCCCTCCCCGCGCATGCTCATGAGCTACACCACGACCTTCTCCCTTCTCTCTGAATCCTCTTCCACCTTCCCCAGCACCTTCCAGGCCTCACCCTCGCCTAATGCACAGCAGCCAGTGACCATCTTTAGCTTCCTGCATCTTGCTCTCTGCCCAAAGAGTCTGGGGCATATCTACCCTACAAACACCATATGGTCCTTGAGTGGAACCAGGGAGCCCAGGTATGCACACCAAAGACTAGTGTCCCCAGGGGCTTCTCTCATTCTTTTGCCCACACAGGTGTCTCCCAGTGCTGGTCCCTCTGTCTTCTTATCTGTGCCTGCACTTGGCCATCTGCCTTGCAGTGAGAGTCCCATCTTTAATTCACCTCGTCTACTCCGTAGATGGTACATGCTGTAAGGCAGAGGTTGCCCACTCCTTTTGCTTATTTTGCCATTCTTACTGCCCAAGAATGCCAGGGAAGACATTCACTGGCCATGCACTGCACAGACAAGGGATTGATGGAGATTTCTTGTCACACAAGACTGCTGTAGAAGGGGGAGGGACTGATTAAAACATTAACACTATCCATGTATACCTGCAGCCCCAAGAGCCCCCACTGGTTCCCAAATGATTCGTTGTGTTTCAGAAATGTCTGCTCGGGCGTGACCACTGAATGAGGCAGGCCACTAAAGGGTGTTTGGCCCACACACATTTCTGTCTTCAGGCTCATCTCCTGGTGCCCAGCTGGAGGGTCTCCAGTGTCCAGCTCCAACTCAGAGCCTGATGTCTGCTCCCTTTTGTGTTTGAGACGGAGGCTGTAGATGGCCACTGTCTCTATGACAACCACACACTCAGGCTCCCTGTGGACCAGGGAGCGGCAGGTGGAGGAACACACACTTCCTGCCTTCCTCCTTGACTAGAGGGACCCTGAACATGGGAAAACAAGGGTTGCTGCTAGGAAATCACATCCCACACTGGGCGGAGATCCTTTGGAAAGGTGGGTGTGTGGACAGTGGTTATTCAAGGCGGCCCTGAGACAGAGCCAGCACCCCTGTTTGTGAGCCCTCCCTGAGATTCCATGACCTCAGGGAAAACTGGCATCATCAGGGTGGCTCTGGGCCAGTGAAGAACACCTGAGGGTAGAGATGGGTGCTTAGATTAAAGAAAAAACCCCAACAAAACGTGGTGGACCACTGGATCCAAACCCGACTCTGTTGATGAGAATCAACACCACAGGGGGCTTTCTGGGCCCACATGCCATCGGGATGTTCTTGTCATCTGCCGGAGCCATCAGCACATGTAACTGCAGGAACTAAATCTCTTTAGAAAGGACTCTTACTCAGCTAAGAAATTTTATTATTTTTATCACTCCCAATAGAATAGCAAAGGCAACATGTAATGGTTCCTCCTTTATACAATTCATTAACACATTCATTTAAACCAAACTGAAGGGGTCTCTGGTTGTGCACAAGCACACAGGACATGTTCTGTGGTGTTGGGGGGATGTAGCACCTTTGATTGGAGGAATATTCAATGCATGTGCTATAGTCACGAGCTACTCTAGACAAATGACTTTGCATGAGCAAGAATCACGTAAAGAAACCATGTAGAAGCATCCAGCAGAGAGGGTGAATTGTACACTCTCGACAGTTCCCCACCTAAAACCAGGGAATTCTGAGTATTGTCTAAATCTTCTTCTACTGAGGATCAGTGAAAGCGTATCTTTCGTTAGTGATTCTAAGAGCACAGAGGCCTAATTAAGCCAACAGGAACATGGTCAGTGGAAAAATGAGACCATGGGCGAACTTACTAAAGAGGGGGTGTCATCAAATAGACTGTGCTAACTCCTGTCTTCTGGGGAGTCTTAGGTCTGATTTGCTGATTTGATTCAAATGCCCCACCTGAACTGAGGGTAAGAACTTGAAGACCCGTCTTTCTGCAGTCTGATGTGTTGCTATAGACTCTATTTTTCCCAACCAGTGTGGAGAGGGTGTGGTCTTCCTGCTGGTGGTTTCAGAAATGGCAGGTATCTTGGTTGCCATGGTGAAATGGAAGTGACATTCTCTCACTAACTGAGAACTGTGAACTTTCTATTCACTGGCCATTTTTCTCATTTAAATTTTGTCCCATCTTCTCACTGCACCTGAAACCAGACACCGATGGACCGTGTCAAGTCAGAGTCCCTTTGAGGCCACCTTTTGGGTTCAGTGAAAAGGCATCTTTAACTTGCTCCCTGCAACACATTATGAACAGAGGGGTGTGAAGAGTCATGTTAATGGCTGCCCAGACAAAGTGGAAATACACTTTTTTGGTTGATGTGCTTTTGTCGTTTTTGTAATTAGATGTTCATTTAATAGCTTTGTGCCAAGATTCCCTCATTCAGCCACTGAGTTTATAGCCTATTCAAACCTGAAAAACTAATCAAGAGCAGAGAATATGCCATCCACATTTCTAACGCTTCTCTTTTGAGCTCAGATACCGCCACATCCGGAGAAGTCTAGGAGCAGGAGTGCTCAGTCGGATGATACCTCCAACTCTATGCCAGCACCTTTGCCTTCCAAAGTACTTAAATAAGCGTATTAGCATCTTTCTAAGCTAAGGATTAAATACAATATTTTCATAGTTGTAGTTTTATGTGTCTCATAACTCATGCTCAACTTAACAATTCCTATTTGCTGTACATGTAGGAAAAGCCTTGTAACTGACTTGATAATCAGCAGATATTCCTTGGAATCTATGCCTTGGGAAATTTTCCCAGGTGTAGAGAAAAGAAAAGGATTCACGCACCAAAGATGTTTGTTCATCCCGAGGGCGAATGGACACACCCTTCAATAATCAACATTACCGAAATCGCTACAGGTTGACTATATAATACAATTCTTGATATAATGCTAAAGAATACCATGGATACAGAGAAAACATCCTTGATAACACATTAAGTGAAAAAGCTTATACAAAACTGCGTATGCAGTATGATATTATGAAAAATTTGAAGAGAGAAATAAAACATGCACAGGAAAAAAATAAACCTGGAAAAAGCCCTAGAAATGTGAGCGGGGTTATCTTTAGGTAGGGAGGGGGCCTATGTATGGCTTTCCTATATCTCTAGGTAATATTCATTTTTTTTATAGTGTCCATGTATTTTTAAGTGGGAAAAATAAGAAGACAACGAGGAACACCCAATAACAGCAAGTCAGTCGTGCCTCTCAAGTTCCACTGCAGTGCTGGGAGTGGGGTGATGATGGGGGCTCCTGCAAGGCTGTGAAGGAAGGTCTCTGCTCCAGCCCCTCCCTTGACAGGTGAGCAAGAGAAATAAACAGTGCACATTTTAGTATCTGGCCTGGCTTGAGATTTTTAACAATATGCCAACAAATTAGTCACATAATACAAAAAGAAGAAGTAGGTAGAAAATTGATTGGATAAAGGCAAAATAGTAATATAGGGGTGAGAGCACAACCAGGTTCTATGTGTATGAAAGAGGCTCTTCTGTTAGACACATGAGTCAAAAGTAAGAAAGTTGAAGGGAAAAGGAAGTCGTGAAAACACACTTAGCCACCAGTACTAGGCACTGAGACGCAAGAAGTACCCTTAGGGAGAAGCACACTATTGGAAATGTTCTTCTTCTTCATCCATCTTCGTCTGCAAACAACCACACACTTCATTCTCAGATTTCAGTACACTGGGATGACTAGAAACCATCCGCGTTATACCCAGGGACCTGAAAATTCTCATTGAGTAGCAAACAGCAAAACTTTCCCTCGGTTTTCCATGAATCTCGCAATTCAGAGGACCGATAGGACCTGGGAAAACAAAATGAATCCGGTTAAGACTGGATCTCACATTTCCCTTCTCACGCAGAACCTGCTTTGTCTCAAAGTATCCTGGGAATTTACTGAGAATAGGTCCAAGTATCGCAAAAGTATCTTGTCATATCCTTAAGAAGTTCACTGAAAATCCAGTTTTATAGGCAACCAGCTACAGGCGGCTAGAACGTTCCTCTCCCAGCGCGTCCTGACGCAGCCTTCTCTAGATGGGCATGAGTAATCGCCTCACCCAGGTAGTGTCAAGGGAAGGTAATATCAAGCTCAGGTGTGAGCTGGCTCCCAGGTAGGACAGGAGCTGACCCTGGGGCAGGCCTTTACCAGTTCCTCCAACATCCCCGAGCCAGCCTTTGACCTAGTTACGTGGAATAGAACAGGAAAGAGAAAGTTGAGAGGTGTGTGTGTGTGTGTGTGTGTGTGTGTGTGTGTGTGTGTGTTGCTGGAGATGGAACCCAGAGACATTCTGTCTCTGAACTACACATCCATCCAGCCCCCCCCTTTTTTTGAAGTATCTCTGAAAATGTTCTTCTCTGAAACATGTGTGTTCAGACCAGCTTGCCAGTGTGAACTGTGTGAGAGTGGAATGATCCAGGGTAAACTCATTCAGTCTAGTTTAAGATCCAGAAGTCTCTGGGTACTTTATTGTCTCAGTGGTTTCTGCATAAATCAAGTGAACTAATAGAAAGTTAAAGATCAGAGTAAGTTATCAACCTGCAGTTTTATAATAACTCCCAAAGAAACGTCTTCCGACTCTGTCACTTTCTGAAGGCAAGTGCTGCAAATACAAGAATCCGTGGATGGTTCTGTAGGGACAAAGAATTCTCCCACGGTCCCTGGGAGGCTCTCACTCCTTAAGTGCAAAGGTAGGGGAAAGTAAATGGTGGGCTCAACCACAGTGTAAGAGAGAGATACATACACATACACAAATACCTGTGTATTCCATCCCATGCAACTAGGTCAAAGGCTGACTCAGGGATGCTAAAGACCTGTCCCCAGGGTCAGCTCCTGCTCTCTGGACAGGAGCCAGCTCACACCCACCCGACTTCACATTCCCTTCCCTTGACACTACCCGGGAGAGATGACAACCCCACCCCTCTAGAGAAAGAAGCATCAGTATGCACTGGACGAGTAATATTCTAACAGCCGGTAGCAGGTTGCCTGTAAAATCGAATTTTCAGCAAAATATTTAAGGATATGACAAATAGAGAATACTAAAAATATTATTTATTCATTAAAAAATCAAAACATAGCTGGGTATGGTGGCGCACGCTTGTAATCCCAGTACTTGGGAGGCTGAGACAGGAGGATCACACAGGTTCAAAGCCAGCCTCAGCTCCTGAGTGAGACCCTGTATCCAAATAAAAAATATAAAATAGGTCTGGGAGTATAGCCCGGAGGTAGAAAGCCCCTGAGTTCCACCTGCAGTACCACCAAAAACAAAACAAAACAAAAATCTCCCATACCACACACACACGCACACACAGCAGGGAAGTAACATCCTTCTCCCAGCTCATCACTGTTCACCAGTTCGCTCTCAGTACATTAGCGAAGGCCTAGGGTGGAGCAAAGGGCGGGGCCAGGAAGGAAGCCAGTCTATTCGCCCGCGTACATGTGAAAAAGAACAGGACAGGAGAAGCTCAGAGCTTCCAGAGGTGGATGTGCAGGTTTCAACATGAAACTTTTTTGATTGTTGTAACTCGAATTGCCATTTAATTTTTTATCACTTTGTTTTATCTATGTTCCTGATTGGTTTTTTCTTTCAGTTCATAAATTAAGCAAAATAGCAAGCTTTTCAAAATCAAATTATAATTTCCGATATTTACTATTGCTTTTACTAAACACCATTGTGACACCATTGTGAAATAGCTGCAAAACTTTCTTCCTAATTATGCAAGACTTATATTGTTTCTCCTCCTCCTCCTCTTCTTCTTCTTCTTCTTCTTATAGTGCTGGGGTTTGAACCCAGGACCTTGTGTATGCCAGGCAAGCCTTCTGCCCCTGAGCTACCCTCTCCCAGCCCCCAAGGCTTACATTCCTGAACACATCTGGGAGCTGTACTTGCCTTTCAGATTGCATCAGATATGCATCCATCTTTCTCTACCAAAGTCCTCCACGATCGAGGGCTTTGAAATGTGATCTCTAGCTGTCAGACATCAAGGACAAGAGATGAGTGACCAGAAAATCAAAGAAGCCTGGTGTGCTGTGCTTTTCCCCATAGCACGGGCACTCCGCGTGGAAATGCTGAGTGCTTAATGCACAGTCAATGGCATAAGGGGCAACTGTAGCTCAGTGAATAGAAGTGGAAGGGAGGGAGGGAGGGAGGAAGGAGAGGAAGAGGGAAAGAGGGAATCGTGTTTTCATTCCTTGCCATTTCTTTCTCTAGCCCAATGGAATGTCCTTGCTTTTTTTTTTCCCCAGCACTCCCACGTCTCTACAACATCTTTAACATTCGGTTTCAGGATCTGCACAGGTATTGGGGAAACATAATTAAAGTAAATGGTAAACTCCTGCGGCAAAGCCTGGAGGAAAATTGTGCCTGTTCATTGAACTGTGTTTTCACTGTGCACACGAGCTGTAGGTAAAAACCTCAGATGCCTCGCTGAAACATTTTTGGCTAGTAAAAAGTGATCCGCATGCATTTGTATAGGCCGTAGCAACAAGCATAATAATCAAATGGGAGAATAAAGTATATTTTTAGGTGTTGATATCCTTGCTATAATGTTAAAGAAGAAAGAAAATAGTAAGTCCTAGAAGAGTATGACCTGGTTCTAATTTATGTCAAATAGCTGAATAGGTTGCAAGTGCTTTCAAAAGGCTCTGAAAGCTACTTATGGCCTGTAGCTAGGAGTGTGGAGGGAATGTGGTAAGGGGCTTCCATCTCTACACCCCTAAATATTTCTTTTTTTTGCACAATGAATTTTCAAATATGATACCATATAAAATGAGAAAATTATGATTTTGAATACTCTTAAAACGTACATTTTCAGAGCAAAATAAAAAGCCATTCAAACAACTCACCTTAAAATAATTAGATTTTTCTCCATGAGATTTCTTGCCATTTTATTTGATTTTATTGGCAATTTCTTTCAGGAGACCCTTGAGATCATTAAGCTTGGAAAGGAGGAAAAAAAGAAAACTGGTCTAAGAATAAATTTCCCAACATTCGATTTTAAATGATGCTCATTGGCTTTTCCATGAGAACAGACATACATTAAATAGCAAAACAGCACATCTGGGAAAGGACAGACCAAAACTGGGTGGGAACGTTCAGGATGCTTAGTGCTTATTTTCTGAAATTATATCATTAGTAATTAGTAAACCCATTAATATTAGCTTTAATAAAATGTAAGTCATTAGTGTTTCCCACTTAAAAATCACAGACCTCAATGTCAGAGGCATAATATATAAAAATAATTATATATAGTGCTATACTAAAAAAATAAGAGAGTAAGAAAGTTATGCTTCATAAAGGGATGATACCAACAGAAATAATACGATATAGCCTGGCGTGATGGTGCACACATGTAATCCCAGTACTTGGGAGTCTGAGACAGGAGGATTGTGGGTTTGCAGAGAGCCTCAGCTACTTAGTGGGGCCCTCTGCAACTCAGTGAGACCTTGTTTCAAAATAAAGAATAAAAATGGAGCTGGGGGTGTCGCTCAGAGGTAGATTGCCCCTGGGTTTAATTCTTACTACAACAATAAATAAATAAATAAATAAATAAATAAATAAATAAATAGTATGATATGATACTAGTAACTCAAGTGTTTTAAATGAAAGTTTTCCCCATAAACACACACACACACACACACACACACACACACACACACACACACACACTATATGTATTAATTAAAATAAAATTTAAATAAAATGTATAAAAATTATTACTGATGCATGCATGCTTTACAAGTTTATTCCTGGAGATTCATGAATCCATTTTAAATAGCATGTCATATTGATATATTTGATAAAAGTTCATGGATATAATGTAATTTCTGTATAACTGGTTTCTAATGTTCAAGTTGTCTTTATTTCCACTTATAACCTCTTGCTTTAACTGAATGGCTACCTAAATTAGTGAGACATAATAAAACCCCTAGTAACAGGATAAGGTCAGTTGTGAATAACCTGGTTTGCTGGTATAATGAGATAGACAAATTCTTTATTCCCTACAGGAGATTTTATTAAAAGTAAATTGACTTTAATAAACTGTTTAAAGTAGAACTTAAGACTCCAAGGGCAATGAAATAGAAAAAAAATAACAATGAAAAAGTCAACAAAACTCAGTTACTTTTGCTTTTATTTCTGTTTCTTAAAGATAGATAAAGTTAAGAACCCTGAGCTAGACTAAGGGTTCCTGTGAGGAACCAGAGTCTACCTGCGCCAGGTTCCCACCCTACCTCCAGGCCAGAAAGATCACAAAGTCAGACTCCCAGCCCCAGACTGCTGGCTAGGCAGGCATAAACTGTTCAGGGGTTAGACTAGAGCCACAGGCGTCTGACAGTGTAAGCAAGTTCCCTGCATGAGGGACCCACTGGTCACAGGTCAGACAACTATGCCTGTGGCCAGTACCAGATAAAACAAGTTTTCCATGAAAGGCACGCTGTGGACATGGCTCCCTTCCATGCTCTGCTGGTCCAGGCTGCTAGCCCCTTGGGCACCAGAACCTCGGCTTAGCAGGGAGCTCTCCACATACATGCACCTTCCAAGACTAAATCCAGAAGTAGTACAAAGTCTGAACAAAGCAATAACAAACAAGGAGACTGAATTAGTATAAAAAAATCTTCTAATAAAGAAAAGCCCAGGAACAGATTGCTTCCTTGGTGAACTCTACCAAACATTCAAGGAAGAATAAACACCAATCCTTCTTAAACTCTTCCAAAAATAGGAGAAAGAACACTTCCAAGCTTCTCTTATAAGGCTGACATCACTCTGGTATCAAAGCCAGAGAAAGACAACAAAAGAAAACTGCAAGCCAATATCCCCGGTGGATAGAAAACTCACACTGAATTCAAGAGCACATTAAAAAATCATACACCACAACCCCTAGAATGTGAGGATAATGCAACATATAAAAATCAATCGATTTGATTAATACATCAACAGAATCAAGGCAGAAACACATGCTTAGCTGAATAAATGCAGAAAAAGTAGCTGACAGATCTCAACATTCTTTCATGATAAAAACTCAGCAAAATGGAGGGAGTTCACCGTGACCTAATGAAGGCCATATATGAAAAAATAAGTACCATATTTAATGGGGAGCACTAAAGCTTTTCTTCTAAGATTTGAAATAAGACAAGGATGCCCACTTTCACCACCACTATTCAAAATAGGATTGGAAATACTAGCCAGAGTAATCAGGCAAGAAAAAATTTAAAAGGCACCCAAATCTATTTGTAGATGACCTTACGTGTTTACAGCCCCAAATACTCCACCGAAATAATAAATGAATCTGGTAAAATTTCAGCATGCAAAATCAACCTACAAAAATAAGTGGCATTTTTATCCATCAACAATACGTTGTTCAAAAGGGAAATTAAGAAGATAATCTCATTTACATTAGCAACAAAAGGGATGGCTAGAGAAAATATGGTGCATAGGTACGCTGGGAAACTATTCAGTGAGGCAAGATGGCGCAAGGAAGGGCGGGTTTCCTTTCTGCTCTCTGATCGGTGTTCTATTTTCTTTTGCCCTGAAGCCTTGTACCTATCGTGTTATTCCTCTGCCGGGAGTATTTTCTGGCTTTGTAGAACGCTGTTTTTAAGGCAGTGGAGGTCGGATGTCAGCAGGACTGGTATGTGCTGCTTCTCTGTTACCATCTTCCAGGACATTATGCTAAGTGAGATTAGTGAGTCACAAAAAATAAGAAATCGGATGCTCTCCCTAATATGCGGAAGCTAGGGAGAAAAGGGGTCATAGGAGGAACTCTAGACAAAGAAGGGGATCCTATAGATGAGCAAATATGGCGACCTAACCGAGGGGATGGGAGGGGGAAGAGGGAAACTCTCTAATGCACATGATGTACTTTAACAAACTTTGATCAATGTCAGTCACCAAGCCAAACATGAGAAGAAGGGAGGGAGAGGGAATGGGGTGGGAACTGGGTAAGGGCTAACTGGGTGATGTGTGCATGTATGCCTCCACCATCTTGTATTCCCATTAAGATGTATGACTACAATGCACCAATAAAATGTTTTTTTTAAAAAAAACTAGTCAGCCTTTAAAACAGGAAGAAAATCCTGCCACTTGCCACAGCACAGCTGGAGCTGGAGCTGGCACTGGACTGGAGCTGGAGGACGCTATGCTGAGTGGGCTAAGCAAGGCATGAGATTCGCCCTGCATGATGGAACAGCGGCTGCCTGGGGTGGGGGAGGAGGAAATGGATGCTGCTCACAGGGTACGAAGTCTCAGCTACGCAGGATGAATAGGTCCTGGAGCTCTACTATGACAACACAATGCAATTGGCGACATAGTTCACAGTGCCCATGACATCTGCTAAGAGGAGAGATCTTTAATTAAGCCTCACCACCACACAACACCCAAATGGCGACTATGTCAAGAGGACAGACATGTTAATTAGCTGGACTGGACTCTGATGATCCTTCTACATTTTCACATACATCAAACTTTATAGCTTAAATATATATAATTTCTATGTCAATGATATCTCAATGAAGCTATTTAAAAATGAAGTTAATTAATTAATTTGTGGCACTAGGGACTGAACTCAGGGGCATTCTACCTCAAAACAACACCCAATCTTATTTTACTTTTTTCTGTGGTGCTGGGAATGGGACCCAGGGGTATTCTACCTGAGCTACACCCCCAGCCCTAGTGTTTATTCTTTATTTTAAAACAGGGTCTCACTGAGTTGCAAAGAGCCTCACTAAGTAGCTGAGGCTGTCCACAAACCCAGATCCTCCTGTCTCAGGCTCCCAAATGCTAGAATTACAAGCGTGCACCACCACGCTCGGCTAACCCTGTTTTACTTTTTTATTCTGAAACAGGGTCTCACTAAGTTACCATATACTGGCCTTGAACCTTCAATGCTCCTGTCTCAGCCTCCCGAGTACTGAGATTACAGGTGTTGCCACCATGCCCGACTCTGAAGTTAATTTTAAAAGAAAAAAAAGTCTCTGAAAGCTTGCTCAAGAAACAAAAGATAGAGATGATCCTTGAAATGCTATGAAATGGAAAGAAAGGAGAAGATGTGTTGCACAGGTGGGGAGACAGAGGAGTAAATACATTTTCAAGGAGCCATGAGAAGGGGGAGAGAGGCCCTGAGACGGCTTGGGTGACACAGAAGGCGCTGTGCTGTGCTGTTGAGGTTTTCAAGCCAGCCGACTCCATTCTACCAACACCTACAAAGTGCACAGGATAGATGGTTTCTCGGGAAAACTATGAGGGGGCTGAGCCCTCAGCCAAGTGGGTGCATAGGGCATGGATTGCAAACACTCCTGTGAGGTGTCTGGGAGTGTTAGGTCCTTAGCTTGCATGTGTGTGGGGACAGCTTTCAGCCATGAGTTCCATTCTCAATGACTCCCTCGGCCTCCACCTCTACAAGCCCACTGCTCAGATCCGCCATCACCACTTACTGTCCCTACCCTGACCTCACCGGTCAGAGGTCCAGTTCCATAAGTGACTCAAGTCCTCAAGAGTCTGGCCAGCTTGTCCAGTGTCTGCAGTTCCCTTGACTCTCCTGCCCCTTGGCCAAGTGGGTTGTGCAGGAGGCCCAGGCTCCCACCACGCTCCTTCTAACACCCTCTTGCCATTCTCTGTGTGTCCCAAAGAAGGGTCAGGACCAAGGTGTGGCATGGGGACGCTGTAGCACAATCCCTAAGTTGGCTTTCCATCAGCTCCCTCCTAAGCCATACTACCTGAATCCACAAGGAAAAACAAAACAACTACAATGATCCCTTCCGCAGACTGATGAAACCCTTCCAATATGGCTGCTCCGACCATTCAGACAGACTTTGGAGAAATGCACTAGGCATGGCTTTCCTGGGTGTTAAGTACTCCTGTCTGGGGCCACTCTACCATGGGTGGTTTGTCAGAGGTAATGGAAAATAAAATTGCAACTCAGACCCTGAGTAGTTCCAATGTATGCAGCAGGGGAAGGGAACAAGAATAAACTTGAAGGAAGAGAAGGGCCACACTGGGAGGGGCAGGAAGCCCTAGGCATCAGGGTGATGCAAGGGAGCCGGAAAGACAAGTTCATGAAAACACAGCCTCAAGGTTTGAAAAGGTGACACAAATAACCAGACATGTGAACGGGTAAATTCTTGTCTGAGAGCTTGGTAAAGGCACCCTTTGTTCCTCCACAAACATTCACTGAGACCCTACTATGGACAAGTTGCTGAGTGCTAGAGAATCTATCAAGCCAGATGGGAAAATGTCTAGCCTTAAATGTCCCCATCCAAGATGCCATTCTCAAAAGACCATGACAAAACAACAAATATCATCTCCTCTTCAAAACCTAACAGACATCTAGCACTTACGAGTTGACTCTAATTTCTGCTGCACCGGGTCATCATTTTCGGCTACCCACTTGTGTCTAGCATTTAGATGTGTGTAAAGCCCTCCAAGTTAGGTAGATAAGAAATTAGACAGGCATCTAAGGCTTGCCTAGAAGCTCCCGGGCTCCTTCCAGCTCTTGTGAGCTTTTCTGCTATTTCCCTGTAATTGCAAACATCTTCGCCTACATTCACAGCAGAGAAAAAGAGAGATGGAAAGGATTTTAGAGACCATGAAAGTGGCACTTTGGAACTTTTCCCCATGTGGGCTGGGAACATGAGAGGCAATTCCAGGGTCCTAGCCTCCAACGCTTCAGAGTGATTAAAGAAAGCTGAGCATGGAGCAGAGTCATATCTACTTTTTTTTTTTTTTAACAACTAATTCTTTTGGTTTTCTAACCATAAACACTTGTCTCTAATTGAAAGCAGAAGAATCTTTAAGATTTTTTTTAACTTTCTAAACAACATGTAGAGTCATACCTTGGTATCCAGTTGTTTAAATCGATGCCTCATTCTGCAAAGAAATTAAAAAGAAAAAAGAAAATGAGTGAGAGAGAAAAAGAGACTGAGAAAGGAATCTTTGGCTCCAATTAGTCTTTTAAGAGGCAGAAAACAAATTGTTTTCATTTTTCAGCTCAATCAAGGGTCAGCTGCATTTACCCTTCTGATTTTCTTCCTAATGCCCCTTTGAAGCAGAGTTCCTTCTTGCCCTCACTAGAAGGTTGGTGATTAAGCACTGCCTCTGCCCAGGGTGTGTTGGAAGACGGCTCGTAAGGTCTGTCCCCCAGCCCCATACACAGGATCTCAACCTCCAGGAACATGGCACGGCTTTGTTGTTCAGCAAGAAAGAGTTTCCCAAAGTCCCTTTCAGTAGCTGTGTGGGACTTAATAAAGGGATTAGTTGTGCTTATATTTATTCATACTTCATTAAAGTAAATCTGAGATATGTTTTGAACCCTAGGTAAAAATGACAGCTGTTGTTGACAAATGATAACCTTTGCACCAGGAAAAGCACGCTTCTATAGACTCTATTATATACTACTGTGACTTCTCTGTTTCTATTAGATGGTTTTAGGAACCACTTGTGCATTCATAGCAACTCCATGCAATTCAAAGATGGTGTTTAGGAGTTTTCAGGGATAGCTTATAACAGATCAACTAAACTTGAATCTCTGCGCTTCTGACTACAGAGATAAACAGGCTTGTGGCCCTGCAAGATAATGTCAATTGACCCTGACTGCAGGTCTTCCTGAGACCAGGATGTGCATCCCTTTACTCTACGACCCAAATACCTCTTTTCCCCCAGGGACCTCTGAAGCACAATCAGGAAGGGAATGTGGGATTTTCCTCTTCTTGAAAGGCATTTGTCATCTTCAGTTGCCTGGGTAATATCTTTGTGGGGATACCGCTATACGACAGAGCTTTACAGAGCATGCACAGATAAGCTGCTTACATTCCTCCAACTTATTATGCAAGGGGACTTTGGGACGCAGAAATAAGAGACTGACATACTCCTCTGAGGTGTCATTGGCTTTCGTGTTGATCTTGACAAGGTAATTTTCCTTCATGACACCCTCCCACGCCAAAGTCTCGTTGTCCTCATTTTTGAAACCTTGAATAATGAGAGGAGAAAAACATTCCAATTGTTAACATTTGCTGCTTACTTCCTAAAACATCTGTTCGGCATTTTGTGAAACTCTGGAACTAAGAGAATTAGATCCACCCTGCACCGGCTGAGCTGACTAACGCTACTTACTAGTGACAGCAGCAGAGCGATGGAATATTAATGCATTTGTAGGTAACGAGAGACCTGGGGCTACCTGCATGAAATAAGAATGCAATCTGCATTCTAAAGTACCGTCTCTGTGTTTTGTGACTTAGCAAAATCCACTAATGAATGTGGTTCTCACATCTGAGAAGCACTCCTCTTCCATTTTGATGACATAAAATTGCTACACCATTAAGAAGGATAATTACTCGTGGTTGGCCAACTCTCGACCTTAAACCAGGGTAGAACTTCTGGAGGAGAGAAAATAAAGCTGGTGACATTGTTCCTGTTCTCCTGAAATGTGTGGCCCGGGTGTGAATCTCAAAGAAAATTCTTCCCTCTGTCACTTCATCTAAGCCAGGGTTCATTGTAAAATTGGGCTTGGACATGTTTTGGTAAGATTCTTAGTTCAATTTCTTATAGTGCCTGAGCCTTTCAGATGGCAGGCAAGCAGAAAAAGACAGACCATCTTGTCACCTAGGTTTAAGGTCTCGATGCCGTGGACATCAAACCTCCTCGTGAACTCATGGGGACGTGTGTGTTGGTGCAAGTGGCTGCTGAAACAGATTTATGTGGTTTCTACTTTTTGCTTACCGTTTAATGTATTCATTCTCATGTTAGAGTTAAGAATTATAAATATCTTCCTGGATTTAAAAATGACGGGAGAAGGGTTAAAGATAGAACCAATATGTAAGTGGCCAAATTTAAGCAAGTCTCATATAGCAAGTTCATTTTTAAACGGTGGTTACTCACGTTGCAAAATAATTCTAAACCAAAATTTTTTCAGTTATATTTTTCCTAGAAAAAGTCGTTTCCAATGTCTTTTTTTTTCAACCAAAATACATATAGAAGCCCAAAAGGAGTCCTTGAAAATGAACACAGAAAGGACTGAAGCTCCCAAACACAAATGGGAAGTGAACAGGAATGACAAATATCTATGAAAAACATGACCAAACTCCATAACAGTCAAGGAAATGCTAGTTGACACGAGGAGAGAGAATCCACCGATCACACTGGGAAATCAGCAGGGTTGGAAATACTGATGGGAGTGTGTGTTGGCAAGGATGGGGAAACGGGCTACCCACACGATGGGAAAAATCTGACTATTATTACAGCCTTTGGAGTAATGAGGAGGGAAAGGTGGGGAGGAGGGGACAGGTAACAAAGACTTAAAAATATGCATATTCTTCAGAAATTTCTTTTCTAAAAATGGCTCAAAGGAAAAAATATTGATATATTGAAAGTTCTTTATCATAACATCATATGCTAATATGAGTACAAACAACAAGGGGGTGGTGAAATTAACTCTGGTATATCCATAGGCTGAAATATTCCAGTTAAAATCACTATAACATCGATTTTTTAAAATTATGGATATTGAAAAGGTTTACAACGTATTGTTTGCTAAATGAACAAACTAGGTTATGAATATGAATGTATAGTACAATCTAATTATTACACACCCACACAAAAATAATAAAATAATGCCAGAGTGCTGACGGTATTTATCTCCGGATGGCGGGTAACAATTTGCCCTTGAACTCAATTTGTGTTTTTATGCATTTTACAAATGCTATGTAATGAATATGAATTGCTTTCTGAATCACGAATCACAGAAAATATGTTTTATAAAAATACAATTACTGGGTAGCATAGAATTCATTTCTTGAAGATGTTTCAAAACAAGTACCCAAGGTGAAAGTTTAGATTCTGCTTTTCTGAAAATATCTTGAGTTTTCCTCTAAAGAAAGGCAATTTCAAAATTAAACTCATGACTTCCCCGTTAGCTAGAGGCAAACACATAGTATATGTAAGGATGAACTGCCAGCTAGAGGCTCTGGCCACGGTGGGATGCGATCGTTTCTGGAATTAGTAATCTTCAGAAATGGGCAGGCACACCCAGCAGCCTGGGAGTCTCCAGGTAGCAAGCTGGTCCTGCACCCCCCTCCCATTACGGCACTATCCTTGGGTGGGGAGGAGCCTGACCTTCTGTGAATTCTCCTTACCTCTATTTCTTTGTTCTTTCCTGAAAACAAGAAGGGCTAGAAGAGGGAAATGACAACGGTGCACACTGTTTCTGAAATCGCTGTGTGACAGATTGCCACGTCCCTGGGGGCTCATCGGGGAGGCCGGTCCAGAGTAACCCCGTTCATTTCTGACCCATCATTTTGCTTCCTTGAACCGAACCTCCTTGCCACTCCCTGACCAAATGGGAGGTTTTGTTTCATTCCCATTTTATCTTTCTATCCTGCTTAAACATTAAATTCATAGATGGGAAATTCTGTCTTGTTTTCTCAACCCCATCCTGAATTTGGAGGGCTTACCTGTCTTTTTTTTTTTTTTTTTTTTTTTTTTTGTACTAGGACGGACCCAGGGGCATCCTACCTCCAGGCTATACTCCCAGTCCTTTTTTTATTCTTTGTTTTGAAACAGGGTCTCACTGAGTTGCAAAGGGCCTCACTAAGGAGCTGAGGCTGTCCTCGAACCTGCGATCCTCCTGTCTTAGTGTGCGGCAGCACACTCAGCTTCGATCTGTCTTACACGCAGTGATCCCACTGTCCTGGGCTGAGTGTGGTGGATCTCTGGAGAATAGACCTCTATCCCATGCGGCCCTTCTGTTCACCAACGCCCAACCTGAATCTCAGTACTGACAGGTGACTCAGGGCAATTCATTTCACACTAAGTATTAGACATGGCCTTTTTTACACTGAATCAAAAATCATCCTCACCACAACTTTTATCTATTTCTTTTTTCATTCAGAAAAATATATGTAAAAATATAAAATTTGTTAGCCTTCCTAAGACATTTGTTGGTCCCACCAGTCATCGCCCAGGTCCTACAGACTTCATCTGTGACACCGCTTCCAGACAGAACTAAAGGTTATCCTGGAAGTGTCATCAAGGGCCTCTGCTATTTAGGTGTGGTCTTAGGAATGCTCAGATTCCAATTCTAAACTTTCCACTTCCATTCCTGATTTCCAATTGATTATTTTAATTAGAAATGACTTACTACCCAAGGCAAAATCACAGGAATAAAGGCAGCAATTCACTCAATTGCTGAAACACTTTCTTCAGTGAAAGCAATGGCACTGGTGAAATAATGACATGCCAAACGTGACATTTAATGTCGTGAAATAATGCTCTTAAAGGAGCCGACTATGAGGATTCTTAAAACTGTGACATAAGCCCAGAGTCATCGGTACATTTACATTCTAAAAGCCAGAGAGTCGAGGTCAGAGTGGCACTGTGGGAAGGTTGTGAGGGGACCCAGACCACTGGGAGCACGGTCTTAAAAGGGATGATGGGAATCCAGTCTCTGAATCACTTTCTGATTTCTGGCTCAAATTTTAAGTGATTTATTTTCTTGCCCACGTACTCCCTGTCAGTCCAGTGCCTTCACCAGGCTCAAAACAATGGGGCCACCCAGGCTAAAACCTCCAGAACAGTGAGCTAAATAAATATTTTTTCTTTATAAATTAATCGCCTCAGCTATTTCATTATAGTTATGGAAAGTTGACTAGTACAAGCAACCAGAAAAGTCATGCAATTTGCTGAAACCTGAACATCTCCCAGAAAATAAACTTGCAATAGAAAGCAAAACTGAAGCCAAGATTTGAAACCACCCCATGAATTCTGCTAGTTCAGTGAACTCTTTGCATGATCATTATGTTCATTCAAAAGCCCAAATAAGGCTATCCAGCAGATTGACAGGTCTTTCTCAATCTACTCTTTCTCTCAAGTAATTTATTGGTAGGTCTGATGCCTGATCTTTAGAGATGTACAGATGTGAACAGTGAACCGACTATGGATAATTCCCTCCTGCTAGGATACGGGCCACACCTGCTTCCTTGAAATCAATCACTGCTTTTCAACCCCGCACCCATGAGCGAGCCACTCACAGCAGGCGGACGATTCCATGTTTTTTGCCTTGCAGCAGCACTTGAAACACTTCTTCACCACCATGTAGAAGTAGGCGAAGACAACGAAAGGGAAGGGGATATTGAGGCGGCTGCAGTACTCCTGCACCAGGAAGTACCTCTGGAACTTCCAGACCTGGTCGTTGTTCTCCTGGACAGTGCCCACGGTGTAGCTGGCAGGACACAGAAGGCCACGTCTTAGAGATTCGCACGTGCATCATTCCACCAACAAACACAGTAACATTGGTATTAAGCGGATCCTATCATACTTGGGTCCAGATGGACAGAGAGCCCACACTGACATAAGAGTCGATGACTTGAAGCCAGGCCTTTTCCAGTTCCTGCTGTACCCAAAGTGTGTCTGGGTTTTGCTTTGTTTTGTTTTGTTTCTTGTTAATGACAAAAAAAATGTTCAATTAACTTTGAAATTACTATCATCATCATCATTATCATCATTTTTGGACTAGAATTAAACCTAAGGGCATTCTACCTCTGGGCTACAGTCCCAGCCCTTTTTATTTTTTATTTTGAAACAGAATCTCACTAAGTTGCTGAGGCCAGCCTTAAAACTGCAATCCTACTATCTCAGCCTCCCAAGTACTGAGATTATAGATGCGTGCCACTGCATCCAGCTTGAACTGATTTTTATTCCAAAATCTTTCAAGAATTCCTTTTTCATGTGTTGTTATGTGTTAGCTATAAAGAGGCCCAGAATGTTGACTCTCTTGGGAGTAATCTTCCCCCTCAAACACATTGAATTGTAAGCAGTCTGCAGAAATGGTTTGTGAGTGTTTGTCAAGAGCCTTAAAAACGGTCTTCCCTTTCACCCAGTGGCTTGACTTACCTTGGGGATTTAAGAATGAAGAGATGCTGAGAAAAAAGATACGTAAATGGGTATACACACACGGCTATTAGCCATAGCACTGTAGGTAAAAATTGTTCTTATCCCTTACCCCAGGAGAAAAAGACAACCTCATTTTTCAGTGCTAAGAAAATGTATCACGAGTTACAGTTAACCAGTATGATTTCATTGTGCAACCATAAAAATTTTGTTTATGAATGATTTTTGTACTTTGGAAAAATATTTATATGTTAAGTGAAAATAATTAGCCTCCGACTTGTCCTTTCAATATAATTTCACTATGTAAATCATAACTCATAGGAAGAAATAGATCGATCACTAGTGCTGGTTGTCTCTAGCTTACTATCTTGGTTGTTCTTTATTTTCTTTTCCTTGTGTTTTCCAAGCGTCACACAAAGAGCATGAATTACTGACACAATTATAAAAATGTCTACTCTATGGCACACTCTAAAACTGATTGACCAATGATTTCCCAGTTACAAATTGATCCAAAACTATTAAATAGGTAAAATCTCTTATATACATGACACTATTCTAAGCAATCTACTTACATTCATTGATTTAATTTACAAATAAATTTCTAGGCCATGTTATCATCTATAATTAACAGCTCAGAATCCAGGCACAATAAAGGAAACTGTCTGACTCTTCCAACCAGGGAGTGTTGAGGTCAGGATTTGGACCCAGAAATCCAGCCCAGTGTCTTTTCTGTCTCAGCAGAGTGAAATGAGAAATGTTTTAATAATGATGCTCTTTTTGTTTTTAAAAGGATTTCAGCTATGCTCTATTTCAAAAGGATTGGATGACTTAACATTTTTTGATAACTACAAAGCATTTTACAATTGGTACCAAGTGCCTCTAGAACAGGGTGAGGTGTTCAAGGCTAAAGAATTCATGTTCATGGAACATCTACTGTACATAAATAAGCTCCTCTACTTGGTATGTAAAATGGTTATTTGACTGGTCTCCCTGTCAATCTTTTGTGGTAGATTTTCTAGGTGCAAAACTCCCAAGTCTATGTGACAAGCCCGTGCTCTATTCCAGCACAGAAAATTGGATCTAAGTTATCCTAGCATTCCTTCCAAATGTAGGTCAAGTTGCTCGGAGGCTAATGCCAAGCTCATTATCTGTCTTCTCTAGTCCCAGCTGGTTCTGGTGCCTGCACCACATGAAGGGCACTCCATGTTGCTGCCGCTGCTGCCCCAGTAAAACAAAACAATGGGCACGCCCAGATGAATGCTGGCTAGGCTAGGTTTATCACAGTTGACTACTTTGTGCTGGAACAACTGGTGCAAGTTACTGTCTCTAAAAGCATCCTAAAATTACGCATATCTAGTCCCAAGTGGATTATACCGGCTGCCCAAAACTTGAACACAGAACATTGAATGTTGTTTGCAGAAGTTTTATCCCAAAGAAACCCCTGAGTCCTAATAAAGAGAGAAGCATTTATGATCCAGAGGGGAGAGTCAGCCTCCCAAAGCCAAGTGGGGCTGCAGCCAGGCAGGGACCAGGTGGGAAGAGATTTGCACCTTGGCTTACTGGCCACTCGGAGCCAGTGAAAACCACCTTGCCTTTCTAGATCATCAGAGATTGGCAAACTGCAACCAGGAGCTAAATCTAAACCCCTTGCCCGTCTTTGGGCGGCACTCGAGCTCACAATGGCTAAGATAAGCAGAGAGGTCAGATGTGTGCAAGGTCATTGGACTTTGCTTCCTCGGATGCATCTGGCCACAGCAAAGACCCCGGTGCCCTTACAGAGTAAGTCTGCAAGCCCTGACCTAGGAGGTGTTTGGGCCAGTGCCTGGGAAACGCGGCTTTGTGTTTGTACCGTTCTCCATTCTAAAGCTCCGCACCACATACCACGTTTCACTGTCCCTCGCCCTGGTGACTAGAAGCCCAGCCTGTTGGAAAGGCAGTTTTCCTCTGCAAAGGCAGATCCCATGAGCAGCATTCTTTTTTCAGATAAATGGTAAAAAGCTACATCCAGATGCGAGAGAGCATGAGGGAGCTAGCTCAGCACTGAACATCAATTCCTAAACGTTGCTTTGCACGGACCACGCAGGTCCCAGGCCAGCCACACTGAAGACGGCTTATACACGGAGGCCTCCGTCCCCCATACCACAGCCCTGAGTTCCCAACTTAGCCAACTAGACACGTGTCCCGCAGGGGGATGGTGATGAGCACCGCATCAAACTGCCTTCCCAAAACTATTTTTTATATTCTTGAGCCATTGTTTTCATTTTCTGTCAAGACTGAAATCTGTAGAGAAGGGCTTTCTGGTGCCAGAGTATGCACAGGGCCCTCGGCAACCCAAGCATTGGCGTGGCCTAGGGACCGTCTCTCCTGTCCAGGGTCTCAACCTCCCCAACTCAGTCTTTCTGCCAACCACTGGTCATCTGTGTCCAAACCAATAGAAGCCTGCAATTTCCCCTTCAACACCACTTTGCCAGAAGCATTTTGTGTCCTTAAGAGTCCTGTCCCCGTGGTGGCCCACACTTGTAATCCAGTACTTGGGAAGCTGAAAAAGGAAGATTGTGAGTTTGCAGACAGCCTCAGCTACTGAGTGAGGTCCTCTGCAACTTGGTGAAACCTTATTTCAAAATAAAAATGGGGCTGGGGGTGTAGCTTGGAGGTATAATATCTCTGGGTTCCATTTCCAGTATTGGAAAAATAAAGGGTCCTGTCCCTAGTAACTCTCAGATGACTGGAGATGAGGCGGAGACATTGGTAGTAGACACCTAAAACTAAAACTAGCTGCATATCCTCAGTTGAGCAGGGAAAGAAGAGGAGACAGAAGCCCTCAACAAGGACTAAAATTTCAGAAAGTCACTGAGATTCCCTGTGATTGAAAGTGTTACAGATAACAGACATATAGGACTCAGACAGCCACGTGCATGAATGAATCCCAGAAGTGTGTTAAAAGAATAACCACAGAATGGAAGGGCAATTAAATATTAAGGACATTTATATAATTCATCATTTGTATAATATATCATAATACCAGCTTAAAAGGAAAACCTGATTTTAATAGTTGCTACAGTGTCTTTGGAAACATCCATCATCCTTTTCTGATGAGAGGGAGAGGGAGGGGGAGAGGAAGAGGAGGAGGAGGAGGAGGAGGAGGAAAGAAGGAAGGAAGGAAGAGGCAGAAGAAGAGGAGGGAAGGAAAGAGGAGAGGGTGATGGAGGTGAGGGAGAGAGAAGACAAAACAGGAGGGGAGAGGAGAGAAGAGAGGGGAGAAGGGAAAGAGGAGAGAGCGGGGAAGAAAGTGAGCAGAGAGAGGAAGAAGGAGGAGGAGGAGGGAAAGGAGGAAGAGGAGATGAAGGAGAAAACTTAGTACATAAGGAAAAGGAGGAACCTCCACAATGTGAGAAAAAGGAAAGAAAAGAGATAATTTGGCAAAAAGACTTTTTCCAAAATAAATAAGCAAAACTTCAGTAGCCTTCCTACATATCAAAAGGTAGTCCTTGGAAAGCATAATAGAAAAAAATGTCTCTCTCACAATCATAAACGGCTGGAAAAAAATTAGCAAAAATTCTGCCAAACCCATATGAAAAAATAAACGCATTACAACTCTACTGAGAACTATATGTGTCTTAATAAATGGAGAGCATGCCACATTTTGTGGATCGTGAGACGTCAAGTGATGCTAAGTAATTCTGTAAAATGAACAGCTTCACAATAAAATTCACAAGATTTTTTCTGGGGCGTGGGGGAGAAAAAGAAGACTCACAAGATGGGGCTTGAGTTTCTCCACATAATTAAATATACAAGGAAAGCCAGGAAAGTTTTAATAAGAATGATGAGGGGAATTGTACAACAGATGTTAAAATGATAAAAAAAATAAAACTTCAGTAATGAAAGCCACTTGGTTGTAAAAAGAAAAACCAAAATAGAAAGACAGATCAAGCCAAAATGCAAAGTTTGCAAAAATTCACAAAGAAAAGTAGATGCTAAAACAACAGCAGAATTCAAGAAAAACTGAAATACAGGAGACTCGTTAGCAAGGTTCCGATCAGGTGGACCTCTCCCCCCGCCCCGCTCTTCACAACTTCACAGCTTCTCTGATGGCCACTGGTATGGGGGACAGTAGCAATATCCAGCCAGTGCTGCCCCGTGGCTGGTGGTGACCTTGACTTTTGGGATCTCCAGTGGCCTCAACATATATGTCAACACACTTCTGCAGCATCACTATGGTGTGTGTGTGTGTGCGTGTGCGTGCGCGCGCGTGTGTGTGTGTTTTACTGGGGATTGAACCCAGGGGCATTCTCCCTCCACGCTGCACCTTCTACCCTTTTTTAAATGTTTTATTTTGAAACAGGGTCTTGCTATGCGGCTGAGCCTCACTGAGTCGCTGAGGCTGGTTTCAAACCGGCAACCCTCCTGTCTCAGCCTCCCAAGTACTAGGATTGCAGATGTTTGCCACCAGACCCAGCTCCTCTGTTTGAAAATAACTAGGAGAGTGGAGTGTGAAGTTTCCAAGCACAGAGACAAATGAATACCCGAAAAGGTAGAAATACTAATTGCCCCGATTTGGCCACCACACATTGTATGCATGTGTGGCGATATCCCATCGTGTCCCATAAGCATGCACAAGTACTGCTTGTGAATTTTGAGTAAAAACAATGAGACGTGAGCCGGGCATGGTGGTGCATATTTGTAATCCCAGCATTTGGGAGGATGAGACAGGAAGTTCATGGTTCGCGGACAGCCTCAGCTACTTAGTGAGGCCCTTTGCAACTCAGTGAGACCCATTTTCAACATAAAGAATAAAAAAATAGGACTGGGATGTAGCTTGGAGGTAGAATTGCCCTGGGTTTCATCCCCAGTACCACAAAAACAAACAAACAAACAAAAGAAACTAATAAGACATCTGTTCTTAGAGCTGAAAACAACCTCAGGGAAAAGGCAATGGAGTGGCGACCTGAAGACACAGGAAAGCCCGGCTGGTTTCACTATTTTTTAATTATTATTATTTATTTTATTTTATTTTTTGGTGGTACTGGGGTTGCTGGAAGCCCTTCTACTTCCAGGCTACACTCCTAGACCTATTTTACACTTTTTTATTTTTGGAAACAGGGTCTCTTACGCCAGCGCGGCTGGCTTCGAACCTGCGCGATCCTCCCGCCTCCGCCTCCCAAGCGCGGGGATGACAAGCGTGCCCACCACGCCCGGCTGGTTTCACTATTTTTAAGATGAAAGGATTTGACAAGAGGGACGGGGAAGTGTGGATGGACTTGAAATGGGTGGTTTAAGATCTCAGAGGACGTGGTAGGCAAAACAAAAGAAAATAAATGGAATTGTCCCCGGCTATACTGAGGAAGGGGGCACAGACAACATAAAGAGATGACCCATGATTTCATCTTCCTGTGACAGGATAACTCAACCTAGTATTCACTGCTTGGATCCAAGCAGTGACACCAAAATGTGCTACATTTCCTTGTGAAGGCCCAGGGAGCCTCTCTTCAGCTTCAGGAAGAGCCTAGATTATTTAAAACGCCATAAGAGAGTCTCTACAAGCCCTGCCTGCCTCTCCACACTCCTCCTCAGAGTAACACATCTGCCCACTTCCCCTCCCTGCCAGCACTCGGCTCCCAGCTACAGGTCCTCTGTGAAAACCTCTCCTCCACTGGGTAGCTGGGGAGCTAACACTCTCTGCTGCCAATATTCTATCTCAGGACAGACTTCCTTCTTTGCAAATAGCTTTCCCATGCTGGTTGTATTGTATTGTATTGTATTACGCTATATTACATTATAGCATATCGTATTATAGGTTTACATGTCAAGTTTTGCAGCAGCAGCAGCAGCAGCAGCAGCAGAGACTCCAAACACTCTGACTCGATTCTTATAAAAAGGAATAAGGTAGCACCTACACAAAGACGATTAAAAATTAAAGGAGACAGTATATGCAGTGCACTCAGCCCTGGGCCTAGCATGGGCAAGTTTCAATAAATATGAGCTTTTGTAATTATAATTAAATGCTCCTTTTTAGTGTGTGTGTGTGTGTGTGTGTGTGTGTGTGTGTGTTGGACTAGGGATTAAACCCAGGGCATTCTACCTCCAAGCTACATCCCTAGCCCTATTTTGTTTTTTATTTCAAAATAGGGTCTCACTAAGTTGCAGAGGGCCTCACTAAGTTGGTGAGGCTGGCTCCGAACCTGTGATCCTCCTGTCTTAGCCTCATAAGTACTGGGATTTCAGGCATTCTCCACTAATATCCAGCCTTTTTTGATAGACTTCTACCCCAAGTCCATAGTCCCCCTCAAATCACTGAAATAGCATCAAATCTGTAGTTTGTGCCAGGTGGTTATTTTCTGACACTTTCTGCACATTCATTATAAATGTATACCATTTCTAAGACTTAAGAATAATTGAGCTGGGTATGGTGGCGCATGCTTGTAACCCCAGAGTTTGGGAGGCTGAGACAGGAAGATTCTGGTTTGTGGACAGCCTTAACTACTTAGTGAGGCCCTTTGCAATTCATTGAGATCCTGTTTCAAAATAAAGAATAATAAACCATCCTGGGAGTGTAGCTTGGAGGTAGAATGCTCCTGGGTTCCATCTCCAGTACCACACACACAAAAAAAAAGAATGATTCTCCTTGGAAATACTTGTCAATTACATGGTTATAGTCTTTGTGAGAAGAGCACTGGGTGAATTCCTCTTCAGGATGAGCCAGGGCACCTGGTGGGGCCATCAGAGTCTCACCAATCAGGTACCACTTGGTGCCTCCGATGAGCACACAGGCCTGGGGTCAATCACTTTTATCTAGAACAATCCCAGATGTCCACCCCACTTCCTTTCCCTGTTGACACCATCTAGTCAGTACTGGGATGCCTCTTACAGTCCCGGGGGACATTTACAGGGTGGGTAGCAAGGTTGCCATTGTGTAGGGCTAAGCTTGGAAATGAATATTTTGATGTGGTGACAGGAGGGAGTCATCTGGGGCCTGGTGAGCAGAAACAGTGCTCTGAGGATTTATTCATTTATTTGTACATATTTTTTGGTACTGGGGATTGAACCCAGTACCCAGGTGTATTCTACCTCCAAGGTATACCCCCAGGCCTTTGGAAATAGGGTCTTACTAAGTTGATGAGGGTCTCAATAAGCTGTTGAGGCCAGCTTTGAACCTGTGATCCTCCTATCTCAGCCTCCCAAGTACTGGGATTTCAGATGTACACCACCACACCTATCTGTGCTGAGGATTTAATCCCAGCATTCATCATTCCTTACCCAGGAATTAGCAAAGAAAAGGCTGCTGGCTTAAACCAGGACCGCTCCTGGAGGCTCCCCAAGCGAAGGGGTGCTCCCAAACTATCACACGCAAGCACGGATGGGGCAAGATTGGGGTGCAGTATAATGGCTGGGGGATGCTGATACATGACCTTTGAGCCAGACAGCAGGGGCCAGAATTCAGACCCTGAGCTTTTAGACTCCCGTCTCCTTTACCAAACTGTCAGGCTGGGCTTCTGTCCCTCTGACCTCTGAAGTCTACGCCTCAGGATCATGCTGCAGATCATGGGCTGCAAGAGTTGTGCCAGTATTGGAAAACTGCTCCGGCATTAATTTCCAAAGTGTAAAAAGCAGTCACAGCCTGGGTGCTGTGTAGGCGCTCAGTCGGGGAGGGCGGCAGCTGTTACACTGCAGAGCTCCCTCCGCTCTCTCTCTTTGCCCTTTGTTCTAATGACTAACCTATAGTAAGAATGAAAACGGGAAAAAATAATGCAAAGAAATGAAGGCGTCTAGCCTTAGAATCCCTAGAGACTATTGAAGCCTTTGGCCCTAAAACCTTATGTAGAGGCCATCAGTGCCTCTTTTTACCTCCCTTCTCTGTGACCCAGGCGGGGTATAGGAATAGTAAACTCTGTGTGTTGCTTCAAAGCACCCATAGTTGATGAGCAACCAATACTGCCTAATACAATAGAGGAAGAAGCCAGATCACTGACCCCTGCACTTAGTAAACGCCCTGCCCGGAGACAAGAGGCACCACCTGGAAGAATAATCCTAATAATAAGTTACTAGTCCATTGCCTTAGTAATGCTGATGAGAACCTATCAACACAAAATCTACTGAAAGGCCGGGGAGGTAGAGGGGGAGAGCGCTACTTTCAGGCATGATGCTTTTCTTCTCTTCCCTTTTATTTTCTACTGATTTTGTAATAAAGATTTGTTGAAGCTGCACCAAGCTATTAGTTTTAATTTCCATATTCAACAAATTCTAGTTGAATAAAGCAAAAAGAGCCCACAGCACCATTACGGCCATAACAGGAGAGGTGAGTGACTTTGGGAACAATTTGCAAAGAGAAATTCTGGGGTTCGCTGAACTCTAGGGTGTTGGCGCTGGTAGCTGGGGCCTTTGGGTTAATTTCTGTGGATATATTTAGTTGTCAGTTCTTATCAGAACTATCCAGAGTTTGATGTAAAGGTTGATGGGATGTATTGTCCTGTTAAACAAGACCCCAAGCAACCCCATTTCCTCCCCACTAACTTCAAGTTTGGAAATAGATTTTTCTCCCCATATGTGGCTACAGACACCTGTTAACCTGTCACGTTCCTCTGCCAGCTCAAACTTTGGGCCCCTCTCACATATGGTACACATGTGGACACTGTGACAATGTCTGGCCACCCATAAGTGAGAAGCTTCTGGGTTCCTGAGTCCCTCCAGGCCACCAGTTATGTACAGTAAGAGAGAGGCTGGCACATCCCTCTTAAAGGACTTATGATAAGCCAGGCAGGGTGGCACATGTCTGTAATCCTAGTACTTGGGAGGCTGAGGTAGGAAGATGGCAGATTCAAGGCCAGCCTCAGCAACTTAATGAGACCCTGTTTTAAAATAAAATAAAACCAAACTGGAAGTATAATTAACTCAGAGGTAGAACACCCCTGTGTTTAATCTGCAGTACAAAAATCAAAACAAAAAACACAAACAAGAAAACAAAAAATGAGACCCTGTTTTAAAATAAAATAAAACCAAACTGGAAGTATAATTAACTCAGAGGTAGAACACCCCTGTGTTTAATCCGCAGTACAAAAATCAAAACAAAAAACACAAACAAGAAAACAACAACCAAAACAACAACAACAACAACAACAACATAATCTTTTGACACTACTGGCCATGTGGCCCTCAGGACCCAGGCCTCTGGCACAGAAGAGATGCTGTACCTTTCTGCAGTGAGTCTCTTGCTGGTCTGTTATACACCACGGAAACTTCTCAGTAAAGAACTCACCAGGAAGCTGACTTCATAACCACCCACTGGATCATGAAGTAGACATAGGAAAGAACCTGTTCTCTTCACTCCTCAAACAAACCCACAGAGCGCCGAGCGCTGAGGCCGCAGGCGCAATCCCCAGCCTCGGGGCACACGGCCCCGAAGGAGCAGAGATTGGAACTGTTGAAGAGGACGATGCTTTGGGGTCTCCACATGGGCAGGGGCATCAGGGACACTCCGGGAAGTTGAAGCCAGAACTGGCAGGAGAAGGTGAGGATGGACCAGGGAAGAGTGCATCATGGGAGACAGGCCACCCCTCTGGACGGATGTGGCCTCCTGGGCAAGCACTGCACTGCTGAGCTAAACCCTCAGCCCCATCTTCAGAACTAAAGTGGAGCACAGGCTCCCTGCCAGGTGTGCACAGAAGCCAAAGCTCTGGCAGCCATGGGGGGGGGGGGGGCAGTTTGCAAAGAGAATGTTGGATCAACAGGCAAGAAGGCCAGGCGCTAGGGGAAACTTATGCAAACAGGTGGTAGAAATGAGATGGGAAAGAAGAAATAAAGGAGAGGTAGGAAAGAGGCAGATCTCAGTTTACCCTGAAAGACTGTGCTAAGGCTCCTCATACCCTCTCTCTCTCTCTGGCCAGGCTTTCTATCAGACCTGTCACCCCACGCCCGTCAGCACCACTGTTTGAGGTACTGGTGGGTGTGATACCTGCCGGGGGCAGAGCCCGTAAGGGTTCCCAGGGGTGATCCGTGGGGGAGCTGACACTTTAGAATCCTCATTTTGGCCACAGAGTTGAGAGTCCGGAGAAGGAAGTGGGACAGTGGGGATCAGAGGGCCACTCACTGCTCAGCTGTGACATCCTCGGAGGGGCGTGTCCCCACCCAGGCCTGCCTGAAGCCGAGGCCACTGACCAGCAAAGCGGGTGAGCTTGTCTGGGGTCCCTGTGCATCACGCAGTCTCAGGGCTCTAGGCGACAAGTGCTTATTCTCATTCACTTTTCTAAGTTTAAAAGAAATATGTGGTCGCCGGGCGTGGCGGCGCACGCTTGTAATCTCTGCGCTTGGGAAGTGAAGACAGGAGGATTGCTCAGGTTCGAAGCCTGCTGCGCTGGCTTAAGAGACCCTGTTTCCACAAAAAAAAAAAAATTATATTTATATATATCAGTCTGGGAGTGTAGCCCAGAGGTAGAAGAGTTTCCAGGAACCCCAGTACCACCAAAAAAAATAAAAAAAATAAAAAAACCAAAAAGTAATATGTGGTCATTATAAGGAATGGAATATATATTTGATTTTTTTAGTTACTGGCTTTTGTTGTTAGGAAATGAGATTATACCATAACACTAGTCTGTAATTTGTTTCTTTACATTAAATTATTATCTTTTGAAGTCAATAATAAAGATATACTTTTGTCTTTTAAGAGTTGTATAGCCAGGTGTGGTGGTACACGCTTGTAATCCCCCCGCTTGGGAGGCAGAGACAGGAGGATCGTGCAGGTTCAAAGTCAGCTGCGCTGGCTTAAGAGACCCTGTTTCCAAATAAAATATAAAATAGGTCTGGGAGTGTTGCCCGGAGGTAGAAGGGCTTCCAGGAACCCCAGTACCACCAAAAAAAAAAAAAAAAAAAAAAAGAGTTTTATATATTCCATAGTATGAATATAACAAACTTCACTCAGCCTTTCTCCTATTTATGGGCATCACACAATAACCCAATAAGCGTCTTTGTTCGTACATCTGTTGGATAGAGTCCCAGATGTGAAAGTTTTTATGCATTGTGCCCTATAATAGATACTGCCAAATTATTTTCCAAAGAGTTAGTGACAATTCATGTTTCAGCAGGAATACTCACTTCCCAGCCTCTTCCCCCAAACCAGAGACTTTTTAACATCTGTCGGATCTCAGCCTTTCCATCAGAACTTTACCACTCACCAGTTAAGCACCTTTTCATGTTTTCGGGTTACTGGAATTCTTCTTTATTGGTTTTTCTCTGTAGTTATCTTTCTCTTATAAATTTTCAAAAGCACTTTCTTTACTAGGAGTTTAAAGTCTGTTCATCATATGCATTTAAATATTTCCCCTTATCTATTTCCTGCCACTTTGCAATACCTTTTATCTTAAAAAAATGTCTTATGAAACTAGATGTGTTGATCTTGCCAGTGATAGCCTCTGGGCTGCTAGTGTGGACTAAAAAGTCCTCTTCCACACAAGCTTTCGTAAATAATTTGTTAAATTCACGCATTTGGTTGTAAATGGTTTGCCTGTGCCTGAATTAGTGTAAAGTGAAATTGACCCAATTATGTTATATGGATGTATAAATATGTAACAACAAATCCCACCATTAGGTAGAATCACAATGAATCAATGAAGCAAAGAAATAGCTATTACCATAGGAGAAAGTATAAAGCAAATTGTTCCATTAAAACTACCATGTAGGACTCTTTCAAACCCTTCAAAGAAAGATGAAGCAGAATTTTTTTTTTTTAAAAAGCATCATGTTCTCAATATATTAAGGAGGACTGGCAAAGCCAATAGAAATATTTTAGAGTCTTAGTATTTACCCCTCTCAAACTCATGAGACATGAGCTCCAAAGGAGAGTCGCTACCTAAACTCTACTCCTTGTAAATTAATTTACACTGAAATATTTAAAGCAGCAACTGCCTGACGTCCTTTAGATGTTGGAATCGACACCAGTGAGTCTCATAAAAACAAGGAACCTGGCAGGTGAGCCGAACTGCACTGCGGTCACCACCCTGACAGCATCAGGGCGCTCTGGGGACGCTGCTGAAGAGGTGCTCGGCACACGACTTGGCTTACTAGAGCTGGCTGCAGGAATTGGCCATTGCTATTAAATAAACTTGAGGCACGACTTACAGGGTCACCTTGCATTTTTAATGCGGCCACCTTAAGGCCCTCACCCTCTGTAGACCACCAGTCCCCTAAAGACCTGGACCCTCGTTTCCTTTGCTGCCCTGCCCAGGGTCCCCTCTGTCCCGCTGGGCGCGGCTGAGCACGTACCCAAACATGGCGACCAGCAGGTTGACCAGCAGGATGTTGGTGGACAGCATGTAGATGCACACCAGGGGGATGGTGATCCACTCGGGGAAGCGGGGCAGGCTGTGCTCGTCCAGCTCCACGCACAGGGGCTTGGACTCATTCCCGGTGAAGGTGCAGTGGGAGAAGTCATACGTGGTACCTGCGAGTGGAGAACCAAGAGAATCCTTGAGTTTCCCTGGAGGGGTCACGAGACGTGGCCATGGAAGGCCTCCTGTACTGTTTAAGGCACTATCCTTAGCATCAGCAGGGTCTCCATTCAGCATGTGCAGCAGCTAGCATGACCCAGGACTTCACTGAGATCAAGGTGGAAGAGTAGATGTGCTCTGTGCCCCCGGGAGCTTACAGCCTCCTGGGTCTGCAGGTGACAAAGCACACAGACTTGAAGCTTCACCTGTGAGATAATGCACCAGGTACTCTGAGGGGAGGGATGGAGGTGGTTCATCCAGGAAGACCCAAGAAGGAATGGTCTCTAAACCAAAAGCTGAAGGCTCAGCAGCAGCCAGGCATGGTAGTACACACCTGTAATCCCATTACTTGGGAGGCTGAGACAGGAGGATTGCAGGTTTATCAGCCTCAGCAACATAGTGAGACCCTGTTTCAAAATAAAAAGTTAAGTGGGCTGGGGGTATAGCTTGGAGGTAGTATGCCCCTGAGTTCAATCCCCAGGACCCAAAAGTAAATAAATGCCTAAGGATGAGCGGAAGCAACCATGTGAAGAAATGGAAAGGAGCAGGTGTCCGGCACATCTGGAAGCCCCCACAAGAGAGAAGGTACACAGTGACCAAGCCTGTTGATTTTTACTTTTTGTACTAAAAACAGTGGGAGGCCATAGACTGTCTAAGGCAAAGAAATGACACATGAGGTTCTCTTTACCAAAGGATCTCCCTGGCTGTGGCATAGGCCTGAAGGAGCCAGAGAGGGACGCGGGGAGGTTGGGATTAAGACGCAGGCAGACAGGCGATGGGGTGGCTCATGGGCAGAGGAGAGAAACAGCTGGATTTCAAAGACATTTTTGAGAAAAGGTAAAAAGCTAGCCGATGCCCTGGATCTAGGGATGAAATCAAGGCTCTGAGGTGCATAACCATGGGAAGAGGTCCCAGCTCGTAGGACTTGACAGAAGTATAGTTCCCAAAGGGTGATGGATACCTGTCATTTGGACATGCTGAGCTGTGTTTGAGCAGCCTCTTGGAAGGCAGGAGATATGAAGGTCTGTCTCCAGAGCGTGGGTGGGAGGTGGTCAGGGAGGGGCCCTGCAGGGAGACTGTGCGCTGCCAGGTTGACCCATAATAGATCAGAGAGACAGAAAGATGGCAGCACTTCCCCAGGGCACAGAGCACCTCAGGGGCTGGTGGAGATTGCAATCAGCCTAGCGCTGGATCTTAGAACCCTTTGCGGGACTAACCCTACCCACACGCGGGCTGTTCTGAACACAGAATGCAAACACTTATGGAAAATGTCAAGTACAGCACGCCGATTCGGGATTTTAACCACCAGGCACATCATGGGAAAGGAGCTGCTTCAAAGGTATGGGAAGAGGCTTCCACAGAGAGGCCAGAAAGACCAAAGCAACTGAGGCAGGCAACTCAAGGAAACCATCTGGGTCATTGTCACCATCGGATGGGAAAATGAGAAGCCGAGGCTGTGGCCAGCATCATGACCACGCTTCCCACAGTTTGTTCAAAATGTGAACTCATCCACCTATACCCCATCCTTTCTGTGTGAGCCGGGTGTGGGCAGGTTAGAGCCACCAGCCTGCTCCAAACACGGGCCGGCAAAGAGGGAGTGCTGAAGTTTAAAAGCCAGGCTTCTGGCCGGGCGTGGTGGCACACACTTGTAATCCCCTTGCTTGGGAGGCGGAGACAGGAGGGTCGCGCAGGTTCGAAGCCAGCCACGCTGGCATAAGAGACCCTGTTTCAAAAATATAAAATAGGTCTGGGAGTGTAGCCCGGAGGTAGAAGGGCTTCCAGGAACCCCAGTAACACCAAAAAAAAAAAAAAAAAGTCAGGCTTCAAGATGAATATTTTCTTTCTTTCTTTCTTTCTTTCTCTCATTTTTCCTTTCCTTTTTCTTTTTCTTTTCTTTCGTTCTCTCTCTCTCTCTCTCTCTCTCTCTCTCTCTCTCTCTCTCTCTTTTTTTTTTTGCAGTACTGGGGATTGAACCTAGGGCATTCTCCCACCTCCAGCCCTGTCCTACTTTTTTTATTTTGTCAACAGGGTTTCACTAAATTGCTGAGGCTGGCCTCCAACCCGCAATCCCTATCCTCATGTCTCAGCCTCTCAAGTACTGGGATTATAGGTGTGTCCCACCTAAGACAAGGTCTTGAGGGAGTCAAACCCTCAAATCCTCTCGGGGAGAACCACCTCCTCCCAGCCCTGCGTCCACCTGAGCCACGTCAGCCTTACCATCCACGTCGCTGGGCACCTGGCCGAACATGGCCAGGTAGGGCTCATAGATGACCGAGCGGAAGATCCACCGCCAGCGCTGCTCGTTTTGCCTCAGGATGCCCTGCCTGGCCACGCCGAAAGCCACCATCCACACGGCAAAGAGGAACAGGAAGAAGAAGACATCGATCAGCTGCCGGGGGACAGAGAGCAGAGTCAGGACCGTGTCGGCGGTGCCTGGTCCACAGCTCGGCCACGAGTGGTAGGCTGTGAGGGACTCCAGGGCCTCCCAGGTCCAGGTCAGACAGGATTTTAAAGAATGGCCGTGACCATGTTTGTAATCCCGGCATTCGGGAGGCTGAGACAAGGGGATTGCGGTTCACAGACAGCCTCAGCTACTTAGGGAGGCCCTTCGCAACTCACTGAGACCCTGTTTCAAAAAAAGAATAAAAAATAGGGCTGAAAGTGTAGCTTGGAGGTAGAATGCCCCTAGGTTCCATCGCCAGTGCTGAAAAAAATTAAATAAAAAATGGCCACCATCACCAGAATAAATCCTGACGGATGGAATTTCGCTCATTTGTCTCCAAACCAGTTCAGCACCCCCAGCTGAGGGAGAACCCAGCTCAGGAACAAAGGAGAAGCCACCTGGGGAGGCACCTCCTGTACTTGCATTTTTTTAAACCCATAAATTATTTCTGTACGGGTTTTCTTCTTTTTTTTTCTTTCTTTTTTATTTTCTTAGGGAAACAAGAGCAGTCCTTACTAGACAAAAATGGAAAGTTTTTTAAAAACTTTTTTTGCACACAAAGCCTGACTTCATGGTGACTACTTGCCGCAGATATGCTTTGAGTTTAACCCACAGGCTCAGCCTCAGCACTGGAAAGACCCCTCCAGATGAGCTCACGGGACACCCGCTGAGCCCCAGCCCCTCCCACCTGTCCCGGAATTTAACCTGGGGGTGGGGCAGTAACTGGGGGAAAGTAAGTCTCACTGACAGCAACAGGCAACCGCAATTCCAGGGACCGAATCCTGCCGCCCATCGGTGGAACCCTCGGTGGAGCGGAGCAGGAGAAGCCACGGCGGCAAGAACGCTGCTCTCTTACCATCCTCTGCAACATGATGATCTTGGGTCCCAAATTCCTGCTCACGGTGAAAATGTGGATCAGCCTGAGCGTGAATATGATATAATCCAGGCAGAAAATCACTCGGCCAGAGTACAGAGAGCTTTTATTGGAGGAGTGGAGCCTGCAGGGAGAAGAACACGACTTGGGAGATATCGGCAAAATATTTCAAAGTGTAGGTCTTTTTGTGTGTGTGTTGTGTGGCAGTGGAGATTGAACCCAGGGACATGCTACCTCCAAGCTACACCCCCAGCCGTTGTTTTAGTTTTTGTTTTGAAACAGGACCTCTCACCAGGTTGCTGGGAGTATCCCCAAGTTGCTGAGGTTGTCCTCCAACCTGTGATCCTCCTGTCTCAGCCTCCCAAGTCCTGGAATTACAGGTGCGAACCACCACACCCAGCAGCAAGTTTGGATCTTTTGAAAATTATTTTACTAGCACACTGCAATTATACATCTACCGCACTGCCTCCCCCGGGCCACACAAGTTGTGGATTGGCAGTGATACTTTCTCACGTTGCCACAGTATCGTGTGAACGCTTTCCTTCTTCAGTTCCTCTTTTTCCTTCCCAAATCCCTTCCCACTACTCTACAGGTCTCTCTCTGCTTTGTCTACAGTTCCTTACGTTTTCTATTTCCTCTCTGGCTTCCACAGACGAGGGAAAACATATGACCCTTGACTTTGTGAGACTGGCTGATCTCAGCGTAATATCCTCTAGTTCCATCCATTTCCCTAAAATATGACGTGATTTTGGGGATCTGAGCGAGGGGCGCGGGCCAGGAACACCCCGACCAGCCCAGTCTTGTGCCTTTTTTTCTTGGTGAAAGGCCCAACCCTGAGCTCTCGGAGTTCCCGCCTCCTCAGAACTCAGGACATTCTCCCCAACTCCCCGGCTCACGGGACTTCCACAGAGATGCAGACCAGCCCCTTGAGACTTGACCGTGCCGGCCATGTGACTGCTAACCACCCCTAATGCGTGATTCGAAGCCGCATGTGCTTTCCAACTGGAATGACCTAGGGGTCATGATCAACCCACTGGGGCCCAAATGCTGGGATCTTCACCCCGAGTGTAGAGGAGAGTTGTCTGAGGAAGGAGTTGAGTCTCACCCCCTTCAAATTGGGGGTGCGCACTGGCTCTTTGTGGCTGTAAATATGAACAGGTGAGGCTACTCGGATGTAGCTGTTTGCCTTATCTTGAAGCTGTCTGGGGAAGGTGTCTGCAAGGATGGAGCCCGGGTACTGGGAGTCGTGGCTTGAGTACACCCAGGCCTGTCCTGGGCTTGGCCCTCAGTGGTAAGTTTGGATTTGCTTGTATGATCACACAGCTGGCTGTGGGATGGGGCAACCTGCTGGTAACGGGAAGGGCAGGCTCTGTGGCCAGCTCCCAAGTCAAGATCAAATAAATGCATCTTGGAAGATGATGTGGCCCCTTGAACCAACCTGTAAGACGCTTAGCACCCTCACCCTCCTCTGCCTGCCTCGATTCTCTCCCCAGAGCCTATGAGGACAAAGAGAAAAACTACAGAGAACGCTTGAGAAGCACAGATCACCGCAAGATAGGAGACAATACTTCACACCAACCAAGCTGTGCCTCAAAAAAGCAGAGACAACAGCCTTTTCTGAAAATCTCTACTAGGTAGGCAAAGCAGTTGACCTCCCGTGGCCTTGAAATGTCCAAAGAGCCTTCCCCACTATGTGTCCAAAACGCATGAAAGGGGGGAAGGGCCGTGAGGACTACTTACCGGAACACAATCCCAGCAATGAAGTAAAAGAGCCCCAGTGTGTCCATGACGTTCCACAGGTCGGTAAAGTAATTCACCCCGTTCATGTACCACTGCAGCACAGAGAGAGGGACAGACGGGGCGTCAGCAGCCTGGAAACATCATCTGCTTCCAGCTTTCCTAATTTCTACTCATTTTTTCCAGGTTTGTTTTGAGCCAATAATGTGCCAAGTACACGCTAACACAGCCTCACGCTGTTCTGGGGGACCGGAGAGTGGGTCGGATGTTAGCTGTCCTGCTGTCATGTGTTGCTGGCAAAGGCAAGAAAAAGGATTCATTCATCCTTTCAAGAGGAGCCCGCAGAGGCGCAGTACAACCTAGATGCGCTAATGCAAAACATCTGGGCTACCGTGGACAGTGGTGTAGACTGCACAGTGTACAATTACAGAAGTGGGTTCGCCAGACCTTTGGCATCATAGATTTGTGAACTTATTGTAAATTTTTTCTGGCACATGGTAGGAAAGCATCCCGATTAATGAGAGGATTATCTACTGGAAGAAGGGCCTCCCCAGCAATCCATAAACTGGATTGGGGAAATTCCAGAGTGATCGTAGAACTCTTCTATTTATCCATCCATTCAAAATATATTTACTGAGAGCTGGGCATGATGGCACATACTTGTAATCCCAATACTTGGAAAGCTGAGACAGGATGATCGCAGGTTTGCAGCCAGCTTCAGCAACTTAGTGAGGCCCTCCGCAACTTGGTGAGACCCTGTTTCCAGATTAAAAAAAATAAAAAAGGCTGCAAGTACACCTTGGATAATGCTCCCAAGTTCAATCCCCAGTACCACAAAAATAAATAAATAATATGTGTCATTACTGAGAGCCCACAAGATTCCAAACACTGGAGCCAGGCAGCTGGGACACAAAGGTACTGATTAGATTCAATGTTGATTCTCCAGAATTCACAGTTCCATGGAAAGACAGACATTAAATATGCTTAGAAAGAAATGCAAAGAGGCTTGGAGCAAAGCTAAGATGGAATCCCCGATCAAGCTAAAATACAGAAGCACCAGATTGACCTGTGCCAGCAAGAAACCAACAGCAAAGAAACGCCACCAAACGAACGTGACACATCCTAATCTCCCTGCAGGAACGTGCCTGCCTGAGTCTGTTATTCAGAATCACGTTTCCAACTTTGCCACTGACGCCAAGGCCTGGAGAGGCCAAGGCGCTTGCGGTTCCAAATCTCCATCAGCCACTTCTTCAGACTGGCAGAGGTCCCTGGAGCTCCTATGTGGAGCCACCAGTGCACATGGCCGACTTTCCCAGCATCCCCTAAGGATGGTAAGCAGACAAACAGGGAGTGAAGTCAACTGCCCATGAAGCCAGTGGACACCCGCAGATCGGGGACCGGGTGGGCCATGTGACTAGGGCTCAGAGCTCAGTCAGGAACCCTGGGGAGCGACAGGGGCAGGTGCATGCGCCCTGCCGGGCAGCGCTGATTCCCACCCACAGCTGTGTGTTCTCCCTGTGCCTGGTAAGAAGAGGTGGCTCCACTGGCCGTCCCGGCTGCCTGCTTCTCTTCCCAGTTGGAGGCCGTTAGAAACCCAAGAATCTGCACAACCCAAGCCCAACCTCTCCTGGGACACATCCTGAATCCTGGTCTGAGATAGGTCAGTTCTAGGGCTCCACACACCAGTATAGGGGAAATTTTTTTCTTAAAAAACAAAACAAAACAAAACAGAGGCCTCTTTTCTGAGCAGACTGGCAGATAAGCTGTATGTAAAACACCAGGCCTGTCCTTCAGGGTCTCTCTAAAGATCCAGGGATGCAGTGTGCCTCGGAGTGGAAGGGTGCCTCTGTGAAGGACCAGCACAACTTACCCTATCTTAAATAGACCCCTGCAATGTCTGTTTAGCAGAGCCATGGTGATTTATCAATTCTAATTATACTATTGACTGTCTTAGTTAAAAATCCAAAATTAGCATATTCGCTTCAGCTTCCAGGCAAAGAGACACTGAAGAGCACTGTTTTTTGAGTCCTAGATACAACCTAAGACCAGAAGCTTCCTGTTTTGATTTGTTTCAGAGAAAACGAGATTAAGTCAGCAGCAGGCCTGCCTAACCTATTCTTGGAGGAAACCAATCCATCCAGTCCAAACACAGAGCCTGCGAACAGAAAGGGAAACAGTGACCCCAAGTGTCAGAGTTTTTAACGACAGGCCTCTTCACAGCTCTGCCTGCAGGCTGGCTCAGGGACCACAGAATCAGAGCTGCCCAACACCCCAACAGTAGCACCGGGCTTGAACCCATGCTGCTGGCAATAACACAAGGCACTTTTTTTTTTTTGCAGTAGGGGCTAGAATCCAGGCGCATTATACCTCTGAGTTATACCCCCAGAATTAAAAAAAAGAATTTTTTAATTCTTTCTTTTTATATTTATTTATTTATTTATTTATTTATTTATTTATTTATTTACTTACTTACTTATTTTGCAGTACTGGGGATAGAACCCAGGGCATTCTACCTCCAAGCTACACCCCCAGCCCTATTTTTTATTCTTCATTTTGGAACAGGGTCTCACTGAGTTGCAGAGGTCCTCACTAAGTAGCTGAGGCTGGCTTCAAACCTGCGATCCTCCTGTCTCAGCTTCCCAAGTACTGGGATTACAAGCATGCGCCACCACACACAGTTACACAGGGCACTTTTTTAGGCAGGATTTCTGAATTATTCAAAGTGTTAGTTCAGAGAAACACTGGATTCAACATGGCAACTGTGGGATACAGCGCATCTCAGTAGCCATAACAAATAAAATTCAACTACCAAGAAGACATCATCTTGACAAAAAAGAAAAGGAAGATACTAATAAACAGCTTAACAAAAGCACAAAAAAAAAGAGAACCACGCTGGAAGAAAATCCCATACTCTGAATGTGAGATCCACTTCAAAGAGCCTGAGTGCATGACTGACCTGGTGTGGCAGCCGGCGACATCACGGGCCTCTAGCTCGAACCACGATTGCCAGCTCTGGCTCCAGCTCCATACCCCCAAGAAATCCAGACAAGTAATCCAAGAACTTGAGTGCAGAGAGTGGGGGCAGTGTTCCAGCATCTTAAGCAACCAGCACCGTGCTTTGGGGATGCAGAAAAAGATCCAAAAGCCCGTGCATTCTCCAGAGGCGACACCTGCAGTGGCGCACTGTGCTCTCCAGAGACCCAACCCACAGGACAGCAAGGTAAGTGTTGCTGTACTAAGCCAACCATCCAGAGGAGCCACAGGGACCCCAGCAGGCAAAGATCTGGCAGCTCATCCCGAAAGTAGTCTAGTTAGAACCTCCAGAGACACAGGAAAAGCCCATAGTGCTCAGGGCACGGTGCCTGCACAGGGTCACAGGTGGTCACTCCAAGACTACACTGGATGCCCTCTGCCAGTGCAAGTAGGGAGGTGCAGGCCCAGGGCCAAAAGGCACAGAGCCCAGGGTCGGAAGGCGCAGAGCTAAGAGCCTGAAAGCACAGAGCTGAGGGGCTGAAAGCGCAAAGCACAGGGGCTGAGATTGCAGAGCCCAAGGTGGAGAGCACAGAGCCAGGGCTGGAGGGTGCGGAGCCCAGGGTCAAAGAGAATAGAGCCTAGGGCCATAGAGAGCAGAGCCCAGGGCTGGAAAGTGCAGAGCCCAGGGTGGGAAAACACAGAACCCTGAGCTTAAATGGACTCATTAACAGTGACACCAACACCCTGACACCTGAGCACAAAGCTGTCAAAGGCTAGAAAGGGGCATAAACATTCATAAAGTGGGTCCAAAAGCTGACAATAGGTTACAGAGCAAATGAGAGACATTGGAATATACTCCAGAATCTACCAGTGAACAGACACAGATATTATATGGGATGTGCCCTATATATGTAAATTATCAGGACTGCTGTTTTTTTTCTTTCACACTGTCTGTTTTTTCTTCTTTTTCTTTTGGTGTTTTTTTTATAATTGTTAGTTTTTGTAACTTGTCTTACTTTATGCAAGTTTGTTCCCTCCCTCTTTGCTTTTACAAGCTTCCTCCCTCTAGTCTATCTACTCTCTTCTCTCAAAACATTTTTTTCTTCCTGTATCTCCCTGTTTTATATTCAAGCTATTTCATATCTCCATGCCTGAATACTCTGTACTAATTATAAGAATCCTACTATCTAACCTTCTCTCATTCTCAACCGGATACTACCTTATTATACTTAATTTCTTACTTAACTTAATCATATCCTCTATTTTACCCAACTCTTATACTCATCACCCCAGCTCCTCCCCCCTTACCAACCCTCACCATTAAAAAAAAGCACTGCTTACCCATGTACAAACCTGCTGACAACTCTAAATCCCTACTGCTAAGATTGGATCAGACAGATTATCCACAGAGTCACACACAAAAAGAAGATGCCAAGACATCAGAAAAATAAACCCGGGAGCCCTGAAAATATGAGAACTAGGAACAATGAGGAAATAAGGGAAATCACAAATACTGACCTACAAGAAATGCAAGAAGGAGAATTCCAAATCCTGATCTTCAATATGAGGAAAGGCCTCACAGAAAGTGTACAGAAAATGAAAGAGGAAATTGAGACATTAAGAAAGAAGCAGAAAAAGGCCTGGAATGAAATAAAAGAGTCAAGAAATGAAATGAAGACAGCAATAGGAAGAAATTCTGGAAGATTAGATGGAAAACAGAATATCGCTGTTAGAAGACAGTTCACTTAGAACTGAAAGTACAGTCAATAGCATACAGAAGACATTTCAACAACAAAACCTAAACATCCAACAACTATGGGACAACATGAAATGTCCTAATTTATGGATAAAAGGCTTTGAAGAAGGGATAGAGGCACAGAACAAGGGTATTCATAATCTCTTCAGAGAGATAATTTCAGAGAATTTCCCAAACATGGAAAGAGACTTGGACATACATGTATAGGAGACACACAGAACACCATTAAGACAAGATAAAAGGACCTCCCCACACCATGTAATAATCCAAATGGCCAACATAGAGGCTAAGGAAAGAATCTTAAAAGAAGTGAGAATAAAAAATAGGTGACATACAGGGAAAAAACAATAAAAATCACTCCAGTCTTTAAAACCCAAGCCATGAATGCCAGGAGAGACTGGGATGACGTAATACAGACCTTGGAAGAAAACAACTTCCATCCAAACTTTTATATCCAGCAAGGTTATTATTAAAATTTGATGGAGAAACAAAAGTGTTTCAAGATAAGCAGAATCTCAAAAAAATTATGACTATAAAGCCAACACTGAAAAAAATACTTAAAGAAATAAAGAATAAAAAAGAAACAAATTTCAGGACCAGAGAAGAGATGAATTTGATCAGCAGGGCAACTAAGCAAAGAAGAAATAATAATTTTATCAAACAGAAGATAGAACACAAAATGGCAGAAAATAAAAATCATATTTCAATAATAACTCTGAATGTCAAAGGACTTAATTCACCAATTTAAAGACAAAGACTAGCAATATGGATTAGAAAACATTATCCAAATATATGCAGCATGCAAGAAACTCACCTTACAGCCTAAGACATTCATAAGCTGAAAGTAAAAGGATGGAAAAAGATATATCATGCCAATGGAGAGCAAAAACAAGCAACGGTAGCAACGCGGTTATCCAACAAAATAGACTTTACGCTAAAACACATCAGAAGAGACAAATGAGGGCACTTCATTTTATTAAAAGGAACAATTCACCAAGAAGATATAATAATAGTAAATGTTTATGCCCCAAATGTGGGTGCACCCACATTTGTAAAACAAACCCTTCAGGACATCAGATCTCAAATTGACCCAAATACCATAATATCGGGAGACTTCAACACACCACTAATGCCACTAGATTGATCATCAAGGCAAAATATGAGTAAAGACTCTTCAGAACTAAAGAAAACTATAAACCAAATGGACTTAATAGACATATACAGAATATTGCAATCAGGAACAGCAGAATACACATTCTTCTCAGCAGCCCATGGAACCTTCTCCAAAATAGGTCACATCCTGGGCCACAAAGCAAGCACCAGCAAATTCAAAATATGTAATATAATTCTCTGTATCTTTTCAGACCACAATGGAAGGAAAGTAGAAATCAACAGCAGGAAGACCAAAAGAAACTATTTAAATACAGAGATATTGAATGATATACTATTGAATGATGAGTGGGTAAGATCAGAAATAAGGGGAGAAATAAAGAAATTCCTGGAAATAGGTGAAAATAGACATACAACATACTAAAATCTATTGGGCACTTTGAATGCAGTGTTAAAAGGAAAGTTCATAGCATCAAGTGCTCACATAAGAAGAACAGAGAGTTGCCAAGTAAACAATCTAATGACACATCTCAAGGACCTAGGAAAAACTGCAACAGTAAAATCCCAAAGCCAGCAGAAGGCAGGAAATTATTAAAATCAGAACAGAAGTAAATTAAATAAAGAATAAAAAAAACAATTCAAAGAATCAACAAAACACAAAGCTGGTTCTTTGAAAAGATTAATAATATTGACAAACCCCTGGCTAACCCCAAAAAAGAGAATCAACTCAAATCATTAAAATCAGAAATGAAAAAGGAGAGATCACCACAGACAGTAGGGAAATTCAAAGGATTATCAGAAACTATTTTGAAAACTTATACTCCAATAGAATGGAAAACATGGAAGAAATCGATAGGTTTCTAAGCACATATAACCTACCTAAACTGAACCAAGAGGACATAGCAAGCCTAAACCAACCAATAGCAAACAATAAAAAATAAATAGAAACAGCAATAAAAGGTTTGCCATCAAAGAAAAGCCCAGGCCCAGATGGGTTTTTAGCTGAATTCTACAAAACTTTCAGAGAAGAACTAATCCCAATACTTCACAACTTGTTCCAGGAAATCAAAAAAATTGGAATTCTCCCACTTTTTCTATGAGGCCAGTATCACATTAATAACAAAACCAAATAAAGATACCTCAAGAAAAGAAAATTAAAGACCAATATCCTTGATGAACATAGATACAAAAATTCTAAAAAAAATACTAGCTATACACATTCAAAACCATATAAAGAGAATTGTACACCAAGACCAAATTGGTTTCATCCCAGAAAAGCAAGGGTGGTTCCACATACACAAATCAATACATGTTATTCACCACATAAATAGAACTGAGAACAAAAACCACATTGTCATATCAAGAGATGCTGAATGTCCATCATCTCTAACTGGCAGAAAGCTCCATTGGTACAGATATTTGTCTTTTTGTCTCATTGCTATATCTCCAGGGTCTAGGACAGTGCCTGGGACACAGCAGGTGTACAGTAAACACTTGTTGAAAGACAGCATGGTTGAATAAAATGTTTGCCGTTAGCTAAGATGTGTCTCCTACATCCTCCATCCAGGCCAAGCTCTGCCTTCCAAAGCCACCTAGAATAAGTCCTTTCTCATGGCTTCATGGTTTCTTTAGATGCCCAAGGGAACCAAATGACCCTTGGCCTTGCCTGGAAGCTTCTGTCTCTTGATGAGTTAAGAGGCAGGATCAAGGAGAAGACTGGCAAAGAAACATGGAAGAGGATGAAGGGTAAAAAAAAGCAGAAAAAGGCCTTCAGATTTTTTTTACCAACTATTCTAAGAAGAGGCACCAGGGTCGTCTCTGCTCAGAAAGATGCTGCTGAGCCTCTTCTGCTCCCCAGTTCTGGTCCCTGGAGCCTTACCATGGCTACCCAAAGGATGCACAACTCTTAGGTAATTTAGGAAGTGCCTGCTGTATCGTCCCTTTATTAAACACACGCTTACACAGTGAGGACACCATCCCCTGCAAACCCCTGAGGATCAGATGTAAAACGTCCAAACCAACTCTCACTAAAACAGCACATGTCAGCAACTGCAGGAGCTCAGAGGAAGTACCCCCGTGGAGTTGACAGATAAGGAATTGACTCAGGTCCCTGTGAACAGCATCTCCCTGCTAGGCTCGGTGACCGCCTACAGCAGAAAATGTACCCTCAAAGTATCATGAACCAGAGGTTGGAGAAATCAAGTGATTTCCTGTATGCTACTTTGACTTGCAAGTCCAGCTGCGTTTTCTCCTCCCTCCATCCCTCTCTTCATGACTCCCTCATCCCCGGCCTGCGCAGTCCTGTTTAGCTGTGGAGTCTCCTGCAGCTCAGCTCCGCTTCTCCAACAGGATGTCCCTCCCTCTAGGGCTGCCTCGCAGTAAGTCAGAGAATGGCCAGGAATGAAGGACAGTGGCTGAGAGAGCCTTGGGGAAGGTGTGGATGGTTGCTGTGGAATTGCTGCCCCAGCCTGGAGTCCTACCCCCAGTACCTACATTGTGACCTTTGTGGGCCCGGTCATTGCAGGTGTCACAGAGTCAAGATGAAGTCACACTGAAGCAGAATGAACTGATCCAATATGACCAGTGTCCTTAGGAAACAGGGAAACTGGGACACAGAGAGACGGGGAGGGCACCGTGAGGAAATGAGGCCAGACGTCAGTGTTGTGTCAACAGAATGGGGGCTGGCAAAGATTGACCTAGGGCTGTCAGACGCTCTGAAGAGACACAGGACCATCTTCTTCTCCTTCACAGCCTCAGAAAAAACCATCCCACCCACACCCTCGTCTGGACCCCAGCCTCCAGCGCAGTGAACTTGTGATATGTAAGTCAAAGCCTGCTGCTCTGTTACAGGAGTGTGGCCTTGCCAGGCAGTGCATGGGGCTGCCACAAGACTGGCCCGAAATTACAGAGATGCCCTAGTGCACAGCAGCAGTGCCCCATCCTGGAGAGGGCTGCCACTAGACAGAACGCCTGATCTGACAGGTAAGGCCTGGGCTCAGGTTTTGGATTCTGTGGTAGAGAGAGGGCACTATAAACTATAGAGTCCAAGAAACTGAAAAAAGCCTGACGAATAATTCACATAACTTCTCTGAAATCCACAAGGAATATAGTACTGGGATTGTAAGCATGCACCACCACACCTGACTAATATAAGGCTTTAAAACAGGGTCATCTGGGCACAATGATGCATACCCATAACCCCAGAACTTGGGAGACTGAACAAGAGGACCCCAGATTCAAAGCCAGCTTCAGCAACTTAATGAGAACCTGTTTCAAACTATAAAGGGCAGGGTGTCGCACCTTCTTCCCATTCTAAAATTGACCAAGGCTCGTTTTAGCAGGAATGCTGCATGGCAGACATTCCCAGGAAACGGCACGTGACATCTCCTTCTGGGGAATAGTATTACACATGGGTATTTTGGAATTTTTTGAAATTGACCTTGTTACCAAAGAGGTGCCTGACACTTACGTTATTAATGACCCCAAATTGTTTAAAATAATTCAAGATTTACCCCATGAAGCTTTAACATTTATGTACAGGTTTCACTTAAATTTCCAAATGACCAACCTAACAAAAATTCTATAAAGACTCAGACAATCACAAGCAAAACAAGCCTTAAAGGCAACTGATCCTCCCCAGGCTTTTCCCAAGCAAATATTAACAATAAACCTAAAACAGAGCCAAGGCAAGTTGTTCCCACCGTCATGAGTTCTGGGCGGCCAGCATATGTAATCAGAGGTAGCCTATGGCAGAGTGCCTACTGACCCCCAGTAACCCTACCCCCTTGGTCATACACTGGGTACATGGACAGCTGCAGAATAGATGGGTACCAGGCACAGCCTTGGGACATGGGAAAGTATGAAACGTTCCTCTCCTCAGTAGTGCCTATTGATTAAAAAACAATGATGTACATCAATCAGAGATTTTAATGCTTATTATAGGACAGTATTATGATATTACATTAGTAGTTAATAATAAACTTCTGATCTTTTCCTTAGTTGCTTGTAAGAGGAAATGTTCCCTTAAAAAAGAAACTGGCCGTCTGTCACCTTGCCTTGATGTATTAGTTCTTTGTATATTTACTGATGTATTAATTCTGAAAAAAATTGTAGGAGTAGAATGTAGCCAAAAAAGAAAGTATAAAATGCTTGCCAAAACTGAAAGTAAGGAGAGCAAAAATAGAAAATAAAGAGAGCAGCTTCACTCTCCATTGAGTCTGTGTGCTGTTTCTACACCGAACTTCGCTGACTCCTCACCCCACCACTCGCGGGCCCCAACTCCTGCTAGGGCTGGACCCCAGAAGCAGGGGGCATAGGTCAGTGGTAGAGCATCCCCGGGCTCAGTCCTCAGTTATACACACAGAGAAGCAAAACAACATCAACAACAACAAAAGCAGTGTCACTGTGACATGCTGGTCACTAGAACGTTCTTCCCTGGCACGTTGTCCCAGCTACCCTGCCCCTCGGGAGTGGTAACAGAAGGTACACGAGGTCTCCTGATGATAGTACCTGCTTTGTGGACCTCGACCTCTCTCTCTCTCTTGAACACTTTTCCACTCCTGACTAATCCATCTCCCTGAATCAACATTAGGCAGAGAGCCAGAACGCATCGCCGAGAGACCTCACCAATTACCAACACTGAAAACGCATGCCCAGGGTCATGGGCTACCACGCAAGGAGAACTCTTATTTGGGGGAAAATACTGGCATTTGAACTCCAGAAATGGCTCTGCTCCTCTTGGTATTTGGAAGGCACCACCCAATGAACACAGGAGGAGCCTGGCGCCCAACATGCGGCCTCACCTGTCTCACTTCATCGCAGAACAGGACGAAGACCAGGGCATAGAGGATGAGCTCGGGCGTGTGTGGCACAGAATGGAAGTCCATGAGCAGCACGTAGGCAAAGAGCAGCAGGAAGGCGATGTAGAAGACCACGTTCCAGGAGAAGACCACGAACGGGGAGGTGAAGAAGGCCACGTAATACCACAGGAGCCTCTTGTGCTTGTCCACGGGCTTCTTCCTGGATGGAAAAGCAAGGGAAGCATCAGCATCCTGGCAATGCCCCCGGGCTCCAGCCCTCCCTCCAAACACAGGTGCGGAGCCAGGACTGTGTTCTAAGACTGATGGAATTTTACGTGGCCATAGAGACAAACTAAATTATGTCATTTCCAGGAAAATGGATGGAACTAGAGAATATTATGCTACGTGAGATCAGCCAGTTTTCAGAAAGTCAAAGGTTGTATGTTTTATCTCATGTGTGGGAAATGGTGAAAAATAATAAACAAAAGGGATTTCAGATAAATGGGGAAAGAGACCAGTGGAATAGTGGAAGGAGATTGTAAAGAGAGCGATGGGGAGGGGAAAACCAAAGAGTGAGGGAGGAAACAGTTCAAATAATGCTGCGTCCATACATAAAGTCCTCACTACCAATCTCACTAACACGGACAATGGGCAGAGGTGAATCGGAGGGAAATACACCAAGTCTGTGGGCATGTAAAAGTGTATTTTTAAAAAGTTGACCTGGCCCAAATCTAACCTTTGACAATTGGAGATTAACCCCTGTATTAAAGACATGCCCTCACATCTACCTGTAGAAATCAACCCCAGGAAAAGCTGGGAAGACGTCTGACCAAGTGCACAGGTGCCACACTGAAGGTCCTATGTTCTAAGTCTTACAATCTTTAACATGAGAGCTCAAATGTGTGGGTGCGCAGACACGCAAACACATGCTCACACACAGTCGTGTGCCTGGGCTCATACCTAAATGACACAAAGCCACAGCCCACCAAGGGTATGATAAACAGACACAGGATAATCTTCCAGTTCTTGGTGTCTCGGGAAATCTCTCCATACCATTGCTTGGAAAGAAAATTCTACATGGGAGAAAAAAAAAAAAAAAAAAAAAGAAGAAGAAGGCAAAGCCCAGAGGCCTCATTAATGCAATTGTATGGGGGATAGTAGGTGCCCTTTCTTTCTAGCCCCCACATCCTCCCCAAAGTATGTAACACTCTGAATTAATGACCTTATTCTTATTCATGTAAGACACCTGGATCCTGAGGGTCTCTGAAGAAACATTGTAAAATTCTGCTTGATTTTAAGTCTTTTCTAAATTGAGTGATATGAGCTTCGAAATAAAGATTGGGTGAGCGCTAATTCAATAAACATTAATTTTTAACCAACTCTGACTCCCACTACGTAAGCTTAAACAAGTATCCTTTTAGCTCTTTTCTCTTTAATGATGACAAATTTTCAGGCATGACCAAGCTTCTCTGTAGGGTCCCCAAGGATTCCTTTCTGGAGGCAGATGGGTCAGGCTCCTGTCGGAAAACTAAAGGGAAGTCAGGAAGGGAGGGCCAGGGTCAATTCAAGCTGAAATGCCACTAAAAAGCTTTCCCCAGAATGCACCAGCCACTGAAGGTAGGGCGGGAGGAGTGTCAGGAAGGTGAGAATTAGAAAACCCACTGTGCCTCTAAGAGCCAAGGGTTAGCGCAGCCCTGAGCACTTCAAAGGAACCACGGCACTCACAAAACAGCCGGACGATCAGCAGGGCCTGGTGTGTCTGGGGCGCAGAGCAAAGTGAGAGCCGGGGCCCTCGGTGCTGCCTGGAGGGACTGGGGCTGGCCTACCATACCCACAGCTCTGGTGGGGGAAGCATCTCCTGAGAGCCCCCCGCTCAGGTGGGCAGGCTGGACTAGAACAGACCCAGCAAGCAATGGGTGGTGGGCAAATACCACTGGGATGGCGACACTGATGCAGGTTCTTGGGGTCTCTGGGGTGGGTCCCCAGCAGGATGGGGGCCCAGTAGCACACAGCATCTGCTTCCTCCCTTCCCCATGTGGCTGCCTTCACAGGGACTTCTGGGCTCACCTCTGGAACACAACACCTGCATTCAAATTCTCTAGGGCCTACATCAGTGATGGAGGGGGCAGGGTGGGCAAAGAGATAGGTAACACCCAGCCTCCCTCACCAGCATGCCAGGCCATCACCCAGTGGCCCCACTGCCCCCCCCAGTCCCAGGAAGTAGCAGCCCTGTTTGTGCTCCACCCTAGGCAGCAACCCAACTATAGGAAGCACCCACCCCCACCCCAATCCAGCCAACAGGGGCTCCTGTGGGCCTTGCTATGAGATCCTCAGTGAACATTAGTGACCTGGCATCTATCATACCCAAACCCTCAGGACTTGTGAGCTTGGACAGGAGACCCAGCTGGCCTCCTCAGGGCCCCGAGATCTGAGACACCAGCAAGATGGGCCAAGGCAGGGCAGTGTGGCCTGCCAGGACAGTCAAATGGGCCGCCTAGGTTCATCACAACTCCCTACACTTCAGCAGAGGCCAGAACAGAATAGCAATGTCTGCATGCCCTCGTCATAGCTCAGCGCTCCCACTGAGTCCAGGTCCCTCACAGTAGCAAGCAGATATGTTAATCAGCTTTCGTTACTATCACAAAATACCTGAGAAAATCAACTTGTTCCTAAACTCCTTGCTACTTGTTGGCTGCCTGGAATGTCTGCGAAGAAAGAGACAACCCACACAAAGTCAAATCCCAGTGCCACTACTTCCTAGCGGTGCGAGCAGGGGGAACCTTCCAGAACCTCTGTGAGCCCTGAGCCCCCATCAATGAGATGGAATGACACTTCCTCCACCAGCCCTGGCACAGAGTCTCTCATCAAACCCTCCTGACAACTCTTCCCTAGGACCACTCCTCTGTTCTTTTTGCACAGGGAAAACTAAAGCCAATCATCGCACACCTAGTCAGAGTACGGTGAATTGAGATCCAGAGATCCAGCCCATAAATTCAGTGCTACACCCTTTGTGTTGTGGAAACTCAAAGAAAATTCTTCCTCGCCCCCATGGTTTGGATCTTGAATATTCACTGAGGGCCACGTGTTAAAGGCTTGGTCCCCAGCTTGGTGCTAATGGGAGGAGCTGGAGCTTTGTGGGAAGAAGGATGTCAGTAGAGGTGTGCCCCCATCCTGCCACACTGTCACACCTCACCACAGGCCTGAAAGGGACAACTCGCCATCGACTGGGAGCCAAAACATTTCTCTTTACAAGTTGATTTTCTCAGGTATTGAGTTACAGTAACGAAAGCTGATTAACACACCCCCATATCATCGCTTGAAGCAAGGATCTCTGCCTACATCCTGCCATTGTGTGTTTTGTCACCCAATCACCCTTGCTAAGACTATGGGACTGGAGCAGAAGGTTTGTTTTCAATGTTAATTTTAATGCTACTAGTGGTATCTGACGTCAGGACCTATTTCTGAGCATGTGGTTCGGTGGCAGCATTGCTTACCTGGACCCCAGGCTGGGCGATGAAGTGCTGGTCGGTGGCCTCCACGGCCAGCTCCAAGCAGTTGCTTCCACCCCAGGCTTCACAAGAGTAGACCAGCAGCTGCTCGGCCAGGTCTTCATCGCTGCTGTAACACTCCGTGAACAGCTCTGTGTTGTCACCAGAGAAGGAGGCTAGAGGCAGGGCTGGCCCACAGGGGAGCTGGCCTCTTCCGCCCCAGTCACCCCTGAAGCCATGCACAGCTTGACATGAGAATCAAGACTCATGAAGATAAAGCCATCAGGACATAACTTTACTGAACAAACACTTTCCTTGGGTACACTGTAGCCAGCCGAGCTCGGCTTGACAGTGGGTAACAACTGATATTCATGCCTTGGACACAGGGAGCCTCCCTCAGTGGGTAGCTCAGTCTGGGTGCAGGCAGGAGAACTGGAGACCCTTTGCCTCACCCACTTTTAACCAGGACAGCCCCCACCCCCTTCATCCTATTTTCTGGGTTTTCTTGATAAGATTATTTGCAGATAAGTCTGTGTGAAAATAATACCACTGCCATAACAAAAGTAAAAAAAAAAATGTAAGCACACTTGAAGATGCTTACATATTATACTTACATATTATTAAGATGCCTACATTTATAATGTAGGCATCTTAATAGTGTGCTTGAATTTCAAAACTTACTGGCAAAGAGACTGGAGCACAGAACCTCAGAGGTAATGTGTGTGTGTGTGTGTGTGTATGTGTGTGTGTGTGTGTGTGTGTGTGTGTGTGTGTGTGTGTGAGTGACTGGGGATTGAACTCAGGGGCATTTTACCTCTGAGCTATACCCCTAGCCCTTTTTATTTTTCACTTGAAATAGGGTCTAAGTTGCCCAACCTGACCTTGGATTTGTGATCCTCCCAAGTGTTGAGATTATAGACTTCTGCCATTGTGCCTGGCTCTCAGAGGAGATTTTAAAGTCAAAATATTAGGAACCATGGCCTACCTGAACTCACCCCCAAATGACCACTCTACCTTTGAGATGTTAATTTGTTCAAATAACTAATTGCACATCTCCTTTCTAATACAAAGCTAAACTCATAAGCATTTTTACATGAGATAAGACAGTAGAAGAGGGTGTAATGCAAACATCACATGGCAAGATCACAGAAAGGGAAGACATGAGCGGCCCCAGGTCTCTGCTGTCCAGTGACAATCACATTGTGGCTGATTTCTCACACTGATGAGTGGTTCTGTCCCCTCAAGAAGGACACTGGCAGCCTTAATTAGATTGTATACCAGGGACAGTGAATGGCCCCTCCAGAGTCATCCCAGCAATGCCTCCTGCCTCTTCTGTTCCAGATAATGAGTGGCCTCACCCACAGCCCTGACAGAAGCTCTGAGTCTCCCAACTTCAGGAAGCTGCAGGGCAGCAATGCCAGCCCCCACTGGAGTGGCCCCATGGGGCACCGAGGCATGGGAACCTGGCTGCCTCCTTTGCATTACTAGCAAGCCAACTCTGCATCCAACCCAGGGGTCTGTCTGAAGCCTTCTGGTAGCGTATATGTACATATGAAACCAGCAGGCTAACTTGTTAGTTAGCAAGTCAAGGAAAGTCTTAAGACTTGTTACAGTGTCTTAACAGCATCAAAAAAAAAAAAAAAATTACACCAAAGTCCCCTGAGATGCCGGGTTACTTAGACCAAGCCTGGGTGTGACCCTGGGTAGCTGCAGAATCAGAGAGCCCAGGACTCCCACATGCATTCTTGGAAAGTAAGAAAGTGCCCAGAGTCCGAGGCCTGTGTACAGCGTCAGCCTGTATAGCCCGAGTACACCTCTCACCTCAGCTCCCTGCACACCCCTGGCATCCCCGTACGGGAGACTCACCCACTGCGCGGGTCTCGTATTCATTGGCCAGCTCCTCTGACTCTCCAGCGGCATTGATGTCGTTCTTCACTTTGGCCAGGGTCTTCAGAAGCTTGCTGGCTCCCAGGGCTGCAAGAGTGCAGCCCCTGGTCTTTCCAGGAGGTAGAAATTTTTAGTTAAATTTATAACCCCTTGCAGTAGTCCAGTCAACATTAACAACAGACAATAAACTCAGAGCAAGAGCAAGAAGCGACCAAGTCTCATCTCTGTGGTGTTTCAAAGGGGAACTAGTGATGGGCACAAAAATGGCCTTGAACCCGAATTTGTTCACTTGTGGACAGGAAGCACCCTGAACCTCAATATACTCACAGTCTCTAGGAGCAGGATTGTCATTCAAAGAGGAGCGATCAAGGTAGACACCATGAGAAAATCACAGTAGGACCAGGGAGCAAAGGCCTCACTAACCCACTGTCACAGAGTTATCATCTTGTCACAAAGAGCTCAAAATCAAGAAAAGTGGATAAGGACATAGGGGGCCTGAACAGTGTCGCTGGTGAGTCTCTGCATGTGAATGTAATATTCAACCTGCAATTTTACACTCTAAAGAGATGTAGTGCAAGTGTCCGTAAACAAATTTACAAAAGAGCCTGTTATAGGCTACATCACAAATGGAATTCCCAACACATTGTCCAGGGCAGAACTTTTACAATCCCTACTTCCACTCCATAGTTCAATGAAGTTAGAAAAAAAATTAAGTAAAATTGAAATCCTCATCCACTTGAGAACCAATCACACACTTACACACACCTGAGAAGCAGGCACCAGGAGGACTACCCTGTCCCCCACCCAAGCATGATCACCCCTCTCACACACACCTCCATCAACAAGCTAGCAGAAGTGCCGCCATGCTCAGCTGACACGAGCATCCCATCTTACTGATGATGCTGGAGATTCGACAAGAGAGCCTGGGGTGGCCGGAGCTGCGCTAACAAAGCATGCATTCGCTGTTCATTCAGCATGGGCCTGGGCATGTATTTACCTGTTCCCAAATGACTTTGGAGAGTTCCTTCTTGTTCTGGAGAATAGCCCAGATGAAGAGAGCTTGCAGGGGGTGCCGGGTAATGAAAGACACGTCCTAGGAGAGGTCAGAGCGTGTGGTCACTGGGTGCAAATGGAAATCGCTCTAAGACTGCCACTCTCACAATGAAAGCAGGGGGCCAGGAAGCCCACGGAGAGCGCCCGCGTTTGGAGGGCTCTGTGGCTTTGTGGATGAGTCCATTTTCACAGCAGAGGGATGTGGTTTTCATCTCTGCAACTCACCAGGTGGTATAATTTGACATAAAATCTTTCATCTCTCATAAAAGACACGCTACTACTAGATGGAAAGGAATAAAGACTGAAAGTATGTGCTGAGAGCAATTTTAAAACTGAATGCCTTCTGACAGGCAAAAGAGAAAGCAATTCCTTCTCATTATATGAATCTATTTCTCATATAGGAAAAAGATCGTTTCAATTAAATTCTAACGTTTCTGTAGTTGAGGTTCAATTATCACAACATAAAATGGGCTGGTTTCTTTGCTCTTGTATTCAAAGATTCGAGTCCTAATACATCAGTTAGAATCCCAGCTTGTATTCAGGATTCTATAACTCCCAAAGGAACATTTTCAGATAGACAACAACTAAATGAATGTATTTCTTTTCTACTTCCCATCAGGTTTCACCAAGGTCTAAAATGCGTGAGGTACTGTGCTCCAGCGGGCTTTAACATAAATAGTGTCAAACAGAAGCTCTCTAAACATGTCCAGTTCCTGCAAACACCTAGCTTGTTCAGATTTTTTTTAACTTATATATGTTAAATGTCCCCAAATTATAAAAGATAATGGCCTATTCTGGGCTTTCCTAGAAGCAATCCTGAGATAAGAATTTAAGGCAATAGTTTATTTGGGAAGTGATCCCCAAAATACCAATAGGAAAGCGGGAAAATGAGGTCCAAAACGCAAGCAAGCAACGGAAGGCACATTATCAAACAAGTTGTCATGGTAGGTTACCAGAGATGAACTCCACCAGGAAATTCTAGGTGCCAGATTACATGCTTCAGGCACACGTCTGAGTAGAGAAAATGGGTATTTATATACAGCAACCTCTGAGGGTCGCTGGGCTCTAGTCAGAGCAAATATTTTGCAAATAGTTGCTGGCAGCTGAAACCAAGCAAGCCAGCCTACATTTAAATTGAAAGACCCAAAGAAATACTGGTGGTAAATCTTCATTATACTCTCAAACAGATACCTGATTATGCCTTTAGAAATAGTAATTGCCCTTTTTATTTGCAGTAGAACAGTTCTCAAGTCCTTTACACAGGCAGCAGGGAGATATTTTAATTAGATAATGTACAGTAGGCTAAATTATGAGCAGACAGTTATGTGCTTGTCTCTGTTCCCTGTTAATTAAATGCTACACCAAGCTTCACAATGAGTAAAAACTGCAACTACCTTTAAATATGGTATGGAGCATAGGCCAAGACATCAGAAAACTCCTTAAGTAGTTTAAAATAAAAGCAGTAGAAAAAAAGTTACTATCAACCCATTTGCCACTTTCTGTATGGAAATGAGGGAGGGAGTGGGAAAAAAATGAAAGTAGAGAGTGTTTTGTTGGGTTTTTTCCCCAAAAGATCAGAGAATTAAAACTGACAATACATACGTGGAGCTCCACGTCCATGTCGTCCCTGCTATTTCTGTCTTCTTTCCAGAAGCCTCTTCGGAAGTTTGCAACCAGCTTCCAGACGAACGTGAGAAGGGCGTCATTGTAGGAGTTCTTGGCAATCTGCAGGTTCCGGTACACCAGGGTGCTGAAGTGGCTGGAGAAGAGCTCTGTGAGGACATCATTGGTGAGAAACTTCTGCAGGTTCAGGCCATTCTCCAGGAAGAGGCGGACGAATTTGGGTCTGTCCTTTATGAGAGCCGTGAACATGACTTCTTGAAGGTCAGAAGACTAAGGAGGAAGGGAAGAAAAAGAAAACACAAAGCAGTTTTCTTCCTCGATCACATCATATTCCCAGCCACAGAGTAAGAATATCTTCAACTTCTCTTTCTGTCCTGTTTTGAGAATAAAATTTACCTTCTTGATTTGAACTCAACCTTGGGTTATAGTTTGAGCACCTACGTGGGAAAACTGATGGTGGAGTCATTGCAATGGGCCAGACGAGGGCGGGGTGTGACTTGGGTCTTTGTTTATGTAAAGTGCAGATGGAAACACATGTGTAAGGACGATGGTAATCAGGAACTTATCCTGGTGTCTAGCAGAGAGAACGCACTTGGTTAGGAGGTGGGGGCCATTATAGGCAGAACCCTTTCCCTGGAGTCTACAGTAGACATTTGATTGTAAGCCATCTCCGGCGTGCACCCCCACCCTGGGCCATAGGATCTGATGGACTGCACACAAGCCCGTGAATCTTCATGTGCAGAAAGATTTCTCAAACATAGCCAGCAAATGGCCACTCAGCCACTTCATTCATTCATGTCTCTTGCCTGACCCCTGTACCAGTGACATCATTGATGGATTTTGTTTCTGGCAAGTTTTGGTCTACAGCTGATTGCACTGCTTAGACAGGGAATCGTCAAGGGTCGCACCAGGTTGAACAGAGAGAAAGCTCCCCTGGGGAAGGCGGTAACTATACCTTGTCCACAAGACAAGCGTTCACCAAGCCCAGTACTTCCTATTTTCTCTTAAATACACTTGCCTTTCCATTGGTCATACGCTCAGAAGCATGGGCAGTGGTTCTGAAACCCAAGGGATTTGTTAAAACATACACTGCTGGGACTCAACCGTGCAATTTCCGATCCAGCGAGTCTAAGGTGCTGCCTAGTGTCTGGCCGGGTTGACAACTTCCCGGGTTATGACAGGTTAGACTGTTGCCAGTCTAAGGATCACACTCTGAGGACCACTGGTGCATAGGGAAGGGAAAAGACACATCTTTGTTTCCAAACCTTTATTCTACCATTTTCTAGCTATGTGACCTGGAACGAGATTGCATCTCTGCGCCCCAGTTTCCTTTCCTCTGACACAATTGGTCAGGAAGAGGATGCAATAACCCAGGTAAAGCTCCTTTCAGAGATTCAAGTTAAGATTAGACCTTCAGAAAGCCATCCACGCTTTCCCTCCTGCAATATCCCTGCAGCTCTGGTTTATTATTTAACAAAATGAAATCACCTCTGCTGTGGATTGAGGGAGGCACAAGGACATGGCTTTGTGCATCATGAACGGTTGCACAAATATTATCATATTTCAAAGGTTTTTATCTACTTTTAAACAAATATAGTACCAGTGACAGTATTAATGTTTGTTTGTTTGTTTGTTTGTTGACAGTGTTCTAAGTTCCTTCAGAAATATTTTCTGATTTAGTCGTTGTAACAACACAGTGAATTGCTGTTATCTGTTTTCAGATGAACAATGGCACATTGCTAAATACTTAAGAATCAGCTCTCAAAAGAAAACATAGGATCTGTTTTATAGTGTTTACTGATTCCTGTGGTATAAATTCTCCCACCATGGCCACATTTGACTACTGGTGTGATATCACTGGAGAAGAATTGGGAGAAGGTGTGGAGTTGCACACCACATTCAGAACACAGATAATAAATCCAGTGAAAGAACTGGGGAGTGTTGAGTTTTGATTATTTCTTACCTTTCTTTTTAGTGAAATGTATTTAATGCTGAGCTTGCCTAACTTGATTTTTAATAATCACTATATTTAACAACCAACTCAAAAAATCCCTAAAACTTTAGCACCAGCTCTTGCAAGTCAGATCAGGCTGACTCTAACACACACTGCAGAAGGAAATTAGGACATGGAGTGGGTAAGGACCTTGCCCAATGGCGTGTGGATGAACCAGCTCCAGGGCATGTATTTTTAGCTATTATACCCTACCCCTTTAACAATATTCTTCTGAGTTAATAAAATTAAATGTACAATTCAATATGTGCCAGCATTTGTTTATTTGTACCATCTGACCTTACTTACAACATGGCGCACACAGGGATTCATTTGTGAAACAATTAATCAATCTATTTATACTTCTCCTCCACTAACTAAAGGCTTGCAATGTGTAATAGAGTTCGAGGACCAGATCCAATATAAGGGTTGCTAAGGGTACAAATAACTTAAAATATCATGAGCCATTAATTTATTTGCATCGCTATCATTAAAATTGATGACATGTTAACATAAATCAAGTCTTAGGCTTCGATCCTACAGCTGTAGAGCTCAAAGTGCTCTCTGAACCTGGCCGCTAAAGACCAAGGCTATCAGACATATGCACCTTCAAATCTGTGCATACATGTATAAAAGTAAATATATTTTCACTGGCAATGCAGAGCTAAAAATAAGGTGGCTTTATAAATGTACTGTGACCGTCTGTAACTGTCCTACTGAACACAACTGCTAACACCAATTGACCTGTAGGGGTATATGAGAGGACACCACTGGAAGATATGATCCTAAAACACTATTCAAATTAAAAAGTCTTTTCCAATCTGCTGGAAAAAAATACAGTTTTTTCTTGGTGAATTCCCCCACCAGATCCCATCCCACTCCCTTCTACCACTCTGGACCTCCTTAATGTAAAATTACAGTGCACCCATAAAAGTGCATTTTAGAAACAATACAGTTTCTACTGCATGCGCAGCTTTCTTATTGAAGGTGCCGATGTGGCTCTGGGGGTCCCCAGTTCCTAGCTCTCAGACATTCATGGGATATTTTCAGTCAATCTTCATGCATCTCACCACTGACAAATCTTTGAGCATAATTTAACTAGTTAAGTAGAGAAAGGAGCAAGAAAAATTACTGCTGTCTTGATTTTAGTCAAGATATTTTCCATAATCCTGCACTGATTTTCCCCATCCATTCCCAAGAGCAGTTCTGCAGCTCTACGTCAGACAATCACCTCTCGCCTCCTGGCTGAAGGGCTGTAAACTGGGTGGCGTTTGTGGGTGCATAATATCTTACATTAGAGTCCTTATCTTTATCATCTCTTCACAACATGCCTTCTAAGTCAATGTTATTGCCTCCTACCAGGTATGAGGTAGGACCAGGTATGACATGCATGCCAGGACAGAACAGTCCCCTCCAGGATTCAGCACTGAAGCCTCTGTATGAAATGGACCAGCCACTGGGGACACAGGAAGAGCCCAGAGCGCAGGAGGGCTCCGGTGGTTACCTCCCAGCGGCGATCGTTGGTGAAGATCTCATCACTGGCCAGGTCCAGCTGGTTCCATTCCAGCAGAAGCTTCAGCTGCCCGTTCCAGTTGTCCTTGTCTTGCTCGTTGGTGCTGAAGGCTGTAAAAGGTGGGGGAAAGAAGGAACAAAGCAAAGGCCCGAAAATAAGAGAGCCAGACCACTCCTCATGGCCAGTGCTCAGGGACCCTTGTCAAAGGAGATCTTAAGCATGTTCTCTCAGAATCAGACACTCAGGGCTGTAAATTCCCCTTGTTGTCCCTTGTTCTTGCCCATGTTCTGTATGTCCTGAAACACAGTGAGGATCGACTCAGGCTCTGATCTTTCCATCACACATCCTAACTGTGCATGACGGCATATGGACACTATTCCATAGACTCAGATGCTGTAAGTGTTCTAAGGGTCACATCTAACTTACACACACTTGTAATCCCAGGACTTGGGAGAATGAAACAGGAAGAATGCAGGTTCAAGCTGAAGCAATTTAGAGGGACACTTAGCAACTTCAGGAGACCCTGTTTCTTTTTTTTTTTAATTAAGAAGGGCTGGGCATGTAGCTCAGAGGTGGGATGCCCCTAGGTTTAATACTCAGTAGCAAAAAGAAAAGGAAGGAAGAAGTGAAAAAATATAAGCCACAAAAAAACACTTTAGCAGTAAAGCTACAACCTCTAAAGAAGCTCCTTTCACTCACCTTTGTACAGAGCATAGGAAATGGCATTGCTCACAATTTCATCCCCAGCTTCTTCCATCTTAATGACTGTCAATAGGTGAGGACATTCGAGAATTTCTTTGAGCTGGAATCATTTAAAGAACAGAGTGGTCAGCCAACATATTTCAAGCATGAGTAGCATAAGCTTCTCTCTTCTGGTAGGACATGTTTTAGCTCATCTTTTAAGAACCTATAAGGGAGGACTGGATCTCCTGTCCTTACCTACAACACCCAAATTCCTAAATTGTAATAAAGAGTCCTTGACCACATGATAATAAAGTACTGGTTACACAAGAGTAGAAATATAACAAATAAAAAGCTATCCAAGAGTTGGTGTTCTCATTTGACCAAGTGTGTGTGTGTGTGTGTGTGTGTGTGTGTGTGTGTGTGTGTGAGAGAGAGAGAGAGAGAAAGAGAGGGGGGGGACGGACCCTGGCATATCATAGATACTCAGTTGTCAAATGAGTAATTAAATGAATAAAGGGCAAGCAAGATCATAGAAACCATCCTAGCATAGTCATAATGACTTGTGTAATGGGAAGAAAAAGTTCAAGTACAAACAAGAACCCAGAGGAACTGATAACCAGATAAATAGAATAATCAGTTTCTATATATTTTAATCCTTTGTAATTTTTCTGTATTTTTATTTAAAATTGTTTTTAATGGGAGAGCCTTTAATTCCCAGGTTTAGGGTACCAGCAAGCCAGGTTGGAACTTGACAAGGAAGAGCTCCTTCTGAAGGAGGAGGGGAGTCTGGCTTCAGTTAGAGTGGGCCCGAAGCAATGGTAGAATTTGGGGGTGACATTTGGAGATGAGGACCTGGAACTGCACTGGACAAGAGAGGGATGTTTCCGGTCTGGGTCTTGAAAAGTGGAAAGATAGGAACTGAGAAGGGCCACATCTTTGAATTTGGGCATCATGGGGTGAGCTTTTAAGGCCTCTGTTTCTTGGGAAGGGTAGCAATGGGGGCCTTGGCTCAGAAGACACAGAAGTGATGAGGAAATAAATGAAAACTGCAGGAAAATATAAACCATGGGGACTGACGGGAGAGAGTGTTGGTGGGGCAGTGAGAGCCGGGGGAAGGCCATCTGCACCATGTTTGTGGTCCTTGGTCAGTCTGAAAGGGGCTCCACTAAAAATAGCAGGTGAGGAGGAGGGATCCAGGTCCCAGGATTATGGAGCATAAGTCAGGAATACCAAAGGCTAAGTCATATTTTTTTAAAACTAAAAAGAAAATTGATGGAACAAACTGATGAGAGCGAGACAGAGCTTCAGAAGCCTCCCAACCACCCTACTCCTCCTCATACACTCTCCTCCTAAGGTGCAACCCACTGGGGCCTACTGAGTTTTCCTGCACACAGCTCTGATCGCGTTTTCTCCCTCCTCCAAGGTTTTCAGTGCCATGTCATTACACTTGAACAAGACCAAAAGCCCAAGAGAGTCTTCAGGCAGCTGCCTGCTCTGGCCCCTCAGAAGCTCTTCTAGTCACAAATCTATCCTTTCAGCTCCTTGGCTAGACCACAGCAGCCTCTCACCTCAGGACCTTTGCACCCACTGCTCCCACCATTACAATCCCAACCCTCGCCTCACTCACTCATCCTCCAGACACTGGCTCCCACCTCCCTTCTTCTGCAAGCCCTCCACAAAGCACCACAGCAGGATAGTCTCCCTTGGCACGGGTCCTACAGTATCCTTTTTTTTTTTTTCTTCAGAATACTGATTGCAATAAAATTACACAACCCATTTGCTGCAATTGCTCAGTGTGAAGGTTTTCAACTCCTGTTCCCTCTCTGAGGACACAGACTGTTCTTTTCTATGATGTCTGACCCCCAAGTTATGGGAGAGCAAGTTATTAAGAACTTCAGGAGCAGGTGTGGGGGATCACTATGTGAGACCTATCAGAGATGTTCTCCCAGAGGGAGAAGTATATGGGGTCAGAGAGATTGTCAATGAACCATGGGTTCAGGCTTGGAGAGTGACCATCCACATGGTCAGTAAAATCACCCAGGATTCTCTTGGAAGGCTGCTTATATATTTTACTGAATGTAGACTTTCATTAATTAAAATCTGCCCTCTTAAGCTTGGTCTTTTGGGAAACATGTACCAACTGCAAGACCTCATATAAGTGCATAACTAACACCATACTAATTTTCATTTTTAATGCATATCTTCTAATTGACAGGCTTTTTCAATATGATATTTTGTTAGATATAAATTTGAATCAGATGGGAATCCCAGAAAGGATAATATAACCGCAGAGGCAAAAAATGTCTCACCCTTGTTTGTTTAAGGTGAATTACCTAGAGTAGTTTTCTTTCTTTAAGTAGAAATAAAAATTATAAAGGGTTGGAGGACCCATTAGGTGGCCTCTGTTCTTTGAACATGACATGATACGGGCAGCCTGCCACAGGCCTAGCCTGGAGCGGAGGCCAGCAGGTGTCTGGTACTGCCCATGCTGGGCGGGCTCATCTCTCCAAATCTGGGACTTGGATAAGGAGGTTCAAGGTGGTGAAACCTCAAAGCCTCACCTTTCAACTTTACCTTCAGCACCCATAAAACTGCTACTTTTATCTGTATCTCCCTGATGTTCGTGTCTGTCTCTCAGCTGGACTTGGAAAAGACGCAAGAAAATCCCAATGAGAACTTTCAAATAAAACCACCAGTTTTACCTTTCTTAGTAAACCAAACACATAGCAAATCAAGTAGAAATGATCACATAAGCAAACATTAGACAGGGATGGCTCAGCACCTGCGCTGTCTCCCAACTGTGAAAGGAAGATTCATCTGTTGTTGTTTTTTTTTTAATGTCAGAATTGTAGACAAAGAGGCTTAATCCAGAAGGGACTTGTACCCTGACCATTTCAAGGTCCACTGCTCCATAAGGCTTATTGGCTAACAGCCCTCTCCTATGAAATTAAAGAAGACCGTTGGTGTCCTGTTTTATGCAACTCACTAAAGGATACCTAGGGGCTGGGCAGACTGGATTGACTTTTCTCATTATTTTCCCAGGACTGGCTTAAGTCATGCCAAAGGCTACCATGGTCTTTCCTATTACAGGATTTGTTTTGCTGTATCTGATGTTTCAGCACTCCTCCACAGTCATACCCAACTAAACACTATTGGGATGGCCAGACGTGGTGGTGCACGCTTGTAATCCCAGCATTCGGGAGGCAGAGACAGGAGGATCATGGTTCATGGACAGCCTCAGCTACTTAGTGAGGCCCTTCACAACTCAGTGAGACCCTGCTCAAAAATAAAAGGACTAAAAAATAGGGCCGGGATGTAGCTTGGTACAATACCCCTGGGTTCAATTCCCAGTACCGAAAAAAAAAATTCTATTGGGATGGCAATCTAGTTAAAGATTCTTTATTATTATTTATACTAAATACGGCCTTCTTTTTCATGACACAGTAGGCTCTATGAGGAAAATAACTCTTATATCTGAGCCTTTAATTACTGTTATGAAAAAAAATTCCAATTTTCACATGTCCCTAAAACTATCTGAATATCTAAGGCCATTTTTGAAGGGGCTGATGTAAATGTATCTATTAATATTAATGAGGATCCAACAAAGTGAGAATTCAGGAAAATAAAAGTCATTATAGAAATAAATAGCATTCAAGAAACTAAGAAAAATGAGAAATCAGAGCATTAATATGAAACCGCTTTATAAGCATAACAATAAAGAGCATAAATATTCCAAAAGTCCGCCTCGCTTATGTCACCTAATAAGAAGGATAGACTGTGAACAGGATGGCAGGCCGGTCACTGGGACAGTCAGTTATTCAGGAGTGTCAAGTTTCTCCTATAGATGGATGCTCAAGTCAGAGTCTATATTTCTAAAATATCACTCCCAAGGATTTCTTTTCTCTTCATCACCAATATATACAAAACACAAAAGCAAATCTGTTGGCATCATGGCATCAAAGAAACATAACAAGCTTTGCAAACGAACCTGAATTTAAACCCTTTACGAGGAATAGACACTGGGAGAATCACTCAGCTCATCTGAGTTTTTATTTCCAGCAAGACACCTGGTGCAGGCCAAAGTCAAGTCTCAAAGTCACAGAGAGAGAATCAGATGCCTGAAGCTCCTGGTGAGCCGGCATGTGAGACGCTCTCTCTTCCCACAGACTTGGCTTTCTTTCCTCAGCTAAGTCTGCCCCTGAACTCACCCACTTGATCCAGACTTCTGTCTCCTCCTCTTGCAGCCGGGATATGGTGCGGGGTAAGAAGCGTACCAGCTTCTCCTTGACCATGGAAGATGTCAGGGCGTCCTCCTCCTCCACCAAACTGGCAATCACGTCAGCAATCTGCCCTGAGCCTTCCACCACTACACAAGGAATCTTACTTTTGATGGAGGTGTTGATGGCCTGGGGGAGGGGAGAGAGATTTGGACAGATGGAAGAAACGCTAATTACAGAGAAAACTCAGAGAAAGACTGAGGTCCCAGATCAAGTTCGTGAACAAAACCCACTGACACCTCCCCAGGCTCTTTTTATTTGAGACTTATCTTACATGAGAAACAAGCCAAATGTTTACAATTATTTTGTGAATGAAAAGGTAAGCCTGCATACTGTATGAATACCAAATTCCATAACAAGGACACCTGTGATAGTTTACGTCTTTCATAAACAAGTGCCTCAAAATATGTTTGTATGCTAAATTTATTGTTCTAAATATTGACATAATCTTTAAATGACAACTGTTAAGACTATTCAACATTATTATTGGTAGCTTATTAGATAGAAGTTACCAATACTTGTGTGTGTGTGTGTGTGTGTGTGTGTGTGTGTGTGTGTATCGTACTGGGGATTGAATGCAGAGATATTCGACCTCTGAGCTACAGCCCCCATCCTATTTATTTTTCTCTTTTTATGTTTTATTTTGAAACAGGATCTTGCTAAGTTGATGAGGCTGGCCTTGAACCTGCAGAGGTCAGTATAGGGGAATCAGAATTTTAATCACTTGGCGGCAGAATAAAATTATTTATGTGCATGGACACAGAAAAAGTCCCCCCCCCTTTTTTTTTTTTACAACTGAATGCTTTCATTAGAAAAAACATGGCAGATGAGAGGAAGTGTATGGTGCCAGGCTGAGGGCAGAGGGAGCAAGCTGGGCTCTCTGGTGCACTGGAGGTGGCTGCAGACGTACGTTGGGATAAGGAGTGAGAGACACTATCTTGCCATCTCCCTCTCTGTCTCCTGTCCCTCTTTTGTGCGCTGTGCACAGTCTGGGAAGCCCTTTGTGGGTGAGGCTGAAGAAACATTGGGCCCTAGACTGCAGCAATTCTCTGGTCTTCCTATGCATCCCAGGCCAAGAAATCTTCATCCTAAGTCTAAAACTTGCTAGAAAGACCATACATGCCACCATCTTTCAATTGCTATCTCTCCTCTTTACTATTTACCTCTCTCTCAACATTCATTGAGTGACCTCTTCACATTGGAAAAAATCTCTGTGTTTTAATTACTCCCTGAAAAAATCTCCCCCTGAACGATATTTTTACAACAATGGTTTCAATAGCATATCTCATAACAGGTATTTGATGAGTATCTATTGAATGAATAAAGGAAAAGACTATTGTTCCACAAAAGAACAAACAATAAATTAAAATGTTCAGCTGTGATTAGTACTCAGAGCTCTAGGGAAGTGCCCTAGTCGAGGGAGAGGACAGAGTCAAGGTACTGCAGTCATCTACTCTGTTGCTTCACATCCTCCTCCAAGCCTTCCCTGCTGGGGAACAACCTAAGGAACTGTGTGTGATGGAAGACACAGCCAACCTGCTGCAGTCGAAGAAACCAGGAGAGATCAGATTGATCCCACAGCCCTGATAAGGCAAATGTGTGGGGTAGAATGGGGGGAGGGCTAATGAAAATGACCACGGAAGTTAACTAGAAAAGGGAGTCAAACATCACTTTCTTATAATATCATATTCCTAGAAAAATGTTGTCTTCCAACTCCACCACACCGATGCTCTGCTTTAAAACATGCAACAGAAGCCTGACTACAGCAAGATGCGCTGAGCAGCAGCGGAGCGTGCCCAGAGGGCGGAAAGCCAAGCTCCCGCTCAGTTACCTGGGCTGCAGGTGCAGAGACAGCCAAGAACCTTCGCTTGGAACCTTCACACCTGGAGCTTGGCATTCCTTCCTATGGAACCTTTGTGTCTGCAGGAGACACGGAGGTGGTCTGGGGATACCTCACCTGAGGGCAGTGTGTGCGTCATGGCTCAGCTCCATGCACAGGGGTGAGGGGCCAGTTCATACGCTAGTCTCAATTCTTAGGGTTTGTGAATGAATATCAACTCTTCTCTTTGGTAGCTTGATGGTCATTGATGAAACTAAACACACAAGCTATTCATGATGATTCAGTCCTCCTCCCAAATATTCTCTGCTGAAGGACAGCCAAAGTCTGTTGATAAAACTCCTTGTGGTGGGAGGACACTGCCTACTTGCTGCAGTAGAAGGAATTAGTCAGGAGAGATTACATTAACCTCAAAGCCCTAAAAATACAAACTTATTGGGTAAGCTTGTTAAGTGATCTTTTCAAAAACTAAACCAGGACTCACTTTTAAAGTCTCTCTTCCACCTCCTTGGGCAAAACACACAATGGGGATCTTGCCACCATAGTTGGAATCTGTAAAATATAAAAGAAAAGTTGATTTTGGACTCAACAACCTACCCGAGGAACAGGTGTACCGGGGGCTTCTTCCGTTCGAGCCCGGGGTGTGGGATAAAAGCTTCTCAGCTCATGGACTTGACCTTGAGTTCTATCCATTGCGCACCATAGGTGTTATTTCTTTGCAACAAACTAGTAATAGTATGACTTGTGGATATTGCAATTTTAAATGTCACTAACATTTAACATTCTAAAGTCTGTGCTTATTTACTTTTGTTAATATAATTAGATGAGGTGCAACTTTATCCTTACAATGATTCTCATTCATTAGCCTAAGCCCATGCTTTTTTGAATGGATGAGAAATTTGCATAATTAGGTATTCTTTCAATGGACTATATAGTACATCTATAAATATCTTCCTTCATGTATATCGTATTGTGAAAGGAAAACAATTGAGAACATCTTCAAAAATTCCCTGCAATGAATTCTATCACTAAATCAAAAGATAATCTGGTTATATGGCAGGACACATCTCAACACCTCATCCACAGGGAGAGAGCGTGTGCGTAATTTACCACGTCAAAGAGACTTTCACGCAATTGCTGCATTTCCCCCCTGAAACCATTGCCGTAGGTGGTTCTATTCCACACAAAAAGCCAAGATTCAAAACAAAAAAAGAACCATCCAACTGTTAAACTAATGGGTCATTTATCATTCTTATCCTAGCTAATTTCTTCTTATATTCATATTTGCTAGATTTTGTTTGTATCTGTTTATCAGAAGACAAGACAGCAGACTTTCTATACTAACAAATGCACATGGGAGAAGACAATGCTGGTCACTGCCTTCGAGATGTTGCAGGGTGCATCACAGCGGCCCCAACACTGTGAGCCCTCCTAGTGAGTTGAAGAAGACACGTGGCAGATCTTATTTGGCGATGAAGATGCCGACACAGGAGGGCTTATCATATGTCACTCAACAACTGGCAGATGCCATTACTAGCGCTGCCACTGTTATTATCCAGGTCTAGCACTGCGCTCCCTAAATACTGACCTTGACTTGTGCGTTCGGAGATGTACTTCTCCAGCTGATTCCGGAGCTTGGCCTCGACTGTGGGGTGTCCGTGGCATCCATTGTCCACAAGCAGCAAGTGAGTATGATTGTTGTCCAGGATATACAGAGGGTCTCTCGTGAAGTCATCCATGATGTACTGGGCTGAAAAACAGCCCTGAAAAGGACAGGGAAATCTGCCTTGGAGATTTTGTTTGTTCACCAAGATGCGTGATGCCATTTTTATGATTGTATTAACACTAATCCTCTGGGTTCAACTATACTGATGACTTCCCCACACACTCACCCAGATTCCTCAGTTTAGAAGGGTTTTAGAGATCTGATAGAGCAGGCCTCCTCTTAAATACAAAACAAAGGCTCAAATGGTTGGCTCAAGCCTTCCATCGTTACATACATGGCCAGTGACAGTATGAGAATCAGACTCCCAATCTAGTTCTTGGTCCGTTGCCCTGTGCTCTTTCGTATAAGTTCACCGTCATGGAGACATTCAAGAAAGTGTGTGTGTGTGTGTGTGTGTGTGTGTGTGTGTGTGTGTGTGTGTGTGAATACACAAGTACAGGTGGATACATACATGTTTGTCTGCAATCTATCCCATGCCAAGACCTGTGCCAAGGTCCAGGACTAGAAAATGACTAGATGGCAGCGCACATCTGTAACCCCAGTACTTGGGAGTCTGAGACATGAAGATTATACTTCATGCAAAAATAATATTACAATATTGTTAAAGTATAATATGGACTCAAGAAAAAGAAGACGATAAAAGAGGAGGGGAAAGAGTTCTGAAAGACATCCTGAAAACAGTGTAAAGTTCCAGTGTTTGTGAAATGTTGTATTGCTTCCGGTCTGCTAAGCCTTGGTCCTTTCATGTCCCCAACTACCAGCGTGAGTTTTGCACTGAAACCTGTGGTGGAAACTCTATAGGAGATAACTAGCAAAGTTATTGGGAACAACTGGTTTCAACTCCCACAAAAGATCCAACACTGCTCTTTAGGGTAACAGTAAAGAAGCCAGGAACCAACCACGAAGTTATGGGAGTTTGCTATGAAACTGCACGAAATCACAAAAAGTTACCATTAACTGAAATATAAAAGGAATTAAAAAGGAGCAGTATAATTCAACTCTCTAAAAATAATACACATGTGCTTGAGAAATAAAAAATTACTGAAAGTATGAGGAAAATTAAAATTATATCTTAATTCCACAACCTAGTGATAGTCATCATCAAAATTTTAGTACATTTAGTTCTTTTCCAGGTATGTATATCATAATTGTATTCTGTTTATTTTTTTTTGCAGGTCTGGGGATGGAACCCAGGGACATTTGACCTTCTAGGTACACCCCCTGCCCTATTTTTTAATTCTTTATTTTGAAACAGGGTCTCACTAAGTTGCCGGGGGTGTCACTAAGTAGCTGAGGCTGTCCACAAACCATGATCCACCAGTCTCAGCCTCTCAGATGCTGGGGTTACAAGCGTGAGCCACCACGCCTGGCTCATAATTGTATTCTTAAAATTATAAGTATCTTCCGTTCTATTTGAACATCTTTGGAAATAGTATAGAGCTGTTGCTCTATAATTTTCCTTCATGCAGATAGAATAATCTACCTGAAGATTCCTCTATCTAGTAATAAATTAATCAGATAATAAATGTCTATAATACATAGCTAGTAATAAGTATTACTAGATATTTAGGCTTATGTCAACTTTGTGCTGTTATAGGAACCACTTTACTAAACATATATGCTTAAATACTAAATTATACAGTGGTGTATTTGTAAGTATGAGTGCTAGGCCTGCTATATGAGCAGTTTTTATGCTCTTGATACATATTTTCAAATGATTTTCTAAGGGCTCAGGATATAAATGCTCAGTGGTAGAGCTCTTGCCTAACATATGCAAGGCCCTGGGTTCACCCCCCAATAACCATAAAAAATTATTTAAATAGTTTTCTAGAAAAAAACACAAATTTTCTCTCTCTCCGGAAGTTTATAAACTTTCTATGCTTCTGTATGTGATGGAAAGCTATACACATTTTTCAAATTAGCAAAGAATCGACCTTTATATTTACTTGCTATGTTGGCCCATCTGACTCTGAACAATTTGGAAGGCATTTTTTCATTTCCTTTACCTGTCATTCAATGATATTTATTTTATTCAAATATCTAGTTCTTTTTGCATCAATTTTGGGAAAAAATTGTGGAAAAATATCAATTCTCATGAGATTTTCAGCTTTATTGATATACAACTCTATGTGGTATCCTTAGAATTTTTCTCAGTATCTATTATTATATTTAATTTCTCAGTTCTATTAGTCCTTAAATTATATTCTTGAAAGTAAGTTCTTGACCCAATATTTATTGGCCAATGGTTGGTTGTCTCTTAATTTTCACTTGAGACTGACATCTTTTGTTTAATCTTTACATATTCATTTCAAGTTTAAGAAGGTGCTCAACTCACTAGAAATGCTGTCTGCAAAATCCCACGCTGGTACAAAATACCATACAGAAAATGTACATGGATTATTCTCCAAATGCATTCACAGGAAACATTTTCTGGGGTAGGACTCACAGACTTCTTAATGCCAAATTAAGTAGAAAGCACAGTAACTGATTTGAATTTCTGGGAGAGTTGCCTAGCAACAAAGGCATTGTATCAGCACATGAACTCTTTGGGATGGATTCAGGTCCTGGTCAAAAAGAATGAAGGACCCATTTGGGAATGGTGGTGCCAGTCTTTAATCCCAGTACTTAGGAAGCTGAGACAGGAGTGTCACAGATTAGAGGTCAACCTCAGCAATTTAGAAAGGACCTCAGCAATTTAACAAGCCCCTCAGCAACTTAGTGAGACACTGTTTCAAATTTAAAAAAATAAAAAGGGCTGGGAGTGTAGCTAGGAGGTAGAATGCCCCTGGGTTCAATCCCCAATTTTTTTTTTTTTTTTTTTTTTTTTTTTTTTTTGCGGTACTGGGGTTCCTGGAAGCCCTTCTATCTCCGTGCTACACTCCCAGACCTATTTTATATTTTTTATTTGGAAACTGGGTCTCTTAAGCCAGCGAGGCTGGCTCCAAACCAGCGCGATCCTCCTGTCTCCGCCTCCCAAGCGCGGGGATTACAGGCGTGCGCCACCACGCCCGGCCTCAATCCCCAATTTCAAAAACAAAAAGAGTGAAGGACCCTGCTCTAAATGAGACTGCTGGGAACAAATGTGAATGAATGATACACGTTCATTGCTAACCTCCCTAAGAGTTAAGTATGCCATCTTTGCTTTTAATTCCTGAAACCCAAAGGCTGTCCATTTTGCCATGAAGCTATCTCCACCGTCCAGCCCCAGTGTTCAGACCAGACACAGCCCCTGCCCTCATCTTCCTCCCACGTGACCCTGTAGACCTCCCTAACCCCCTGTACCTCAGTATCGTGTTTCCGGACCAGGGTGTCCCTGTTGGAGACCATGCCCCAAGCCGCTATGCCAATAGCCACGATGTTTTCTTCTGAATTTCTGCTGATGGTGTTGTCTCTCACCACCTCGCCGATGTACTTCATCAGGCCATAGTGGGTTCCCCCTGTGAGGATCCAAGCTCCTGTGGACACGGGGAAAGCAAACATCATTTGGTGCTAGGTGAGGTGTCCGTGCCACATGTATAATCAGCTGCTTGTGTGGGGAGCCGCCCCGAGGGGTCATCACTGGTTTTGGATTAGCTCTAGCCCAGAAGCCTCAAGAGTCACAAGGTGACCTGTCCTCTGGTTGTCAGGAAAATGTTTTTCTTTAGAATGTGTCTCCATTAGCTGGGCGTGGTAGTGCACACTTGTAATCCCCATGCTTGGGAGGCAGAGACAGGAGGATTGTGCAGGTTCAAAGCCAGCCTCACTGGCTTAAGAGACTCTGTTTCCAAATAAAATATAAAATAGGTCTGGGAGAATAGCCCGGAGGTAGAAGGCCCCTGGGTTCCATCCCTAGTACCACCAAAAAAAAAATAATAAGAAGAAGAAGAAGAATGTGTCCCCATTAGCATTATTCACTGTTGGTGGGTATTAGTACAGCCACTGTGGAGACCAGCATGGAGGGGCCTCAAAAGACTCAGAAGGAACCAGCCTGTGACCCAGCCATCAAACTCCTCTGCATCTTTTTTTCTTGTTTTTGTTAGTGCTTTTTAATTGTACATCATACTGAGGAATAAAGTGCTAGGACTACACATGAGCACAATTCATGGAACACTTTCCTCCAGGTCCCATCCCTTATTATTTCCCGTCACTATTAGTTTAATGTAGCTACACAGCATTATTTTTGTCTATAACCTCCCTCTTCCATCCCCAAACCCCCTCCATCCCTCCACTGGAGTCTCTGCTTCTCTGAGGTTACCATTGTCTCTCAATTTCTATCATCTGCCTTCCACATATGAAAGAAACATACAACTATTTGATTTTTGAGACTGGATAATCTCAGAATAATATTCTCAATTTCCATCTGTTTTTCCTGTAAATGACTTGATTTTGCCCTTCTTTATGGCTGAGTAAAATTTTGTTGCGAGTATACGCCACAGTTTTGTGATCCATTATTCTATTGATAGACACCTAGCCTGGTTCCGGAATTTAGCTACTGTGAATTGTGTTGCTACAAACATAGACATGCATGTGTCACTATAATATTCCGAATTCATTTGCAAGATGGGCAGGATGGGTGTCTCTGGGTCATATGGTGGTTCCATTCCCAATCTTCTGAGAAAACTCCACACTGATTTTGATAGTGGCTGTTTTAACATTATTTCAAATGAAAAACATAATTCAAAATGACAGGAAATAAAAGTTACCTCTTCATAATAACAATGGCTGTCAGTGGTCTCAACTCCCCAATTAAAAGACAGACTGACAAATCGGATTAAAACTTATAGTCCAACTACATGCTGCCTTCAAGAAACACACCTGATAGGCAGAGATATTCACAAGCTGAAAGTGAAACGATAGAAAAGATATCCCATACAAATCAAGGCCAAAAGCAAATAGAGATAGCCAAGCTCATATTACATATAGCAGACTTTAACTTATTAGAAGAGGCAGAGAGGGTAACTTATTACTGATAAAGAGAAACAGAGAGTATCACTTCTTACTGATGAAAAGAACTATCCAACATGAAGATATACCCGCAGTAAATATTTAAGCCCCAAATATTGGCACATGTACCCATGTAAAACCCACAGTTCTTGACTTGAAGGCTCAGACAGACACCAACATAGTAATTCTGGGAGACTTCAGTGCACCTCTCACACCATTAGATCAGTCTTCCAGGCATAAAATTAGTAAAGACACTTCAGACCTAAAGAATACTGCAAACCAATTGGACCTAACAGATATTTACAGAATACCCAATCCAATAACAGCTGAATACATATTCTTCTCAGGTAATCATGGAAGATTCTCCAAAATAGACAATATTTTAAGCCACAAAACAAGCACCAGAAAATTTAAAATACTGACATAATTCTGCAAGGAATCCTTTCAGATTACAACAGACTGAAAGTAAAGGTCAACAACACAAAGATTCAGAAGAATCACACAAAACATGGAGATTGAATGATACACTGCTATGTGAAAACAGGATCAGAGGAGAAATAAAGGAAAAGTGTAAAAAAATTCTAGAAACAAGTAAAAATAGAGATATGGCCTACCAAAATCTAAAAGACAACTCGAGGGTGGTGTTAAGAGGAAAATTTATAGCATTGAGTGTCCACATAAGAAAAACAAAAAGACTCCAAATAAACCATCGAATGACATACCTTAAGACCCTTGAAAAACAGGAATAAACTAACTCTAAAGCCAGCAGAAGGCAGAAAATACTCAAAATCAAAGCAGAGGTTAATGAAATAGGAAGAAATCCAAATTATCAATAAAACAAAAAGCTGATTTTTGAAGACATAAGTAAGATTGACAAACCCTTAGCAAACCTAACCAAAAAAAAAGAGATAATAGACCCATATTTCTATGATCAGAGATGAAAAAGGAGATGTCACCTCAGATAAGGTAAAAATTAATTAGAGACTTACTAGAAACTTTCAAAATGTTATACTCCAATAAACTCAAAAACCAAGAAATAAACGACAAATTTGTAGACACCTGAAACCTATCTAAACTGAAGCAAGAGGATTGATAAAACTTAAACATACCAATAGCAAGCAAAGAGATTGAAACTGTCATTTTAAAAAATTCTCTCCAAAGCCAGGCGTGGTGGTACACGCTTGTAATCCCAGCATTCAGGAAGCTGAGACCGGAGGATCGTGGTTCGCGGACAGCCTCAGCTACTTAGTGAGGCCCTCTGCAACTTAGTGAGACCCGGTTTCAAAGTAAAGAATAAAAAGTAGGGCAAGGGGTGTAGCTCGGAGGTCGAATACCCCTGGGTTTCATCCCCAGACCCGCAAAATAAATAAATAAATAAATAAATAAATAAATAAATAAATAAGAATTTCTCTCCAAAAGAACTGAAGTTGGAATACTATAGTATTGCTTGCATACCCATGGTTATCGCAACACAATTCACAATAGCCAGATTATGGAACCAACCGATGTGTCCATCAGCAGATGAATGGACCAAAAAAATCTAGTATATACAACCATGTAATTTTACTCAACCATAAAGAAGAACAAAATTATGTCCTTTGCAAGAAAATTGATGGAATTAGAGAAGATTATAAATGAGATGAGCCAGCCCAGAAGATCAAGAGTTTTATGTTTTTTCTCATATGCAGAAGCAGGAGAGAAAATGGGAAATGGAAGGGACTTCAATTTAAATGAGGAGAGATCAGTAGAGGAGGGACTAGGGAAGAGAGGTAGGGATGGGGAAAGGAGGTTTGAGGAACAAAGCAGTTCAAATAAGGTTATGTTCGTGATGAGGTATCGCTACCAATCTCTGACAGGTACGGGGAGGGATGAGAGGGGTGGCATATGGAAGGAAATATACCACGTGATGCGTGCATGTGTGAACGGCTCACTTTGAATCTCACTGTGATGTATAATTAAAATGCACAAGCAAGAGTATTAAGAAATTAGTCTTTATTGTCTAATCTGACTATTGTCTTCAACAGTCAATCCCAGATCCAATTGTTGGATCAATCATCCTCCACATCAAAGTCCTGCCATTATTTGGGGATGACTTCGTTGTGGCCTATACAAGTTTCATGTCCTTCTCCTTCGCCCAGTTCTCACGGGGTCAATGTCCCTCCTTTAAGATGACGCAGCCTGATGTGATTGACACGGAGGACGATGGGAATGTCCCTGCTCTGGCCACCTCGCTAACCTATGGAGAAACACACACTCTTCCGGGTTAGGGTCTTCTGTCTGTATTCTTCTGCTGTATCCCCGGCTCCAAAAACAATTGTAAGCGCACAGTAGGCACTTAGTATGTGTTCAATGAGTCCATGAATGGATGGATCGATGGTATCTGTTCAGGATTCAGTAGCAAGGAAAACTGCTTGATTCCTTAACAAAGTAAGTACCCCCCCCCCAGTGAACCCTCTGATTGATACAAAAACTGAGAAGAATAAGTGGTGGGAGGGATGCTGATTTTTTTTTTCTTAAAATTAAGGAAAAACTAGTATCAAAAATAAGACACGTATTTCCGTAGTTCTGTCAGTCAACTAATCTTCATAAGAAAGACGGAAAAGAATGTCAGGCTCGAATAAACTGAGCCAAAGTATGAGAAAAACACCAGTCCAACCTAACCTGAAGGGCAAGCCACAAAGCCATTGGCATGTGCTCTTCAGAATGTGAAGGAGACAGAAAGGGGTTGGACAGTGACCGATGCGAGAAAACTGGAGAGATACAAAGATCTGGAGTGCACATGGAGACAAGGGAACTTTTGCTCTAAAAGACATCGTAGGCCGGGCGTGGTGGGCACGCTTGTCATCCCCACGCTGGGGAGGCGGAGACAGGAGGATCGGGCAGGTTCAAAGCCAGTCGCGCTGGCTTAAGAGACCCTGTTTCCAAAAATATATATAAAAAATAGGTCTGGGAGTGTAGCCCGGAGGTAGAAGGGCTTCCGGGAACCCCAGTACCACCAAAATAAATAAATAAATAAATAAATAAATAAATAAATAAATAAATAAATGACATTGTAGGGATACAACACACCGTCACATATAACTGTGTATAACTGTGTAGTCAACATTAACTCCCCGTTTGAAAACTGCATTGGTATGTGTCAGAGAAAGCCCCTGCTCTCAGGAGATGCAGGCTGGCAACTCTGGGTTCTAAGGATCATGATGCCTGCAATTTATTTCAAACCCTTCTCCTTTTCCTCCTCAAAAAACACAATATGGAGATATTTGTGGAATAAGAACAGATGAATGTGGGGAAATGTCAACAATTGGTGAATATAGAAGAAACACGAGCAGACGTTCCTTGTATTATTCTTGCAACTTTTCTGTAGACTTCAAATTTGTCTCAAAAGAAGTTAAAAAGAAAAAAAATGCCAAGCTATATCTTTGAAGTAACAAAGTCGCCATTGTTTGTTTGTATCACGGATGCTTGCATGGTGCTTATAATTTTCCAGGCACTGTCTCTACTTCCAAAAATATATGGTTCATCTAAAAAACTTAGTGGCCCAGCACATTGCTTTCTCCTTTGATTCATCAGAATATTATGGGTATAATTTTATATGTATAAATAATAAACTGGAAAATCCTAGATTAAAAAAAAATATGATTACCCCTAAGACATTAGCACCTTTAGGTTGGGCAAAAGTTAACTTTGTGAACCATCTGCCAGTTCCCTGTAGCGCCACCCACTTGAGAATATTGCTTGCAATTAAATAAAATGACTAATCGTATAGTTCTAGGAGCCTCTGGACCCCGCGGGGACCCCCACGCAGGCCGCACCTTTGGACTGAGCTATGTAGATGAGCCGGCTGAAGATCTTGCGCATGCGCGGCTTCAGGGCGAAGTTCTTGGCGCCGCCAGTCACAGAGATGACCAGGTTGGGGGTTTTCAGGTGCCAGTGCTGGGTCAGCAGCTCATAGAGGGTTTCCGAGTCCGTGTCGCAGGACAAACGGATGTACTGAGGGGGAGAAAGAAGCATCAGAGTGGGTCCTCCTGGGAAGGAGCATCCCCGCGGGGCCGCATTAGAGGGAGATGCAGGTTACCCTGCAGGTCCCACAAGCCAATGGGGGCACTTGGGGCTCCGCCTGCAGCCTTGGAGGTGTTTGAAGCAGAATAGAAATGAGATGCGTTTATATTTGGGGGTTGTGGACAGGCAAGAGGAGGTGCTGGACCATCCTGAGGCAGAGGCCGGGGAAGAGACCGTAATGGATGGAGCTGAGTGGCCATCGACCCCCCATGGACAGGGCTTGGGAGGTGAGGGATGAGACCCAGCAGGGGCAGCCTGGGCACAGTGGTGCCATTGAGACCCGTGCATGGAGGATGGAGGAGAATCTTCTTCTAACTGGTGAGCAGCTCAGCCAAACCTAAATGAGAGCTGCCATGTGGGGGTACAGAGGGGGGATGTCACCGTGTTCGGGTCATAAGTACTCTCAGCAATACCACCCGCCAAACTTCAAAGGGCCAGTTCGCAAAAGCATTCGCCGGCCTTTTGAGGCAGTGAAGCTCAACAGAGATGGCACTTAAATACAGCACTGTGCTCAACAAAGGCAAATTCACCATTCTTTTTTTTTTTTTTTTTTTTGGTGGGGGGTGTCTGGGAATTGAACTCACTACATCCCCAGCCCTGTTTTATTTTTTTATTTTGAAGCAGATCTCATTAACTTGCTGAGGGTCTTCCTAAATTGCTGAGACTAGCCTTGAACCTGCCATCTTCTTGTCTCAGCCTCTCAAGTACTGAGATAACAGGTGTGTGCCACCACATCCAGCTCTATTTTTTTACTTTACTAAGTCCTCCCCCGCCCCCGGGGCTCTTAGACAATTAGTGGCCATTCAAGGTAGCCCGAGTTGTTTCAGCATATAAACTAGCTGGCTGAAGTAAATTTAAGAAACAAAAAATTAAAAAACAAACAGCCAACACTGCTTACCTTGCCTTTCTTCCCCAGTGTCTCAAACTGAATATCCCCAAAGGCATCGGTGGGGAACTCCTTGGTGTGTTTCTTGTAATTCCATTTCTCACTTTGGTTGACCTGGGTGCCTTCGATATGATGGCTCTGGGAATAGCCACATTTGCACACGTTTTCCCTGAGCCAAGTGATGTGGAGGGATAGGAAGAGATCACATTCAATCCGCTTAAAGAATTAATTGCATGTCTTAGAATAAACCATGCATGATCAACTTCACACAGACACAAAAGTCTACCATCATATTTTATTTCAGACTGTTTTCCTCAACTTGGTTGGAAGGGGCCCAAAGTGTCCCAGAGTTTAGAGAAACCATCCTTTCTAGACATTAGATGCTTGGGAGATTTTCAAATCTTTGGGCTAGACAAGAACAAACTGGGCAATAAGCAAACACTAACTCTTCCCATTAAAAGTACAATACGATTAATTCTAATTGTGCATTAGATGACACATGTGCACAAAAGGAAACTGGAAGAGGGTGAGATACATGGTGAGTGGTAAAACCTCTTCCTCTCCTCCTTCTGCAATCTACTGTAACCATTCAACAAATATCGATTGAAGATCCATCTGAGTCAGTCCCAGACTGAGCATCACGACGTCCCGAGATGTGATTCCTGCCCTCAAGTTGCTCATGTCCTCTAGGGAGCAGCTGAGTACAGCCCTGGCAGAGTGCATTGAGGAACAAGCAAAACACTTCCTTTTGCCCTGGCACAGTCCCTCTCCTGCCAGGCTTGCTGTGAGGTCTGGAAATGATGCTGGGTGTCTGGCTGGCTTGGCTCATGGGGCATGCTGTGTGAAGCAGCCTTCTGCTGATGGTGGGGTCATGCATACATGCCAAGGAACCAGAAGGCCAAGGCAGCATCCACCAGAAAGAAGCAAAGGTACAGGGGAAATAAAAATCTCAAACACATTCCATGGTTGTTTGAGCCTTCTCCATCCAGGGCTCCATTACATCCTGAGAGCTGGATTTCCAAAGAGATAAAGAAACAATAACAACAAAATGTTCTAATTTGGGGGGAAGAACCCTCTCTTCTCCAGAGGTCCTGTCTACCCTTTTCTCCACTTCGTTCTGCTTTTCCAATCCATTTAATTCTTCCTTTCTCCTATTCTATCTCCAGTCAACCTTTGGACAAGATTCAGAAAGGCACTAGAAATTCAAGGAAGGGTCTTGCCCATGATAACTACCAAAGCCACCCCATACTGAGATCCTCTGGTTGGGAACAAATGTATCTCAAGCCTGGCTGTGCTGAAGATTACTCATTTGATATGAACCTCATTGAGACTGAAATGGTCTCTACACAACATCATCTACACATGTGGATCAAGATTAACCTGCGCATGTACCTGAATTCTGTGGGCCTGTCTACAGATGATAGGCCCAGGGACAGGAAAATAATCCAAGATTAACATTGACGCTTCTTTCTTGGGAATTTTGGGCAACTTTGGAATTAGAACCAAAAGAACGGTTCCTATCTCCCTCCAGGAAAATCCAGGCACTACCACATAATCCTACTAATGCTGAGATGAAAGGAAGTAGATGTTCAGGAAGAGCTAGAAAGGAGAGGTGGGCAGAGAGGACCTAAGGAGTCCCCACATGTCCAGCCTGGCTCCTGACCATTCTAGAGTTCAGCCACTCTCTGCTCTTAGATGGCATTGCTTTCCTTAAAGCAAATCCCTCTTTTAAGTTAAACTGGTTGAGTTCATTACAATTGAAACTCCTAATTACTATAGAGTATGACATTATCCTTATTTAAAGTACTTGCAAAACATTCAGTATTCTCTAGAGCTATTAAAAATTGAGGTAGAGACCAGATCCCAAATCACCTCTCTAGCAGCATTCTTTTTATTCCAATCAGAACAGCTCCCGGAGGTAACACTCAGCTTAGCCAAGAAAAAAAAAAAATCTCACAGAATTGAGCACAGTTTGCTCAGCTCTCCTCTTAAGTTGCCTGGGACTTCCCAAGCTATGGCTGGCTCTTAAAGCTTCTCTCTCCATCACTGCTACAGTACCACTAAGCTCACTGCAGGATGGGAAGGGGATTCCCCACCAAGCCTATCCTTGCTACAACTAAAGGCAGACAGCAGTCCTTTTTCCCTATTCAGCATAGAGGTGAGTCTGGGGGCACCTGAACCAAGAAAGTAATCTGGCTCCATCTTAATTGAACTGGTTTACACATGGAGAAGAGAGTTTGCCAGAGAGGCGTTAAGAGCACAGATGCCTGAAAGAGAGCTCGGGATGACAGAGCTGAGCAGGAGAAACAGGAAAGCATGGAGACCTAATTCTAGCTGCCAGATCAGAATGTCTGGTCCTAGAGCACTGCACTGTACAATATGGTTGCTACTAGCCACGTGTGGCTGTTTAATGTTATATTTAAATTAAGTAAAAGTAGAGACGAGAACTCAGCTCCTTCGTTGTACTGGCCACATTTTAGAATGATCAGTAGCTACATGTGACCAGATACCACATTGGGCGGCACAGCTATAGAATATCGCCATTGTGGTAGAAGGTTCTATTGCACAATGTTGCAAACATAGCATCCTGTGTCTACCTGGAACTCGGCATGGCTGAGGTAGTGACAACTGAAGGGAACACTTCCAGATGCAGGGCATCAAGACCTCTTAGCTAGGCAGCATGCCAGAAGGCACCCAGCAGGAGCAGTGGTTAAGTGTCACCTCTAGTGACCTTTCAACAAAGCAGGCACGCACAGGGGATGAGAGTGGGGAGTCATCTGAGCTTAGCACATAGGTGGCAACCTCGAGAGCTCTCAGGCCAAACTTTGGACAACTTGTCAGCTCTGTGGCAAGCAGCAGCAAAAGAGAGGCATCCATACTAATTATCATTTTATTTGATTTACTTTTCTGATGGGTAATTTAGATTGCATGGCACATTCTTACCACCAAGGGAGACACAGGGGTAATGGATATGGGTAAAATGAAAGCTTATAGAGTCTTGCCCCTGGCCGACAACTTTGTATGCCTTCTGAGATGAAAACTGGAAGGCTCCAAGATGCCCTCTGCTTGTGCTGCTGAGGTCCTCAACTGCTTGGCCCAGACTTGTATAATAAAGTGCTGTTTCTCTTATTTGCATCCATTTCCCTTTTTGCTATTAAGTGCACCCTGATTACCCTTCTAGGAAGCACCCCTTTCCACACTGAGTCATCGAGGACATATCACCCAAGCTGGGGCAATCAATATATTCCATCCTCTAGCCCCAGGGGGTAGCTGAAAGATGGGCACAGGGCCCAAGTCCATCCAGTAAGAGCCATGAACCTCACCCCAAGACTTTTTATTAGAAGAGACAAGACTCTTTCCCCACAACTGGTAAAATGGTAAGCTGATAACCAAAAATAGAGACCATTTATCTACCATGTGCAAAGAAAGAACCTGCCAACCACAGAAGGAAAGAAACAATGGGTAGAGAGAAAGAGGGACTGAGCAACAGCATTTGAGCCCTGGATTGGGATTTGCTTTTCAGCCACAAGAGACTAGTGTCAACCCCAAAGATCCACCACTTTCACATCAGCCAATGAGATTAGACATCTGTAACCAAGGATGTATGATGAATTTGGCCTGCCTGGAGCACTGTCATTATTAGAAATGGAGGAAGCTGGGGTGGGGGCTGGAAGGAGAAAAGGGTACTACCTTGGCATTAGAGAGCCTGGGTTCAGAACCCTATTTCTCTTCCATATGACCTTGGGTCTGTTCTTCATATTCTAATTCACACAAAGTCAGAAAACACAGATACTGAAAACCTGTCAAGTCCTGAGGCATAATGATGGGTATTTTATATGCTATCTCTTTGAAGCCTTACCACAACCAATGAGGTATCCACCTGCTAGGTTTTTTAGGGTAAGAGACTATACAGTGAGGGGCAGCCAAGCAAAGTTAGAAGCCCAGCAGATTCTAAAGCTCCTCTCCATTCTCACACCCCTGCTTTGTTATTGTTCAAAGGTCAACCCTAAATGGCAAATGACAGCAGCAACCTCCTATCAATTAACAGCTACATTCTTTCCTCCAAAAGGCAAGGGAGAAGTGCGGAGAGGACCAAGAAGAGCAGGAGGTAGGCTTAAAATTGTTTAATGGGTTCCAGTACATCTTTTACAAGCAGTATTCACCTCATCCATTCACCTGCTTGCTTATTAACACTTCCCCACAACCTCCTCTGTGTTGGCCTGGTGGGAAATACCTTCTGTAACTCAGTCTTGATGTGCCCAGACACAGAGATACCGAGGCAATGAACACCCAATTAGAAGGGAAAACCCAAAGATCACAGCTGAGAAGAAGGACCTGATAGGAACCTCTCGATGCAATGCGTGCACATGCATGATGTTGCCTGGCAACTGCTATAAAACAAGGTCATTGCCAGGGCTACCAGGCTGGGCTCCCAGGTTCCTGGGAGTACTAAAGGGAGTGATAGCCCCTCTCAGTGACTGTAGGAGCTACTGAATGGCCAAAGCAAAAATATACCGGAAATGGTAGAATCAGGAAACAACCCAGGTGCTTGCCAACTCCTGCTTGATCACACACCATTTCTGGGAATTATAGAATGAAACGACTTTCATAACAAATGAATGGACATTTGTTTGTTTGTAATGTAGCTAATAATTGATTTTTAAACATGAAAGCAAAAAATGGAGGGAAACAGTAGCTTACGTGGCTTTGGAATCTTTGGTAAAGAAGACACATTCCCGTTTCTTAAAATTTGCTTGAATAAAATTCACCAAGTCCTTTGGGGAGAGGGAAGAAAGAGACATTGAATAACATATTACTACTTTATTCACACCCCCTGTTGATACTAATGAATAATGAATGTGTCCTAATCCTACTTCAGAAGTTTTAATAACTTACCATATGCTTATGGCATATAGCATTTGTTCATGCTAGTACAGTGCCCAAAATTTTTTAAGGGGAATACATTTAAATTTTTATAACCAAATGCAAATTTTTCCAAAGTTATTCTAAAGTTATCTTGTATGTAGAAGTTATAGGGGTTTTTTTTTTTTGTCACTTAGGCTACCAAGGAGAATATAAACATTGGATGATAGTTTAGCATTAAAAAAAAGAATTAACGCAGATTTCCATTTCTTTCTGCTTGCTTAAATAAAGCCTCCTTCCACTGTTGTATTTGTCTTCCTGGGGCACATCCAGAGGTTAATTCTAACATACAACCAAAGGCTTTAGAAACCAAAGACTTCCCGCAAGTTGAAGGAAGCAAGCTATTTGAAAACAAATGAAAAACAATTTGAAAGTATCTCCACTCCTCAAAATGAGAGAAGATACTTGCAACATATATTAATCATCATAATACTGATGACAAGAATATATGAGGATTATAAGTCAGTAAGAATAAGGCGGAAGTGGGGGAGAGCTAAATGAGTGATGTGTGCATGGACGCCTCCACCATCTTGCACCTCATTAGGATGTAGGACTACAATGCATCAATAAAAATTAAAATTCCATATTTTATATGTGAAAAATAATAAAATAGATAACCCAGTGGGAAAAATGGCAAGAGACAAGATCTGACAAAATGGCAGGAGACAAGATCCGATGTCAAGTCACAGAGAACACGCAGACAGCACATGAGGACATGAAGGGAAGCGTCACCTCAATGGCAATGGCTTAAACAAGTGGGAAGTAAAACCACAGTGGGATCCCGCCAAGATGGTGAAAATTAAAAAGACAGTACCCAGTGGGGGAGGGGGATATTGGTGCAGCCACTGTAGAAAGTTGCCTACTATTGCCAGTGGCCATGCCTCTTAGGAATACTCCCTGTGGACAGAGGGGCAGGGCTTTCCCTGAGCGACCTGCACTCTCGGGATGCCTGGCAGTGAGTTTCAGCTTTGGGGCACATCTTGCCCTGGAAGAGAGGATCCGCTAGTGACTTCCATTCCTCAGCAGTCCAAAGCCATTCCCTTCAGGTCCACAGGTGCTGGCAACTGGCGTGCTCAGACCACTTCCTGCACAGCCGGCCTCACAACACAGGCTGGCACTCAGGCCAGCCCTGATTTTATATTCCGCAGCAAGGCCACCACCAGCCACACGCTATCAAAGGAGGGTTCCCTCTCCTGGGATGAAGCCCACAGTGCTCCAGCTCCCACCCTACTCCCTGCCCTGGCAAGTCCCTAGGAACCAGAGATGGGGACCATGTGTCTCCTCTTCCCATCCTTTGAATGTAAGAGTCTCCACAAATACTATTTCTTTCTTCCTTTCTTTTTTCCTCTTCCTCCTCTTCTTCTTCCTCCTCTTCTACTTCTCTTCTTTTTCTTCATTAACATCATCATCATCATCACCATCACCATCACCATCATCATCATCACCACCACCACCACCACCATCATCACCATCAACATCACCATCATCATCGCCACCATCATCATTATCATCATCATCATTTTTGTCTTTCTTTGGTACTGAGGATGGAACCCAGGGATATTCTACTTCTGAGCTACATTCCCAGCACTATTTGAAACAAGGTCTCACTAAGTTGCTGAAGCTAACCTTGAACCTGCAATCCTCTCCTCTCAGTATTAAAATTACAACATGTACCACCACACCCAGCTTCCAGAAAACCTATTTTTTAAACACAGACCCTGTTAAGGAGAGACATATGCATCTGGCCTCCCAAAGAACATTTTTCAGGGAGATCGACTTACATACCCAAGAATGTTAAGAGTGGTGTTGCTCCTGATAGCAAAAGCCAAAAACTGAAATGTCCATCCCCTTAAACTGGATAAATACAAGCACAGAAAGGAGCTCTGCACAGACCTGAAATGAATTAGCAACTACATGTACCAAGATGGATGAATCTCAACATGTGTTGAGCAAGACGTGTAAAGAACTCACAAAAAAACACTTCTAATATATACAATTCCACGTATATACAAAATGGACAAAGCTAGACACCATGTTGTATAGGAATACAAATATATTCAACTCATAAAGTCATCAATAAAAGCAAGGAAAGGGTGAGAAAAAATTCAGGATAGTGGTTATGACCTCTGACAGAGACAGGACACTCCACAGGGAGGTCACACGGGGGATTCTCAGACACCGGTGACATTCTGTTTCTCAACATGGTGCTGGGTGCCAAGAGAGCCATGGAAGTCTTCTTGCAGCTGGAAATTCACTCCTTTATATCCTTTTCTCTATATATTTCACAACATAAATTGAGAAAGCAAAAAAAATGTTTTTGGTGGTCACCTCTATGCAAACATTTTAAATATACATATGTATTCCACAACATAAATTTAAAAAACAAAAGTGTTTTCTGCGCTTATCTCTATGCAAACATTTTGAAAATCTTTGATGCCCATGTTCTTGTAGTTTTCATTCACTTTGAGTCTACTTCACATGGATGAAGAAAGATCGATGGCTGTGTGAGCTGTGGAATCGGTTCATCCTGGCAGAGGGGCAATGACAAAACATGGCTTCATTGCTAAGAATTCCCTGTGAAAATGGACTTTACAGCAGTGTGTGTGTGTGTGTGTGTGTGTGTGTGTGTACGCACATGCACAGGGGAAAACAGGAACCCCAGAACTGAGAGGCCCTTGGGTGGTCTTGGCTGTCCTTCCCAGGAAGGCTGCCTGCACTGGGCAGTGGCCATCTTCATGGCCAAGGGACAGAGCTATGGTGGGGGAATAGGAGCCATAGGAGTGCATCAAGAGGAAGCAGCAGCCTGTCTATCTCCCAGGGCTCCAGTGTCTGAGGCGGGTGGCCCACGCACAAGGCCCCACCCAGAGATGCCTCACTACTTGGGGTCCGAAGAGAGGAGCAAGAGGCGGAAGCATTGGAGACCCCCCCCCCCCCGTGACTTGCACAGTTTCTCACAGAACCAGGGCCAAGATGAGATATGGAAGTAAAACCAAGGTCCTGGGGCCAGCAGCACACGGCCGGGGTCCAAGGGCAGTGGGTCCTTGCACTCTGCACCTGGAGCAGCTCCCTCGCCCAGCCCTGGCCTGGAGAGGCAGGCCTCGCTGCAGGAGGCTGGAGGCTTCCACTTGCTCCTCTGTGTGCCTTTTCTTACAGCCCCATGATGGTTCAAAGGCAGCTCCCCTGTAACCACCAATCAGATCAAAATACTGACAATATCCGCACCGCCATTCCTGCTCCTTCATCCTGACCCTTAACACTAGTCAGGGGGAACCCGATGCCAGACTGGAATGTTGTCTTTGTTTCCTGACAAAGAGAATATGTGGCAGAGGCAGAGCGTATAGAAAACCTGTGGGAGGGACCCGCACTCATTGTCCACCAGGCTCATAGGACATTGTCCCCTGGTGGCCGGGCCACCTGAGCCCCGCTCATCCACGAAGCCATGACTGCATGTCTAGTCCTGAAGGCAACATGGACGAGGAGAGACAGGGCCAGAGCTTACCAAGAGGAGGCTGCAAGAAAAAACTGTGGACACCCCCAAACCGAGACCCTGGCCATGCGTGCGCAATGGACTTAGGTTTGAGAATCGGCTCTGAACCCACAAGACCAAGAATGAAAATACCAAACACAAAACAACAGTGGAATGGATATTAAAGATGCCAAATTAAAAGTGTCCCGAAAGAAGTCACTTGCAAAGGCATAACTAAGTGATCATCGAGACGCTTATAACCCTAAGACAGAAACGCTTGAAAACCAACAGGGAAATGCAAATGCTTCTATGTTCAACAAAGATGACTCGCAAAACAAATGCTATATGGTACATTGAGAGAGTAGTGTGTGTGTGTGTGTGTGTGTGTGTGTGTGTGTGTGTGTGTGTTACTGGAGATTGAACCCAGAGACATTCTACCTTCAAGCTACACCCCCAGACCTATTTCATTTTTATTTTGAAACAGAGTCTCACTAGGTCAATGACAGCCTCACTACTTGCTGAGGCTGTTCTTGAACCTGTGATGCTCCTGTCTCAGCATCCAAGCACTGAGATGACAGGCATGCACTATCACGCCTGGTGAGAGCATCTTTTTAAAGAAAGCAGATGGGTCACCAAGTGATCCTTGCTGACAAAGATGGGTTTGTAAATGGCAGTGGGGCTGGACTTACGTTTTCACTGTAGGACATGTCTATGCTCCGAGACACGCTGGAATACAGGGTCCGGGTGCTACCCAAGGTACCATTCTTCCTGCTCCTCATGCTGAGCCTGGCTCCCTCAAAGGACATCTCTGTGGAGATTTAGGGATAAGCGTGGGTTACAAACAGCAAGAAGGCTGCCTTCAAGGGTGCCCCTTCCCTCCACCACTTGTCTCCTCTTTGCCATGCGCAGCGTCCTGTGCTCTCTCCATCCCACCAGGGTGATGGTACCCACACCCTTAAGCCCCTTCATCCTCCAGGCTCAGTTGGTGTTTCTACCCTCCAGCACATCTCCCTTGGCCCCTCACGCCTGGGTGCCGCCTCCCCACAGTGAGAGGTGATGCATGATGCCGTATTTCAACTTCTCTTTGAGATTGAAACCCTGCGGAGACAGGCTGCACCCCTCCCCACCTGGAGCACCTCCAGCTTGCTAAATTGATGGGTTTAGGAGGTGACCAGCTGCTCGTGTGGGCATGACCAGAAGATGAGGAGAAGAATCCTGGTTCGGATTCATTTAAGGAAAGAGGGGAAGGGGCCTTGAATGCCGAGAGCAAGCAGGTCCCGAGGGTCAGTGTGCGCCAGGTCTCCCTGAGACTCTGAACAAGCTGTGCGGGCCCCGGGGGGCCAGCACTCGGCCTGCTCCTGGGTCTAGGGCTGGCAATCGCCTGGGCACTAGGGAGTCTCATCTGTCCTGCACGCTTTCTGTGCGGTTCTCACTCCAACACACTCATCTACACTCAAAAGAGCCCTCCTGTCTTGTCTCCTGAACTCAGTCTGACTGCATCCCAAGCTCCAGATCAAGCCCCCTGGCCAGACCACTTGGCCACCCCCAGGTTGTCCCACAGGTGCCATAAATGGGACATTTCTAGAGCAAAATAATCCTCCCCATACACCTACCCCTGCTTGCCTCCCCTCTGGGAACCACGCCCTTCCCTGCCTCTCTGTTTGCCACAGATCCCATGCACCCCAACTGTTTCCTGACATGCATGCCCCTCCCTCTCCTCTGGGCCCTGACCCTCCTCCACACCCTCCTTCCCCACCTGTGCCCAGAGCCCCTTTCCTCAAACGCTCCCCAGCCTCTGTTGATCTGCCGACCACCCCCAGGTCTCAGCCCACACATCCCTCCTTCAGGGAGATGCCCCCCACCGTGCTGGGCAGGTGCCCGTTGCCCATCCTCAGAGCACCTTCTACCCTGGACCCGGCTGTTAGTATCAAGACTCGTTTAATGAGCCATTTGGCCTCGGTTATCTTGTGGAGACCAAGAGCCGTGTCTACCTTTTTCAGCGGGACCCGGCCCAGTGCATGAAGCAGACTGGTACTTGAATTTACTGTGTAAGTCATTTAAATGAATCAATGCCTCCTGGGAAATCCTCCCTTGGTCCGCAAACTCTCTTCCCGTTTCCTCCCACGATTTCTGGATGCAGAAACATCTAAACCACAGGGCAGAGTCTGCACTCACTCCTGATCCCCTGGTCCAGATTGCCTGACCCAGTCCAGGCACCAAGCTCCTGAGCCTCAAAGACCAGACATTTCTTTAAAACCAGCTCAGAACATGCGGCCCCAACTGTTTAAAATCATGATTTTTTTTTTTTTTTACTTCTCTCCCCAGGCATTTCAAAGAGAGGCTCAGAGTACCAATTGGCATTTTATATACATCACTATAAAACCACAAGCCAATCCTGCAAGGTATTGGTGATGTCTCCAATACAGAAAACTGCTCCTAAGTGGGCCACCGATTTTTAGGACATGATTTTATTGGCCTCACAATAAAAAACTGCTCATTTCTTTGCAAAAAAAAAAAAAAGTATGTTTTCACTTTTGAGTTGTATTTCCACCAAACAAGAAATGGAAGGACTGCTTCTGGCATGAGTTTCTAGCCAGCTCTTGGAAGTCAGCTGATATCCCAGGTGATTTGGAGTCCAGCCACCCTGCGCACGCCTTATACTCGGGGTGTACAGGTGTACAGGTCTAGATACATTCTTCCGGGATTTAAGGCTCTGGTATGAGGAAGCTTGGCCTTTGGAAGAGGAGACAAGAGACACGTGACCCCAGGGTAAATATGGAAAGAGGGCTCCTGGGGAAGGGGGTGGTGTGTGAAGAAGAGCCCCAAGGGAGGCTCCGGAAGCCAGAAGCAGAGTACAGAGGGAGCCGCCCGAAATGAGAGAGAACTGGGAAGGATGGCAGGAGGGAGAAAGCGAGGGAGGGACAGAGAGAGGGAAAGAGAAAGGAAGGAGGACTCTAGCAAAACACCCATGCCAACAGAAGTAAGGAAAACACAGACTGATCAGGTGATCCTTAGCCCTCCAGAGTCCAAATCCACCAATCAACACAAAAGTATTTACCCTCCCTTGAAATATAAATAGTAAGAGTTCAACAGGAATGAAACACCAAGAAGGGGGTGTGAGGGTGGAGGATGTTGGGTGTCAGGAAGAGGGCGTGGGCAGACACGCTCCTATGACAGGGGTTAAGCCTGCAGTGCTACTGGGCAATGGTGGAGGAGACATTAACAATGACTATTATTGACCCAGGGGATCAAATTTGGATAATCTTTTTTTTTTTTTTCAGGTCTGGGGATGGAACCCAGGGATATTCGACCTCCAAGCTACACCTCCTGTCCTAATTTTTATTCTTTATTTTGAAACAAGGTCTCACTAAGTTGCAGAGGGCCTCACTTAGTAGCTGAGGCTGTCCGCGAACCGCGATCCTCCAGTCTCTACCTCCCAAATGCTGAGATTACAAGCGTGCGCCACCACGCCCTGCTCGACTTTGTGGAATCTTGATGAAAGAATCAGAAACACAAAGTTATATTGAGATGTTCACTGCTGCGTTACTTATAATAGGAAGTATTGGGAAAGACCTACATTTTAAATAGAAGAATGGTCCATTTTATAATATAATGTTATAACAGAATATCCTATTTTAAGTAGAAGAGATAAGATGTCGGTGCCTTGGAGGGGGTGTATTTTAATGACATGAAAAAGTTATTATGACTTATTTTGAGTAGGATAAAAACAGGAGAAAGCATGACCCTTGAAAGACCTGGCATTGGAGCTTGGGCCTAGCCACTAACCCCATGACCTTGAGCGAGAGGTTCCTTATACAGGAACAGCTGCTAATGCACAGACATACTGTCCCAGACACGTGGGAAAAAACACAACAGAACCTAGCCATTGCTCTATGGGAAGAATGGGACTATGAGTGGTCTGAATTTTATTCTCTTACTTTTTATATATTTCCAAATTAAATGTATATATATATATATATATGTATATATATATATTTTTTTTTCCCGGTGGTACTAGGGTTCCTGGAAACCCTTCTACCTCCGGGCTACACTCCCAGACCTATTTTATATTTTTATTTGGGAACATGTCTCTTAAACCAGCAAGGTTGGCTTCGAACCTGGGCAATCCTCCTGTCTCCATCTCAGAAGCGTGGGGATTACAAGCGTGTACCACCATGCCCAGCGCTGGAAAATGTATTTAAAGAAGAGGAAAAGTAACTACAGGTGATAGAGGTGGGGTGAAAATAACCAACGACCTTAGCAGAATTCCTCTCAGTGGGTGAAGACGACAGGTAGATGTCCCTTAGTTCCCAGGGCACAGGAGAGAGACGGAGCTGGGGTGGGAAGGGAGAGTTGAATTGAGGCCGATTTGTTTGCTCTAAAGAGATGGCACTGTTTTTAAGTCTTAGGGAAGGAAACTGCAGAGATCAAAGCACAAGGAAATTATTATAATATATGACAGTAAGGACAGAGGGTGGGGTAAACAGAGTTCACAGGGTAGATGGGAATGTGAAGCTATCGGCCCTATGTGAAAATCTGAAGATAGAAGAACAATTGATGAACAATATCATAATAAATACAGAGAAAAAACAATCTTAAGATTTCCTCCATATCATATTCTTTGAAATCTTGCCTGGACCTGGAATTGATTTTCTAATCTGGAAGATCCCACTCTTACTCCAGAGAAGAAACGTAAGTCTGTCCAAGAGCAGAGGCCTGAGGGGACACTGTGCTGGCTCTGGCGGCCCTCCTCACCTGGCCGGGATAGAGGAGAAGTGTAAAAGGGGCTCCTCAGGAGCTCCCTGGGACTGAATAAGGAAAAATGTGATGTTGAGGTATTCATATGAGCATACCAAGAAACATCTACTAAGGTAACAAAACTGAAGGAGAGGGGGTTCTGTGGAGACAGATGCTTCCTCACATCTGTAAAGAAGGCAGCTGTGATGAAGAGGGAGCTCAGAAACAAAACTGAAGGAGAGGGGCTTCTGTGGAGACAGACGCTTCCTCACATCTGTAAAGAAGGCAGCTGTGACGAAGAGGGAGCTCAGAACAGAAGTCTATTGGGTGAGGTGCCCTCCAGGATGGACACTGATCCTTATTTCTGCATGAAACTGGCACCCTCGTCAATGTGGCAAAGACCAGCGGCATCCCGTGGCCCCAGGTCACACCAGACGATGCACATGCGCTTTGCGGTGAGGGCCAGCACTCGGGGCCCTGTGCAGTGCCTGCTGGTTTCACGCTGACTGAGCCAGGCAGAGTACCGGCAGCACCAGGCACGAGTGTCTGGATCTTGCCACCCAACAGAGAGGGAGCTCCTGGTGCCACACCTGCCTGTGACCATCACCTGCAGAATCGTGGGGAGCCAGGGGATTCAGCGTGTCAGGAGCCAGCCTCTCAGAGGAAGAGAATGTTCCACATACAGGAGACACCTTCCCTGAGCTAAACAAAGATTTGTATTTTCACAACCAAAAATCCCCCAGGAAAAAATGTGTGGGCCAGATGTGTCCTAGTGAAATTATTTAATTATTAAAATAAACCTGAATTCCTACAAGCCATGTTGCAGAAGTATTATGAAGGAAGGAAATCAGGCTGGTATCAAACCCCTCATCTCAAAAAACTATTAGCTAGAAGAAGATGGAGCCGTATTTATGTATATTTGTACTGGGGATTGAGCCCAGGGACATTCTGCCTCCAATCCCTCCAGCCCTTTTTCTTTCATGTTTTAAATTTTGAAACAGGGTCTCACAAAATTGCTGGAGTCCTCACTAATTTGATGAGGGTGTCCTCAGACCTGCTAGGCTCCTGTCTCAGTTTCCCAAGTCCTGGGATTATAGGCATGCACCACCATGCCAGCAATATTTATGTTTTTCAAGAGAGAAAAGATTATGATCCAAATATTGCATCCACAGCCAATTCAGCAGGGAGGGCAGCAGAAAAGAAACATTTGGGAATTTAGAAATGAGAAAGGAAACCACCCCAAACCACCGTGTCCAGCTCAGGAAGGGGGCAGGGAGGCTGAGTGAGGTAATAAGTGGAGAAAACATGGTTTTCTCTTTTTCTTCAGCTTTTTTTAACTGCACCTTGGTGCACAAAGATTTGAAGAAACTTACTAAAAGAGTAGGTAATACACAGTAACCACAGAAAAGAAAGTGAGTACCGAGTATAAGAGAAAGAGCCCAGAAAAGTTACAGGCTCTCCAACCACGGGGGCAGCCTCCTTTAAGTCCCTGGGGAGGAGAGGCTGATAGAAGTTGAACCCTAATCTTGCTGGTGGCCGAAGCAGGGAGAAAACATGGTCAGCTGCAAGTTTCAAAGTACCCTTAAGGGAATATGAAACCCGCGTTATCCGACAGTAGAGCCAGCTTAGAAAGAACTCCTGTAGCTGGGGCAGGTGTCGAGGCAGGTGGGGGGTGGGAGAGTGGTTGTCTTATGATGCCCTGGCTTTGGTCTTGTACAATGCTGTCTTACGTGTGGTCTGAGCATCGGGGCAACAGGTGGCTGAGGTGTAGACATGAACTGAGGGCTGGGCTCACAGGCAGATGGCTGGGGAAAGTGCACACACACCCATCCACACCGCAAGGCTTGTGTCCAGTTTGGTTTGACGTAGCAGACTTATTCCAGCAGAACACCTCTGTGGACAACAGCCCCGTCCTCCCAGCTGCTGACCCGCCAAGGAAAGCGCGTAGCCCTCTGACCTGTGACCTGTGGCCCCCTGGGACTGCCCTGCTTCTCATCCAGTATATGTCTCTTTCCTTATAGCTACATTGTTTAAACCTGCAGACCTTTACAAATGGCCCAGTGAGACATAGCAAAAAATACTATACCCTGTTTTAAAAGGAAAAATAGAAACAGACTGCCACTTGCACTATTAATGGCAACTGTTTTGCGTTGAATTTCCATAGCATTTTTTCAACTTCCTGCAAAGCTATGATAAGTTAAAAGAAAAATTTGCCTGTGCCAACATACCTGATCTCATATTGGAAGACAACATTAGCCCAATCATGCAATACCTACGGTATCAAAGTAGGTGTCACTGTTTCTTATAACATCCATGATGCGGGTTGAAGCTGTTTCACTAAAGTGAGTTCAAGGGGTGACTCTCCATGTCAGGCCCAACTGAGAGGAGAAAAGTGTAGCCAATGCCAGGATTTATTTAACTATGGAAAAGCTTTGGTTTGATATTTTCATCAGTATCTCAATTATTTGTAGTCATCATCCTGGCTCTCAAAGATTTCAGACGTTTCTGATTATTTTAATAGAGTCCTAATACCCACCATGAAGGTACCTCGATAAAAATTACAATCAAGATGAGCTCCTGAAACATCACCTGCATTTTTCACCACTTCACAATAGATGGTGAAGATATGCATTATCTTCCCCAGGAGGAGGGAGGGCGGTCCCACACTGAAAACAGCAAACAATCCCTCCAGTCTCCCATCCAGGGTAACAAGGCTTTGCCAGACAGACTCACTCACCCAACTTTTTGAACTCAGACTGCTGGGCGGCCTGCCCCAAGTGCTCTGCGGTCCTGAGCTGGGCCCCAGATTCTGCACCTGTAACACTGTCACAGGAGCTGATGAGGATTCTGGTCTCAGGACCACACTTACAGAACCAGTGGTCCACACCAGGATGCTACAGATAATGCCAGTGACCCCCTCTGTTATAGACTGCAATAACATGTTTTCAGAATGTAGAGTCAAATCTTTTAAAAACATAGGTGTAATTGCTGGGATGCTGCAGAGGAAGACAGATCATGTGGTTTTCAGCTTAGTGGGCTTCCATAATCACACTAGAATTTATAAACTGAGCGTGGTGACACGCTTATAATCCCTGTACTTGGGAGGCTGAGACAAGAGGATCACACAGGTTTGAAGCCAACCTCAGCTACTTAGTGAGGCTCTCAGCAACTTAGTGGGACTCTGTTTCCAAATAAAATATAAAATAGATCTGGGCATGTAGCCCAGAGGGAGAAAGCCCCTGGGTCCCATCCCCAGCACCACACACACAAAAGAAAAAGACTGGTTTTGCCAGCAAAAGAAAGATACATCTCTATCAGGACAGTAAGCCCTCCTCTGAATGTCAGAAATAAATAACAGCTGTGTCTTTTGTGGTGCTCTTCATGTGCCAGGCATAATGATGTGCTTTTGGGGCTTTTTTTTTTTTTTTGCATGTATCAACTCTTTCCATGAGTTATGTGAGTTCCCTCCCCACCTCCTTACATGGATCAGGGAAACAATGCACAGAGAAGATAGGTCGCTTTTCCAGAGTCACAGGCTGATAAGGAAGAGGACAAAGGATCCGAATCCAAGCAGGCTGGTCTGAGAGCCCAACCTTTCAACTTTAACTTTGGCCACTTCAGTACCTCTTTGGGAAGAGGTAGGCTATCATTTTGCTCTAGCAGTATGCTAACAAACTCTCAATAATTAGGAACCTCATTTTGTTCCTTGGAGGAGAACTTGGCCAGTATTGCTTTTATTACTGATGCTCATGAATAATTTTCAGTGATTCAGAAGTCACCATTAACAACAAGATACCCTTGCGTTCTCTGAGCCCAACACAGAGGGCGAAAAGATCAGTCTGGCATATTGTCCTTATACAAGAATGGCCTTTGGCATGTTTTTTAAGATTTTCCTTTTCATATGTCTCTCATGGTGACCCAACCAGTCCCAAAATGGCATTTTTTTTGAGCAACATGAATAGCTTGAAGTCTCTTTCTGGTACAAACAAAAAAGATGTTCTCCTTATGTAACTCTGAATGAAAGAAGAAAACTGCTCATGCTCTGACTGAGAGTGTTCCAAAGGGGCCCTGCACCAAGCCCCAGCCCTCTCCACTCTTCACTCCCATCAATTATTCATTGTAATGGTGAGTGTGACATTTGCAGAGACTCCAGATAGAGATGACACCCTCCGGAGAAATCTTCCCCGTACTCATTCCCACAAGAGCGCTGCAGGGGTGTAAGCACGAGTTACAGGGACCTGCAGGGCTGAGGTCCACCGTGGCTGCACCTCTTATTCCCCCCTGGGAAAGAACTGAGATTTGTTTGCTGTAGACATTTCCCTTTTGACATTGCCTCTGTCTGCTAAATTTTTGAAGTTTGAATAGATGGAAAATTGGGAAAATGGCAAAAAGCCTCCCACGGAGGCTCTTGAAGTCATCGATCCCAACATGGCCTGCTCTGCAGAGAAGAGGTAAGAGACAGCAGGTGCATAGAGGCAGCAGATGATGCCCACAGGTACTGAGAGTCTCCTGGACTAAGGGGAAAGGAAAGGGGTCGCCATGGAGCATGGAGCCCTGTTGTCTTCATGGGGACCACAAATAACATCAGTTCTTAGGAAGGCAAAAAAAAAAAATTAAAAATAATCAATGATAACAACTTTGCTCCAAATTTTAAAGCAAATAAATAAATCCAAAGTTACAACCGTGAAAGGAAGTTCTTTACACTCTCAAGATTGAATGAGCTAAAATTTCTGTCATGGAACATGTGTTTGTAATAGCATGTAGAGAACAGACTTAGAGGATAACTGTTGCCTGACACTTAGCTTAAGAATCTTACCACCAAAAAAAGTCAGCATGGGCAATCGTGGACTTAAATGGAAATAAGTTTTGCAGATTTTACTAACTTCCCCCATAATTATTCATCCAACCCTTAAATACTACAAATAATAAGCATGTTTCGACAAGCTAAAAGAACTAAAGGAACCACAATATGTAAAAGCCAGTTAGGGTTTTCTCCTTTCATTATCGAAGAGTATTTTCTATCTGAATGCCTTCTTTCTTGATGTCAATTCACATTTCACCATAATTTTGATTTAAGAAACACTGTGTCCCAATAGATGTGAGTATATAGGATGGAGTTAGGTGCTCAGTTGCTCAATTAGGATGTCAATGAATCCTGTAATAAGGTTCACTTGAGGAAATTTCTAAACCTATCGGAAAAAGAAACTTTTGATTATATTTAAAAATCATTTAAAAATTCTAGCAAAGATCTATACATTTCTAAATAAATACAAGCAATGAGCAAATGTATCTCCAAACCAGCAGTCTGCTTATGTAGCCATCTCTTTGAGGAATTCAAATTTGTTTCAAATCTTCATAGAAAAACTAAATAATGCCCTTTTCAGAGACACTTGCCTGGCTTCAATCTGACAAGTTACAGCAAGGGCAATGCTTATGAAGAGGGAAAGAATCAAAAGCTGAGAACATACCGTGAGAGGTGATGTATCAGGCAGGATTTTCTTACACCACAAAGAGTCTGCTGGTCTCTCTTCCAGAAGGACGGAGGTTTTTTATAACTGAAGCCTTCTCAGCCCCGCCTTCTTCTCTGAGGTCCTTTTAAGAAAAGGAAAAAAAAAAAAAAAAAAAAAAACTTAACGCACCGAAGGGAAATTCTTAGAGCCAAGGCATACGGTAGTGATTTAGAGATGGGATATGGGAGAGGATGCGTAAACATGGCATTTGAACCCCTTAATGACATAAAATTCCCATTCGTGGCTTGCCAATGGTATAGTATTGAATCATACTAAAGTTTAATTTGGCACATTTTAAAAACCACAAATGAAACAAGAAATGGGAAATATTCATTTCAGAAAGTAACAACAAGATTAATTAACAAATTAAAAGCTCTTAATTGAGATTAGAAAAAAATTCTTAAATAGACGCCATTTAACCAGCATTGCTTTTTTTTTTTTTTTTTGGCAGATTTAATTAACTTCCCCCACACTGACATATATTCAGCTTCAGGCTAGTTAGGCAGGGCTAAAGAGGATATCCTAAAAGCGAAGCAGGTGGAGCCGGCTTTGTTAACTGAGAGTGGTCTTCACCTTCTCTTTAAACTACTTTGTCTTTGTAGAAACTCCGACAGGAGAGAAATAATAGTTGCCAGTGGACAACTTTTAGTCTTAAATGACACACCATGGGTAGAACAGCTTTCTTATGCTCAGTGGTCCTTGAGACCTGGCTATTATTTCTGGTACATGCTTAGATCTGAAGTCCATGCTGCAAACAAGCAGAAACAGGAGAGTGTCACTTAGAGGATGATGACAGGGGAGACGCAAATAAAAAGGGGTTAGAGGTTAAGCAGGATATGTTTCAGAAACTATTTTTGTAAAGACAGATTTGAGCAAAGGCTGATAGCAGGGCTAGGATTTTAGTGACAACTCCTACAGAAAGTATCTTCAGTCTAGGAAAAAAAGAAAAACCTTGATGAAGAGAAACAAAAGACTTAAAAGAGGTCTTCTACTCCAACACTCCAAGGGTCAGATAATGTACATGAATACTGTGGCCAAGGGTAAGGTAATAGGCAAGGGTGGGGGCTGTGGAAAACTGGAAATGATTGGATCCACATTTGAATTAGGAGAGACAGAATCATGGAAATCTCAAAATTTCCCTTCAAGTAGATCCTAGAGCTAAAAATGCCCATGCAACTATGAGTCCCCCCTCTCCTGCCCCTGCACAGGCACATGCAGGCAGAGCCGGCACATCTGCCTTGACCTTCATCTGCAGTGTAGACAGACTCTACTAGATGACTTTGCAGATAGAAAGGAATTGGCAGCAGAACCTAAATCCTGGTTTGGAAACCAGAGGAAAAAATGAACTAGGCATGGCCAGAAGTGAAAAGTACAATCACTGAAGTGAATACTTCAGGGATGAGAAAGAAAAGAGGTAAAAAAGGTTACTATGAAACTGCTCAAGGAACACTCCTGGTGGGAGGAAGAAAAGCAAGGGTCCCCAGGTGGCAGGAGGAGGGATGAGCAGGGGTTGTGAACGAGAGACTCTAGGCAAAGAATGGCACCTGCGTGCGGTGGAGTATCACGGAGCCACCAGACCCTGATTTGGAGAGAGTCATCCATATTTCCACATGATTAGGATGGATACAATTTCATCTCATTTTCTAAAGAGAAAGAAGCATCTAAGAAGGCGGCCAGCTGGGTCCTCGGTCTAGGGCTGCGCTGGGAGGATCCGGGGCTGGGGCTGACGGTATCATGACACTTTGAGTACTAACTGGGGGTCTTGGACGCTATTTGATCCGTGATCCTCTGCAGGTCCTTAGGGAGAGTGAGAGGTACGTGTGCTGACTGTCACTGGCAGGATCAGCTGAAGGGTCTACACTGCAGGATGGGAGAGCCTTTGGGTAGAGGTGTCCCACGGAATGTCAGGCCCTGGAAAGCAAGCACTGTTCAGTGTGAGAAAGACAGGTCTACACCCCAGGTCTGGACTGCACCCGCCTCATGCCTCCTGAAAATGCAGCTCAGCCTCATTGCCTTTCCCAGAATACTGAACATGATCCCCACGTCCCCCTAAATGATATGACGAACACCTAACTCCCAGTACCTTGGACTATGACTGTATTTAGAACTAGTGGTTTTAAAGAAAGGCTATTGTGTGGGGTCCTGATCCAGGATGACTCATATCTTTATAAGAAGAGGAAACTTAGCTGAGCATGGTGGTACACTTCAATCCCAGTGCTTGAAAGACTGAGACAGGATGATCACAGGTTTGAGGCCAGCCTCAGCCACTTAGTGAGACTCTTTTTCAAAATGAAAAATGAAACAGGCCTGGGGGTGTAGAATAAAGGTAGAATACCCACCTTGGGTTCAATACTCAGAATGAAGAAGAAGAAAAGGAGGAAGAGGAGGAGGAAGAGGAGGAAGAGGAGGAGGAGGAGGAGGAGGAGGAGGAGGGGGAGGAGGAGGAGAAAGAAAGTCAGCAGGCTGGGCCAGGACCAGTGTGCTGCCCTGGGGCAACAGTGCAGCAGGCAGGGCCTGGGCAATGACACAGAGAAGCCACTTGTTCCACAGGGGACTCTGATCCTGCCCCAAGGCTCACTGTCTGGGGCTGCCCAAGACAAAGAGGAGAAAAGGGAAACAGAAGGGAAATACAAACCATTTTGTCCAGAGCGTGTTCCTTCTGCACTAGACTGGCTTTGCTACTGAGACACCTGGCTCATAGGAGAGATTCCTTGGCCACTCGCATACCCAAAGAATCCCTCTAGGAAGCAGCAAATGTCCTGTCTACTTTCTAGCAAATGGGCAGTCCTGAGCCTAGTGGCCTCTCTAGCTCTGTGCGGACACAGGCCATTAAAGGAGATTGGGGGGGGCTTCCACCCCAAATTTCCCACTGGATCTCATCTCCCACTCTGGTACCCAGGTTTCTGGGCCTGCTGGAATTCACCTGACTCCCAGGCACTTAGCAGGGCTCTTTCTCCATGGAGATGGTATACCATCTCACACAGCTTCCCACAGCCTTCCTGTCCTCTCTGGATGAGCTGATTGAAAGGGCCTGGTTCTCCACTCCAGTGCTGGAGAGGGCCTCCTGGAGGCTGTGTAGAATCTCCCCTTCACGTGGAGGCCACACTTATGACTGTCCAGGGGCTGGCCTTATTCTAGCCCATGCATGAGGCCTGAGGTCCAGATGGGCCTCCCTTATGCTTCCCAAACTTTCCTCCATGGCTCTGTCAAGGAGAGATTCTCAGATACTAGGAGAATGGGCCCGTGGTCCAGAGGCTGCTTCTGACTGCTAGAAAACCCAGACCCAGCAGTTAGAGACAGGACTGGGCCCACTCTGTTCCTCACACTGGATCTGTGTCCTGGGTAAGTATGGTAGAGAATTTTGCACGCTGGTACCAATTGATGGAGGTAGGCATCTACCCCATGGTGAGAACTCTGTTCTTCAAAGGCATCAGGTGTCTATCATGCTAAGAGGATGAATTCTCATTTCCAGGAAGAACCAGTGAGAATGATGAACACACCTGCTGGGCAGTCCAGTAACCCATGGACTCCCCTTCCCCACAGCACAAGGGTGGAGTGGGTGCTATCCTCTGCTCCCCTCTGCTGCTCCCAGCAGGAGACCCACGGTCCTGCCCTCTCTGGGAGAGTTATCAGGATGCCTTTCACTTCTGTGAGCTTCGTGGTTTCTGCCCACCCTCATCCTCCAACGTTCCCCGACACCAACCCTTTGTGGACTTTGGAGTCATTGTAGCTCCCCAGGAAGGAGAACGGCTAGCGTGACATCAGAAGTGAGAATATGCAGCAGGTGCGGTGCCGAGATCTGAGTCTTCCCAATGAGTGTGTTCATGTTTGCTCTAAACCCAGGGACTGGCTGTGCCATCTCTGGACATTCCCAAAAGCAGAAGATATAGAGCACCTGCTCCCCCAAGACGGGCCGGCTGAGGGAGCCTGAACACACATGCTAGATCATTGACTGGGGGTCATTCAGACAACCCCCAAAGCTTGGATACAGTCCAGAAGGAAGCCAGCAGCATCACACCCACCACAACACCATGATATCCCAAGAGTGCTCTGTGTCCAGTCCCTGAGCTGCTCCCTCCCATGGGAATTGCACCAGCTAGGTCTCGGAGTGATAAGGCGTCTCTTAGCCCTTATTTGTTTTAATCCCCAAGTTGCTGGTCCACGATCTTTTTTGTGGCTTTAAAATCATGTACACTAGATGCCCAGAGGTCTTGCTTTCTGTCCACAGTCCCCAGTTCACTGTCTGGGTCCCAGAAAATACACCATCCTTTTGCTAGCCATGATCCATCCCTACAGCAACAGTTAAAAAGAAACCAGGTGCTTGGTTGTACTTCCAACATAAACACAGCAGTTTCACAGTCTCACCATCTCAGAATTACTTATGACTTAGGGTATCTTCTCCGCCTCAAACACACCATCCCATAGAAGCTTTGGTTTCCATCCCAACTTCTCCTTTGAGATTTTGTACCTGCACAAATCCCTAGCCAGCACAGAGATCCATGGGACCCTCTAGCTTGCCATCAAACAATCCAAAGACCACATTTACATGTTCCAGAAGCTGTGCTCTGATGGGAAGATGCTACCCTCTGGGCCTTCCTACATGCATAACCCTTGAAAACCCTGCAGAACCCTTCTTGGGCCACCAAGTCATCTATCCCTACATAAACAAACCCATGCATCATCTCACATCCCCGGTGGTCCTGCACAGGAGTAATAAACAGTAGTGCTTCTCAAACTCCCACGTATACATGAATCTCTTGAGAATCTGGCTAAATGCAGACCATTGGCTATGGGGTAGGACATAAGGTGCCAAATATTCAACTTCCCACCAGAGTCCTTGCTGCTGATCCAGAGAACACACTTTGAATATAGCAAGGTGGGAAGCCGGGTCCTGGCCAGCACCATGGTCAGCTCCAAGACCAGTAGGAGCAGGAGAAGGGTGGAGCGAAAGTGCTGCCCTTGGGAAGACCACCAGGGGAAGCCAGGACTGCCTCTGCCAAAAGGAAAGGGGGCCCCCTGCTTCTGAGGCTTCTTCAAATGTCCCCAGCCCCAGGAACTCGGCTCGTCCTGAGAATCCAAGTTCAGCCGGCTCCATCAGCTTCTTGCTTCCGGATTCTAGCAAGAAGTTCCTGTTCCAGTCCGGAGCTCGGTGTTCAGTGGCAGATGACCACTGGATGGCACTGGCCAGACTCAGCCTGGATTGACTCTGGCCTTCTGTTTATACTTCACACCTTCCCAAATCCATGGTGGGTGACATCACCAGGGATGATGTCATCTGTGCAGTGTGGCCGCTCTTTGAAGATCAAGGTTATGGTGAGTGATTCGGGAACCTCGAGGGGAAGTATCCTTCTACCCATGCCTCAAAACCAGTGAGTCTGAGAGTGAAAGCTGGCATTTATTGGCACAGGAAGGGGACAGGTCCTTTTATTCTTTCATGTTGGCTGTCATCCTAATGAGCTCTTCACAGTGCTCTTCTTTCAAGTCAGGGCTGTGAAAACATCTTTATAATTCCTGCCTTCTTGCCTAATCTCAACTGATTTGATGTTCTCTTCAGAATGTATCTATAGTCTACTGTGACATTTCTATAAGTGTCTCCATCATCACTGGCCTTTTCATTTAACTAGGAATAGTTCTTGTTCTGCACTTTGTCTTAATGAAATCCTGAGTTTGTTTCATCTCTTCAATAAGTACAAAAAACTGATCTTTCTCTCATCCACTCATTTCTTTCTCTGAATATATATTTATATTATATATATATACATATATATTGCATAAAATACATATTCAGAATAGAATGAATGAGGTCAGGTTGCATGAGCCTTGACAGATCCCTATGAAGATTTTATTTTTATTCTGAATATTGGAGAAACACCTAAAAGGTTTTAACTAGGGAAGGAAGAGGGTATTTTTTTTTTAGTTCTTTAAAAGACCACTCTGAGGGCAGCATGCAAACATGACCCAGGGGGAGGGGAGGGAGAGAGTGCTAGCAGGAGTCTGCGTTGCTGCCGTGGTCCAGGTTTAGGGGTGGTGGCTTGGACTTCCTACGGTGGGCTCAGGTAGGTGAGGAGATGCTATTGGACTCTGGGCTATTGCAAACCTCGAGAGCAGCACGTTTTGCCAAGGGATGTGAAGAGGACTTGTGAAAAGGGTGTGTGGCTCGCTGGTGGGTGGTGGTGCATTCTCACAGGTGGGGAAGCCCAGAAGAGGAATCGTTCAAAAGGACAGAGCTAAGTCCAGGGAAAGAAGTAAGCTTTCAACTCTTTCTGGTCCAGTTCTGCCAGGCACAATGGGGCTAAATAATGTTCCTTGATGATTTTTCTATGCCAGGTTTCCAAATGGCTTTGCATAGGAAGCCACACTGAAACCGAACACAGAAAGAACAGTAGATGATGGAGAGAGATGGAAAGAAGAGAGAAACCAGGTGACAAGACCAAGAATGCCTCATACTCTGCAATCCAAGCACTTGATATCCACGAGTATAAATGTAGTCTCTGGCACTTTGTTGGTTTGCTATAAATGTCTCAGAATAGGGCAAAATATCACAGTCACAAGTGCTGTGTCTCTGGGAGCAAACAGGCCTTGACTGCCGTCCAGGCCCCTTGGCCCCTTGGACAAGTGTCCCTAACCTCTCTGAGCCTCGTGTCTTCATTCCTAATAATAATGCCATTTGGCAGCACCCAGCACAGCTGTTGGCAGAGTGAAGAAGAAGCAGAACGTATGGATACCACTGGCCCGGATCTCAGCTCCACTCCAGGACTGTGCGCACCTGACAGCACCACATTCACGAGCCCCAACTGGCAGGGGACTTGGAACTCCTGACGATGCCCATGAGCAAGAGATTAAAAGGACAGCATGGAGCCTAAGGTGGACCATTGCAGAGACTCTAGTTAAATATCTGCCTTCAGAAAGCCAAAGCCCGCGGGGGAGTAGGCTTTTGAGGAACCGCGTGCCCTGCCTCCATCCCCAGCGCTCTTCAGCTCCCGAGTGTGACGGAAAGCAAAATTACTTCACATATTAAAAATTCACGTTGCAGGCAATTTGGCCTATATGACCTTGCTCTGCCCCACTTTAGAGCTCCGGGCAGTAAGAACCAATTTTTCTTCCCCTTTTATCCAAATTACCGAAACTTTGCTTGGGAAGACAAAGTAAGTTCTGAGTGATTTCTGACCACTTTTATGTGGTGATGGCCTGGGTCTAAAAGCACATTCCAGGCCCAGTCTGGCTAGCAGAGCTGCTCTATCTGCCTTCCGAGTCGAGTTGGGGGATGAGAAGCCCCCCAAGACAGGCAGGATGCTTGAACATAGCTTAAAAGCATGGTGGCCGAGGATGGTGCCGGGTAATGGGCAGGGAACACGAGCAGCTGTGGACAGTTAGAATTATTAGAAGTATTACCATCCCGCAGCGTGGTCCCTGAGTGCAGAGGAGTTCAAATGCCAGAGACTAAAATAGCCAGTGACCCCAGATGATAAGTGAATATCTGCTCCTGAAGTAACCTGCCAGGAAAGACATTCCCTCAGGGGACGCTGGGCATCGCAGCACGCCGGCCCTCGCAGCCCTGTCCCTGTCACCTGTCCAGGATCCACTGGCAGCTTGCTCTGGGCTGGGGGCTGCAAATTCAAACACACTTAAGGCCAACCCCACACACAAGGAATTCAGTCCAGAAAAATAATGTCAGGCAAGGAAAAAAGAGATGCCCACGATTGCAAGATTTGGGTCTGTTCTGATGAGGCATCCCATCCAATGTTCAAGGACAGGCTTTTTCTGTTAAGTTTTATATATGATTTATATATGCAATATGAAATATATTTTATTATAAATACACAAATATAAAGTTATTATAAATATAGATGTTTTATTATATATTATTTATGGGTTTTAATTTTTTGCGGTACTGGAGATAAAACCCAGGGGCATTCTACCTCTTTATTTTGAAACAGGGTCTCACTGAGTTGCAAAGGGCCTCACTAAGTAGCTGAGGCTGTCCATGAACCATGATCCTCCTGTCTCAGCCTCCCAAATGCTAGGATTACAAGCGTGCGCCAACATGCACAGCCTGTTATTTTATATATACATCATACACACACACACACACACACACACACACACACACACACACACAGTGATGTCCCAAGCAAAAACTTCTGTCTTCAACAAGCCTTCAGTCACAACCTCTCTGCTTTTTCGTCATGGTGCACACCATGATAATAACTAAAGTTTCTTCACACCAAGACATTAACTAGTCAAGAAACTCAAATTTCTTGAGTGCCTGGTAAGTGCCAATCAAAGTTTTTTACTCTTTCTTGTACAGTAAAATCCCAATAACCCCAGGAAGGGGGGCTACTGTTAGCATTGCCAGTCCCATTTTACAGAAAGTACAACTGAGGCACAAACCCAGGGTTATAGAACCAGCAGAGGTGGAACCAGGTTTGGAATCCAGGCTGTCAACGTCCTTTTGATCAACCCCTTTGCTAAACTGTCAGTGTGACATGTAATCACACACCAACACACACCCCTACATACACCCCTACACACACACCTACACATGCACACACATGCGTGTACACACACACATATGCATGTGTGTGCACGCGGGGTTATTGAGAATAAGGCACGCCAAGCCAGTTGGTCCTGATGAAACTCAAGCAAGGCCAAGGCTGTTCCAGCTGCCCTTGGTGGCTGCGTTCCAGGATCTTCAAGGATTGTCCTACTGCCTCCATCTTTGTGTCTAATAAGCACCCCCCATGTCACCCCCTGACACCATTGATGGCAGCCCTTCTCAGGCTGGCCCCTGGAGTCGTCCTCTGTTCTTTTCCCCCATGACACAACCCATCCACTGTTCTTGCTGAGACTGTGCGCCCCAGGTCTGGCCAACTCTCCAGTCGCTGCCACCACCTTCACAGTCCCAGGGACCCTTATATCTATCCTAGAAGGGGCCTTGCTCCCCGATGGGATGCAGGCATCCACCCTTGCTCACAGGAGCCCTCCTCTGCCCTCTCCACAGTGGTCTCTTGAAAGTTCTGGACAGATCACACCAGGCTCTCTTTTAGAGCCTCCAGGCAGCTTCCCACTGCATTCAGAACAGAAGCTCAAACATACAGCAGTCTTCAACAACCTGAGGACCATGCCCCCAGCACCACCACCTTGATCTCTCTTCAGGGTCTCAGCACTTTCCATGTTTCATCTTGAACTCCCCCCCCAAATTTCTAGTAAATTTGCCTGTTTCAAGACTTGGAAGGCAGAGATTAAAAGCTCAGACCCCAAGACTGGACTGTCTGCATGGAAACTTCAACTTCCCTGTTTCATCTGTGTGAGCTTGAGCAAATTTCTTAACCCCTCTGAGCCTGCTCCTTTGGCTAGAAAATAGCAAATGCAATAATAAGATCTGTCTCGGGTTCTGTGAGAATGAAATGACTCAATCTCTTTGAGCTCCTACAACAATGCCCTCCTTAAGAAATATTTGCTGTGAGCCAGATGTGGTGACACATGCTTGAAATCCTACTGCTTGGGAAGCTGAGATAGGAGGATTGCAGGTTCAAAGCCAGCCTCTGCAAGTAGTGAAACTCTCAGCAACCTAGAGATACCCTGTTTCAAAAATAAAAATAAAATAGGGCTGGGGATATATGCCCCTGGTTCAATTCCCAGTACAAAAAGAAAGAAGAAAGAAAAGAAAGAGAAAGAAGGGAGGAAAGGAAGAAAGGGGGAGGGACGGAAGGAAGGTATTTTCTGTAACTCTCTGACAGTAGCCATCATCAGCATCTGCATCATTGGTATTAGCAGCAAAATGGTCATGAACTTGGATTCTGGGGATCACACCACCATTCACTACTGCTCTGTGACCCTGGACAAGTTCCATGACCTCTGTGCCCAGTTTCCCCATTTATAAAATGGAGATAATTTCTACCATTCTCATAGGTAGGTTGTGACGATTTCCTTGGTTGATACATGCAAAGCACTCTTGGCTCCCAACGAGCATTGGAAACAGCCCTCAGCCGAGTACCACCCTCAGTGTCATCCCCCACCCCAGCCTGTCACTCCGTGTTGGTCACTACTGACATTTGCACCTTTGCTGAGGTGCCCATCTAGACTCTCCAGGAATGTCTCCCCAGTGCCCACGGCAGAGCCTGGCAGGCAGAGTCAATAAGGGTCAACTAAATATGGTCACATTTTTCACAGGAGGAAATGCCCTGTGCAAAGCGTCTCTTTGCTCCATGGGTTGTTTTTCTGCTGCACAAGTTCGTGGCCACATATCCCTACACACCAAAGCTTCGTGAGAGGTGTCGGTGTCTTTTTCCTAAGTTCACTTTGCTGTTGTCAAGTGGCTGCCGTTGGAGCGGCTGTCTCCACAACAGAGCAGTTCCGTGGCGGTTCTCCCTTGGCACACCCTCTCATACTTGCCTTCTCTCTTCCTTCACTGGTTCTCCCTTAGTTCATCATTCAGTCCATTCATGAACCCAACACTAATTGGGTGCCAACCATGGCCAGGGCTGAGGCAGAGCACTGAAGTCACAAAGACATTAACATGACTCGGTACCTACTTATAAGAAGTTGCCAAATGGCCCAGGAAGAAGATTCAGAAATGAGGATGTGCATGCAGTGGGATGTGCTGCTGGCTGTATGCACTGCCCCTCAGGAGCCCCTGAACGGTGGCATCGCAGCCTAGGAACATGAGGGAAGATGCCCCGTGGTCCTGAAGAGGCAGAAACAAAAAACAGGACAAGTGCCAGCAACCAGATGGTGTGGCTGGAGCTAGAAGTAAGTACTGAGGGGTTGGGGGATTGAGTAGGCAGCCAGGGGACTTCTGAGAACCCGGTAGAGAAGGTTGAATTTATCTTGTGAGCAGCATACAGGCACTGAAGGACCTCTCACAGGATCAAGGCCAGAATGTATTTAGGAGGGCATCCTCCTGTCTCCCTGGTGACCAGATCCAGCATTTGATTAGCATGGGCAAGGCCATGGATAGGAAGGTAGGAAGGTAGGAAGATGGAAGGAGAGGAAAAAGGGAGAGAAAAATAATATGTTTTCAACAAGAAATGAGAGTGATAGTGATGATGGAGAGATGTTTTTAAAATAATGAAGATCAGGAGATGGGAGGAGAGGAGGGAGCTGGGCTGTTGGCTCCTGCTTGGGGACGGCTTGCTGTGACTTCTCATTTGCTGTTACTGCGCTTGGTGGGATCACAGTAGAAATCCTTCCCAGAACCAGGAGGACCTGCAGTAGCTGACTTCTTTGAAGAGCAGTGAGAAGTAAAGATTCTTGGAAAGCATTGTTTAGATTGCTGTCATTAACAGAACAGAGCCCCTCCCTGTGATTATGTCAGGATGCCTGGTAAAGGGGGATGAAGAGAACTTTTATGGGATTAAAGTGACAGGTAGAATTAAGGCTGCTAATCAGATGGTCTTAAAAGTGGGAGGTTATCCTGAGTTCTCTGGGTTGGTCCAAAAGAATCACAATTAAAAAGGGAGGCGTAAGGAGCCGGGCATGGTGGTGCACACATGTATCCCAGCACTTGGGAGGCTGAGAGAGGAGGCTCGCAGCCAGCCTCAGCTACTTAGTGAGGCTTTCAGCAACTAAGTGAAACCCTGTTTCCAAATAAAATATGAAATAGGTCTGGGAGTGTAGCCCAGAGGTAGAAAAGCCCCTGAGTTCCACCCCCTCAGTACCACACACACACACACACACACACACACACACACACACACACACACGAGGCAGAAGACAGAGCCACAGGAGATGTGACCCTAGAGATGCTACATGGCTGCTTTGGGGATAAGAAAACATCCATGAACCAAGGAACACAGGCAGACTCTAGAAGCTGGAAAGGATGTGGACTCTCCCCCTGCCAGCTCCTTGATTTGAGCCCAGTGAGATCCACGCTGGAATCCTAACATAGAACTGTAAAAGAAGAAATGTGTGCTGAATCAATTTCGAGGTTATGGAATACCTTATTTTACAGTTGATGAAGCATTCCCTACATGCTCTCTGCATGAGTCAGCCTCATGTCACTACAACAAACCACCTGAGGCAGGCTACTTAAGAAGAAAGGTAAATGACTAGCTCTGGAGGCTCTAGTCCTAGATGAGAGAGCCCCACTGTTTCACTCCTCTGGTGAGGACAGCGGGGCAACAGCAAGAGGTCGTGTCACGTGTCAGTTAGAGAGGAGAGGCAGGGATCCATCCCATAGTCTCTTCTGAGGGAACATCCCATGACCTCCCATAGGACCTCACATTTAGAAGGTCCACAGCGCCTCCCAGTAGAGCCACGCTGAGCCCCTAGTGGACCTTTCAGGAACAGTAGCCATATTCAAACCAGAGCACTAGTTCATGTTGGCTTTACAACTCTGGAAGACAGGTTTTATGATTTCTCTTTTACAGGTGAGAAAATTAAGGACTTTGCTCAAAACCTGTGTGTGTGTGTGTGTGTGTGTGTGTGTGTGTGTGTGTGTGTTACTGGGGATGGAACCCAGGGACGTTCTACGTCTGGGCTACACTCCCAGACCTATTTTTATATTTTATTTGGAAAGAGAGTCTCACTAAGTTGCAGAGGACCTCATTAAATTCACTGGCCATGAACCTGCAATCCTCCTGTCTCAGCCTCCCAAGTACTGTAATTACAAGTGTGTGCCACCACACCCAGCTTCCTCCAAACCTTTTAATGATTATGTGGTAAAGCAGGGAATGACTCCTGGATTTGCACAGTGCCCTTCATTTTTCCTCTATTGCCTCTTCTCTTTTCTGTTTCCTTTCTTCCCTCTCTCTCTTTCTTTCTTTCTTCCTTTCTTCCTTCCTTCCTTTCTTTCTTTCTTTCTACGGGTATATCATCCTGGGGCTCCTCAGCCCCTCTTTTTTAAATTTTATTTTATTTTTTTAATATTTATAGGAGAAAAGTGGAGCTTACGAGCCCCACTAACAACCAATCTCTAACACCACAAAATCAGTGCCTTTCATAGCCAGAAAACACCATCAGCAGAGAAAGAAAAAAATGTAATTACAAGGGACAGAAAAAAGAGAGCTGGAAAAACGAGACACCAGAAAGATACCAGACCGCAGTGCTGCAGCCAGAGTTGCAGCGTGGAGCAGCCACACCATCTTCCCTTGCAGCACCAGGCCCCAGAGAGGAGAGGGACTCAGAACAGAGCTCAGAGCTACAGAGGAGATACGCCGGCCTCACGGCTGAGGACGTGGCAGCAGCGCCATACTGCCGGTGGCAGCGGTAAGTTCACCGGACGGCTCCAGACCAATGCACTCAACAGCCCACCAGGCTCTCAGAGAGGAGCGGCAGACAGCGAGCCGAGGTGAGCCGCTGCGGATCAGCTAGGCGGAATTCGGCAGATTTTTCGGCACAGGGAGTATCTAAAACTCCCAGTGGCTGGGCTCAGCACACCCTGCAGGGACTCAGAGCGGAGCTCAAAACCAGAGAAGAAATACGCCGAGGGCATAGCAACGGCGCCATATTGCCACCAGCGGCAGCAGCAGCGGATTCACCAAGTCCACTACAGCTCCATCAGCGCACTCAACAACAATGAGTCAAATTGCCGCCCCTAGAGGAGAAATCCCAGTACTGCACTCCCAGGGACTTGACCCAGTGGGGAGTGGTGGTGGCACAGATATCACACCATAGGAGAATGCCCAACCTGGCACCCCCCATGGTATAAAGCAGCGTCAATTGACTCCCTGGATCTGAGACTGTGACACAACCCAGTAAAGGAGTAGTGGTGACTGAGATACCACAGACTCAAGATCCAGAGCACCTTAAGTGAAGTCATAGTGACCCAAGGGAAGAACCCAGAGAAGGCACAAACTTCCAAAATCATGGGAAAGAGGAATAAAAATGGAGCAATGAATTCCCACAACCCCACAACATCAGAACCTGATAAAACAGAAATTCAGAGATTTCTAGAAGATCTAATCAGGAAAATAACTGTAGAAATAATAGAGGTGTTTCGAAAAGAATTCAGAGAGAGCCAAAAAGAGATAAAGGATGCAATTAATGAAGTAAAGGCCTCAATTCAAAGCACAAACAACCGATTAGAACACATGGAGAACAGAATCTCGCTCTTAGAAGATGAGCAATCCAAAAATGAACTCATAGTTTCTAATCTAGAAAAAAATATCCGACAGCAGGAATCTGATATTGAAGAAATATGGGCCCATTTTAAGAGAGCTAACCTAAGAATAATTGGAATAGAGGAGGGAAAAGAAGGGGAAACCAAAGGGATCAACAATCTCTTCAAGGAAGTAATAGCAGAAAATTTTCCACACATAGAGCAAGAGGTCAATACACAGGTCCAGGAAACTTATAGAACTCCCTTTAGACAGGATCAGAGAAGAGGATCCCCACGCCACATAATTGTCAAAATGACCAATGTGGAAGCCAAGCAGAGAATCTTAAAGGCAACAAAAACTAAGGGCCAAGTGACATTCAGAGGCAAACCAATTAGAATCACTCCAGACTTCCCAAGCCAAGTCATGAGAGCCAGAAGGGCTTGGAGTAACATATTCCAAACTCTGAAAGAAAACAACTTCCAGCCAAAAATTTCCTACCCAGCAAAACTTTCTATCAAATTAGATGGAAAAATAAGAAGCTTCCATGACAAACAGAAACTGAAGGAATTTATGTCTTCAAAAGCAGCACTAGAGAAAATACTCAAAGAGATTAACTACAAAGAAGAAATAGGTAACACACACCAGAACCAGAGAAACAAATGTTTCCATCCAACAGACAACTAAGATTGGTTATCTGTGGAGATTCATTATTTATGTTAGTCTTTTACATATCTCTAAATTGTATTGTATGCTTTTATTGTTGCTAATTTTTAGGGTTTCTAGTTGGAATATTAATATATCTTCAGATATAGCATTTGGAAATATTTTATCCCATTCTATCAGTAACTTTTAACTCTGTTTACATTGTCTTTGGATATACAATATTTTTTAGGGAGTTTGTTTGCCCTTCTGCTGCCTGTGCCATTGAAATCATATCCAAGAAATCACTGCCAATTTCAATGTTGTGAGGTTTTATGACCCAGATTTTCTTCTAAAAGTTTATAGTCTTAAGATTTATATTTAGGTCTTTTACCTAATTTGAGTTAATATTTGTATATGGTGTTAGGTAAGGGTCCAATTGTATTCTTTTCCATGTAATTATTATTTTTCAACAATATTTAGTTAAAAGATTAGTATTTCCTCTACCAAATGTTTGTGGAAACCTTGTCAAAAATAACTTGACAATATAGGGAAGAATTTATCTCTAGGCTTTTATTTAACTTCAATGGTTTATATATCTGCCTTTATAACAGTACTACACTGTTCCAATTATTGTAGCTTTATATGGTTTGAAATCAGAAAATATACATCTTCTAGCTTTGTTCTGTTCGAGATCATTTTGGGTATCTAGAGTCCATATTCCATATTAGGATAGATTTTTTCTGGAAAATAAATAAATAAATGTATGATAGTTTCACCTAAAAAAAAGAAAAGAAAAAAATATTCTCTGGTAAGAAAAAAAGGAAAAAGAAATATTAAAATGTTATCTTTAAGCCATCAAAAGCTTGGTATCAGACAAATGAAACTGTTATGTGAGATTATCATTGTTAATTTTGGATACATTGCTATAATACTAGATGTCAACCACTAAGCCAAGCATGGGAAGGAGGGATGGGGAGGGAACGGGGTGGGGATCGGGTAGGGGCTAACTGGGCGATGTGTGCATGTATGTCTACAAAAGTTTTTTTTATCCCATTATGATGTATGAATACAGTGCACCAATAAAAAATAAAAATATATATATTTATATATAATATATATACTTTTATTATTCACCCATTAACTCCATAATATGCCAATCACGAGCTAGTTTTCAGCAGTTACATTCCCTTGATCACAGCTGCATGAGAATCTGATTAATTGGAAAACAGGGAAACCAGAGACATGGCCAGAGGTGACCTCACGCAGCCTATGCCATTGCAATACAATCGTCAAGTTCGCTGGCGGTTTGGTAAAGCCAGTTCAGTTCTGTTCCCTTTGCCAGGGATTCTCACATTAGTGAAAATTGGACCAACAAGTGATAAAGCCACCAAATTCAGTGGCTTTATCCAGAATTTCACCTGTGACTGATTACTGTAACACCAGCCCGACCTTCTCAGCCCCTATCCTGGGGCACTTCCAATTGTACAGGTAATACTGCAGGTTGCCATCCCCTATGCCAAACTTGAGCTTTTCCAGGAAAGTCTTGTTCTCCATGAGATCCAGTGCATTGAACACATCGAACCCCTTCATTTTGGCAAGAAGAAGGGCGTCGCTCATGAGGTCTAGAAGAGGGGTCTGGGTGTGAACGTTGTAGAAAGAATAAGCAGCTTTTAGACTCTTGTGGGTTGGATGGTTCATGATGGTGGAGGGAAGTGTATAAAAGCTCAAGAAGTCTGTCACCTCACCGTTTGCCTTCTCCACCACGAAAGTGTCCTGGGGGTAGAACCAATGCTCCACCTCCTCCTGGCTCATGACTGGCGTGAGGTGAAACTGCTTCAAGTACCTGGTGAGGAGCTGGTGCACTACTGCAATGTCCTTCTTTTCCCCTGGTCGCAGCCCAGCTGTCTTGGGAGTCTCTGGCAGTCGGTAGAGCTTCATGGTGCGCTGCATGGTCATGTTTCTGCTCAGGTGGAAGAACTTCACTTCAATGAGCTTCCGTGGGTTTAGGGACCGATGCCAGTACCTGCAAGTGCCAACAGGCTTTGGCAACACTACCCCGGCAGTATAAACAGCTTGGAAAATACCCTCTAGGTGAACCCGCCGGGTTATCTCTCAGTCAGAACTGGAGCCACTCTCTTGGAGCGCATCTTCTTGTGGACACACAGGAAGTGATCTCTACCATCTTCTTCTCTGTGTCATAGATGTGGATGTTTGCTGGGATGGCACTAATGAACCCAACCAGTTTCCGACTTGAGACCACTCGAACCCCACAGTGCCACTGAGGAAGCCAGCCCGGTGGCCGGAGAGCCCATAAAAGAAACTCTGGGGAATAATCAAATCGGGACATGTTGTCATCATCTTCCATATAGTTCTCATTCAGGAGAGTGTATAGTTCTTTTAGCACACCGCAGTCCCCCAGGTCCAAGGCATCCCACGTGAAGCCCTGGGGCAAGGTAAAGGGCTCCTGGCGAATGTTGTCTTTGTCAGGTTCCACGGGGTCATGGGTGTTCACCACTTCACCGAGTTTAGGCACAGGCTGTGTGTCCCAGAACTGGTAGCTCCGCTTGCTGGCCTCCTCCATGGTTTTGGCAGGTCCCTGGCCCACTGAGAACAGCTCGATGGCCTTCTGTATTTCCTGGATCCTCTCTGCTGGCAAAGAGTTCATCTTCACAGGCTGATCCTAGGTCGAGTCTGTCTCATTGCCTTTTTCTTTCTTCTTCTTTTGTTTCTTTTTCTTCTTTTTAGTTCCAGTATCATTGGCTGGACTCAAGCCACCTCGGTTGTAGCTGTTGTCCTCCTCGTTCTCACAGTCGCTGCAGTGCTCGTGGCCATTGCCGTTCCCTTCCATCATCTGCGGCTGCTGAGGTGCCGGCAGCTTCACTGCTGTCTCACTCTCGTCTGCCATCTTGGGTTGTGAGAGCTGGGCTCTGCTCTTTTTTAAATTTTAAAATGCAGTATCCCTAAGTTGCTGAGGGTTATGTTAAATTGCTGAGATGCCTCGAATCTGTGATCATCCTGTTTCAGCCTCCAAGTACTGGAATTCCAGGCACGTGTCACCAAGCCTGGCTATTGTCTCTCCTATTATCAGTGATGTTTTCACGCTGAAAGCCACTTCCAGGGATCACAAAGTTGACAATGCAACATGAGGTTTTTCTTTCATTTTAATTCTGAATTTAACAAGTAAAAATATTAATAGACATTCCACTGCTGGCAAGAGTATTTACCTAAGTGTTTTCTAAGCCCCTTTCTTCCTTCCTCCCTCCCCTCTTTCCTTCTTTCCTCTATTCCTTCCTTCCTTTTCTCCCTCCTTCCTTCCTTCCTTCCTTCTACAAACACCCATCAAGGGGCCACCACATGGACGTGTGGTGTTAGGCCATGTGGAAGTTGCGAAGATCAGTGAGACTTAGATTCTTCACTCTGAGGTTTTATTTTTATTTTATTTTATTTGTGGTACTGAGGGTGGAACCCAGGGCCTTTTCTACCTCTGGGCTACACTCCCAGACCTGTTTTATACTTTATTTGGAAACAGGGTCTCACTAAGTTTCTGAGAGCCTCACTAAGTACCTGAGGTTGGCTTCAAACCCACACAATCCTCCTGTCTCATCCTCCCAAGCGCTGGGATTACAAGTGTGCGCCACCACTCCCTGCTCACCTTTAGGTGTTAAAGGCAGTATTAAATCACAAATAGGCATGTTCAAATGGACTGTATACTAAAGGATAAATTGCAGCATATACTATTCTTGTTGGTTGTTTCTCTTCCGTTACCCACCAAGAGCAAGCTCTTTGTGAGCAGGAGTTCATCCCTTTTGTTCAACTTAGCCAAATATCAACCACAGGCTGTCCAAGACTTTGTGCCTTGGAAGGATACAGTAAGGATAGAACAGGTTTGTGTAAATACCAGTGCCTGTCAGCCATTTCTTTAACAGTCGGGGAAGGGTAGTTGCCATAACAAGCAGTCCTTGTTTCTGAGGAGTAATGCATAAGAAGCTTGCTTCCTGCGCATGTCCAAGCTGAATATGAGTGCCCCCAGCAGGATGCTCTCCTCATGGTATTCAAGGGCCCAGTCTCCTCTGTTCTATAACTCAGGAATCCTTAGGACCTTAGAGCACCATGGAAGGTCATAGGAGAGTGGGAAACTGAGAGGCTGGGCCAGCAAGTGGCAAGCCTCACGTCCAACTGTAGTACACTGGCCACCCAACTTGAGGAGAACCTGGAAAATGCTGTCCACCTGTGTGACCAGAAAAAAAGAAAGCGGGTTCATATGCAACCAACTGGTCTCTATGAAAGCCGCAGGTGAAGGGCTTCCTTCACCTCTGACCCCAGGCTCCACATTTGTATCCTGATAACCTCACTATGACATCTAATGCTTCATAGCAAATAAAAATAAGAAAAAATGTCCCTTTATCGTTCTTAAGATACAAAAGATATACCAGGTACAATGGCACATGCCTATAATCCTAGTACTTGACACAGGAGGATCACATTTGAGGCCAGCCTTGAAAACTTAGTGAGACTCTCGACAACTTAATGAGACCCTGTTTCAAAATAAAAAATAAAATAGGGCTGCAGGTACAGCTCAGAGGTAGAATATCCTTGGGTTCAATCTCTAGCACCAAAACAAACAAACAAAACCAAAGGATTCAATATCTCAGGCCAATCACAAAGAAGGAGCAGCACCGAGTGGGAAGAAGAAATTAAAAGAGAAGAAATAAATACAAGTTAATGTATTCGTCAAGCACTTACTCCACAACTGTGTTTACATCAACAATAGCCAAATCCCCAGGATAAGATGCTAATGTTGGATATTGCCTGGAAAGCATCTTCATTGATGGGAAATCATTCTTAATGGCAGAAAATAGAAACTTCTAGTATATGATATACTGTAGTTTGGATTTTGAATGTCCCCCAAAGGCCCATGTGCTAGAGGCTTGGTCACCAGCCTATGGGGCCACTGGGAAGCGGTGGAAGTTTTAGGAGGTGGGACCTGGTGGGAGGCTACTGGGCAGCTGTGAGCATGCCCTTGAAGGGATGTTGAGATCCCAGCCTCTTCCTGTCTCTCTCTTTGCTTCTTGGCCTCCATGAGGTGTGCAGGCCTCTTCTGCCACCACTCCCACCAGGCTATACCATGTCTCCACGGGGCCAAGTTCTGAAACCAAAAGCCAAACTAAACCTTTCTTCCCGGTAAATTGTTTACCTTGGGTGTTTTGTCACAGTGGCAGAAACTTAACACATAATATGTAGCAGAATAAATGTCAAAATGGCATGTATATACTCCAATACTAGTTCTCTGCTGGTAAGTTTGCTTTTCAAAGCATCCATGGTCTTTCGATGACATTCTCGGCGTTCCAGGGGGATGCTGCTCATCATTATTCTCCTCATATGATGCATATGACCCAAGGCACAGAAAGCACATCTTGGGGACAGCTCGCTCCTCTTATTACCAATTTAGGTTGCCCCAATTAAAGTTCTCATGCCCTTAGCAACCGAACCAAAGCTTTACACTTTATTTAATTATCCACATCATCGTGTGGAGGAGTTTCCAATTTTCTCCTACATAGATGAGGAAATCAAGACTCAAACACACAAAGTAACTTGTTTAAGTTTCCACTTGCTAACCAGTATCGGGTCCAAACCCTGACCCATAGTTCCGCTGACAATACAGAACCCAGGCTCTGGTACCCAAACCCAGCCACTCGATCGGGACCGGGCGGTGGCTGCAGTGGTGACTGAATCATCATTTGATTCCTTGTTGCTGCTCTTTGTCTATTTGGGTGAAGCTGGTCCAGTCCTGGCTCACAGGTCTCCTTTCATCCCAGCGTCACATGTCTAGACTGTACCCAGGGGATTCATCAATCCTTGGGCTACAAACTTGCTCCTGTGTCAACCCAGACCTGGCTTCTGCTCCTGCAGACTTCAGAAGCAAGCATGTCTCTCTGAGGCTGGGTGGGAGCGGCTCAGATCCAGGCTGCAGCAGTGCTCCCACGGGGCTCCCTGGACATCCCCATCTCCTTCTTTGGTGTCACTGTTCCAAGTCAAGTAGTCAAGCAAAACTAGAGGATGAGAAGGGAGCATCAGATCCCAGGCGTCTCAGATGCCCACGGTGACAGACATGATCCACTCTGAAAGCAGTTGAAAGCAATTATTGAAAGCAATTTGAATTCTAAATACACTAAATTTTAGAAGAAAAATGCAATGAAATGACACTTTTATGAAAAATATATGAGGTTGCTTCCAGTAATTATAGATCAGTGTGGATGTGTTTCTTTCATTGGCCATTAATTTATATCAATTATTCATCAATTCCTGTGATGCTGTGTGCTTAGAACCACTTAGGACTGGGTGCTGAAATCTGTTCTGTAAAGGGACAGATTATAGGTTCCGCTTGGAGAATTTTTTTCTCCTATGAATGACATAGAAAGAAAGAATCTGCAGTTGAGATTTGTCATTAGCTTCTCTGATTTTTATAGGCAATGTTATTAAGAATATCTTGGTGGTCCAAAGTAATGGGCATTATAGGAACTATCTGACTCAGATACACAGCTGATTCAGTAACTCTTTGTGTGTTCTAGCCAAACCTTAGTGATAAGATCATCTTTTTCACATTTCTTATGATATCTGATCACAAAAGCATGTGTGTGTCTGGAGGAGAGGATCCTCAGTCCCTGGACAACATGAAAATTCACAACTCTGATCCAGCTGGTGAGACCAGAACACACTGCTGTGTCCTCTTTTTACTTTTGTGCTGTTTTCTGTTTTTAGGTCTTTAATGATAACAAAAGCCAGCACTCTATATGGAATAAAAACTTCCTATATAGAATAAAAACTTCCTGAGTTGCAGGAACAAGGAATTATGAAGAAAAAAATGGCAAAGGTTACTCAAAGATAGAAATAACAGCATTAACATCATTAGTGATGGTTGTTTTAACTTCAAGGTTGCAGAGGCCCTGCGAGTTAACAGAATTATCCACCACACTGGCTCAACATACTCAATTCCAACCCACATTACAAACTCCTGTCAGCCTCACAATTTTATTTGGCCCCAAGCTAACTAGTGTCTCTCTCTCTCTCTCTCTCTCTCTCTCTCTCTCTCTCTCTCTCTCTCTCTCTCTCTCTCTCTCTCCTCTCTCTCAGTATCTCTCTCTTTCTGTGTGTGTGTCTCTGTCTCTCTCTCCCTCCCTCTCTCTCTCTCTCTCTCTCTCTCTCTCTCTCTCTCTCTCTCTCTCTCCCTCCCTCTCTCTCTCTCCTCTCTCTCAGTATCTCTCTTTCTGTGTGTGTCTCTGTCTCTCTCTCTCTCTGTCTCTGTCTCTCTGTCTCTCCCTCCCTCTCTCTCACCTGATACAACAGGCTGTGTTCCCATCATCCTACATCACCCACTCATCCTAGCATCTTCTCTCATCTTTGCCTGGCTGATTCTTACTCAGCCTTGAAGGGTCCATCTGGGGCACTTCCTATCTCGAGAGCCTTTCTCAGGGCCTCTAACTCTTCCCATCCTTTGCTTCCTTGGGTCCTGTATCCTGGCGACTATAACTGCTACATAATTTGTGAAAGTACTCACTGTGCTGTGACCCCTAGTAGGATGGAAACCATGTCTCCTGCATCCTGGTACTCCTTGGGCACACAGAGAGAGTGTGAGCATGATAGTATAATTAGTGAACATCACCAAAAGCTGGCAAATGAACATGTCCTGGTTTTACCAATGGGAAAACTCCTCAGGAGCAGCTTAGAAATACTTTTGCTTTTGAATCTCAGGAATCAATTTTTTTTCTTATACTAGACTCTTTTCCTCAAATTTTCTAACAAGTACAGTTTTATTTCAAATTTAGATTGATGATAAAAATAATAACCTGGAAAAATAGTACTGTAGATCTGATTCATAAAAAATAAGAAATAAAGCACATATTGGTCAGGCATAGATTTCCATCCATAAGAGCATAAGATTGGGACATAATAAATCTAGAATAATTTCTCATTTAAATAGTTTCTTATTGCTGGATATGATGGTGTACACCTGTAATCCCAGGATTTTGGAGGCTGAGACAGAAGGATGGAGGGGGGTTCGAGGGAAGCCTAAGTAACTTAGCAAGAGCTTCAGCAACCTATCCTGTTTCAAAATAAAAAATAAAATAGGGCTGGGGGTGTAGCTCAGACATAGAATACCCATGGGTTCAATCCCCAGTATAAACAAATAGTAGTTCACTGTGAGTCATAAAGTACTTTTGAATATAGGATGCCCGTCTATTTACCTATATTTTAGTAAACACTAGACTAGGTAAAATCAAACCTAAGCATCTAGCATGGCACGGGATGCACAGGTCCATACTGATCTTGCTGAGGAGGGTCAGCCTTAGCCAGACTCCCCGTGTTCGCATGATATGATGCTCATCATGAACTATAGCTACGGGACTCCAGGCAAGTTGTTCGGCCTCCCTGTCTCAGTACCCTCACTGTTGATGCTGTGATTCTTAATCTGAGATTCATAGTGCAGTCACTTGGGAGCTTAGAAAACAACAATACTAATATTCAAGCCACCTATGGTAGTTGATTTTAGGTGTCAGCAGGATTAGCTCAAGGAAGACTCAGAAACCAGATAGATCATTCCTTCTGGCTGTGACTGTCAGGGTGTTTCCAGAGGAAGCTGGTGTGTGAGTCAATGCGCTGAGGGGGGAAGATTCACCATCACCGTGGGCAGGCACCATCCAATATGTCAACAAAACAAAAGAGGAGAGAAAAGGAGACTTTGGGGTGCTCTCTCTCTACCCTCTCCTCTCACTCCCTCTCTCTACTGGAGCTGTTTTGGCTTAATAATGACTCCAAGTTGCAAGAATAGAAATTCTGGCCATTCAGATACGCCAGAGAGAACCTGTCTCGTGTTTCCTCTATGTGAAAAGGTGAGAGTTCTGGTTTTCATAAGAAAATAATGAAATCCTATGCTGATGTTGCTAAGATCTACAGCAAGAACAAAGCCTTACCCAAGAAATTGTAAAGAAGAAACAAAAAATTCAGGAGAGTATTACTATCACATCTCAAACTGCAAAATTTATGGCTACAGAGTATGATGCATTTGACATTAAGATGGAAAACGCATTAATTTTCAGGGTTCAATTCTGCTTGTGATTTCAGCCATCCATTAAGTGTCTTGGAACATATTTTCCCAGGAGAAGCGGGAACTACTGGATTAACATGCTCTTTATATGTTTGGATTTTTTTTAAACATGCACAAATTCCCAAACCAGATTGGTCAAGACATGCTATTTTATGACCTGCATCTTCCACTTTAATTTTTCGTGAATATTTCTATGTCAAATATATGTCTATAATATATTTAACGATGCTTCCTCTTTTTTAAGCAACTAGATTATTTCCAGTGTCTCTATATAATACGTACCACAGTGATAAAAATTAATTTCTTTCTACATTCTTTCATTGAACAAATAGGTATGTGACTGCCCCTGGTCCAGAACTATTTAAAGCAGAAGCACAAAGAGAAGGAAGTTCCCTGACATTCTTCCCAAAGGTGGGAGAACGGCCATGCGCAAATAGATGAGCATGAAATATGCTGGGGCTGACTCCAAGGGAGTGGAATGAGGGCGGGGAGAGGCCCGGGTTGATTGAACAGGTGTGGAGTTGACACGGGGTAGAGAAGTGAGTGAGGTGAGGGACTGAGCCAAGCTGACTCCTAGGAAGAGCAGCTGTGCAGACGTCTTGACCTATTCAAGTCACAGTTGGGGGCCAGTTGCCTGGAGTAGAGTCATGATGGGACAGAGGACCCAGGGCACCAGGAACATGCCCAGCACTGAACAGAGGGAGGATGTGGCCTGATTTGTGCTCTATAAGAGAAACTCAGGTACTCATGGAGAATGGACAGTGGGAAGTCAAGGACAGGCAGAGGACTTGCAGAAAGAGAGAGAGCCCAGGGAACAATGGTGGTTTAGACAAAGGTAGGGAAATGGAGGGTTTTTTTTGAATAATTATTTGAAGCCAGGAGTGGTAGCCCACACTTGTAATTCTGGTACTTGGGAGGTTGAGACAAGAGGATCACAGATTCAAGGCCAGCCTCAACAACTTTGAAGCAACCTAGCAAGACCCTATTTCAAAATAAAAAGGTCAGGGGTATAGCTCAGAGGTAGAATGTGCCTGGGTTTAATCCCAGAACCAGGAATAAAAGAGAAAGAAACCTTTTTTCCACATCTTTCATCACCCCATATTATGGGTCAAATTGTGTCCCCCACCCCCAAAATCCACATGTTGAAGTCCTAACTCCCAGTCCCTCAGAATGTGACCTGATTTAGAACTAGTGTCTTTGCAGATATAATTGGTTAAGATAGGACCATGTACTAGTAAGGTGGGCCCTAATCTAATATGACTGGCATCTTTATGGGAAGGAAAAATTGGAGGACAGACAAGGACACTGGAGAAAAGCCATGCTCTGGTAAAGGAGAACTTGGGTGCTGCTTCTAAAGCCACGTAGTGACAAAGGTCACCAGCCAACCACCAGGAGCTGGAAGACAGGCATGGGACAGATCGCCCCTCACAAACCTGCTAAGGAATCACCCCTACCAACACCCCAGCCTTGGACTCCCCCCCTACCTTCCATAGTAAATTGCTAGTCCAACCTTCCCCATTATGGTGCTCTGTTGCCCTGACAAACTAACACACCTCCCTACGATATTTCCTGCAAGTAAAATTTCTCCTTCAAAGGAAAATATGTATTAGGGGTTTTGGTATCTCTTTCGAACCAGAAGAGTTATGTCTTTATAGGTTCCCAATGACAGTATACGAAAGAATCCACTTCATCACGCTCTTTCTTACAAAGATGGGAACTTAGGACTTGTTTTGTTAACAGTTCCCAATTTAATAGGTACCTATTTTAATGATTAGTATTTAGACACTTTTTTTTTTTTTTTTGCAGTACTGGGGCTAAAACCCAGGGACATTCTACCTCCGAGTTACACTCCCAGCCCTATTCTTTATAGGTCTCACTGAGTTGCAGAGGGCCTCATTAAGTAGCTGAGACTGTCCACAAACTGCGGCCCTCCTGTCTCCGCTTCCCAAATGCTGGGATTACAAGGGTGCACCACCACACCCGGCTGGTAGTCAGACAATTTTATACTTATTTATTTCCTTTGTGAATTTTCTAGTCTCATCCTTTACTCATATTCATACTGTTGTTACCCATATTCATATCACTGTTAATTCTTAGAATTATTTATATACTGAAGATATAAACCCCGCTCACAAAGGGGTACAAATACGCACAAAGTAAATATCTTTACAATTTTTCCTTTGGTGCTTTTTCTGTATCGGGGATTGAATCCAAGGGCATTCTACATCTGAGCTACAGCCCTATCCCTTCTTATTTTTATTTTAAAACAAGAGCCTGCTAAATCGCTAAGGTTAATCCCAAACCTGAAACCCTTCTGTCTCAGTCTCCCAAGTACTGGAATTACAGGTGTTTATTGTGTCTCACAATAACTAAGGAAAATAAAATCTGGTAGCATAAAAAAGTACAAAGTACTTTGACCAAATCAGTTATTCCAGGATTGCTTAACATTGAGGAAATTGGGAAGAGAATTCATAATACTAGACAGGAGAAGGTAAAAATGGTAATGGACACATTGAGAGATGCCGTAGTAGAAGTTGCCATATTAAATATCAAAAGGTTTAGTAAAATATGAAGAAAATTTATTATTTTTTGCAGTACTGGGGATTGATCCAGGGACCTTTGCCACTGAGCTTCATCCCAGCCTTTTTCATATTTTACTTTGAGACAGGGTCTCACTAAGTTACCATGGCTTGAAACTGATTCTCCTGCCTCCGCATAGGAATCTTCTTAACAGAATAAAAAGAATAACCTGATGCTAAAAGAAAATGCCGCACTCAATGATCTCTCATGAGGAATACTGATTATTCATGGTGGCCTTGCTGGAGCTACATTAGGACTTTCATGAACCCCGGCTACTTTTGCTTTTAAGGGCCCTTTCCTCCATAAAAAGATACAGATGCATAAAAATTATAATCTCATGCTTATAGAAAAGACAATATAATCCAGGCTGGGATATATCTGTTTTTTCTCATTTCAGACAAAAATTTAAATATTTTCATGACTTCTAGAAAGCATGGGGGATCCTGATACTGCCTTTCACACAGATGAAGAGGCGCACCTGGACAGGAAGCATCTCCCAGCTGCTGAGATGCAGGTGCCCTCAGCGGCTGCTCCTTTGGGCATTGCTTCAGCTGAAGAGATGCCCTGGCCCAAGGTGGTGCCCCTTCCTGAGCTGCTCCAAATCCAACAACTGATCTATGTAGACCTTCAATCACTAGCCTTTTTTGTTCCAACAAGACAACCCTGAAGAACCACTGGGCTCCTGAGCCCTTGGTTGGGCCAGACTGTTGTTAAGTCTGCATCAGCCCAAATTCTCCCTCTGCCTACTCCATTTTCATCCCTTCCCTTCTTCAGGAATGGACCCTAGTTGCAGCCCCCCCCCATATAAACATCCTGTATGAAATTTTATCTCAGAATTTCCCTCTCTAGAGGAACCAACCCAAGACAGCAGCATGCGGCCACAGAAACATGAAGCAGAAGGACCATCCGTTCAGTTATCCCAGTAATCATAGACTCTGAGGGCCATGGGGAGCTGGAGCTACAGACCAATGATGTTCTCAAACTTTCCCATTCGCATTTCCCAAGATAGCGTAGATAAGATCAAAGAGGTACGGAGTAACAAGGTCTCCTTCAGATTATCTAAGAAAGTGACAAAGAAGTTCAAAGTCTCCCTCTGAACCCGCAGCAGGTCCAATAGCTTCCTCAAATGATGAAATGAGGTCCCTGCTCTTCCCAGCAATGGGATTCATGAGCCCAACATCAGTAGACACTTTCCCCTCCCCCAAGACTTGTATTCAAATTAAAGAACAAGTAGACATCAGAATGGATGAATAACTCCCCAATGAGAGCGGGATTCAGAGCTAAGCCTCTGTTTTCCAAAAGATGAGCAGTTCAAGGGTGCTCAGCACAAGGAAGCACAGTGGTTTAGAAATGCCTTCACCCTGATCCTCAAAGCCATTGGAAAGGTTAGTAAAAGCCTCACACTTCAGTAGAGAGAAAAGCCACAGACTTCAAGGCAATATCCCCTGCACTGGCCATTTAAAAATTGTGGCCAAGAAGTGTGATGCTGTCAGGCCCCTCTGGGCAAAATGCTCCATTAGACTACATCTGGGACACAGTAGGTGTGCTGTAAAAGCCGAGGAGAGCACAAAGCGGCACCTGGAGATGCCAGGGTATTGCTCTTCAGAAAAGGAGAAGAGCAAAGTAATTTACCTAAAGTCTCCGTTTCCACCACCATTTAGAAATCTGCCCTCAAATTAGCATGAACACTGCCTGGGTTTCTGTTTGGCTCTCTACAACCATAAAGCTAGACTCAAGAGTCGTTCTCTGAAAGGGGTTGGTAATTCTCTCCAGACCTTAGAAAAAACAAAAACATGAGACTTGGGGTATTAAATGAAAAATGGCACCTGTGCCCGGCCTCTTCTTCCATGCTCTAGACAGGCATGCTCCTGTATGGTCAGACTCTCATGCACGCCGTCTCAGTGTGAGTTAGAAGTAGCCCCTCTGCTCTGCCTGTTCTGCAGCCCCATACATGCACGGTCAGGAAACCAACATCCCTTACCTCCAAAGTCTTCTGTTAACGGCTTGGTCCCCGGCCAGTGGTGGTAAAACCTACTCGTAGTAGTCTTGTAGTCATTGGGAATGAGCCCTTGAAGGGTATTGTGGGATGCTGAGCTGTTCCTCTCAGTCTTTTCACATTCTGGTCACCGTGAGATAATAACTTGGCCCAGCCACATGCCCCCTGACATGATGCCTTGTCCCAGAACCCGCCAGAAGGGCCACTTGCTCATGGACTGGAGCAAACCGAGTGGCACCCAAAACCATGAGCCAAAATAACTGCTTCCTCCTTTCAGGTTGATTTGTCTCAGGTATTTGATATAGTCATGGAGAGCTGACTAAAATGCCCTGGAAATATAGCTCAGTGGTAGAGCAATTGCCCCGCAAATGTAAGGTCCTGGGTTCAATCCCCAGTGCCACTAAAGAAAATAAAAAAGGAAAGAAAGGAAGCTGCTTATCACAGCGAGCAAAGGACAAAAGAGATTGCCTAATGCCCCATCATCAGCATTGATTATGATTGTATTATAGGTGATGGAAGCTCAGTATAATCTTAATTTGCATTTCACTGACTGCAAATGATGTTTAATGTTTTTCATATATTTGTTGGCTATTTGTATGTCTTCTTTTGAGAAGTGTCTATTCAGCTCAAGTGCCATTATTTAATTGAGTTTTTTAAGTGTTAAGTTTTTTCAATGTCTTATGTATTCTAGATATTAGTCCTCTATATGCATACCAGTGTTAATTGAGGCACAACTCACAATAGCTGAATTATGGAACCAACCTAGGAGTCTGTCAATAGATAAATGGATAAATAAAAGGTGGTATTTACACACAATAAAATTTTACATCATGAGGAAGAACAAAATTGTGTAATTTGCAGGAAAAAGGTTGAAACTTGAGAATTTTATGCTAAGTGAGGTCCGCTCATCTCAGAAAGTCAAATGTCATATTTTTTCTCTCATATTGGAAGCTAGAGAAAAATAGGAGATAAATGAGGCTTCCTGATAAATGAGGAGAGAGACCTGTTGAACAGTGGAAGGGAACCAGAGCAGGAAAGGAGCTTGAGGAAGAAAACATAGATGCCATGTCCATATATAAAGGTATCACTAATAGGTACAGGGATGGAGGAGGAGGTTGGCATGGTGAGAGAAATACACCAAGTGATGTGTGCATGTACATCTGCGTCACTTTGAATCTCACCATGACCGATAATTATAATGCACCAATAAAAGTGTAAAAAAAGAAAAGAAAAGTGCTAGCATAATTTATTAAGTTTGAGGGAGGAAAAATACCTCAGTTCTAAATCTTGCCTATCAACATTTACATAAATACATTCCAGGTTAAGAAATTATGGGGAAAATTGAATAATTTTTTAAAGAAATCATATAAGTGAATGCATCTTGGTGGAGAAATGCAGAAATATGTTTAGGTTTCAAAACAATAAAGAGCTGGGCACAGTGGCACACACCTGTAATCCCAGGACTTGGGAGGCTGAAACAGATTGTAGGTTTGCTGCCAGTCTTGGAAATCCTGTTTCAAAATAAATAAACAAAATAGGGCTCAGAGGTAGAATGCCCCTGGGTTTAATTTCCAGTACCACAAAAAGAAAAAAAAAATAATGATATTACAAATAAAAAGATTGACAGATTTTCTTATAGTTTAAATATTTTGCCCATTTTAAAATTCACAAGCAATTTAAAAGAAGCAATAAGGTACCAAAAACAGTAATATAACAAAGATATATGTATTTTGAATATAAAAATAGTATGCAAGCAAGTATGAAAACAAGACTTACAATGGACAGCAAAGTCTAAATGTATGAAAAGTGTTCAGCCAAAACAGATTTCAAGAAATGAAAGTCACACTCAGTATAACATGCGAAGAAGTGGTTTTTTTTTTTTTTTGCATTTGGCAAATGATTATGTTCAATGCTGATTAAAAGAAGAAGAAAAAGGAACACTGGAATGTTTGGACATCAGGAAAGATGACAACACAAAGTGGACCACGTTTCCTGGAAAGCAACTGGGCAACTGGAAGCCAGGGATTTCAAATGGTCATACATCTTGATAGTTCTCCTTCTAGGAATACCTGATGGAAAAATTATCTGATTTAAACAAAATCTATGTATGTGCAAGTATGTCCTTTCTGAACTGTGAAAATGAAATCTGAAGAGCCTGCCATGGTGAAGTAAGCCATCAGAAAGGCCTGTTTCTCTGAAATGCCTGCTTATATCTTTTGCCATTTATGTTCCTATTGATTTATTTCCTTATTAGTTTGAAGACATCCTTTATTCTACATATTAAATTAATTACAGAAGGATAAAGCTGCTGACTCACCAATAATCCATGACAACCCTAACTGTGGATGGCAATAGAGTTTCAAAAAACATGAAGCGCCGGGCGTGGTGGCGCACGCTTGTAATCCCCGCGCTTGGGAGGCAGAGACAGGAGGATCGCGCAGGTTCGAAGCCAGCCGCGCGCGCTGGTTTAGGAGACCCTGTTTCCAAATAAAAATGTAAAAATAGGTCTGGGAGTGTAGCCCAGAGGTAGAAGCGCTTTCAAAAACCTCAGTACCACCAAAAAAAAAAAACCATGAATAAGAAATTATTTTTAAAAAACAGTTTCAGTGGAAAAACATATAACTCTTCCCTCTGTCAGTGATCAATGAAACGAGTATACAGAAAATCAGCAAACACATGGGAGACCTGAACAGCACTGTCAAATAACTAGCCTGAATTGACACATGAAAAATGGAATCATGTATGTTTCAAGTGCGTGGTTACCCAGGCTGGCCAGATTTGGGACCATAAAAAATCCTTAACAGATTTAAAAGAACTGAAATCACACAAAGTAGAATCTCTGACCATAACAGAATTAAGCTTGAAATCAACAACTATAGAGTGCTTACCTGGGCCAGGATATAAGGAAGGGTTTAACAACAAAAAGCTCAAGGGAATTTTGGAGGGTGATAAAGCTGTTCTGTGTCTTGATTTGGGAATGATTATTCAACTCTCTGCATTTGTCAAAGTTCAGAGAAACATATAATTAAAAAATAATGCTATTACATATAAATGATATCTAAATATACCTAAGTTTTTAAGTAAAAAAAAATTGAAGATAAGCTTCGGTAGTTTTAAATGAAATGGAATAAAAATTATAATATTTTATATGAAACCAAAGATGTTAAAATGAGTGGAAAAGCTAAAACCAACTTTTGAATATTAATACATAAACTCTTGGATATGTTTTTTTTTCTAATTCTTAATATCATTCTGTACATTCATAATTTTCAGAAACAACACAAAAATCATTATACAACAATTACATCAGATGATTTGAAACAAGTAATGTCCCATTTGTAGTACATGATTATCATCTCCAGAGGCAAATCATCAGAGAACAGGTATCTAATTAGCCTGGGCCAGAAAACCATGGGGAAACCCTGCTTTATGGGTGTGCTGGTCAGCTCTTCCTTGATGTGACCAAAATATCTGGTAACTTAGAGGAGGAATGATATCGAATATATGAAGTTTCTCTCTGTTAACTTTGGAATAATAAAAAGACAAATGTTGGTGGGTTTTGTTTTAATTTCAGAGGATAGAATGTCCTGGCTCTGTTAGTCCTGTACTAAACATAAGGACCAAAGAACTAAGATGTTAAGTGGGGCCAGCATCCCTAACTTTGAGAATTCCAATCTCCATGTCTAGATATGCATGCCTTAAAAGGCAGAAAAGCACAGAAACTGGATGTATCCAGAGCACACTCACAGGTTGTGTCTATGTGAGCCCCAGTGCCCATTATTTAGTTGCAAACTCCAGCTCTACTAGTTATTCAGAAACACTGGAAAAGTTATATCTCCTTCGCCATCTCCCTGTCCCCAGCCTTACTTTCCACTATGTAAAACATGAATCATAAGTGTCCACTCACAGAACTGTGGTAAGGATGAGCAGGAGGACATCATGCCACTTGCCTGGCCAACTGTAAACCCTCGGGCACATTCGCTTGATCATCATGGGAGGGGAAGCTGTATCCATTGCCACTCCCAAGACTCACACTGGCTTGGCTTTAGTATGCATGTAAATATTGTTCTTGACCACAGAAACGTCAGCTCCAGGACCCTTCAGCTCACGGTTCCTTGTAGACTAGGAATCAGACTCAGTGGTCCTTGCTCAAAGGACAACTGGTTGTTCCAGATAGAGGAGACATTTTCCATTGGTTTCTGTAATTTCCTCTCCGCAGAGCACTAGCAAGTTATACTACTAATTTAAGAGGGATGATTGCAAACAGAAACCATGACATTTCACAATAAATTTTAGGTATGTGGTCAAAGAAAAATACTACTTTGAGAGCAGAGAAAAAAATAGATATGAAGATACAGTTAATCATTTTTTTCTGTCATATACTTCTAAAACTATAGAATTAAGGAAAATTCGGGAAGAGTTCTAAATATATATTCTACTCAGCAACAAAAAAAATGACTTGGGAATAAGGAAAATATTTAAAATACGAAAGAAAAGAAAATGTGATAATTTCCAAAGAATACAAATTCTCTGCATTTTATAACATTAACACAATCTTGATAAATGGAAAAATGCAATAATTTTTTTATTTCTAACTAGAAATAAGAACATTAGAGGCAATAGTGAAAGTAGCTGAGTACAGAAAGATAATATAGTTAGAGAAGTTTTAACATTATTAACTTAAAAGCAAAATTTTTTAAATTGTTTTATTGGTGCATTGTAGTCATACATCTTAATGGAATACAAGATGGTAGAAACATAAATGCACACATCACTCATTTAGTCCAACCCCAATTCCCTTCCCCCTCCCTCCTTCTCATGTTTGGCTTAGTGATTTGCATTGATATGTTTGTGAATGTACATCATGTACATTAGGGAATTTCCCCCTTCTCCCCTCCCACTCCCCTCAGTTAGGCCACCTTATTTGTTCATCTATAGATTCTCCTCCTTCATCAAAAGTTCTTCTTATGACCCATTTTCTCCCTAGCTTCCACATATTAGGGAGAGCATCCAATTTCTTACTTTTTGGTTTTGTATCTCACTTAAGATAATGTTTCCAGTTCTATTCATTTCCCTATAAATGGCATAATTTTGTTCTTTTTAATGGCTGAGTAAAATTTCATTGTGTACATATCCCATAGTTTTGTAATCCATTCATCTGTTGAGAGACATCTTGGCTGGTTCCATACTTTGGCAATTGTGAACTGTGCAGCTTTGAACATAGATGTGCATGCATTAGTTTGGTAGTTTGGTTTCCATTGGGGGGGGGTTATACAAAAAAGTGGTATTGCTGGATCATATGGTAGGTTCATTCCCATTCTTCTGAAGATCATCCATACTGTTTTCCAGAGTGGTTTCATTAATTTGCAACCCCACCAATATATTAGAGTTCCCACTTCTCCACATCCTCACTAGCATTTGTTGTTGTTTGTGTTTTGACTGCTTGTCATTTTAGTTGGAGTTAGGTGTAATCTCAAGGTAGTTTTGAGTTGCATCCCTCTGATTGCTAATGATGTTGAGCATTTTCCATACATTTATTGGTCATTTGAATTTCTCCTTTTGCAAAGTGTCTATTTAGTTCACTTACCCATATTTTTAAATTGGGTTATTTGTTTTCTTAGTGCTAGTTTTCTCCTATTCTGTTGGCTCTCTGTTTAAAGTTCATGATAGTTTTCTTTGCTTTACAGAAGCTCTTCAGTTCAATGCAGTCCCACGTATTGATCCACCTTTTAGTTCCTTGTGTCTTTGGGGTCTAGTTGAGAAAGTTTTTACCTGTGCCTATGTGTTGCAGTGTTGAACCTATGCCCTCTTCAAGGAGCTGCAAGGTCTCTGGTCTAATTTTCATGTCTTTGATCTATCTTAAATTAACTTTTGTGCAGGGTGAGAAAGTGGGATTTATTTCTATTTTTCTGCATATTGCTAACCAGTTTTGCCAGCACCATTTGTTGAAGAGGTTATCTTTCTTCCAGTGTATATTTTTAACCACTTTGTCAAAAATCAATTGACCATAAGTATGCGTATTTGTTACTGAGTCTTCTATTCTGCTCCATTGGTCTATGTATCTGTTTTCATGCCAGTACCATGCTGTTTTTATTACTATGACTTTGAAGTTAGGTATTGTGATGCCTCCTATATGGTTTTTGTTGTTGAGAAATACTTTGACTATTTTGGTTTTTTTATTATTCCAAATTAGTTTAAGGAATAATTTTTCTATATCTGTGAGGAAAGACCTTGGCATTTAATGAGTATTGTGTTGAATCCATAGATCACTTTTGGAAGAATGGCCATTTTGATATTTATTCTGCCTATCCATGAACATAGAATATTTTTCCATCTTCTAAGGTCTCTTTCTATTCCTTTTCTCAGTGTTTTATAATTTTCTTTGTAGATGTCTTTTACCTCCTTGGTTAGGTTTATTCCTAAGTTTGTGTGTGGGGGGGGATATCCTGAGTGGAATAATTTTCTGGATTTCTTTTTTAGTGAATTTATGGTTGGCATACAGGGAAGAATCTCATTTTATAAAATTGATTTTGTATCCAGACCCTTTGCTGAATTTGTTGATCAGCTGTATAAGCCTTTTGGTTGAGTTAGTTGGTTCTTTTAAGTATAGTATAATTTCATCTGCAAATAACTATAGTTTTAGTTCTTTTTTTTTTATTTGTACTCCTTTGATTTCCTTTTCTTGCCTATTGCTCTGGCTAGAGTCTCAAGTACTATATTGAAAAGAAGTGGTGATAGCCAGGCATGGTGGCACACACTTGTAATCCCAGCACTTGGGAGGCTGAGACAAGAGGATCAAGGTTCAGACAGCCTCAGCTACTTAGTGAGACCCGTTGCAATTCAATGAGACCCTGTTTCAAAATAAAGAATATCCAGGCATAGTGGCACACGCTTGTAATCCCCACATTTGGGAGGCTGAGACAGGAGGATCACACAGGTTTGAAGCCAGACTCAACTACTTAGTGAGACTCTTGGTAACTTAGTAAGACCCTGTTTCCAAATAAAATATAAAATAGGTCTGGGAGGATAGCCTAGAGGTAGAAAGCCCCTGGGTTTCACCCCCAGTACCACCAAAAAAATTTAAAAATTAAAAATTAAAACAATAGTGTTGGGGTGTAGCTCAAAGGTAGAATGCCCCCTGCAATCCATCCTCATTACTGCAAAAAGAAAGAAAGAAAGAAAAAGTGGTGGTAATGGACATCCTTGTCTTGTTCTTGTTTTTAGGGGAATTGTCACAGTTTTTTCTACTTAATATGATGTTGGCTGTGGGTCTATTGTAGATTGCTGTTATGATGTTGAGGTATGTTTCTTATATTCCAGTTCTCTGCAGTGCTTTTAGCATAAATGGGTGTTGAATTTTGTCAAATGCTTTTTCAGCATTTATTAAAATGATCGTGTTATTTTTGTCTTTGGTTCTGTTTATGTGATGAATTACATAGATTGATTTTTGTATTTTGAACAAGCCTTGCATTCCTGGGATGAACTCTACTTGGTCATGGTGTATGATTTTTCTGATTTGATTTTGAATGCATCTTGTTAGTATTTTGTTTAGCAGTTTTGCATCTAAATTCATCAATGATATAGGCCTGGGGTTTTTTTCCCTTGACCTGTATTTATTTGGTTTGGGTATTAATGTGATGTTGGCTTCATAGAATGTATTTGGGAGAGTCCTGTTTCTTTCTGTTTCATGAAGTAGATTGAGGAGTATTGGGATTAGCTCTTCTGCAAAGGTTTTATAAAATTCACTTGGGAAACCATCTGGTCTTGGGCTTTTGTTTGATGGTAGACTCTTAATTGCTGCTTCAGTCTCTTTGATTGCTATTGGTTGGTTTAAATTTATATATCTTCTTGACTCAGTTCAGGAAGGTTGTATTTAACTAGAAAGTTGTCAATTTTTTTCAGATTTTCTATTTTGTTGGAGTATAATTTTTCAAAGTACTTTCTGATAATCCTCTAGATTTCTGCACTGTTGGTGATAATATCCTGTTTTTTTATCTTTTATCTTTATAATTTGTCATTTATTTATTTATTTATTTATTTATTTATTTATTTATTTATTTATTTATTGGTGGTGCTGGGGTTCCTGGAAGCTCTTCTACCTCCGGGCTACACTCCCAGACCTATTTTATACTTTTTCATTTTTGGCAACAGGGTCTCTTAAGCCAGCGTGGATGGCTTCAAACATGTGAGATTCTACTGTCTCCACCTCCCAAGCGCGGGAATTACAAGTGTGCACCACCACGCCTGGCTTATCTTTATAATTTGGATTGATTCTCTCTTTCTTTGGTTAAGTCAGCTAGTGATTTATCTATCTTGTTAATTTTTTTTAAACCAGCTTTTGGTTTCCTTGATTTTTTTGTGGGTTCTTTTTTATTCTTTACTTTATTGATTTCTGCTCTGATTTTAATAATTTCCTGTCTTATACTTGCTTTGAGATTAGATTATTTCTGTTTTTCAAGGGCCTTGAGGTGTGTCATTAGGTTATTTATTTGGTGATTTTCTATTTTTCTTTTGTGGGCACTTAATGTTAGGAATTTTTCTATTAATACACTCTTCAAGGTGTTCCAGAGGTTTTGATATGTTGTATCTCTATTTTTTGTTTGTTTCTAGGAATTTCTTTATTTCATCTATTACGTCTTCTATGACCCATTCTTCATTCAGAAGTGTGGTGCTCAGTCTCCAAATGTTTATGTGGTTTCTCTGGGTCTTCTTATAGTTGATTTCTAGTTTCATTTCACTGTGATCTGAAAATACACAGGGGAGTATGTCATATTTTTTAATTTGCCAGTGCTCATTTTGTGGCCCAGGAAGTGATCTATTTTGGAGAAGGTTCCATGAAAGCTGAGGAATATGTGAACTTTGCTGTAGTTGGGTGGACTATTCTATATGTATATGTGTCTAATAGATCCATTTGATTTATTGTATTCTTTAGATCTGAGACAAGTTTACTGACCTTTTTTCTAGAAGATGGGTCTAGCTGTATGAGAGGGGTATTGAAGTCTCCCAGTATTATTGTATTGAGATTTATATGTGACTTAATGTCACAAAGATTTTGTTTTATGAAAGCAGTTGCACCTATGTTTGGGGCATAAATATTGACTATTGTTATTTCCCCTTGCTGGATTGTTCCTTTTACCAGTAAAAAAAAAAAAAAAAAAAAAAAAAAAAGACCTGCCTTGTCTCATAATAGACTTGGGCTTGATGAAGTCTAACTTTCCTGATATCATAGATGCTACTCTTGATTGTCCTCAAGTTCCTTTGGCATGGATTACCTTGCTCCAGCCCTTCACGTTTAGTTTGTGACTATCTTTACTTGTAAAGTGTGTTTCTTGCAAGCAGCCAATAGATGGAATCTGGTTTTTAATCCATTTTACCATATTATGCCTTTTTATTGGTAGTTAGTCCATTTATGGTTAGCATGTTTATTGAGAGATGATTTTTAATTCCTAACATTTTGAGTTTTAGCTTCTATTTGAGGTAGTGCTTGTTCTTTTGTGCTTAGTTGTTTGTTTGATGGAAATTATTGTTTCTCTGGTTCTGGCATATATTACTCATTTCTTCTTTGCAGTTAATATCTTTGAGTATTTTCTCTAGTGCTGGTTTGAAAGACATAAATTTTTTCAGCTTTTGTTTGTCATGGAATATTTTTATTCCCTTGTCCAATTTGAAAGATAGTTTTGCTGGGTAGGAAATTTGGGACTGCAAGTTGTTTTCTTTCAGAGTTTGAAAGAACTCACACCCTTCTGGCATAAGTTGGTTTGGGAAGTCTGGAGTGAGTCTAATTGGTTTGCCCCTGAATGTCACTTGGTCTTTTGTTTTTGTTGCCTTTAAGATTCTCTCCTTGGCGTTTTTTTATTTTATTTATTTATTTATTTATTTATTTATTTATTTATTTGGTGGTACTGGGGTTCCTGGAAGCCCTTCTACCTCCGGGCTACACTCCCAGACCTATTTTTACATTTTTATTTGGAAACAGGGTCTCCTAAGCCAGCGCGCGCGGCTGGCTTCGAACCTGCACGATCCTCCTGTCTCTGCCTCCCAAGCGCGGGGATTACAAGCGTGCGCCACCACGCCCAGCCTTCTCCTTGGCGTTTACATTGGTCTGTCTGACTATTATGTGGTATGGTTAACCTTTTCGCTGATCTTGTATAAAGGGACTTCTATAAGTTTCCTTTACCTGTGTATCAACCTCTTTTACTATGTTTGGAGGTTTTTTTTATATTACTTCTTTGAAAAAAATGTTGATCCCTTTGGTTTCACCTTTTATTCCCTCTTCTATACCTATCATTCTTAGGTTAGCTCTTTTAATATGGGCCCATATTTATTCAATGTCCAATTCATGCTGTAAAATTGTTTTTGCTAAATTTTATCCTCTGCATTCATTTTTGGCGTGATGATCTTCTAAGAGCAAGATTCTATTTCTATATAGTTTGTATTGATGCTTTTTACTTCAATGATTGCATACCTTTATTTCTTTCAGGCTCTCTCTAAATTTTTTGGAAATTTTGTATCATTTCTACTGTTAAATTTCTGATTTGTCCTTCTAGCAATTTCTGTAATTCTGTGTTATCAGGTTTTATTATTATGGGGCTGTGGGAACCCATTGCTTCCTTGTTATTCCTCTTTCTCATGATTTTAGAAGTTTGTATTTGTTGCTTTTGATGGATTTCTCTCAGTCTGTAGGTGACAGCTGATATATATAAGGTCAAGTTGTGTTGTATTGAAAGTTGAAGGTTGAGTGAGGAGGAAAGTGAAGTCATAAATGCAAGAGTAAAGTCACAGATAGGAATGAACAAAATGAGAGTATGAGTTTGATGAGTTAGTGTATAGTAGAGATTAGAGACTGTGACTATGTGGTAGGATTCTGGTAACCAATGTAGAGTATTTTGTATGATGATATGAAGTGGATTTAGTATAAGACAAAGACAAGAAAATAAAAGAAAAGAGACGAAGAGAAGAGAGTAGTTATGTACAAGGGAAAGGGCTTGTGAAAGGGGTGGGGAAAAGAGCAAACAAGCATGCACACACACAAAAACCAAACAAAATAATGCATTCTATAAATATATGAATACTCAGCAAACTTGGCCTCTGCAGTCTCTCTCTGTGCAGATGCTGAGTGCCACCAGCACTTTTCCTGCTGCAAGCCCGGTTCACTGAGTCTCTCTCAGCCTAAACAGATGGTCAGTGTCAATGGGGATGGATCTAGTGTTAAACATAGGTCTCCCTCCATGCTTTCCACCGATGCTGAGCACGGGTCTCTGCTATGTCCAACAGCAGACTCCACCCGCACCTTCACCAGGTTGAACTGCAAAGTCTCAGACCCAGCAAGTTTAATATAGCTGCACACATCCCTATGGGCACCATGCCAGGCATTCACTCTTGAGGAAGGCAGGTTCACTTGCAGTGTTGTTGAGTAATGCTCTGGATCTCTGGAGGACACTGTGAGTCACTGCTGCAAGCTGTAGCCGGTATTTGTGCAGGAGGGATTGAGCTGCAGGTGCTTACTTCATTTCAAGTTGTTGTTGTTGTTGTTGTTGTTGTTGTTGTTGTTGTTGTTTTCCCCTGTGGGTCTCTGGCAGCCCTGCACAGTGAGGCAAGATGTCACCACCATGGCACCCATGGCCATAGCCATTAGAAATGGGCAGGATCCTTTTCTGCTCTCTAATCTTCCTTCTAGCTTTTCTTTTCTGCCACCTTTACTTGTGCTCTTTTTAAATTTATGCTGTCTTCTCTTTTGTATCAGAATGCTTTTTTCATGGCAATAGAGATCGAGTGTCTGCAGGACTGATATGTGCTGCTGTCCTTGTTCTCCATCTTCCCCTATATGCACCAAAAACTTTGCAAAAATCAAAACAAAGTATACACTGTACATTTCTAACTCACCTCAGTAAGCCATGGAAGAAGGAACCTCAGTAGACTGGGAAAGAAGAAAAGAGGAAAGAGAAAACCTAGAACATTTCTAAAACAGACAATTTTAAAAAAATCTAAAACAGACTTGGCACTGGGGCTCACACTTGTGATCCCAGGACTTAGGAGGCTGAGACAGGAGGGTTGCACATTCTAGGCCAGTCATTGCAACTTAGTGAGACGCTGTCTCAAAATAGGGCTGGAGATACAGCTCAGGGGTAAGAGGCCTATGGATTCAATCCTCAATACAAAAAAAAAAAAAAAAAGATTCAATCAACCTGCTGCTTCCTATCTTAAAATTATTCACATAAAATAGCAGAAAAGACTGATCCTTGAACACTCCAGAGAAAAATGTCCTGAGAGTTTTCAGATCCATAAATAATGGGGTTGATTAAAAATAGGTCATCCAAATCATTCTAATTGCCTTCTATTTTTAATGTAAATTCTTTTCATTGATTTTTAAAATGGGTAGCCCATTAAAACACATTAATTGTGACCCTAGAAGGGCATTTGTATTGCAAAAAGCCTAAGGTGCAGAATAAAAAGCAATTTCTCACCACATGAAACTGGAGCAGAAACATCACCAAAGACAGATGTAACCCTGCTTTTCCTAGGAAAAAAACATTTCTGGGTAAAAGCTGGGAAGGAAAGCATCTTGTGATAAAATGTGGTCCAGCCACATAGCAGGAACATGTCCAGAGCTGTGTATGTTTTATTTGGATAAGAGGTCCCTAAATTGGTAGAGCTGAGGTAAAAACACATGATTGGATCATCTGTGCTGTGAGAGGAGTAATGCACTCTGATAATTGCACGATAGATGCTCTTTCTGGAAAATGCAGTTAAGAAAACTAAGATAATAATGTCCCATTATAACATCATCCAGAGAGAATCCTGGAAACGTTCTGTTACATACAAGCTTAAACTTTTAAATCATATAATTTATGTTTTTATAACATAGGTATATAACATATATGTATATATAAGTACAAAGTCTTCTTTATACTAAAAAATTATGTACATTTTAGATGCCAATAAATTCAGTCCTTCCAATTTGTTAAAGGAATGCAAAAGGGCATCTGTCCCTGTTTCCTCAACTACTCTTCTAGGATTGGACGTTGGGAGCAGTGCTTCACTGGACTTCCTCCAGCTAAATCCTTGCCAACACCCTAATTACTTAGGATAGATTTCAAAAGCAGACCCATTAAATCAAAGAATAAACACATATTTTGAAGGCTTTGTCGTGCATACCACGAAATTGACCTCCAGAAACAGTGTACAAATTAATGTTCCCCTGAAGTGTTAAAAAACGCTCCCTCACACCCTCACTGCATTTGTTATTGTTCTTAATCTTTACCAATTTGATGGGTTTTAAGTGATGATAATTTCTTTCAAGTTACTTTTGGAGGCAGTAAACATAAATGCTTATGGGCCATTTGTATTCTACCTCTTGTGGCCACTAATTTATAAACTTTGCTCTTTGCCCTTTTGGGACTTTTATGTCCCTTTTTCAATGCTAACTTAGATGGTATTAAAAACTACTTGTAGCCGGGTGTGGTGGTGCACACTTGCAATCCCCGCGTTTGGGAGGCGGAGACAGGAGGATAGCGCTTGGGAGGCGGAGACAGGTCTCTTGCTGGCTTAAGAGACCCTGTTTCCAAATAAAAATATAAAATAGGTCTGAGTATGTAGCCCGGAGTTAGAAGGGTTCCATCCCCAGTACCACCACCAAAAAAAAAAAAAAAAAAAAAAAAAAAAAAAAAAAAAAAAAAAAAAAACCTACTTGTAATCCCAGCATTTGGAAAGCTTGTGACAGGAGGATTGCACAGGTTCAAAGTCAGCCTCAGCGACTTAGTGAAGCTCTTTGCAACTCAGTGAGACCCTGTTTCAAAATATAGAATAAAAAAATAGGGCTGGGGTGTAGCTCAGAGGTAGAATGCCCCTGAGTTCCATCCCCCGTACCGAAAAAAAAAATCTATATAATGGAATAAAGTCAAATCAGGTTGAGTAAATTAACCCAAAGATCAACCCACATTTCTAAGAAGAATTCCCTGAGTTCCTAAACAATGATTTGGAGACCAAACTTGACTTCACCTAATTCTGGAAACTTTTGGTTCCAAGTCAGATTGTCATATCTATTGTGTTAGAAAGAAGCAGAGTGAGCTGGTTACATCACTCAGCTCCACAGTGAGCTGAAACCGACTTCAGAGTAGGAATCGGTTATTATATAATGAGATGAACCAATTACACATGTCTCAGAACAAATTCGAGACTGGAGCTCAAATATTATTATATTGTGGAGACACACACACACACACACACACACACACACACGGACCTCAACTTCAATAACTTAAATAATTTTATCAGAATTACTTTCATCAGCTGTAAAATTCTCACTCATCTTTGGTTTTTTAAAAAATTTGGGGAGGGTACTTGAAATTGAACCCAGGGGCATTCTACCTCTGAGCTACACCCCCCCTCCAGGCCTATTTTATTTTTTTATTTTGAAACAGGATTTCACTAAATTGCAGAAGGCCTCACTCCATTGCTGAGGCTAGCTGCAAAGCTAAGCTCCTCCTGTCCCCACCACACCTGGCAAGGAATTCTTTTGTAAATGGTACTGATTTAAAGTTTTATTTTCTTAGTGTTAATATTAAGAAATGCAATAACTGCTTTTAGTTGAGATTTCTATTAAAATAGTTATTGATTCACATGTAATTATAAAAAATAATGCTAGTCGGGCATGGTGGCACACACTTATAATCCCAGGATTTGGAAGCTGACAGGAAGATCTAGGTTGGTGGCCGGCCTCAGCTACTTAGTGAGGCCTTCCACAACTTAGTGAGACCTTGTTTCAAAATAAAGAATAAAAAATATGGCTGAGAGTGTAGCTCAGAGGTAGAATACCCCCGGGTCAATCCCCAGTAGAAAGAAAGAAAGAAAGAAAGGGAAAGAAAGAAAGAAAGAGAAAGAAGAAAGAAAGCAGAGATCGCTTAACATTTTGAATAGTTTCTGAAAGGTAACATTTTGTTTGTGTTGACTTCAATTTGGTCTACTTTTCTAATTTTTTAAATTTTATTTATTTTATTTTATAATGTTATTGGTACATTATAATTAGACAGCACAGTGACATTCAAAGTGGTGTGTGTGTGTATGTGTGTGTATGTGTGTATGTGTGTATGTGTGTATGTGTGTGTATGTATGTGTGTATGTGTGTATGTGTGTGTATGTGTGTATGTGTGTGTGTATGTGTGTATGTGTGTGTGTATGTGTGTATGTGTGTATGTGTATGTGTGTGTGTGTATGTGTGTGTGTGTGTGTGTGTGTGTGTGTGTGTGTGCGCGTGATGCTAGGGATTGAGCTCAGGGACATTCTACCTCCGAGTTACACCCTCGGCTCTTTTCACTTTGTTATTTTGAAACAAGGTCTGATTAAATTGCTGACGGCCACAGTAAATTGCTGAGGCTGGCTGCGAACCTGTGTCCCACCTGTCTCAGCCACTTGAGTACTGGGATTCCAGGTGTACGCCACCATGCCTAGCCAAAGTGATACATTTATCTGTGCACACGTCACATGGTGTGTTGCGGTCGGATCCCACCCATTCCTCTTTCTCCCTCCCTGTACATGTTAGTGAGATTGGCAGTGACGCCTTCTTACATGAACACAATATTATTAGTCTGTTTCCTTCCTCAAGCCTCCTTTCCACCCCTTTCCCTCCACCACCCCTTTCCTCTAGTCTACTGCTCTCTCTCTTTTACCTCCAGTCCCTTTTATTTTCTATCTTCTTTCAATTTCTTAAACGAGGATAGTGTCAGTTATTGATTTTTGCCATTCTTAGTGCTGTAGATTTCCCTCAAATTAAAAAGATGCAGCCGGACGTGGTGGCGCACGCTTGTAATCCCCGCACTTGGGAGGCAGAGACAGGAGGATCACGCAGGTTCGAAGCCAGCCGCACTGGCATAAGAGACCCTGTTTCAAAAATATAAAATAGGTCTGGGAGTGTAGCCCGGAGGTAGAAGAGCTTCCAGGAACCCCAGTACCACCAAAAAAAAAAAAAGATGCATCCCACTTATTTGCGGTGTGTTAATTTTTCCCATTCAATTCTATATATTTTTAAAAATCTACATTGAGTCGGGCGTGGTGTTGTACGTTTGTAATCCCCGTGCTTGGGAGGCGGAGACAGGAGGATTGCGCAGGTTCAAAGTCAGCCTCGCTGGCTTAAAAGACCCTGTTTCCAAATAAAAATAATATAAAAAAATAGATCTGGGAGTGGGTTTCCAGGAATCCCAGTACCACCAAAAAAAAAAAAAAAAAATCTACATCGAGGTTTCCTCTTTGTGGATTATTTAGAAATATGCTGTTTGTTTTGTACATGTGTAAATACCTTCCCTTTGGGGGACTGTTATGTTGTTTTTAGTAATGTTATGTTTAAAAAGAAATCAAGAGGAAAATCATAAGCTGGTACTCTGAGAATAGATGGCTTCAGTACATTTGTTAGTAAACGGGCGCAACTAAAAGTAAAGGAAGTAAACTTTCAGTGCAAATTGTAATCATAGAACATACGAAACTAAGTAGAAGAAAGAAATTAATAGAGAAGCCAAGAAATTAGAAAACTTTGAAGAATGTGTAGTTTGATCAAGAAACATAAATCTTAAAATCTTAAAAAATGGATGGTTATTTGGGAAAAATATAGACATATAAACTGGCTCTCCCCCACACAAAAAATAAATTATAGATGGGCATGGTGGCCCACACTTGTAATCCCAGAACTTGGGAACAGGTTCACGGCTAGCCTCAGATACTTAGTGAGGCCCTCCATAACTTAGTGAAACTCTGTTCCAAAGGAAAGAATTTTAAAAAAGAAGACTGGGAGTGTAGCTTGGAGGTAGAATGCCCCTGGGTTCAATCCCCAGTACTGCAAAAAACTAAATAAATAAATTATAAATGCCTTATTGTGACAACTCAAAGTCTTGAGGGAAGTAATAAGACCAACCCACAAAACCCTGACTATACAGAGTTTTGAGGAAGTGTGGAGTTTATGAGTGTTAAGAAAAAAAAATAGGGAAAGATATTTTAGTAACATATTTTTTTCTTTCTTTCTCTCTTTCTTTCTTTCTTTCTTTATTTATTTATTTATTTATTTATTTTTGCAGTACTGGGGATGGAACCCAGGGGCAGTGTACCTCCAAGCTACATCCCAGCCCTATTTTTTCTTTTTTTTAGTCTTTTTATTTTTGAAACAGGATTTCACTGAGTTGTGAAGGGCCTTGCTAAGTAGCTAAAACCTAATATGATAAAGGATCTATCAGCCCATCATTCAGCAATAACAACCCTGGAAACACACACACACACATACACACACACATACATACATACACACATACATACACACATGCACACACACACATACATGCACACACATACATACATACACACATACACACACATACATGCACATACACACACTCCAAATATTTAAATACATAATGTATGTGATTATAATCTCTTATTTATAAATATATCTTTTAGATGCCAATAATTACAGTACTTTAACACTGTTAATAGAACACAGACAGGTACCTACCATCATTTATTCAAATACCCTTCTAGATTTGAACATTAAAAGTTGTTTCACTCAATGTCCTCCAGCCAAATCCTTGCCAATATCTCTAATTACTTTGATAGATTTAGAAAAACAAAATAAACATGTTTCGCGAGCTTTGGCTGACACCTCGTGGACAGTCAACTGTTTCCAGCTATTTTGCAGCTACTTGGTTTCTTTCCATCAGCTGGGGCCTGATGTTTGTGGCTGATAACTCATCTCAAACTGGGGTTCTCACTTTTACCTAGCAACTTCTTTTTCTTTTCTTTTCCTTTCTTTTCTTTTCTTTTCTTTCTTTTTTTTTTTTTTTTTTTGTACTGGGGATGGAACCCAGGGGCAAGACCTATTTTATATTTCCTTTAGAAACATGATCTTACTAAGAAACTGAGAGCCTCACTAAGTAGCTGAGGCTGGCTTTGAACCTGTGTGATCCTCCTGTCTCTGCCTCCCAAGTACTGGGATTCCAAGCGTGCGCCACCACGCCCAGCACCTAGCAATTTCTATGTCAAAGCCGGAATCAACCAAAAGTTGTGCTTCTCCAACCACAGACTGGGGGTGACATTTCCACACTTGTCCAACAAAAAATTATTTACATGGCAACTTTATGCAAAATAAGTCTCCATCTGTTCCCTGTGAAGCAAAGTGCAAGCCCACTTTATGAGAGCAGCCATAAAATCATTCTAGTGAGAGCTGTTTTCTAGGCACAGTTTTTGAACATGGCCTTTGGGGTTTGGGAATTCTGGCATGGCTGGCAGGGAGCTCTGCGTGGCAGCAGCAGTGGAGATTCTGCGGCTGGAGCACTGTGCCCTCGGCTCTGCTGCCCATGGACACCCAGGAGGCCCCGTGGCACTTCCTTCAGGAACTTGTGCCCCTGGGCAAAGAACAGACTTGTGATACTTCCCTGTTACATGGGAGTAGAAAGTCAGGAGAGGAGTCTGCTTAGCCCACCCAGGGGCCTGAGGACACATGTGTAGGCTGTCGCAGGGGGAGGGGTTTGTAGGGAAAGGCATCAAATTAGAAGCATTGCACACTTTTCCTCTCTCCTTGGCTGGGTCACCACTCTGGATCATGGGATGAGGAAAACCAACCCGAGAGAAATGAGAGACCAGACAACCAGAGCCCTAAGGGATGAAACCGCACAGGCTTGGCTGGCTCCTCAGGGGCTGGCTACTGAGGTGCTCTAGACTTTAACGAAAGGCTCAGACTTGAGATCCAGATTGAATTCCCAGAGCTGCTCACGAGCCCCAGCAGAGGCCGGTCCTTGGATCAGAGAAGCCAGGAAGGGCAGTGTCTAAGCCTGGGGGTGTTTTCCCACAGAGGGGGAACTAGCTAAGGAGAGGCCGGGTTTTAAAAATGGCACGGTCACACTTGTTAGAATGTTATAGAAGAGAAATGTCTCCAAACCTTAAAGAGAATGAGAGAAAACACCCAAGGCTTCAAGACTCTAAACGTGGCATTAAATGCTAAAAACTAAATTATGTGTGGAAACAGAGGATGGGGGACAGCATGTTCAATTTCTGAACTGTCCCAAGGGAGGAGGAGGATGGCACCCCAGCTGTTCCTGAAAACTGGGAAAGCTATAAATTGTGCAGATCCAGCTATTGCTTGCATGCAGTGGGTTGGGTTCTCCAAGGCGAAGACCTGGACCAAGTTAGGGTCCAGGCAGTTCATAAGGGGGTGTCCTGAGGACCAGCACCATAAGGAAGTGGAGGATGAGGGGAAGGAGCGGAAGTGGACAGGTGAGCAGGCAGAGCTCAGGACACAGACCGGCCTGTCAGGGTCATCCCCCCACTGGACTGAACTGACACAGTCTTCACATTCCTACCTGGATCGGCCACTAGATTTGAGCCATCCCGGGGCAGCACGGCTTTGGGCCAGGCAGCTGAAACTAAACCATTAAAAAAAAGGCAGACCACTAAAGGCCCTGGCGGACAGGCCTCTCAGATGCTGAACCATCTTAAAGAGGAATCTGGATGGCACAACTCTTGGGGGCCCTTACAATACCTTTTATGGATACTTATACTACCTGAGTTCTAAAGTTCTTTTCAACACCCCCACCCCATGTTACATTTGGGTATAAAAGGACTGCGGCACAGGCAGAGAGGCGAAGAGACCAGCCCCCCACCCGCCCCAGTCATGAGCAAGCTATGCGCCGACATAGAGAAGACGTCTTTCCACAATGTCGGAATCCACTGGACAATAACAATAAGTTCACAAGCTACCTTGCTTTCACTGGCTTTAATTCACCAAAATACTGGAGGTTCACTTGGTGTCATGACCAAGGCAATCACAATTTTTTTTTTTTTTTCTTGCTGGGAATGGCGATGCACACTTGTAATCCCCACGCTTGGGAGGTGGAGACAGGAGGATCGCGCAGGTTCGAAGCCAGCCTCGCTGGCTTAAGAGACCCTGTTTCCAAATAAAAATATAAAATAGGTCTGGGAGTGTAGCCCGGAGGTAGAAGGGTTTCCAGGAACCCCAGTACCACCAAAAAAAAAAAAAAAGTTTTTTCCTTTCTAATCTTAATTACACACACACACACACATATTATCATATATCACATATACATATCACTCAAGTAATATCATACTTTACCCAATGGTTATACATATAATCATTGTATGTATATAGAAATCATATATATGGTCTAAGAAATTGATATATATCATGATATGTATATCATGATACACACACACACACACACACACAAATTACAAGATTAATAATATAAATGAAGAAACTATGCAATCAGAAAATTAGGGGAAAGGTGCGCAGGTTCATAAAAATCCTGTATTTTCCAGGATTCTGTGATGATTCTGGTATCGCTCTGCACCTTCCAATGTGTCATTTGTTGGATTTTCTCTTCTAAGTGAACGTCCGCTTGTATTACAGTTCGGAGGTTTCTTACTCCGACCTGTCCCTCCAGTCTTAGGCTACGCTTTGTCTCCGGTGCACGGGCAAGTAAACATGAAGGGTTCCACGGCGTCCCGCGGGCCTTGCTCGCTCGCTAACAGGCAGGAATGCGGAGCCTGGAACCCCAGCGGCCGACCACGCCCAGTTCCCACCCGAGGCCGTGGCCCAGACGCACTCCCCGGGCGGGGCCGGAAGCCCGAACGCGAATTGGCCGGGAGAAAGTGGCTAAGACACATTTAAAAGGTCCAATCAGCGCCAGCCCCTTTCTCGTCAGCCAATAGGAGCAGGAGAGGCGGGCAGGGAGGGCGGGACTGCTCATTTGAGCGGCGCGCGGCGACCTGAGGTCGAGTCTAGGGCGAATCGTGGCGGGGTCCGGCGCGCCATGGATGAGGAAACGCTGCTGCGGAGGCTCAGGGACAGCCGCCTCCGCTTCCAGCGGCGCATGCAGCAGCTGATGGAGACGGTGGGTCCCCGCAACGGGCTGGGAGGGGCGGCCCTGCGGAACGCGGTGGGACCCGGAGGGGCGAGGCGAGTCCGCGCTGGAATGCGGGGCTGGGGCTTTGGTGGGGCTGGAGCTGGGTTCCTGGGCGCTGGGCGGGCGCTGGAGCCGGGTGCGCGGGCGCTGGCAAGGGCTGGGTGCAGGCTGGGCCCTTGAGGGGTGGAGAAGGGGTCGAGGGCGCTCCAGGCTGACAACCTGACGCCTCCTCTGTATGCGTCACGGGTCTCCGTGGGGTTCTGGGACTTGACAGGACGCCCCTTCCTCCCCCCCCCCCCACAGTATAACCAGCCCTTCGAGGACGACCCGCTGGTGCACATGTCCACACTGACCTACCAGACACCCGAAGGTACCGAGGCTCCCCCCTCCTGACTACTCTGGGATTTTGAAATGCTGTCACTGCTCTGTAAAGTAAAACTTGTTCACCTCACCAATGGGGACCAAAAAGAAGCCCCTACCTGCCAAGGGTTGACATATGGGCGTGGGCCAGTTGCTTAGTCCAGTGGTGTCTGTCTCTTCATCTCTAAAATGGTCAGGAATCTAGTCTGCTCTGCCAGGATGTGATAACAGTTATGTCGAGCCTTGTAGAAACTTGGAGCAGTGCTGGGCACTCATATAAGCTGTTTATCCTGTTTAACTTGGAGTAGTAACCGTCTTCCCTGAGCTTCTGAGCACAGTTGTGAAATACACTGAAGCAGCCGTTTTGTTTAATGGTTAATATTGTAAATGCCTTAGATCTCATGGATTCTCACATTGGTACTTGGCTGGGGGAAATGAGCAGTGCATGAGGGCAGTTGCTCCCATAGGAGCCTTACTACCAACTCACTTTGGCTTAGTAAAGAAAGCAAATCTCAGGTCACCTTCTGCCTTGTATTAGACAGACACAAAAGGTTCATCAGCCTGCTCCTTGAATGAAGAGAAAGCCTCTCCTGCCTTTTTAGCTGACCCAGCAGTGCTTTGGGTTAGAAGTTTACACAGATGGAAACTAAAATGTTCCAGCTGCAGGTTTCTTTCGCTCTGATCCAGGGCAGACACAAGGTAGTTTAGGAGTCATCCCCAAGGCTTCGCTGTGGTCTGAAAGCCTGTTCATGTGGGGATGGGCTGTATCCAGGATGTTTTAGACATTCACATATTTTGAATACCAATAATTTTATCAAGTAAAAGTTTTGATGTCTGTTCAGTGAGAACAATAGCTGAAGTACTTGCACACTCTGAGAACACTTGACCATGTAGGAGACTCCTGGAGAGCCGGCTCCGGGGCCATCAACTGCGGTGTCGGATGCTGATTCAGTAGGTCTGTGTGCCTGGCAAGGTCGTAGTTCATGATCATGGTACAGGTCCTTGTCCTGGTGCTCATCCTGAGAGACAGTTAGTGGCACGGCCTTTATTAAACGCTGACGTCAGATCCTTGCAGAGTAATGTGCATTGCCAGTTTAAAGCAACCCTGTAGCGGGCAGAGTAGAACTAGCTACCGCACTGATTATGACAAGGACGGTAGGGAAGTAATAGTTCCTGCACTATTGGCAGCTTACTGCGTGCCCTGCGTTTCTAAGAGACAGAGACAGCAGTGCCCCGGGTCACATACTGGCTCCACCGCGTGGGCGGGTGGCCTGGGCTAGTGTTTGAACTTCCCTTTGTCTGTGTCTGCCTGTCTGATGAACATGTAAGTGTACCGCAGGATGTTAGGAGGACTATGCAAGTTGTGTGCAGGTGGGTTGTTGTGAATACTAATGAGGAATACTTGGGAAATGGAATGGACAACTACAGTGCACCAATAAAAAATAAATAAATGTTCTCATTACCAAAAATGAAAAAAAAAATGGTTTGGAAAAAAAAGAATAGAGCCTAGAGCATAGTAAGCACTGCATACATTTCAATAACCATCTCAAGCCTCGGAGCTCAGCTCTCCTTTCTTATTAACTTGAATTTCTTCGGAGGGCTTAGGGAGAAATAGAGTGTACTACCCAGGTTCCATAAGCTAGTAGGTGGCAGGACTAGGTGCGCTTGAACTCCAGTACCCGGAGTTCGCCCCGTGCTGGGTTGCTCTGTGTGTGTGCTTTATTTCTTGCCCTCAGCACTTTTTTCCAGTATGGGGTGTAGAGGTAGCCCTCCAGAAGGACATACTCTATAAATATACTCGTTGTTGCCCCGGTTCAGTAAGTGAATATTTTGCGTTTTGGTTTTTTTTGTGGTACTGGGGATGGAACCCAGGGGCATTGTACCTCCAAGCTACACCCCAGCCTTATTTTTTAGTTTTTTTTTTTGTTTTTTTTTTTTTTTAAAAAAACAGGGTCTCATTCAGTTACAAAGGGCCTGGCTAAGTAGCTGAGACTATCAGTGAACCATGATCCTCCTGTCTCAGCCTACCAAATGCTGAGATTACAAGTGTGCGCCACCACAGTCAGCTAGTAAGTGAATATTTTAAAGACCGTGTGTGGCATATGTGTGTTCCTGTTTTCATTTAACTCTTCAGGTTAATGATGTAGTTGACACACTGCTGCCTGTTAGATAGGAGGGAGTTCTGTTTATGATACACTGATCTGATCTTGGCGATTCAGCATCACAAAGATGAGCGGCAGATTCCGAAACCTGGTTTGCTTTTAAACAGTAGATCCTCTTTGTGTCCACCACCTTGGCTCTTTCTATAAATGCGTACGATATAGAAATTCAGTGTCCAAGACTATTTTTGTTTCTTTTTTTAAGGATTGAAAATTTGGGGAGGAAAACTAATAAAGGAACAAAACAAAGGACAAGTCCAGGTATTTAATGTCCCATTTTATTGCTGTGAAGCAGTATTGCTGTGGGTGAATCTGGGGTGGGTGGCTGTGCTCCGGGAGCCCATGGTGTTTCTTCTCTCACCTTGACGGCCCTGTGGCTGTGTCTGTTTGAGGATCGACGAGAAGCGTGTGTTTTGCTGGTCAGGGCCAGGAGCAGCCGCGTGTGTCTAGCCTCTTGTCTGCCCTCATTTCCTGTCCTAGGCTTCGGGGCTCTAACAGCTGGCTCACAGGCACAGGGGCTGGGCCTGCTGAATAACCAGAGCTTGATGTTGGGTCCTCTCAGAAAAGACCAAATCTAGTTCCCGGGGGGGGGGGGGTGGGCTAGAAGGTGATGAGATGGGGAGGGAGAGTGCAGGATCACGCTCTCTGCTGCTTTTCAAGAACCAGCGTCGCTGCCCTGTGATGTGTACTGTTTGAATGGATGGTGCCCGTGCAGTTTCATTTCCTACTGTGGGACCCAGGGGCCTTTCACCCTGGGAGCTTTTGCAGGATTGTCTGGCAGGCTCTTCCTGCTGGCTTCTCAGACACCTCATGCTCTTCTCCCTCACTGTCACAGGCCGAAAGCCTACACTGGAGAGAGAAAGCATCCAGGTTAAGATTAAGGTTGATTCCAAAATCAAACCTCCTTAAAAAGTGTTAGAACTACGCAGAACTACTTAAATTAGGCTGGCCTCTATGCAGGTAGTCGTTGCTGCCCTTTTAGTTTAGTGCACTTTCTACACATAAGTACACATTTTTTTCTTTTCCAGTTAGTCTACATACAGAAGTCTTAGTCGCTCATCGTATAGTTCCGTCCCATTTTTTAACTGTTCTGTTGATAGATTTTAGCCCTCTGCACCTTCCTTTATTGTAAGCTGGGGTTTGCATGCCTTTTCTGTAAAGGCCAAAGGTAAGTGTTGTAGGCTTTGCTGGCTGCGCACCGACATAGCTACTCAGCTCTGTAGGCAATGTGTTAGTAAGCACCCATGCCTGGGTTCCCATGGAGCTGCAGCTATAAAGCCCTTTCTATTCATTCCTCACGCAAACACCCTGCTTCTAATCTCCCAGTATGGATATACCCCCCTCTTAATTTCTTTTTTGGTAAATGCCCAGAAGCAGGATTAGGAGGCCCAAGGACATGTTCTCTCTAAACTGTACATATAATGACACTCAGAGCTATCACCAGTGGTCCTGGTGGCAAAAGCTTTCCATCTGGACATTAAGGTTTTTGCTTAAATTGTAAAGGGCGCCCTGCCTGGGGTCTGCAGAAGTGTTGGCTCTTTCTTGGGATTAGAAAAGTGGGTATAGCCTGTGATTACAGCTTCAGAGTTTGTAGGGGTTGGCAGCTTCCAGTTCTCAGCTGAGTTCTACCACCCTTCAGACACACAGCCACAAAACCTGTGAAAACTCTGCCGAGTTCCACCTGTGTGCTGGTGTCATGGAGGCTGGTTCAGTTAGGAAGCATTGCCCGTGTAGCCACAAATCCCCTGGACCACAGAGACCCCGGAGGACCTTCCTAAAGGGACAGTGCTTACCTTGGGCAATTGCTACCACATTTTAGCCAGTCCGATAATCTTAAAATCTTGACTCTCACTAGTGAGAACCTGCTAACGCATCAGTGGGGTTGTAGAGAGACTCCAGAGAGCAGACGTGGCGTCCCGGAGAGCAACCAGCTAGCCCCCTGTGCCGTGAGCTCCTGGTCAGGGCAACTGACTGTGCTCACAGGCTCAGTGTTAAACCCTCTGCTTCCACAGGACTTGTAGAGCTCAGGGCACCTCAAATCGCAGATCACCCTAGGGACCTCCTGGCTGCTTTGGGATTTCTCCACGACCAAGTGACAGTTTTCTTCTGGTCCACTTTGGCTTTCTGTTGCCAGAGTGCCTGTGGAGCCACGCGCAGGCGGGGCTCGTGGGGTCCAGAGCGCCCGAGGGGAGAGGCAGAGCTCCGCGCCCTCCCCTCTGCGCTTCGGCCACTGCTTTCCCACGGGGAGCCTCCGCTCCCTCCGGAATCCTGAACAGTTCTTATAAAGCGAGTGTCCAAGAAGCCTCATGAAGCTCGTGTTGTGGGAAATTGCAGATCTGTTACTTAACAGGGGCCATACAGTGTGCTGTCACTCATGCCTGTCTTTATTGATTTGTGCCTCAAGGACCCCCCTGGGACAGAAGGCCCCTGGCGAGCTTCAGCCTGCGGGGCCGAGAGCCCCCTGCACCACACAGGAGTCTGGGCAGCCGGTGAGTGCCGCCTAGTTAGAAAGGGAGGCCGGGAGGCCTGGCCCGGCAGATGTCTGTTACGTGAGTTCCCTCCTCGCCAAAGTTTTATGTTTTCTAAGGGCTATTTTAAAACTAAAGACATCTTAAGTGCTCTATTAACTTTTTTTCTCCTGGTACTGGAGATTGAATCCAGGAGTATTCTACCATTCTGCCTCTGAGCAACACTCCCAGCCCCTTTTACCTTTTTTGGAAGCAGGGTTTTTCCAAGTTGCTGAGAGTCACCAAATTGCTGAGCCTAACCTCAAGCCCGAGATCCTCCTGTCTCAGGCTCCCAAGTACTTGGATTCCAGGTGTGCACACACTTGTGTAGAACACCCTCCCAGCTCTCGGGTCATCTGTCTTTCCTTCCTGCCCACAAGAGGCTCCTATCCCTTCCAAGCAGTCCCACTGTAGAGTCCAACCCTGAGCCATTTCCTCATAATCCCTCCGTCCCCTTGTACCATCGGCCTCCCCTCTAGGCGGGTGCCCCATCAGCATTTAAACGTGCTCAGATTTCAGCCTAAGTGCTCAAAAGTACCTTGTGAATCTCTTCCATGCCGCGTCTCTGTCTGGCCGTGTGTTCAACCCTCTAACCATATTCCACTGAGGTGCCCCCGCTGCTGCCCCGGGTCTCCTGGCCGATGGGCACTCTGGCTTTGGGTTCCAGCTCCAGGGTCTGGACACAGATGCTGAATTACCGGGCTGAATTCCTTGGGAACGTTCTGGCCCTGGTCCCTGAACACAGGGCTTTTCAAGTTCCTTCCTCTCCTTCCTCCACCCTGGCTCCTGGCCTACCTCACAGCCCAACAAGATGCCCTTTCTTTGGGGTTTGTTGAACCTCTTCTTTGCACTTCTCTCTATGGAACCATGGCTTCACCATCTGCTAGCTTTTGTCTCACCTGACCCCATCAGTCAGGTGTGTCTTGCCTGGTGCCTCTCTCCTTACACACTTCACACCTAAACTAAAATGGACCCATCCCCATTTCTTCTAGCTCCTCCCCAGGACAGCTCCCCCACCACAGGCTCCTCTGTGATGGGCCGAAACCCCAAGAGCGCGTTTCTCGGCCTGTCTAGTCCTCATGCCAGCAGTGCTGTGCTGGGCCTTTGGCCTCCTGTTCTCTGTGGTGCCACCGTCTGCTACAGACACTGGCCTGTACACAGCCTTTGCCACCGCTGCCAGCCCCTTCCCTGGCACCTTGCTGCCATCTGTAACTATTTAATTGAAAATTAAATTAAAATTCCGTTTCTTGGCCCTGCTAGCCACGCAAGCTGTTCAGTACCCCAGGTGGCTCGTGGCTGGCAGTGGGCAGCAGCGGAAGCAGCCATCACACAGAGAGCTCTATCGGACAGCCCTGGGCGAGGTCTCAGCTCGCAGGGTGGGAGGACACTGAAAGCCCCAGGAGTGTGGCGTGTGCTTTTCCTCATGACGCGACTTGAGGTGTGCTCCTGTCCTGACGGTTCCTCTGCGTTACTGACGATCATGAACAGGGGGAGATGGCTGTGTCCTTGCTGAAGAGGACTTCTTGAAGCCACAGGGATTTTTACTACAGAGCACGTTCTGAGTGATTGAAAAACTGTCCTTGAGAGGGTTGTGCAAGTGTTCCTCAAGTCGCTGAATGAAATTCCTTTTCCACTTTTAGATTCAGAGAGCAGCGACGATGTCGATGCAGCCTCGGACCAGGAGGGTGGCGCCTCGATGGTAAGGCGGCCTCGGGTGATTGGCAGCGGCTGGCTTCCAGTGCACGGCCGCTCATGGGGACACTCAGCCGGGCTGCACTTCCTCAGCCTTGCTCAAGTCCTCTGCTTGGGCTCATTCTTCCTGCTGCTACCCTAAAGTCTTCCGTTCCCCCTCTGTCCCCTATAGCATTGGTCCCTCCCGACGTGCAGCACTTGGCAGCCAGTGGGACCCTCGGTTCCGGTCTGATTTGCCGAACTTGGACAACGGGAAGTAGTTTGGGAGGCTTTTCAGCCTGAAGCTAGGACTGTCACCCCTGAGGTTCACGGCCTGCCATTTGCCCGGACTGACCCTGTGACCTGTGGGTTTGGTTCTCACCCAGCAAGCTCCCCAGTGTTGTAGGCCGTGTTTCCAGGCAGCCCTGGAGCCCACAGAGCCGTAAGGTTGTGTGATCGGGTAGCATAAGCAACAGGTGGTTTTGTGGGTCTTTCTTCCAAGTTTCTCAAGGGTCACAGAACCAGCTGTCCCCTCGCACAGTCCAGATCTTGCTCTTGCCTCTGGGTGTAGTGAGCTCACAGAACTCCGTCCACCCCAGCCTCTTTCCTGGCCCAGGCCACTGCCATCAGATGCTACAGTAACCAGCCTGCTCCCCTCTAAAAGTGCCTTCTATGCAGGGGTGGTCCACACTTCCTTGTGAAATGGTTTTATCTAAAGAGAGAGATGAGGACCCTAGGGGAGGGCGGTAGGTACTGTTGTTGTTTTGTTGTTATGTTAGGGATTGAACCCAGTGGCATTCTACTTCTGAGCTGTATCACCAGCCCTTTCCATTTCAAAACAGGATCTCCCCAAGTTACTGTACTCTAGCATCGAACCTGAAATCCTTTGACGTATTTTGTAGGGTCAGCAGCAAGAAGTTGGGTGGTGAGGCTGCGTTCTTTATCTGACTCGTCACCGACTTGGCTCCACACAGGTGCAGAGAGTGGACTTAGGAACGTCTTCCCCATCGCTGGCAGGCGAGGGCCAGCAAAGCCAGCCACTCCTGGCCTGAGCTGGTCATGTCTGTTACCTTAGCAGTTGAGGTTATTGCTGAGAGTTGAGTCCCGAACTCGCCCACGAATATTCAGGCTTCTTTTTCCCATTCTAGTACTACTGTCATAAACACCTCTGAGACTGTCCTTGAGCCGAGATCCTCCTGTTTCGGCCTCCTAAGTACTGGGATTGGAGGTGTGCACCACCACAGCTGGCTTCTTTTTACTTTCCAGTGGTTACCTTACCCAGGAGTCACACTGGGGCGAGGCATTTTCAGAGACTCTGGGCCGCCTTGTGTTGCTGTCAGCAGGAGGTGCAGTGTCTTTGAGGAGCCATTTGGAGACTGTGTGTTAGTGAGCGTGCCAGTCTACTCCAGAATCCCAGAGGCCAGTGGTGCCCAACAGCTCTTAGGGGTCTCACTTCTCTTTGTGATCAGCCCACAGTGCCTGGAAGCCCTTTGAAAAATGAATTAAGAAGGAAATACTTGACCCAAGTGGACATACTGCTTCAAGATGCGGGGCATTTTGAGGTAATCTGTTTCCCCATGTGTTTTTTTATGCAGTTAGATGCCAAAGTAGACACTTTGGGGTGCAGTGTCATCGTGTGTGTGTGTGTGTGTGTGTGTGTGTGTGTGTGTGTGTACACGCGCGCACGTGCGCCCTCTACAGAGCCTGTGAAGAGCACTTTGAGTAATTCTTCCCAAACCCTTTTACTCAAGTGCTGCCAGACTCTTGCTGTTTTTGAGTAAACGCTCAGGTTCCCTGTGGCATACAGTAGGGGGACTTGGGGGCAGAGGGGTCCTCCATGGCTCATTGTCCTGGCAACGCGTGTATCTAGTGGGGCCACGGGAAGGCAGCCCCCACTCCTATAAGCTGCACCATTGGAGAAGCAAGGTTCCTGCCTCCTGTAGTGTAAGGGGCTGAGATGGTAACCGGGCCCCCGGCCTGTCCCATCTGGTCTGCAGTGGTGTTAGAGTGCGGTGGGACGGGCGTTTGGGTGGCCCAAGAGGCAGGCAGCCTCCCTTTCCTCTCCCAGGATGGGTGCCACCGCGATGCACTGCAGCCGCTCTCTAGCAAGAGCTAAAGGTAGAGGCTCTCAGGAGAAGGGCACCTCTTTAGTGTCCCAAGTCCTGTCATCTTTCCTAAAACAATGGAGGGCTAATGCCGGGTAGGTGGGGAGAGCCACGCACACATGAGCAGCTCTTGTCCTGCTGAAGACACCTCTGCCACGCCCTCTGCTGGCCCTGGGAAGCCCACATCGGGGGACACTGGGCTGGTGGCACTGCCTCTTGCCTCCTGCCCGCAGCAGGTGGTACCCTCTTGGTTGCTGTGTTGATGAGAGGAAGGCACTGAAGTTGGGTATTTGCCCACTGCCCATTTGGTCCTTACATGTCCTAATCTTCCCAGTGTAGTGGTCGACAGAAGCCACTAGACTCCGCAGAAGGGAGGCAGGGGTGGGGTTCCCAGGTGTGGGGCGGTCCTCCGGCCAGCCAGCCACTATCCTTGCACCGCTTTCTGCCAGCATGCTAAGGTGCATGGTCGTGACTAAAGGGGAGTGGCTCCTGACACCGTGCTTGCGGGACACCACATTTTCCTGGGAGGACCCAGCTCTGCACCTGGGGTCTCTTGCCCAGCTCATGTGACTGCTGGCTTTGATTTCAGGATGCCAATCCGGGAGATGGAAAGGACACATCTGTGATGCTGGCCCCTTCCTTGGCCTTGCCCAGCACACCTGCCCCTGGTAAGTGACACAGAAACTTCCCGTCAGCTGCGCGTGTCTCCTTTGCTTTCATTGGCACCGCGAGCTCAGCCCAGCTCAGTGCCACTCAGACACGCTGGGCCAACACCATTCTCCAGCACATTCCATCAGCCTAGACTGTTAGGCACACCTGCCCTCCACAGGAAATGAAGATGTCTAAAAACGAGCTGCCTTCCTCTGTAGTTCTGGCATGCTATTTGCTAACTGGCTCTTCATTCCTACTTAGAGTTCAAACAGTTGAGTCTCAAGAAGCACAGGCGTGGTCAGTGAGTGTTTTGCGCTTCAGCTGATACCTGGTCACAGCTATTTTATCACCCCGTCCGTGTGTACCCAACACACACACACACACACGATTGTGTCATCCCGTACTCCTTCACATGTGCCTCCTTAAAAACATGGCAGTTCTCTGTAACTACAGTAAGTTCAGCACGTTCTTGAAACTTGATATGGACACAACACAGTTTTACCTGGCTGGGCTGGCGATGTCCTGGTGGCCTTTTTGCCCAGCTGCCGAGCACCCGCCTGAAGCCTTCAGTTTAGACTAGTCCACGTCCTCAAGGATAGGTTCGTGATCAACATTTTTGGCATAACCACTAGTGCGTGACATTGCTGGCGACTGTCACATCTGATCCTGTAGCAAAGGTAGGGCCTGTGCAACTTCTCACTACAGAAGGGCCTGTTTCTTCAGGGCGGGTCACTGGTGGATGATCCTTGAAAACTCCCTGGAGCCTTTTCCTGGGGGGGGGGGGGGCTTTCACCTGGGGCCAGAGATTTAGTTCAACGGTAGAGCACTTACCTAGCGTACGCAAGGCCCCGGGTTCCATCCACCCTCACACACACAGTTCAGCAGTGGAGATTTACTAACATGCAGGAGGCCCTGCGTTCCACCCCCACTGCCACACACACATGCACACCCTTTCACATGTGGTTTGTGCCTGAGTTGGTGGGTGTAGCCAGACCTTTCCTGGCTCTGCCACTTCTTTACACATTATTTAAGTGGCTTCTCTACAGGACTCCTGTCTCCCTGTCCAGTTTTGTTTAGTCTTTGTTTTTGCTGTCTGGGAATCAGCATGAACTCACGGACTTTTCTTTAAATTTCCATGGTACATTCCACTGGTGGCGTTCAACTTGATGCCGCACGGCTGTCCTGGAGGGCCCCTTCGGGCCAGGTTGTGCCCTCGGGTGTGGTTCTGAGCAGTGACTAGTTCGCCTGCCCCGATTCCACGTCTGCCTCTCCTCCCGCCTGTCACCTCTCACCTGGTCAGTCATCCCACAAGATAACCTCAGGCTGGTGGCACCGGCGCCGTCAGCCTGGTCTTTAGACGATGTCCCCCATGGAAGGGCTGCATATAGGACAGTGTGTCCAAAGTTACTTGGGTTGTTTTTTCTTACCTAGTTATCAGTTTGATACACGGGTTCATTTTATCTTCTGTTGGTATGCAGTTGTAGGGTTTTTCCCTTTTTTTAAGTAAAACATTTTCTGTGCTGGCAAAAGCAAAGCTATAAAGGCGTGTGTCCAGGAGTCTTACTTCCCCGCCCGCCCCCTTGGCCGGCCGACTACCTCGCACTTTTCTAGTTCCTGATAAGCTTTGAAAGGGCAGCCATGAAGAGGGTGGATGGGGAGCAGACATTGAATAGCTAAAAAGACATCTCTGTGGAGTTTACTCTTAAACATTTGTGGGGTTTCTCTTTTGTTTTCATTTTTGTATTTTTTTTAAACATGGCATGATCTACACGTGAGCCTCATGCCGTGTGTGTCTGAGCGGCTGTAAACAGTGACACACCTTGATGCTGTGCCTCTCTCCAGGATACCGTGGCGGCGCCTCTGCGGAGAGCCCTCAGCCAGCTTCCTCCCCGACTGAATGGGATCTTTCATGTTCTCTCCCAGCAGACATGACCATAGCACCTAAAAATGACAGTCTGTCCTTACTGGGCACCAGCAGTAACAGCTGCTGGAACAGCCAGTCCTTTGAGGCCAGTGACATTTGCAACGTTACAATCAGCGACTTGTACGCAGGGATGCTGCATTCAATGAGCCGGCTGCTGAGCGCGAAGCCGTCCTGCATAATCTCCACCAAAACATTTATCCTTCAAAACTGGAGCTCCAGGAGGAGGCATGCACGGAGAAGCAGGATGCGGATGAACGAGACATACTGCCGAGAGGCCAGGCACTCCCGGAGGAGCTCCGCGGAGAGGCCTGATCCCGGGAGAGCGGCAGGATTGTTAAGAGATTGTAGGAACTTACCACATTTTACTTGCCATAAGGCAGATTTAAAATTGGAAAAAGCTTCCCGTGAAGGAAACAAACCCCAAATCCAAAAATTAGGCCCACGTTGGAAGGAACTTCAAGTAACACCCCGGAAGCATTCTTGGTTGACTTATTTAGACCTTAACGCAGCGCACAGTCTTGACCGGGAAGATCGACTTAGGGCGTTAAGGTGGTTAATTTCTCCTGTAAAAGTAGTTTCCAGGCCAAGGCTTCCCGGCCATGCCGAGAGTCGGTACAGGGAAATTGAAATCAGATTCAACAAACTTCATCAGGAATGTTGCCCTAATCCCAGGAAGCAGCCTGGTACTGCCGGCCTCTCAAACTCTGGGGCTGTGGATGTGTACCGAGGTGCTCCTGTGAGCCCGGGTGGCCCCCGAGGCTCAGAGACCCACCGGCTGAGTTTCCCTTTCAGCAAAGATAAATCAAGATGGTTAAGTGAGGCTATTGAGAACCTGGGTAAACGACCTGTCGAAGCAGGTAGATGCCTACCAAAGAGTGAGTCTTCTTCGTGTCTTTCAAAGGACAGCCCCTCATGGAGCCCAGGCCGCTCTTGGCAGGCAGATGGCCTTTTTCAAGGACACAATTCTGGAACATTCACAAAGGCAGTATCACCCAACAAAGCTATTTCAGCACCAAGGATAGAATCTCTGGGCTTTGGAAGGAATCGCTATGATGAAATTAAAGAAAAGTTTAACCAGCTTCATCAGAAGTATTGCCAAACCACACCTCCGCGGGCAAAGGTGTCTGCATACATTGGAGCGTCTCCAGGTAGAGCCACCACGGGAGCCCAGTACCAGGCCAGAAGCTTCCTAGGGAGGTCACGTCTGGACTCTGGCCACCAGGGCTTCCAGCGCTTGTCTCCATCATGCAAGCTGTGCATAAAAAGTCCCCAAGGCTCAGCTGCCCTGGAGGCTGGTCCGTCTGCATGCACTGCTTGTGTGGCCAGGAGGGACCCTCAGCTCCCTGCAAAAAGACGCCGGCTGTCAGACCCCCAGGCGTGTGGACATTGTGCGTGTTTTCAGGATTCCTCAGGGGGTGTGGGCAAAGCCGTCTCCAGACCCGAGGGCCAGGTCAGCCGCTCCCAGCCTGACTGGTGAGGGAGGACCTGTGTTTCTGTCTGCCGGATGTGGTGGTTTCTAAGAGTGGGAGCTCTGCATGGCAGCGGTCTCTGCTGTTCTTTCTGTGGTGTGAGCCTTGGGCATGTTAGGCGGGCACCATAACCCTGGGCTGCACTTGGCCTGTCCCAGCAGGACTGATGTGTTAATTCTTCAAGCACTCTTCCGGGTTATTTTCTGTCTTCTAAACTCGTTCCTGTCAAGACCAGGTCTGTGTGTGAGCTGCATCAAGGTGGAGCTGAAAATGTTCTGGAGGCTTTTACGCGTTTTCCATCGGAATGCTTTTGGGGTGTTTTCCTGAAACCTCATCATTTCTCGTCATGTGTCAGTCTGTGACTTCCATCTCCTTTGTCTATCTCACAGTCCAACAGTGACTGCTGTGAGGTCTAAGTCATCTGGAAATACTTTGTGCCCCCTGCCAGATTCCTGCTGGGCCGGCCTGGGGAGAGCAGCCCGGGAGCCTCGCACCGCCCCGGCCCGCCGCTCCCTGGAGGCGGCAGAGCTCTTGGCCCCTCTGCGATGGCTCAGTGCGGTTGTCTTCTGCACATGTGCCTCCCCTTCGCTTTCTCCAGGGGCGGACGGAGAGGAGGTGGGCGGACAGGCCAGTGTGTGTGGTGACCTCTTTTCCCGAGCGCCAGGTCTTCGTCATGGTGGGCCGGCACGTCTACATCCAGGCCCCAGGCATGGGCTGAGTTTAGCTCTGAGGTTTGTTTGTAGTTGGGGAGGTGAGCAGAGCGGCGTCTGCGCCCCCCATCCCCTTGTCCCGGGGTGGGGGTGCATCCCAGTTGGATGGCCCTGTCTGCCATAACTGCCCACTTTCTGCTTTTCCCACCTGTCTGTCCGGTTGGATCCTCCTAGCACTCCCTCCTGCACCTGCTGGAACTTGACTAACATGGCCAGTGGCGCCCTCTGCCATTTTATGTCCACATGTATAATCACAGTTGAGCTTACCAGAAGCACAGTAGACAAGCCTGCATCGTCACTTGATGTCCTCATTGAGGACCGCGGACGTGTCTTGTAGTAGGGCCCATCCTGAGTGCAGCAGGCCACCTGGAGCTGAGCTGTGGGGAGCAGGCCCCGCCCCTGCGGTACACACTGCCCGTCCTCCCGCGCTGCCCTTGCCCTGTCGAGGCCTCCAGCCACTTGCCCAGCCTCCCCCGAGGCCACCCCTGGGACCTCCAGCTTCCCCCAGAGGTCCTGCCCCTCTTCCCAAGGGTGACCTTGAGGGTGACGCTCATGGTGTCAGCCGCTCGGCCTGTGTTCTTGGTGGGAAGGGGGCATCTTACCCAAAGCGCCTCAGCAGGCTGCTGACCACCTCACGTCAGCGCCCTCTCCAAGGAGTGCCCGCTCCCACTGCACGGGAGCCGGCCTGCTCTTGGGTGTCCTTGCAGGACACTTGTGTTTGCCCGTCCAGTTTGGGTATGTTCTAGACCTGACTGCATGAATCGACCCAGTTTGCTGCACACTGGAATGAACACTCCCGCCTGTGATTGCCCTTTAACTGGTTGGCATTTTATTGTGCAGAAATTACGCTTTTCCATGGCCTGAGCCTAACCCTTTGTTTTCTCTTTGCTTCTAATTTTTTTTTTTTTTTAAAGACAACCCACACTATTTTCAGGATCAAAGTATTGTCACCACCCTCTAGGGCTTCTCCAGGTGCTGTGGGCCAACCCACTGAGAAGCGACACCCAGACAGAAGGGGGTGCCTTTCGCGTGGGCCGCCTCGGCAGAATGACAGGGTCTTAATCCAGGAGTAGCAAGACGCTCGAGGGGCGGAAGTGGGTCCAAGAGATGGTGACCAAGCCCAGGCTGGAGTGCAGGGCCGCGTGCGTGCGTGCATGCGAGCGAGCGCGCTGCCACAGCTCCTCCCACGCCGAGCATCTCGGGAGCAAACACCAGCAGCGTCACTGGGCTTGTCCCTCACTGTCCTCTTTGGTCCTTCACCTCAACCCCATCTCTATCATTAAAACGCAACAAAAAGTAATTTCAAATGGGAAACCTCAGTTTGCAAACAAAACAGCTGATGCCAAAATAAATAAAATTTTCTTGAGAAAAAAAGTACTTTATTGCCTTAACATTTTGGGTGTCTGCCCTGGGGTCTCTGAAGCACCTGGAGTGCTTTGGCGCAGGCACGAGGGGAGCCCCGGCCCACGGCGGGCACGTTTGTCAACCACACCCGTCCCCACTGCACCAGCAGGTCTGACTTTGCTAGCAGCGTTTGCTTGCTTGGCAAAAGAAAAGCCTTTGCTGTTTTTTCCATGAGAACCACAAAACAGCTCGAAACGTACAGTGCTAGAGAGGCCCTGAGCGGGGGCCATGTTTTCTGAGCTCTCAGCAGCCCCCTCCTGTCGGGACCCCAGGGTGCTCTGTCGCCGGCACTGTGGTGGGGACAGTTGGGCGTCCCTTTTTACCTGCTCTGGGGACAGCTACACCCTTCTGTGGACCTCCCTTTTACCCCTGTCCTTTGCACATGGGGCTAGTTTCTCCTTTTCAACCCTCAGCTGGATTATGTTCTGGGCCGGCCTGGGCTCCTGCCCCAGCAGATCACCCATGCTCCAATAGCCTTAGGCCTCTGAGGGTGAGGGTAGGCCTGGTATATGTGTCCCCCCACCCCCTGGTGATACCCTCCTGGGGGCTGCTGGGGCCCTCCCAGCCTGTCCACACCCTCCTCACTGTTAAGGTCAGCAGCTAGACGCTAACTACTCCCTTAGGAGCGGTCCCTGGGCTCAGGCTGGCACTAGGTCACTTCCTGCCCACAGCGCCGGCGAGGACACAGCCAGGCTCCCATCCTTGGGGCTTCTCCAAAGAGGTGGGAATAAAATGGTTCGTTAGGGCAGAAGTTTCCTTTGCCCCTGTGTCCTGGTCCTGGGAGGCCACCGGACAGTCCAGAATCTACACTCCAAATGGCAAGGGAGGCTTGTTTCAGTGGAAGAAAAGAAAAGGATACCAATTGTTTTCCAGCACGGTTTATGTTACCAAACTAAACTGCTTGCATTGCTGTGAGATGATAGGATGCTCACAGGAGGCGCATCACATGGCACGCATGGACCGTCTAGGGCTTTCCTTGAGGCGGGGCCAGGAGCCAGTGCTGGCTACAGCTGTCCAAGACCTTGAGGGTGTCCAGGGCTGCCCTCCTGACCCCAGGATCCGAGTCCAGCTGGAGCTCCTGGAGAGCTGAGAGTGAGCACAGAGAGGAAGGAATCGGGCCTCCGGGCAAGACACAGGCTGCTGCATGGCATAGCGTGTACTGGCACAGGCCAGGCAGGCTGAACTGGGCAGGGCCCACCCTGGAGCCCCCTGGTCATGGAACAGACCACTAGCAGGGACAGAAAGGTCACCTGCAGACCCCGGAGGAGTGCAGCCGCAGAGCAGAAGCCGTCCGTGAACATCTTTGGGGGGGAGCGCCCAGGGAAGGAAATGAACTCCACTTACCAAAGCCTGCCCAGGGCAGCCATCTCTTGCCCATTCACACCCCTCTCCCCCAAACACACCCACAAGGAAGGGCCATTTTCCTTATCTTGAGCACTCACAGGGTCCCCGAGGGCGGAGGCAGGGAGCCAACTCCCTGGGGGATCTTGGGGAATCTTGGATCTCAGACCGCACAGTTGCATCTCCACTACTTACAATTCCGTAGTGCCGGCAAGTCCAGCTTCTTCAGATAATATGTAGACATCTGCTTCATGATAATCCCTAAAGTGACAGCCAGAGAAATGCTCACTGCACAGCGGGCGAGCCACAGACCATCCTGCGTATCTGCCTGCAGGAAGTCTGGGTTCCCTTACAGACATCAGCTTGTGGAGCCAGCTCTGGGGAGGAAGCCTAGTCAAGACTGCGAGGTGGGGTGGGGGCAGCGAGCAGGTTAGCCCTGTGCTCCCCGCCCAACTCTGCAGCCGCAGCCTCCCTCCCCGGGCCTGGGGTGAATCATGTGGCTTTCAAGGTCATCTCCAGTCGGAAGGCAGCTGTCTGCTCACCTGCCAAGTTGCAGGCGGCGATTCTGATCCTCAACAAATTATTTTTCACGTAAGTCATTGTTTCCAGCAAGAAGCCATAGAGAACAGCGGGCTGTTTCTGAGTCTGCAAAAAGTAAGTGACACAGCTTTGGAAGCTAGGACCTGGAGACAGGATGTTCACAGAGGGCTCCGTGAACTAATCCCTCTCTGCCTAATGCATTAGTACCTTTACAACTGGGAACGTCTGCCCATAGAGGGCAAGGGCCCATCCCAGCATCACCCGGCAGGCTAGTAGCTGGGCAAGTAAAAGACCTTTAGCCCCGTTTCACCCCTGTCTGACGAGAGGGGCCATTACATTTGTTCAAAACAGTCGCCACCAGCCACATGTGGCCTTGAGCGCGTGGGATGTGGCTGGTCTGAATTAAATGAAAAGTGCCACTTGGATTTTAAAAATTACCAAAAACTATAACATAGAACAATATATATAACATATAACGATCACGTCTGGGTTATTAGGGGCTAAACATGTTAAAATTCATTTTGCCTTTTTCTACTTTTCAGAACGTGCATGGCTACTAGAAAACTAAAAATCAGGTTGTGGTTGGCAACCTGCTGCTGTTGGGCATTCCGCATCTAGAGGGGCACACAGGGTTACAAGGTGGGAGGCCACGCAGTCCCCCTTAAGCCCCAGGCCAGCGTGGGGTTACTGGCGCGGCCAGCCCCTGGGCTTCCTCACCAGAATGGAGCACATGTTTGTCTGGAAAACAGCCATCTCGTCATCAGAGCTGGTGACACCCTGCTCTGCAGGGCTCTGCAGGGACTTCCAGCCCCAGAAGCGCACACACTGGAACATGGTATCCGTGCAGGCCTGGAGGGAGGGACACAGAACGTGGGAGAGGCATCGGACGCCTAGCACTGGGTGGCCCTCACATGAGGGGTGGGGCTGGCCAGAAGCCAGAGGGACATTCCAGAATAAACCTCCCCGCAGCACAAGGAGGAGGCTGGTAGCTCTTCGGAGGCCTCGGGTAAAGTAGAACATGTCTGCCTGAGCATTTATGAGAAGCCCTTGGGGTCACCAGCACCTTGGACAGCGCTGTCTGGGTGCAGCCCGCACCCTGTGAATACCACCCAGACCACCCACCACCACCACCAGAAAGCCCAGTCCCTTGAGGGTATTTGTAAGCCCAGAGCTGGGGACCCAGGCACTGGATGAAAGACTGCTGAGTGCCCCTGTGGGGCCAGCTGCAACCCCAAGGCTCAAAGGAGGGTACAGGACCCCCATTCACAGTCTCTCCCACCCCTGGTCTGTGCAGGAGAAAAGAGAGAGATTGGGGGCATGGCCTGATGGGTAGGGCAGAGCCTCGGCTGAGAGGGCATGGGGCATGTGGAGGCCATGCCTCCTCTCAGCCTCCCTGCCTCCTGCCACAGCAACGGGGGAGCTGGGCCTTGAGAGGGAGGAGAGACGGGCCTGCTCATCTTACGTGGGCTGTGCTGGAGCAGGGGTCCTGGCAGTGCAGCAGAAGGGGAACCCAGGCTCGCTTCACCTCCCCTTTGAAGAAATGCTTCTTGGAAATCCGCACGACCTTCGCCAGCTTCCCGAAGAGGACAAAGGCCTTCAGACGCAGCAGCTCACTCTCCTGTGGCCGACACGTACAAAGACTGATGAAGGCCCAGCAAAGCCCCAGCCGCTCACCACCACCACGTCCGATGCTTTGGTCCAGCACAGCCTTCTGGATCATTCCATCAGGGCAGTGTCTCCCTTCTTAGGGCTCATACAGCACTCGAGGATCCAGGCATGATGTAGCGTGTGACGGTCTCGGGACCGCTGCTTCCTGGTGTCAGGACTCATGCCAGGTCTGAAGGCACACTGGGCACCCTGCAGACCCACGAGCTGCAAGAAGTTGGGGGCAGCTCTTCCCTCCGAGCAGAGCCGAGGGGTAGGAGACTGCAGACTCTACACTGCTGACTCTGGAACATTTTTTCGGGGGGTTACTGGGATGTAACCCAGGGGCATTCTACCTCTGAGCTACACCCCCAGCCCTATTTTTTATTCTTTATTTTAAAACAGAGTCTCACTGAGTTGCAGAGGGCCTCACTAAGTAGCTGAGGCTATCTGCAAACCGCAATCCTCTTGCCTCAGCCTCCCAAGTGCTGGGGTTACAAGTGTGTGCCGCCACACCTGGCTGGGACGTTTTTTTAAGATCCCACACTCAGCCCGTGTGTGCAAGGGCACCCAGGGGAACCTCGGCTCATTCTGCTCCCGAGCACATCCCTTCCTTCACTGGCGGGGGAGAAGGCTCACCCACTCACTGAGCAAGCCAGCTACTGTGGCTTCAATGGTCGTTTATTGGAAACTTTAGTCCCCTAAGTTAAACACTGGTGGCATCTGGAGGTGGGGCCTTTGAGGTTAGGTGAGGTCAAGAGAACAGGGCCCCTGATGGCATTAGCGGCTTGACAAGCAGAGGAAGAAAGACCTGAGCGGGCACACTTGCTCTGTCTTGCCATGCGATGCCCTTCACCATGTTAAGACCCTCACAGAAAGGCCCTCACAAGATGCCAGTGCCATGTTCTTGGACTTCCAGACCTCCAGAACCATGCGCTAAATAAAGCTTTCTGCTTCATAAGTTATCCATTCTCAGGTGTTTTGTTATAGCATCGACGACAACAATAACCCACACCAGGACCCCGAGGGAGGCTCTCATCTGGACTCACGTTGTCAAAGAAGATCCTGCACTGCTCCGAGATGGCTTCAAAAGAGGGGCCCACGTCCCCCTCTCTGAGCTCGGCCAGGACTTTGGTCAGGGCCTCCAAGCCCTCGGCGGTCACGCGGCTGCTCGCGGGTCCCCTCAGGGAGCCCAGGCACTGCTCCAGCAGGAGCTTCCGATACTGCTTTACCTGGAGGGGTGCAGGCAGCTCAGCCAACACCCCACTCCCTGGTGGACCCGGGGAGCATGCCCGGTGGCCCTCAGCCCCTGGGACCTGGGACCGGGGCCAGCACACTACCTTCCTGGGGGCGCCGAGGGCCATGTTGCCCAGGGCACGCAGGGAGAGCACCCGCAGGGCCTCATCCTCCTCCTGCCCCGCTCCCTTCACCAGCATCAGCACCGCGGGCCTCAGCAGCTTCTCCTGGTGCAGAATCGGGTCGCTCATGAACTACGAGGGAGAGCTTCCTAGTTATTCTCCAGTGGAGGCCCACCGTCAGCAAGGGGCCGGGCAATGCACGGACTGGCCCGGGAGAGGAGGGGACCAGGGGCCTCAGTCTCCTCCTCTGTGAAAGGGGAAAGAGATTGAAGCCCCCTCGAGGTTGCTGCGTGGATCCAGTAAGGAAATGCATGGGAACTGCTGGGTAGTTATGAGACACTTCTTTGTTCGCCTTTTATTTTGCTAGTTAATATGACGGGGCCGCTGGGGTGTGTGACGCCCACCCACATCCCAGTAGAAATGCAGGGAATGTGCATTCCTCTCATTTGGAGACTATTGGCCTAGCGCTCAGGGCGCCAAGGCAGCTGGCTAATGGGGACCCCCAGGGGATGTACGTGAGTGTGCATGTGTGTGTGTGTGTGCACACACATGTGTACCTGCAGGTGTGCAGGCACTCGAGTGTGTGTCAAAGAGACCTAAAGAAAACTCCACATCAAAATGGCAGCTCTGGTATCGGAGGATCACTGAGCCCATCTAGTGACCCTCGCCTGTCAGGCCCTCGAGCCCCTTGGGCATGGCTGCTCTTCCTCCCAAGCCCCCCTACTCTGGCCAGTCCAGGACACCAGCATGGCCTGAGCTTCCCCAGAACTGAGGGTCCTTTACATATCTACTGTGCTGAGAAGTGCTGGCCAGTGACCATGACCCATTATAATCACCCTTTGGAAAACAAAATCATGTATATCCCAGCTCCATCCACTTTCAAGGAATTTAAACAACTTGTCTTCTCAAAGATGAACCTATCTTTCTACTTTTCAGCAGTACTGGGGGTTGAACCCAGAGCCTCATGCATGCTAGGCAAGCACTTCGCCACAGAGCCACACCCCAGCCCCTTGAGCTAGTGTTTAAATAGTAACTATGTGCCGGCATTTGGTGGGCGTTTACCAAGCCACCGACCGTGCACGCTACCTCGCCCGGCTCTCTCCAGAGTCCCCTGGAGTGGGTTCTGCTGTTCCCAGCTCAGCAGACGTGCATGTTGAAACCCAGAGACCCTAAGGAGCTCGGCCATTCAGCAGCTGGGTGGAGGAGCAGGTCCAAGCTAAACTGTACCCTCTGGTTCACCGCCAGGCCTGCCAGGCAGGCTTCAACTGCCTACAACTATAAACCCCCGCCCCCATCATTGTAGGGACCCAGGGAGCCCGAGCAGGAGCCAGCCCACACCGGAGTGCCCCTGTCCCCCCTGCGCTTTCACCTAGAGACCAGGAGTTTTTCATACAGCACAAAGCCAAGAGTTGTTTTCACAATTGTAAATGGTGGGGCAAAAATTCTAAAGAAGTGTTATTTCGTGACTCGTGGAAGCTATGTGACGTTTACACGTGTATCCAGCGAGCCAGTGTTCCCGGGACACCACGGTGCCCACTGGTTTAGATGGCGTGTGGCTGTTTCCTGCTCAGCGTGGAGTTGAATGTGAAGCCAGCAGTTTGCTGCCTCGAGGCCGACCTGTGCTGGGCTACTGTTTGGGATGGTGAACTGGACATCCTGCAGCCAGTAAAGTTTCCCCTGAGAGTTCTCAGGACCCGTAAACAGAGTGGCTGGGCCTCTGTGGCAGGCTGCCCTCCCCCTTCCTGCCTGGTCCACCACCCCAGGACGCCCCCCCCCTGCTCACACAGCCCCCCCGGCCAGGTGTCTCACTTCCACGCAGACCGCCGTGCTGCTGATGCGGCAGCTCAGGGCCTGGGAGCCCATGCCCCTGAGCACCAGCTCCGACAGCCTCTGCCTGTAGCCCTCCACGTTCTGCATGCACAGCCTGGGAAGGAGAGATGCGATGCCACGGGGCAGGGAGGCCGTCCCAGCTCCGGCCCTTCCCCGGAGCAGATCCGCAACATCTCTGCGTCTCTTGCCCCGGGGTGACAGATGGGGACGGTCAGTGAATACTCAGTTTCCGTCTGCTTTTCATCAAAGCAGGACTCGGATGGGAGCTGCTGTGGGGATGGGACTCCGGAAGTCACTCCCCTCCTGGACCTTGCACCTTCTCGGCACCTAAAGGTTCCTACTGACCTGCACTCCACAGCCACCCCAGAGCTTGGGACACAGGTCAACATGGCAGTACCCCCCCCCCCAATAAGGCCTTCTGCCCAGCAGGGAGATGCCTCTGCAGGTACCCTCAGGGCCCCACCTGGCCAGCAGGCTCACGCCCTCCAGGAAGGTCCCGCTGTGCTCCAGCAGGGCCCACACGGATTGCTCCTCCAGGGCATGCAGCAGTGGCTCGCTGTTGACTCTCCTGAAGAGAAGCTTCATGGATTTGATCGCAACCCTGGAAGGGGACCGTCACATGTGGTGCAGGGTCACGGCTCTCCAGCCTGTGAGGGGCGGGGTCCCACACTGCTGCCTTGTCCCAAGGCCCCCCCCCCACCCGCCAGCACCTCTGCAGGTTCATCTCCTCAGGCAGCGTCTCCGTGTGGACCAGCCTCCAGGTCTTCAGGACGGGTGAGGTGGCCTCAGGCCTGTGGGTGGCACTGAGCTGCAGCAGGAGAGTGTAGACGAGGTCCGGGAACAGGTCCAGGAGCTTGTCATCCTTGTCCAGCCTCTCCATGAGCAGGTAGATGGTGCAGAGGGTCTGCAGAGGGAAAACCCAGAGGAGCTGGGGGTCCCACTCTGAAGCCTGCAGGGAGCCTCAGGACCTGGATCCATCCGTGAAACTCACCATCAGAGGGTCCACCGCGGCCAGGCGCCAAACGTCGGCCTTGGAGGTTGCGGTCACCCTGGGCGTGAATCGTGACTGTAGCCGGCCCATCAGGCCCTGGAGCATGGTCCGGGCGAAAGGTACGTTCTCTGCCACAGCCAGCCACACCTCCATCAGGTGGCTAGCCAAAGACAGGCACAGGAGTGTGGCTTCCCCCATGTGTCCTCACAGGGAAACCCCCTTTTGACCCCTCAGCAGCCCCCAAGTACAGGTTGACCCCGGGCGCTGTATCTCAGGGAGGTGGCATCATTAGAGCTCAGGTCCCTGACTCCACTTGGGGCCCCTTCTGTGCCCAGGCTCACGGTACGTCTGAGTCCTGACCCTTCAGGTCCCTCTAATGTTTGATGACTTTATGGACACATTCAGCAATACTTTCCAATACCCAATTCATGGCAGGCACCTTGCTGATATCAGCAGCTAATCCAACCAATGCATTTTTGAGCAAGATTTTTTTTTCTCTCCATATGTTATAGAAGAAGAGACTACGGCCCCCAGAGGTCAGGTGACCTGCCAAACTACAACTGGAAATGGCCTTCCTGATCCCCAAGCCCAAGTCCATGACCGGTGCCCCAGGACAGTGCCGGGCACTGAAGTACAGTGACATGGGAATCCAGTAGGTTCTAAAGAGCTACAGCAACAAGTCTAACAAAATTAAAACAAAGAGGCCTGGGAACTACCTACTCAAAGCCACAAGATCAAAAATGCAAGTGCAAGGTGAGGGGGTTGGGCAGAGATGAGCCTGGGGCCCAGTGGTAGAAACTGAACAGAGAGGTGGGCAGCGGGTGGCCAGCAGCGCCAAGTATAAAGAAGCCAAGAACACGGGGATACGGGTCCTACAACAGCAAGAACCGAATGCTGCCAGCAATCACATGAGCTTAGAAGAGGGCCGGAGATCTGGGATACAACCCACTAATCGCCCAATTGCAGTCTCCTGAGACTCTGAACAATTAAGCATAATACCCACGCTCCTGACCCACACAACTGTGAGCTAAGACATGGCTGTTCTTCTAAGCTTCTATGCTGGGGCAATTTGTTACACAGCGATAGCTAACTGAAGCAGATTTTGGAGAACTAAATGAAAGCCAGCGCTGCACACTGCCCCACCCACCCAGCCCTGCTCCAGGCATCACTGCCCCTCCTTACATCACAAAGTTTGCACCACGTTCCACCTGGACCCACAGCAGAGTCCTCTGGGGACTAGAGCTCCATGTGTAGGGGTGCCCATGCTTCCTGCAGGCCAGCCCTGCAGCTCTGGGTCCCAGGTCTGGGTTTGGAACTCTCTTTTCTCCATCCATTTCTACCTCAGCCCCCTGCACCTGTCCAGGCTGGCTACTCTGCAGGAAGACGCACTGCCTTCTGGGCCATCCCCAGATGGATTCCCACACCATCTAAAACATACCCCTACATTTGGTGAGACCCTGCCCACACAGGAACTTGGTGCTCTGGGAGAGATAACGCAGGGGAAGGGCTGTTCTGCCTCACTTGTGGATGGAGGACGGGCCATTTGGTCCCTAGGGGACCTGGACAGTCACTTCCCCTCTAAGGACCCATTCTGAAAGGGGCAGGAACAGACTGGAGAATCTCAGAGGCTTGCCCAGGCCCAGAGAGCCATGTCTTGTGATCTGCCTGGGGCTCTGTCCCCACAGGAAAGGGAAGGGCCGCCCTGGGTGGACAGTACTGCGCTTTGTAGACACCGTCCCAAAGGTACCAACCAGGACATGAGAAGAATTATGGAAACTGGGTTCCAGCTCGAAAGGACGAAGATATAAAAGTCTGGGCTCCAATCAGTGGTTCTCTGGAGGTAGAAACCCCTCCAGAGGTGGGTGAGCGGCTTTGACCCGCCCCAGAGTGGGACAAGGTAGTGCCCAGGCCCAGGCCCCGGGACATGTCCACCTCCCCCAGGACACCCACCTCTCCATGGGCAGGGGCTGCCGCAGCAGCGACGTGAGCACAATTTCCTGGTGGTAGTGCGCCAGCAGGAGGATGCCTTCTACGAGCAGGCGCCGAACCTCTGGGTGGTCTACCACTGGCAACTGGACCAGGATGGCGCCCAGAGTTTCAGCCACCTGAGGAGGAACAGGCATCACCAGGGCCACCCTGGGTTCTGTGTTCAACCCTCCTCCGGAGAAAATGAAGCCAGATTACACCTCCATGACCCACTCCAGCACTGGTGCCGGGGCTCTCCAAAGAGCCCCTCTGCTCTCTGCCTTGGACCCATTTACTGGGCTTTTGGTGTGGGAGGCAGGTGCCCTGAGAGAGGGAGCTGCCGGCCTCTAGTCCCCATCCATACACTGACTAGGTTACAAGTCAACATGTTGCGTTCTCATTCCAGACCCCCATTCCCTCCTCCTCTGCAGCAGCCAGGGCGGGGGAGGCAATCTCAGTGCAGGTGGTGGCCTGGAGTCGGGCTCACCCCCCCACCACGTGCACCTTGTCCTCCAGCTCCCTGGCCCGCGACTGCAGGAAGGTGCCTATCCAGGTGACGGCGGCCTTGTCGTGTTGCAGGTCCATGGCCCCGATGTTCTCGCAGAGCTTCTGGATGAGCGAGACCACCTCGTCACAGTTACACTCCATGCAGACTATCTAGGGCCAGAGCGACACCGCGTCCCAGGCCTGCTCCCCTCCCTCCTCCTCCTCCTCGGGGTCCCACCCAGATCCCATTGTCTCTCAAACCGCAGCCACGGCCTCCTTGGGGCTCCCCGGTCACTGTCTAGATGGTTTGCTTAGGCGTCACTTCTTTCTCCAAGGGCCCCACTGCCCGCTTCCCGAGGCCTCCAGGTGCACCCCAGCCTCCCCGGGTCCTCATCGCCTGCCTTCTGTCCCCCCTGAACTCTGCCCAGCATGCTCCAGCATAAACTCTCCCCGTCCCCACTCCACTGCCCAGCAGCCTGCGGGTCCTACTGCTCTGCGCACCCCCAGAGGCAGCGTGACCGCTGCCCCCGCGAAGTGCTGTTTGCAAGCGCTGGGCACTTCTGCTCATTAGTGCCCCATTAGCACACCCATGTGCCAATGTGTGCGGCATGCGTGGTGTAGCACATCACAGGGACCTGAAGAAGTCAGCCAGGGATCCTTAGACACCTGCTATGTGCTAGGCACCCTGTTGGGCCCAGCTGCCTCAGTTGGAGCAAAGGCTGGGGAGCGACAGTGACCTCTAGAGGAAAATGTGGGCTATGCAGCCAGCTTAGGAAAACCCTGCCCCAAAGAGATGGCCCAGACACAGAGACCTGCCCAGCGTCACCTTGGCGATTCTCAAGGATGCGCTGAAGATCTTCTCGGTGTCCACGTCCTGGAGGTCCTCCTTACATTTCTCCAGCTCCTTCTCCTTAGAGACGCCCCATGGGGAACAAGTCTGGCTTGCTGTTGGAAAACAATTTCTTTGTTGTTGTTGTTGTTGTTGTTGTTGTGTGTGTGTGTATGTGGTACTGTGGATTGAACCCAGAGGCATTCTACCTCCAAGCTACATCCCTATTTTTTATTTTTTATTTTGAAATAGGGTCTCACTGAGTTGCAGAGGTCCTCACTAAGTAGTTGAGGCTGGCTGCTAACCTGCATTTCTCCTGTCTCAGCCTCCCAAGTACAGGGATTACAATTGTATACCACCATTGACCGGCTTGGTGTTATGAGTTTTTGAAAAGGAAAATTACAGAAGTAAAATGCCATTTTCATCACACGATATCAAGGGTACATATAGTATCAGTGTGATATATTATTATTGATATTGACCTGTGTCGGCTGAAGGAGTGTGTCTTTTTTTTTCTTTTAATTTTTTTTATTGGTGCATTATATTCATACAACATATTGGGGTAAAAAACTTGTGTGTACAAACATGTACTCATTGCTGATTTAACCCCTACCCAATTCCCACCCCATTCCCTCCCTATCCCTCCCTCCCTTGCTTGGCTTAGTGATTGACTTCGATATGTTTAAAAGTACATTGTGTTGGAAAACAATTTCTGATCTCAGCAGCAGGGACAGAGGGCCCAGCCAAGACCACTGTGTGGCAACCTGCCGCCCTGACAGAGCCACCCTTCAGCATCCACACACCCCAGCCCCTCCTGCCTCAGTTCTTAGGGCCGGGCGCTGCCCACGCTGTCCCACACACAGCCCGGACACCTGCTCTCTCATAAGCCCCACTCTGGCTGGTCCTGCTGCATCCATCCTTAGCCCCTGAGAGCTGGCCTGACCCAGTACATCCCTTCTGTGACTCAGTCTCGAGTGACAGCCTTTCCTTCTGGAAGCTTCCACGGCCTCTCAGCTAGCTCCTCCTGCCCCTCCACTCTCTGCTAGCTGCCCTGTTTATCTCCTTGCCTGCCCGCAGGACAGGCCAGCAGCCATACCCTGACACCTGCGGCCCTCCTTCCCGCCTCTGGAGGCCGGCCCTCCTGACGCGCCTGCATACCGTGGAGATCCAGCAGGCTGGACAGGACGTTCATGGCGGCCATGCGGGTCCTTCGGTGGGTGTCACAGGTGCACGGTGCGATGAGTCCCACCAGCATGCCAAACTGCCCCAGCTTCAGAGGGATCTGAGGGACAGGAAACAGCAGGGCTCACCTCTGCCCTGTCACAGACACCCGGGCTGCCTAGAGTGTGAGGGGACCCTGCCCGAGAACACCCCGCCTGCCTCCGGCCAGCCATCACTCTCCCCGGCCCACACGTGGCCAGGCTGGGAGGTGTCCTGCTCAGGACTCATTGCTCTGGGCTCGGGCCTGGTTTCCGTGTCTTGGCACCTGCCTTATTCCTGTTAACTAATTCCTGGGTTCCAACAGGAGTCTCCCTCTCACTAGCTGGATGATCTGGACAGCGTACCACCCTTCTCAGTCCCTCGGGTTCCTTGTCTGTAGAATTAATCATGGCACCTCCTCCCTGTGGGGGGCTTTGTGAGAACTAGATCAGATATGGCTCACCCCCTGCCTGGCCTCGACTGTCCCTGAAGTGCTGGCACGGTTCCTGCCTCATTTGACGGAGCCTTCCTCCCCCCAGGGGCGCTGAGGCCTCAGTCCCATCAGCCCCGGCACCTGAGGCCATGCTCACACCAGCCCTGTGACACCCACAGTCATCCCTGAGGATCAGGCAGGAGCCAGCGAAGGCAAGAGAGGAGGCTTCTTAGGTGTCAGCTGCTTAACCAATATCACCGCCGCGTCACTCTCGGTTTCTGATGTCTGCGGGACTTCCAGGCTTTGTGAAATTTGTCACCTTCTAGACTAAGGTGATATTTTCTATGGTCTGCCTGAGCCTCAGGACCACAGAGTCTGGATCTACACCGAGCTGTAGCCCCATCCTCTCCTCCGGCGCCCACCCCAGAGCCCCGGAGCTTTCTCATGACGCCCCCTCCCGAGGGCAGAACTTGACTTCAGAAACCGCTCTTCTGGTTGGGGAGGACTCTCTCTGTGGACATCAGGGGCAGGCTGGGTGGGCGCGCTGGGTGGGCGCGCTGGACTCACACAGACGCCAATGCTTTGAATGTAGATCAACATAAGACAGAGATGGAGGTTCATGGCCTTCTCCCGCTCCCATTCCTTCTCTGACAAGATCCACTTCTCCAAGAGCTGTGTGTAGAGCCCAGAGCGCAGGAGGGGGCATTAGAATCCTGGGGCCAGCTTTGCCCATCTTTTCCCTCCCACTCAGTGTTAATTCCAGGACTTAGGAAGCTGAGACAGGAGGATTGCAGGTTCGCAGCCAGCCTCAGCAACTTGTGAGGCCCTCCGCAACTTAGTGAGACCCTGTTTCAAAATAAAGAATAAAAAATAGGGCTGGGGGTGCAGCTCAGAGATAGAATGCCCCTGGGTTTGATCCCTAGTTCCACAAAAAAAAAGATGTGTGTATATGTGGTGTGTGTGTGTGTGTGTGTGTGTGTGTATAATAAGAAAGAAGAAATAGGAAGACAAAAAAGGAAAATATACTAAAATATTAAGAATTATGAATCTGAGGGAAGAGTGTCTTTGTTTTTCAGCAAATGTGAAGTGTGGTAAAAATGAAGTCACTACAATGTGGTAACGCATGGCCCTGCTTCCTGCAGTCTGGCTCACAGAACCACTTCCTGGGAATGGTGTCCACCTCTGGCTCGAGATGTTCCACTGGGTGACTCACGTGCACCATCTCCTGCAGCCCCTTGGGGTCCAGCTGCCGCTGCATGAGGCCCTCCATCAGATGCTCCAGGGACTGCAGGGCATTCACATACAGGGTCTGTGGCCAAGAGAAAGAGGCGGGCAGCTGTGAGGGGCACCCACAGCCACCCGCCAGGCCCCGCAGGTGTCTGCACTGGGGCTGAGGTGCTCTGATTATCATCCATCTTTACACCCAACTTTACATGTGAAGCACAAGATAATCTTTCAAGAGGAACTCATTTTTCAGAAGTCCGAGAGCCCATTTCCCCTGACTCTTTATCCTGGGGCAGGTCCTTGAAGCTGAAGTGGCCACCTATCCATAGGGATTGGTTGACTTCTTCCAGTGTTGCTGGGAGATACCCCTCCAGTCAGGGCTATAAGTCCCAGGACCTCTGCATCTAGAGGGAGCCAAGTAACTACATTCTGGCCCATAAAATGAGGACAAAATGGGTTATAAATCTTCCATATACTTTCTCTCCCCCTACATCCAGGCTGAATGTCAATTCAGCCTGGGTTCCTGAAAACTACATAAAGCAGATCCACACCCTCCCCTGCCCAACAATTGGACTTTACTCAGATAAAAAAAAAAAATAACCTTTTATCTGGTTAAACCATCAAGATTTAAGGTTTATTTATTATAGCAGCTAGCATTACCTTGTACTTACTAATAGAGCCCTCTACACCTTGCTCCCTCTACCCACTCACAGGTGGTTCAAGAAGCTGGAATCTCCCCAAGGCAATGGAAATGTCCAGGTTATGACCCAGGAAAGGAGGTGGCCCAGAGAGGACCTACCTTAATGGACTCATTGTCCTCTCTAGGTGGGGGGAGAGAAATTACAGAATGTATACTGATATCCATCATCTCGCTACTTTCTTCTATGGAGTAAAAGGGCTTCAGTTTGCTGGGGAAAAAGCAGAGACAAGAGGGGTGGAGTTGAGCCCCTGGTTCCCACATCCCAGAGTCAAGCCACAGACTGAGAGAGGGGCCAGCTCCCTGGTGGTGGCGGGGTTCAGGCATGCGTCCCTGCCCAGGGGCCCTGCTGCCAGCATCCAGCGGCAGCATCTGTGACTGAGGCAGAAGTTCAGGGTCCAAGGCCACTTCCCTTGCTTCATCTGGCCTACTCTGAGCCTGTACATCGCTTTCCTTCTCAGTGATATCCACGGAGTCTGGCCCAAGCCCAGGGTTTTCCATGGACCTGGACCACCACCAGCAGCAGCAGCAGCAGCAGCAGCACCTTGGAGTTTATCAGCAATGTAAATTCTGAGGTTCCACTCCAGACCTACTGAGTCAACACCACTAGGGGTGCACTGCAGCTCTCTGCATTTTAACAAAAACACTCCGGGGTGGTAGCCAGCTAGTAGGTACATGCTAGCTCATTCTCATTCTATCCCATTCATCAGTCGTGCTCAAGCCTGGTTCCTATTAGAATCAAGAGCGTTCTAAGGACCCTTAATCACCGTGTCCAGTGCGCAGGTATCCTTACCCAGCATCAGGTGCAGGTCAGGCTATTGGTGCTATTAAAGGTTTCTCCAGTGATTCTGTTGTGCCCACCATACGTGTTGAGAGACACCATCGTACCTTAACTTCCAACTCATGCTCCCCAAATGTATCTAGTACTTCACCCAGCCAGGAAGCTCCGACGCCCTTCCAGATCTGCCTAAGCCCAGGTCAAGGTCAAGGAGTGTCCTGTTCCAAATGCTTTTGTGATCCCCTGTTGTAGAGAAACTGAATCGTGTTTTCTTACTAGCCCTTCATTCAGTCTCTTGTGCTGTTTGTCTGTTTGGGCACACCTACCAACACCTGCCTCAGTTGGCTCTGACCTACAATTCTGTCTGTAGGTGCTTGGCTTTTCTCCAAGTCCCTGAAAGGCTGGAACCAGGTCTTGCCCAGCACCCAGAGTACAGTGGAATATGCACTCAGCTGAGGTTCATGAAATGTATTTAAAGTCCACATGTGCTGCCTCCTAAAACAAGAAGTAGCTTGACTGAGAGCCCAGGTGACTCATCCCCTGTAGGTCAGGCGTCCTAAAGGTGACCCAGCGGCTGCAGACAACAACTTTGCCAATCCATAACGTCTTCCCACTTCTCCCGCTTTTCTTTTTTTTTTTTTCCTTTTTTTTTTTGTGTGGCACTAGCGATGGAGCCCAGGAGCTTTCTACCTCCAAGCTACACCCCCAACCCTATATTTTATTCTTTATTTTAAAACAGGGTCTCACTAAGTTGTAGGGGACCTCACTAAGTAGCTGAGGCTGTCCGCAAACCGTGATCCTCCCGTCTCAGCCTCCCAAATGCTGGAATTACAAGCGTGCGCCACCATGCCCAGCTAACTTCTTCCACGGGATGGTACCCTTGTATCTCCAGCTACACTCCCAGGCCTATTTTGTATTTTATTTGGAAACAGGGTCTCTTAAGCCAGCTGAGGCCGGCTTCGAACCTGCGCGGTCCTCCCGTCTCAGCCTCCCAAATGCTGGAATTACAAGCGTGCATCACCACACCTAGGTAACGTCTTCCACTTTTCAATGGATCAACAATGCCAGGAAGGCAAACCTTGAGTATGACATTGTCCTGCACAAACTATCAATAAATAACGTTTGATTTGTTGACTGAGCCCACACCAACTGGAAGGGTGCCGTCCCCTTGTGAAATTTCTCAGCACCACTTCTGGGATTTCTTGCTCAAAGAATCTCCTCATCCACCAAAGAACAGTCCACCCACTGCCATCCCCGGGACATGTGCCCCGCTTAAAATATCACTGAGATTAGGCCATCCCATTGCCCTGGGAGTCGCTGCTTGAGACCACTGCCATAGAGGTGGGAGGGAAGAAAGAGGAGGTACTCCCTGAAGGACAGACACCCTTGGGGCTCACACAGGGCCCCAGCTCACCTCAGCTGGGACAGGGCATCCATAGCCATTGTCCGCAAGGGTGAGACCAGTTGGTCAGTCGGCTCTGTCTTGATGATCGCCTGTCCGGAACAAGCAGGGTGGTGACCTGCCGGCCACCCAGGGGTCCAGCGAGACTAGCAGTGGTGGTCTTGGGCTGATGGAGACAGCAATGGTGGCCACACTCCCAAGTGTTAGTACAGGGAAGACCTGAGCCTTCATAAAGCACCCCAACATTCACATCTCTTCTTTTCATGTTCACTTGGCCTCCGACGTATCAGCAGAGGCAGAAAGGACAGCAGAAAGAGGACCACAGCAGCCTGGGCCCCCCGAGGGCCACCACTGATTGGCTGCCTGAGCCCAGGGCCCCTCGTCTGTATGAGACTCAGTGCCTACTGCACAGGGCTATGCTTGGCTGGCGCATATAGCTCTAACAAGCTAACGAATGTTCATCTCCTGTCTGCCCACATCTCGTTCCCCTGAGTACAGCTTCCAGAACACCTGGGGCAGGACCCAGGTCCCAGGACATTGGCCATGACACCAGGGGTGATGAGGTCTGGGGACAAAGGACATGAGCTGAGCCACAGGATCCATCAGCCTTTGGACAGTTGGCAGTTTTCATACATTGCCAAAGTTCTGTACAAATGTCACTGTGAGCCCTGCTTCTAGAAGACCACTGTCCCCAAGTCCTTCCAGGGGAAACGCCAAGGCTACCAGAGGCCACTCTGTTGGCCTCTAAATGGCCTTGCGCCGGCCTCCACTGGACACCACAGGGCCCGAGTCAACTGAGACCTCGCCTGGTTTCCACACTCCCCTGGCTGTGGAACCCTCTGTGAGATACACAAATGGCTTTCAGAACTCCTGGTTAAACGAATCAAAGCAGAGCTGAGACAGGGAGGGCTCTGCAGCTCCTCATCCCACAGATGACATTGGGACCTCAGAGGACCTCCACCAGGAAGAAACCAGTCCATTAGGCCCCAAGCCACACAGGACAAGGAGCCCCGCCCAGCTCACCATTATCAGGTTAGTAAGAGTTGGCTTTGGGGAAAACTGAAAGTCCTCCAGGTCCGTGACGCGCCTGAGAGTGCCGGCCACCTCCACAACGCTCTTCATGAAGGCTATTTTGAGAGTGATGTCCTGTGTCCAGAAGAAGGGCAGGAAGGAGATCCTGTTTGTGAGGGAGTCCCCAAAGCCCAGCCTCCACTCCTGAGTCTCCTCTGCTCTGAAGCAGGTTCAAGCCAGGGACGCTCCAGCCACGACTGGCTCCTCTGTCCTCCAGCCATGACACGGACTCAGCATCGGCCCCACTTTGCAGGGAATGCTGCAGGGCACAGTTCCCCAGTCCCCGCAGAAGATGCCACCTCCAAGCCTCCAGCATCTGTGCCCAAGCAGCAACACAGCTCAGCGGGACACTTCAGTGGTCCTTGGTATCGTCAGACAAGCAGAGTAAGTTAATGATACGAAACAAGTGGATAATTATTGCACGGTTCCCCGGGTATGAGGAGCCTGGACTTGTCAGATTTACAGGCAGAAAGTGGGGCAGTGGCTGTCAGGGGCCGGGGAAGTGGAGAGTTAGTGTGCAGTGGGGACAGAGTTTCGGTTTTTTCCATGAAGAATCCTAGAGCTAAGTAAGGGCCGCGCAACCACAGCAACCCACTTTCTGCCAAGGAACTGCGCATTCAGAAACAGTCACGAGGCCCACATCTATGTTCTGGGTCTTTTGCCACAACTTTCAAAAATAAAAATAAAATGTAACCTTCACTTTGCTCTCTGTGTTACCTTCTCTTTGTGTGTTCCAAGAAAGTGCCCATTCCCTCCTTTGCATCTTTGCATTTGAAGACACCCTACTTTAATTTTTGTTTTGTTTGTCTTGTTTTGGTACTGTGAGTTGAACCCAGGAGCATTCTACCTTTGAGCTACAGTCCAATCCTTTTTTAATTATTATTATTATTTTGAAGCAGGATCTTGCTAAGTTGCTGAGAAAGGAGACCAGTCTCGACCCTCCCGAGTACTGGGATTACAGGCATGCACCACTGTGCCTGCCACTTCTTGTCCTCTAATACCAGGGCAGGCGACAGGGCAGGTCAGAGGGAGCGCCTGTGAGGAGGTGGAGACCCAGGGTCACCCCCCTGCCCGGCACTCGGGGACAGCTGTCCTCTCCCACCCTGCATGGCACCAAGGCCCAGGGGCCCGCATGGCTCTGTGCAATGGGCTTCCCAAGTGCAGGTGCCCGACTCCTGCATGCCTCCTGTGGGGTGCCTGGGGTGTGATGCAGAGTCATACCCCAGCGTGGCCCAGGGAGCCCCTTGTGCCCGGCGTGGCTACCTGGCAGCTGCTGGAGTAGTGATGAATGATCTTGGAGGTGATGGGGAATTCCACGTGGGTGAGGAGCAGCTGGGGGTGGCAGTAGGAGGACACGCAGCTGTACATCACCATGAGGGCGCTCTTCACAGCCTCCCGCTTCCAGGGGTGGTCCTTCTGCAGAGGGAGGGAGGGGAAGGACCGCCGGGGGCCGCTGCAGGGTCACTGCCGCTGCCTCCACTGACGTCCTGGGGCCTGGAGCACCTGTTCACCTATTTATACATTTCTTTGCTCACATCTGCATTGAGCACCTACCATACACCAGACACTGGACAGGAAGCAGTGAATGAGACAGACCCAGGCCCATGCCCCTGGGAAGCTGCAGTCCAGCGACAGGTGCCAGGACCACCCATCGGCTGTGAGCAGGAGGCTCCTGGCCAGAGGCTACCTGTGGGCTCCTTTATGTCTTCAGCTATCTGGCTTCTGCTCAACCCAAAGTGCTCATGAGCGGGGGATCCTGCGGGAACCAACAGCCTGGGCCCTGCCTTCCTGGTACTCACGCCCTCTGAGCAATCTCTGAGTGAGAAGAGCTGTGAGAGCCCACCAAATGCCCCTCGGGCAGGAAGCAGGGATACCCCTACACTGCCAGGCCTCCAGTAGAAACCTGGGTCTTGGGTCCTGCTGTGTAGAAAAGCTGGGCAGAAGCCTGGGACAGTTCCCACTCTCTCCATCTGCCAACCCAAACTCAGGCCAAAGCTCAAGGCCTTGAAGCAGATTCCAGATGGTTTCTCAAGGGGCTAGACCTGCCTGCAGAGCCATCCCCCAAGGCAAAGACGTCAGGCCCCAGGGCCGTGTGGGTACAAATGCTGGCTCCCCTGACCAGGCCACGCACCTCTGGACAAGCTTCTCTGTGCTCTGCTATTAATGGCGGGAACGTGACCCTCCGGCCCAGCACTGGCCACTCATGGATCAGAGCTTAACATGTGGACCGCAACCACCCAAGGGGCTGCCTGGGCCTGACTCTGGGGCCCTGACAATATCTGCGTCCTCAAAAGGCCCAGCCTGTGTTCTTCAGATGATCTGAGAGCAAAAGCCCCATGGGTAGAGGCCTCTGGTCTCTGTCATTTGGGCAACAGGAGACTCAGAGGGCAGCTTCCTACTGAAACCTAGCAAGGCGCTTGCTCTGTGCCCAGAGCACTGTGCTCAGACGCCCCGATGCCTGCTGTGGAGGAGGGGCCGTACCCGCCAGGCACTGATCTGCCAGGACTGCTCCGACTCCTGGATCCTGTCCTCGAACTCCTGGAGCACGTCGAGCACCGTCTTCACCTGGCCCCGGGCGCACAGGCCAAAACACTGAATCACGCCCTGCAGGGAGACGCAGCCAGCCAGGTGAGGGCAGGGGAGAGCCTGCACACCCACGCGCCCGGACACACGGACACCCATGTCCCCCAGGGTCCAGGAGGGTCTGGCTGGCAGGACGGGCTGCAGGCGCCCTCACCTCCCGGTCAAAGTCGTTGTTGTAGTCTGTCTTGTACAGCAGATCCAGCAGCACCAGCTCCACCTTGTCGGCCTCCAGGCTCATGGCCAAGGCTGAGCCCAAGGCTTTGTACAGAAAGCCCTGGAGGAAGCAGAGAAGGGGCTCAGGCCTCCCTGCTAGGGAGCTAGGCTGCATGCTCCCACCGGGCTACCTCTGAGCTGCACCCCAGACCTTTTGTTTTGAAATAGGGTCTTCCTAAGTGGCTTAAAATGGTTTTGAACCTGCGATCCTCTTGTCTCAGCCTCCCATTACAGGTGTGCCCCACCATGCCTGGCAGATTTTTTTAATATGCAGATTTTTAAAAATGCATCTCCTATAGCATTTAAAATAAATAAGGTATTCTGGGGAGTTGGAGTGTATAATGCGGGCATGCTATTCATTTTGACAGTAGAGGCCAAATCTTTTTCCGTGTAAATTGAGCCAATGTACCCTCCCACCAACAAATCTCAGGGCACCAATTTTGCCACCTACTCATGTCCTGATCTAGGATTTATCAGTGAGAGGTGGAATGTCCTAATTTTTATCTGTTTCTTTGATCATTAGTCATGTTGATAACCTTTCCATATTCTCGTGGGCCATTTCTGGTCTTGAAATACCCGGCTTAATTCTAACACCATTTTTTTCTGTTTTTTTTATTATTTATACAGATTTTCTTGGCATATTTGAAAACAATCATGCATTGTTTCACTTACTCTTCACAATAACTTTATGCTAGTGTTGTATTCAGACAGGGTGAAAAGAAACAGGAAGTAAGGCCAGAATTTAAAACCCAGCAGTCCACCAGCCATGGTGGCACACGCTTTTTATCCCAGTACTTGGGAGGCTGAGACAGTAGGGTCATAGGTTCGCGGCCAGCCTCAGCTACTCAGTGAGGCCCTTTCTTTCAAACTTAGTGATACCCTGTTTCAAAATAAAGAATGAAAAAATCGGGCTGGGGGTGCAGCTCGGAGGTAAAATGTCCCTGAGTTCCACCCCTAGTGCCTCTAAATAAATAAATAAATAATCCCAGCACTCATTTTCCGAGACTCATGTTCTCAACAACTAACTTTCAAAAGCCTCCGCTATTGTGAATTGAGCTGCTATAAACGTGGATGGCCAAACTATGGAACCCAGCTCGGTGTTCAATTTTACTCAGCCATAAAGAAGGAAAAAAGTATGTAATCTGCAGGAAAATGGCTGGAACCAGAGAATGTCATGCTGAGACCAGCCAGTCCCCGAATCTGAAAGACAAGCAAAACAGTAGAAAAAACAAACCAAACCCAAAATATCACTGGACTGCGCCACCTACCCCGCCTCCCTGGACCCTGACAACAGCCTTGGGCCAGCATCTCTCACACACATGGTGCCCTCTGCAGCCCACCTTCCCCACGCCCTGCGGTCACACACCTTTTCTGGAGAGGGGCTGTCGAAGCTCTTGATCTGGTAGTTCAGCTCTCGGCTCAGGCGCAGGCTCCAGCTGGTCGTCCGGGTCTTTTTGAGGGACAGTTTCAGAAACTGGGGAGATAGAGGACACTGGTGAGCAGGATCGAGGGATCGCAGCCCTGTTTTCAGCTGGGCTGTGGGAGTGCTGTGTGGTCTTCAGTAACTGCTTGCCCTTTCTGGGCCCTCTTCCCCAAATCCCTATGTCATTCGGTTCACAGAGCGCCAGCCCCGCGTTAACATTCTGTGCCTGGGGAATGGTGGTGGCTTTGAGGGCTGGCAGGAGGGGCGCTGCCCCTGCACCTTTGCCAGGCACGTGGCCCGTTCAGAGATACAGCTAGGGACTTCATGATCTTCTCCAACAGAAGGAAAACACGTCCTATAGGGGATCTTAAACTCCCCCCAGGCCGACCCCACCCAGTGCCCTCCCGCTCCGACCCTCCACTCTCCAGGCCTCAGAAGACCGGCCACCCCGTACCTGGATCAGCTTCTCCTCCCAGGCCTTCTGATTCCAGGTGAACTCAGTGTGTTCTGCGGAGACATTGCACAGGCTGCTCCTCTCTGGCTCGGCTTCTTTGACGGAGTCCCAGGTCCTCCACGGGGGAGCCCCTCATACCCAGCCTTTCCCTCCCACCTCCCTGCCCTGCTCAGTCCATGCTCAGGACCGGAGCAGGCCATGTGGGCACCGCGACTAGTGCCCCAGGCATCGTACCTTCCAAGTACTGGACCAGCAGTGGGATCTCCTGCTCCCACACGTCTGCCAAGGAGGGCACCAGGCTGTGGCTCAGGGTCCTGAGGAGGTTGAGCATTGCCACCCCACGGCCCTCCCCTTTATAGGGCGAGGACATCAGCACCTGCAGGAAGCCAGGACGTGGGAGAGCAGGTCCGCACCCCGCCGCCTGTCAGGAAGCTGCGGGCGATCGTTGTAAAGAGGAGAGTGGACCAAGGTGGGTGGTTTTCAAGCAGAACCCGAGGGTGCCCAGGACAGAGAGGCCATTGCGGAGGATGGAGCGGGAAGGGGAGGGAAGGGAGCCCAGGCCGGGCCTCCTTCCCCAGCCCAGGCATGGATTAGTGTCCCCGGGACGGAGCCCAGCCCCAGGGATGCTCTGGTTAGAGCAATGCTATCCCGGCAATGCTCTGGTTAGAGGCTTGGGAGCATCGCAGGGCCCTGGAACACACAGCATCTAGCTCCCTGGGTGTCAGCGCACCAGGCTCCTGCCCTCAGGGTGCTGGGAAGGAGGAGCCTTACCCGGCAGGCTGCCACTCACCAGGAGGCGGGCCAGCAGCTTCTGAGGTGCAGGCAGGTCCACTGGGAAGGAGACACAAACACAGCTGAGCCTGCTCTTCTGATCCTGGTGTTAACAGTGCCCGCCCCGGGTGGACCACTGGGGGGTCTGTTTGCAGAAGACTTGGATGGGACCACAGTTCCTCCAGCTGGCTCAGAGCAGAGACCCAGGAAGACCCCACCTGGAGCAAGCTGGCTGCAGGTCCCCAGGGCGGGCCCTGGGCCGGGGACGTGGGGACAGAAGCCGTGGACCAACAGGAGGGAGTGTGCAGGATCTTAACTCTCCTTGGCTACAGCAGGGCAGATTCTGGATGCTTCCCGCAGGAGGGGACATTTGGTTGTGGGGGACCCTGGGAGGGGCGACGAGGAGCCTGCCCACCCGCCAGCCACCGCGGGGGCCCGCGGGCGCTCACACTCGCCTGCCACATCGGCCTCCAAGTCCTTGCCGTGGATCTGGTGCTCGGCCAGGTTGGTGAGGCTGATGCAGATGGGCGTCAAGGCCTCCGTGTAGTCCGTCTCCATGACGTAGCACAGGAGCCTCACCCAGAACTCCTGGGGCGCCGTGGGTGGGAAGGGGGGCCGGGGTCAGGCAAGAGGGCACCCCATGGCCATCCAGGGTGACCAGGCTCCAACAGCAGTGGCTGGGTCCAGCCAGCCCCCCAAAGCCGCCCCCTCCTCAGACTCCAGTGACAGGCAACTCTCCCACCGACCCCCGGCCTGCCACGCACTGCACAGCCCCGGTCCTGATCAGCCCGTGCTGGTCCCATACCCATTAAACCCTCTCTGCCCAGGGCTGGGCAGATTACTCAGCTGAGTCTGCCAGGGGTGACGGTCAGATTTATACATCAACCTGGCTGAATACCCAGTGACCCAGATGATACCCTAGTGTCACTGCGGGGGCATCTCAGGTCTGTGACAAAAGCCCATGACCCATGACGGGCACTGACCATGGCACCCATCTCAGCCACTCACCTTGGTCATGCCCCTGACGGAAGATGTTATGATCCTCACGGTCTCCATGGTGACCTTGTGCACCATCTTCTCCTCCAGGTCTCTCTGATAAAAGCTGTCCCGGTGACTTGTCTGGGGCAGAATGGAGGGGCCCGGCTGGAAGGCGGGCAGGGGCTTGGCCGCGGTCCATCCACTCCCCAGGGGGCTCCACACCCTGACACTGGGTCTCCAGGGTGCCCAGGGCTGTGGCTTGCCATGTGTCTGCATGCTTGTGTGTGAGCATGGGTATCCAGAGCCACGCTCTGTGCTTCAGATCAGAACTATTCCCCGAGCCCAGCTGCCCACAGTGTCCATGCGAGGGCCACTCACCAGCTTGTAAGTGGATAAGGTCAGCTGCACAGACACGTACTTCAAACCCCAGCCCTTGATCTTGTCCTGGTAGCCAGACAGCGCCAGCTGGCCGATGATGCGCAGAATGGCCATCCTCACCTGTGGGGCCAGATCCCCGACCCCCGGAGTCAGGGCTGCTCTAGGCTGGACAGAGCTTCAGGGCCACCTGGCTTCTGCGTGCTCTGTCCACCACCCCTTGCCTCTCTGGGGGTCCCCACTCTGCCATGTGACCACGCTGAGCCCTTCAGGACACGCACCCACCCCCCTCTTCATCTAACACACACTGATCTGTCTTCCGGGTCCTGGTAGGGGAAAAGCTCATCTTTTATCCCGAGCTCCCTGGCTGGGTCCAGCAAGACACACTATGCTGGGGACACAAGATCGGCCCTTTTTTCTCTTGATGACCTCCAGGAATTGAGGACAGTTCTGTCTAGACTGTTCCCCCTTTTTTCTCACAACCGGGGCACTCAGGACGTCCCCTTCCTGCCTGTCACCAACACCAGCGCTATACTCTGCGCTGGCTCTGGCTCCCTGGGGCTGGGACTGTGGGTCCAGCCTTTTGTGGTGTTGGAGAGGTGGCCCTCTGTTATTTTCTCCATGTGCAGTAAAGACCTGACAAAGGCCCCGTGCAGCTCGTTAAGCAGAGTAGCTAAGCCTGTCCTGGCCTCCCTGCCTCCACAGCGGCGCCTGAGACACATTGAAACTTTAAAACCCCAGGTCCTCGGTGATGAGGAAGCTCTCCAGGGTACACCCACAGCTCTCTGGGGCCTCTCCTCTCTGGTCCCAAGCAGGTCTAGGCAGGAAGCCCGAGTTTCTACAAAGGCTTCACCCTGCAGAGCTGGCTCCCCTGGCGAGCTCCCCTCGTACCTTGGACCGGGTGTCAGAGAGCGTCTTCTTGACCACCCGAATGGCCAGGTAGATGGTCCTGACGCTCATTCTGGGCTCTGAAAGAGGAAACCAGGCCAGAGAGCTGCAGCTTGGGGTGATGTCAGGTGGCTTGTCCCTGTCGCCTCGTGTTCAGTCCCCTCCAACATTCCTCAGACTCTGGCAGTGGCAGTGGCAGTGGCAGGAGCACTTTCTTAGGACCCTCCCTAGCCAGCCCCACCCCCTCCCCAGATATGACTCTGACCTCTCAGTGTCCACAGCAGCACTGTCCCCTGAGGTCAGAAGACACTGCTCTCACACCTCATCCCGGGGCCACTGCTCGGCACGGGCCTCATCTCACCCCCACGCACCCTCCTTGGGGTCAAGGTCTCCACTCAAGCCAGAGCCCTGCACTAAATCTCCGCAGCGGGGCGCTTAGCTCCAGGTGCACAGGGCCGCAAGGCACAGATGTGAAAAGTGTGGGCCCCGGTGCCCAGATCCACCCGGGTCCAAGCCCTGGCTCCAGAAAAGCGGCTCAGTCAACTCCAGCTGTTATCTTTATCACCCATCACTGTCCCCCAATAGGTAAAAGAGGATTTCATTGTTACTTAACTTTGCATTTTCTTTCTTTCTTTCTTTCTTTCTTTCTTTCTTTCTTTCTTTTTTCTTTTATCTTTTCTTTTTTCTTTTTTTTTTTTTTCTTTTTTTTGCAGTACTGGGGATGGAACCCAGGGGCATCCTACCTCTGAGCTACACCCTCAGCCCTATATTTTATTCTTTATTTTTGAAACAGGGACTCACTGAGTTGCAAAGGAAATTTGCATTTCTTTAAGGAGGAGGTTGAGTGTCAGCAGAAGGTCCCCCAGAGATAGGTGCCTAATTTGCGCACTGCACAAAGGCACGGAGGCCTGGTGTGTGCTGCCAGCAGAGGGCGCCTTATTCAAACTCATACAAAGATGGGGTACCTACTGCCTAGTGACTTGGGTAGGAGGGTGGTTTCCTTCTTTTTTGTGTGTGTGGTACTGGGGATGGAACCCAGGGGCATTCGACCTCGAAGCTACACCCCCAGCCCTATTTTTTAGTCCTTTTTATGTTTGAAATAGGGTCTCACTGAGTTGTTCCGAAGGGCCTCAGTAAGTAGTAGCTGAGGCTGTCCGCAAACCACCATCCTCCTGTCTCTGCCTCCCGAATGCTGGGATTAAAAGCGTGCACCACCACGCCCAGTGGTTCCCTTCTGATAGGGAGGCCAGGTTTTAACCCTTGGACTCCAGTATTACAGTCAGGGGTCCAAGCTACGCACCATCCCTGGGGCTTCGGGTTAAGCCAACAGGGTCTAGCTTACATCCAGCCTTTGGCCTAGCTTTACGGATTGGTTGGTGGCAGGATTCAGGATAACAGTTCAAAACTCAGACTTTGTAGGGTGGGGAGAAGGCAGACGTGCTGGTTAGGCTCAAGGTTAGAAAATGCAAGCAACCGGGAGACCTGGGTCCCTGGGCCCACCCAGCAGGATCCGTGCCAGGGAAAGTGGCAGTGCCGGATGCCGGGTAGGAAGCCCCGCTCTGTCCCCTACCGCACCTGCGCTCACCACGGCCCGGATGAGGGACAGCGTCCCCACGCGGATGGCCTCCTTGTTCATCTCTATCTGGCTGAAGAAGAACTTCATTAGCTCCTTGGGGTAGGAGCGGGCTGCGGGCGAAAGGCACCTTAGACACAGGCACTGGGTCCCCGGCCCTCAGAGGGGCGGGGCTTCCCGCAGACTCCCAGCAGACCTGGGGCAGGCGGGAGCACCTGTCACAGAGCCTCACCCAGGGCCACGAAGCAGTGCAAGACTTCCATCAGGTTCTGGCTGCTGTACTGGTGCTGGGCCGGGGCCTTGGTGCACACCTGGTGATGGGGATGCAGGAGATGGGAGGCGCCAGAGGGCAGGGACACATGGTGGGCAGCCCAGCCTGTCTGCACTTGCCGCCCACCCGAGCACACGCTGGCCACACCTGCACGTGCAGTTCCGTGAAAAGGGTGTGTAGCTGCATTGGGGGGACGGGGGTGTTGGTGATGACGGACACTTCCAGAATCTGCCGCAAGACCTGCAACGGAGGGACCAAGGTTCGCAGGTGACTCTCCACCAACTCCGGTCGGACTCTAGGCCCTGGCTACCCAGGGGGCTGCGGAGCGGTGGTTGAGCACAGAGGTGCACACCCGTAATCCTAGTCGCTGGGAGGCCGAGGCAGGAGGTTGGAGGTCTGAGGACAGTCTCAGCAACTTAGCAAGACCCTGTTTCAAAATAAAATAAAAAGGGTTGCGGGTGTAGCTCAAAGGCAGAGCACCCCAGGTTTAATTCCTAGTAACACACACACACACACACACACACACACACACACGCAAAAAAAATCTTAAAAAAAGAAACACAGGCTAGGCATGGGTGGTGTATACCTGCAATCCTACTAGTCGGGAGATGGAGACAGGAGAATTACCAATTCAAGACCAGCTTCAGCAACCTAGCAAGACCCTGTTTCAAACAAAAAATAAAAACAGAGCCAGACGTGGTGGCATATGCTTGTAATCCCAGCATTCGGGAGGCTGAGACAGGAGGATCACAGTTTGCAGACAGCCTCAGCTACTTAGTGAGGCCCTTTGCAACTCAGTGAGACCCTGTTTCAAAATAAAGAATAAAACATAGGGCTGGGGGGTGTAGCTCTAAGGTAGAATGCCCCTGGGTTCCATCCCCAGTACAGCAATAAAATAAAATAAAATAAAAATAAAAAGGGCTGAGGCTATAGCTCAGAGGTAGAATGCCCCTGGGCTCAGTCCCCAGTAGTAGAGAAAGAGAAAGAGAAAGAGAAAGAGAAAGAGAAAGAGAAAGAGAAAGAGAAAGAGAAAGAGAAAGAGCAAGAGCAAGAAAAGAAAAGAAAAAGAGAGAGAGAGAGAGAGAGAGAGAAAGAAAGAAAGAAAGAAAGAAAGAAAGAAAGAAAGAAAGAAAGAAAGAGGAAAGGGAATGGAAGGGACGACAGACAGACAGACTCAGGTCTTACCCAGAGCTGCTGGACCCGACTGTATCCCACAGCCCCGGGTGGTTCCTGTACACCGCCAACCTTGGGAAGTGCTGTGCTGATCAGGGCATCAAAGGCCCTTCTGACTTCTCTCCCCTAGTCTATTGTACACAAATTCGTGTGTGTGTGTGTGTGTGTGTGTGTGTGTGTGTGTGTGTGAGAGAGAGAGAGAGAGAGAGAGAGAGAGAGAGAGAGAGAGAGAGAGAGAGTGTGTGTCTGACTGGAGGTTAAACCCGGAGTGCTCTGCCTTCCAGCTCTTGCTAAGTTCCTGGGGCTGGCCTCAAACCTGCGATCCTCCTGTCTCAGCCCTCCAAGCATGGGGAGTACAGGCCGTCACATCCAGCCTTGAATTCCATTCTTCAGCCAGAATGGTCTGTGGGTAGTTCCCTCAACCTTCATTTCTGCTCCTTGATTTTACAGCAAAGAACCATGCCCTGTTTGTAGATGAGTGACCCCTTTCCAGTTGGACATCAGCCTAAGACACACCTCCAGGTAGAACCCTGCAAGTGACAAGTACCCCCAGAGGTACTATAACCCTCATCTAACATCTCTCCAGGGTCCTCATCAAGGTCCCACTTGGGAAACAAGCCTCACAGGTTCATGCCATCAAGCATGTGGATATGGCCCGCCCATCATTCATCAGTCTCCACCTCACAGGTAAGGGCTGTTGTGTCCTCTCAAAGTTCATGTCCACTTGAAACTTCAGGATGTGACCATATTTGGGAACAGGGCCTTTGCAGACATAATTAGCTAAGAATCCTAGGCCCTGTAGTTTTTAGTTGCAATCTAAGAAACTAATAAGAAAATGGTGACTTCCCAATGGCCTCCAAGACCCTTTGAAATCTGGTCCTTCCACCTGGAACATCAGAGTTCATTTTCTGCAGACTCTACAAGCACAGGGCTCCTTGGCCCCTCATAAGGCACAGGTGTCAGATCGGCCAACATGGTGTCAAAATGTCTGCATCCCCACTGTCCTCCCCAGTGAAACCCTCTGGGTCCTTGGGAACCCTGATCTTCTGGCCTCCTGCCCCTGCCTGGCCCTCACCTGTGTGATGAAGAGGGCCTCCAGGCTGCCCTGGTACTCCGCCAGCAGCAGGGGGATATAGTCATAGACCTGCTCTCGCAGGTCATCATTGGGCAGGAGGAGGCTCAGCATGGGCTTCAGGGACTTGATGACCCCCAGCTTCACCTGCCCAGAAAAAGGGGTTCCAGAGTAACCAGACAGGCCAGTGACCTCAGCCCATCCACAGAACAGAGTGGGCCTTCAAGGTACAACAGAGGCCTCACTCCAAGGCCTTGAGTCCCACCTATAAGCCATGTGTGCTTGGGCAGGTGCTTAACCTGAATAAGTTAGTTTCTTTATTTGCGAATTAGTCCTACACCATAGAGTTGGTGTGGAAATAGCTCCTGTAGTAGACCCTCAGAGAGCACCCAACAAGTGCCCTCGAAAGTACTGTGCCAACCAGGTGTGGTGGTCCACGCTTGTAATCCCAGCATTTGGGAGGCTGAGACAGGAGGATCGCGGTTCATGGACAGCCTCAGCTACTAGGCGAGGCCCTTTACAACTCAGTGAGACCCTGTATCAAGATAAAGAATAAAAAATCGAGTTGTGGGTATAGCTCGGAGGTAGAATGCCCCTGGGTACCATCCCCATTTCTGCAAAAGAAAAAGTACTGTGCCCTCATCAAACATCTCTCCAGAGCCCTTATCAAGATCCTGCTCGGGAAACAAGCCTTACAGGTCTGTGCTATTACACATGTGCACGCGGCCACCTCTGCCATTCATCAGGTGACCAGGGGCCCAGGAGGAAGCCTGGACCTGGCTGCCCCTCGGCACTTCCTGGGCAGTGTGATCCAGGGGACTGGGACCCTCCTGGAAGGGCACACCTCACCTCTGTGTCATGGTGCCTCAGCCACACGGTCACGAAGTAGCGATACATGGGGAACAGCTTCAGAGCAAACTGGTCCTCCGTCATCACAGGGTACACGCTGTCCTCCAGGTGCTTTAGGTAAAACTGCACCGTCTCGCAGAAAGTCTCCATGGCTACCAAAGTGGGGGAGGCAGATGAGGCCAGAGGGGCCAGAAGTGGAACCAGACCTCTGCAGCCCTCTCTCCCTGGATGGCTAAGACCCTCTGCCCTAGCCATTGGACTCCTCACAGCTCCCAGTTTTGCTTTTTGTGAGAGCAGAGAAGACAAGTGTGTCCAGGACCCTCTGCTTTGAGGAAGTGAGATCAAACATGGGTCCTGGAAAGGGATTTTCTACCCATGTCCTGGGGCATCCAAGGCAGAGGGTGGCATACACATTCTGCCCTTTTTCTTGAGCATCAAGTGTTTTGAGCCCACAAAAACACAAAGTAATATAATCTCAGGGCAAGGTGATCAGATTTAAATAGCATCAAAGACCTGCCTGAGTCAAACCCCAAAGGGGCACATTTCCCCTCATTTCCCTCTCCTATGAATTTCCAACACCCTTCTCTGGTATCCCAATATGCTTAACTACAGAGCAACCTATGCCAAGTCACAGTACTGATTATCTACACCAAGCCCTTATCTTGTAAAAGGCATCCCAATGTCTCAGCCACCTGCTTCCAAGACATCCAATCAGAGGCCAAACAAAGCAGAGGATGGAGCCAACATTTGGGAAGGCCTGAAGAATGAGCCTCTTGCCCAACAAGAGCCCTCTGCCTGCTCCTGGCTCTGCTTTCCCATCCCTGACTCCGATTGGGCCAGACCTGCAGGCCCACATGGAACACTCACCCCCGCAGATCACCTGGCGCATCTTGGCTTCATTGATGAGTCTGAGCATAGTGAATATGGTGGCCAGGGTGATGCCCATGTACGGCATGAACTCAAACACTGTGGGTGGGCATAGAGGTCACAGAGAGTCAGGAGAGAGTGGAGCCAGTGGAAAGCAGAGAGGAAACCCCACTGCCTACCACCCCCAGCATCTGCAGACCCACAGCCAGGACACCGCTGCCACCTGGGGCCACAGGAGCCAGCATGGAAGTCAGATCTTGTGAAAAGAGTGGGCTTGGAGTAGGAGGAGGAAAGGAAGACACAGAAAACAGGGCAGCAGGGAGCAGAGGGAGGGACAGAGGAGCCAGGGAGCTGAGGGAGAGGACACACAAAGAGCCAGAGGGAAGGGGCCGAGACGGAAAGTGGGAGGAAAGAAGAGAGTTCAAGTGTGAGCTCAGACCATCCAGGCCCCAAGGACACATCTGACCTACGAGAGCTATTCTCACTTGGCTATTCTCTTCATACCTGTCATTTAATATTATAAACGTCCATTATTTACTTGTCCATGGTCCCTGCTGAGTACAGGGAATGTGTGTGACCCAGAGCCCACCATGGTGTCCACAGGAAGTAGGAGCTCAATGCATGCTTGTGGAATGAGGAGGAGGAGGAGGAGGAGGAGGAGGAGGAGGAGGAGGAAGAGGAGGAGGAGGAGGAGGAGAAGAAGAAGAAAGAGAAGGAGGAGGAGGAGAAGAAAGACAAGAAGGAGGAGGAGAAGGAGGAGAAGGAAAAGAAAGAGAAGAAGAAGGAAAAGGAGAAGAAAAAGGAGGAGGAGAAGAAGAGGAGGAAGAGGAGGAGAAAGAGAGAGAGAACAACAAAGGCAATGGAAGTGGACAGCCAGAAACCAATGTACACAAAGAGAAAGAAAGGAGGGGAAAGAAAAGGGAAGAGAAGAATGAGGAGACAAAAATTTGAGGTTTAAACAAAGAGAGATTTTTGTGTGTGTGGTACTGGGGGTGGAACCCAGGGGCTTTCTACCTCCGGGCTACACTCCCAGACCTTTTTTATATTTTATTTGGAAACAGGGTCTCACTAAGTTGCTGAGAGCCTCACTAAGTAGCTGAGGCTGGCTTCGAACCCGTGCGATCCTCCTGTCTCAGCCTCCCAATCGCGGGGATTACAAGCGTGCGCCACCACACCCAGCTAAACAAAGAGAGATCTTAACAGCTGGGGAAGACCAGGAGATGAAGAGAGAAATGGAGAACAAGGGTGGACATGATGATAGTGATGGGGAGGAGAGAGGACGGGACCAGGAAGGAGAGGGGCTGGTCTGGTGGGGCCAGAAGCTGAGCAGGCCCCGAGGCCTACCGTTGCCATTGGCCATCTTGGCCAAGGTGATGATGACAAACTCGTCTGTGAGATCGAGGGGCTTGAGGTGGTGCTGCAGGTCGTACATGACCAGGCTGAAGTGGTTTCGGGACAGAGCCACCAGGGTGTCACTAGCCACCTCTGCCATCACGTAGCCCTCCATCTACAAGGACAGGTTAGAGACCTGTGGTGCTACCAATGACTAGGTCTTGATAAGGCCCCTTGACCCACACCCTTTCAACTCTCCTGGCTCTCTGGGGCTCCACCTGCCCCTGCCATGTGAGTTGATGCCTCGGGCATCCCAGGACCACCAGTGGTCCAGCTCCTGGACTGGCAGAGGGAATGCAAGATGAAACCCATTCCCTGCTACCTCTGAGATCTCCCTCATCTCCTTGGAGGCAATGGAGACCAGCCTCTGCACACACCGCTCTTCCAGCTCCCCCTCCTGCTGGATTATCTCCTGGAGGATGTTGTAAATGTTGATCTTGCGCTGGGTGGTAATCTGGGGAACAAATATGCCAGGTGGAAAATATTCAGCTGGCCGTTGGCATCTGGGATGAATACTGTCCTGCCCCCAGAATCAGAGCTCTACTTCCTATCCCTCCTAAAATTCTCCTCTTCTGCATCCCATATGGAGAAAGTGACCACAATCCTCCAACTACCAGGTCTCAGATTTCCACTTCTCTATCTCCAGCTTCTCCCACTCATCCAACTGACCCTGTACATATGTCTTGCAAATCAGTTCCCTCTTGCCTGTCCCAGTCAATATGCAGCAGGGCAGGTATAAAATGGTTAGGACACAAGGTCCTAGTGAGAAAGTATTTGAAACTAGAAAAAAATTCTCTTTCTCTCCTTTGATTCCTACATGGATAGAACTTATTACCATTCAAAATAGCCTAGCTTAGGAGGGGATGGGACAGCTGGATTGTGTACCAAGACCATACCTGGACAGTCATATTTGAGGATTACTCTCACTCAATCAACCCACTGTGCCATAATAAAGAGAGCTTTTAAAGTGTGGAAGCCCTGGCCCCAGCTGGTCCTCAAGAAGTTAGTACCTCTCACTGTAGCCTGTCTCTGTATCCCAGCACCTAGGTCACGAGCTATGGAGGTCACACATAGATGAACACGTGAGTAGCAGAAGGCGACTGAGCTCAGTGGAGAACTCAGAGGGTGTGGAAGGTGAGGAGCCCCTACCTGTGGCACCTGCAAGCAGCAGATAAGAGCATTCATCACCACAGAGGGCTCAGTGGTTGCCTTCTCTGTAATTATCACTGAGGCCAGGGTCTTCCTCATGTCAAGACCTGCCCCGTCCATGTCTGTCTTAGCTGACTCACTGTCCATGATGTTCAGGAGGTTTGTGACTTGTTTGAAAGTACCTGAAACAAAGATGGCACAGGTGCAGCGTTGACACTGTCATCACGAGAGGTGCTCCTGTACCCAGCTTCCCCTGCACCTGCACATCCCATCATTCCCGGGTGCATCATGCCCATTGTGCAGATGGAGAAACTGAGACCTGGCTTGGGACAGCTTCAAGGAGTGAGTGGCCAAGATGGGGCAGTATGCAAGGGTGTAGGTGACTTCCTTACCACTGTCATACGGTTCAAGAGGTTCCAGGTCTTCCGTTTCCTCCAACACACCTTCATTCAAGTCCGGTGCTGCTTCTGCCATCTCTTTCTCAAATTCTTTTGAAATAGATAAGATTTCTAAAATATTCAGGATGGCAACGTGCCTTAAGATGATGCTACGGTTTGAACATGGAATGGCCGCCAGAAAAACCCGTGTGTCAGAGGTGAAGTAATTGAATCATGGTTCTCACCATGAATTAACCATTGACGGAGTAATAATGCGAGTGGGTTTAGTGGGCGGTGACCACTTGCAGTGGGATGTGGCTAGAGGAGGGGGGTCGGTGAAGGTTGATGGTGTGGCCTTGGGGGCTTATATCTGCTCATGCTCTGTCTCTCTCTCTGCTTTCCAGTTTCCACGAGCTAGGTGGCTTTCCTCCCCAAACTCTGCCATCGTGATGTTTCTGCGTGGACTCTGGCTAACTGTGGACTGAACCTCTGAAAACATGAACCCAAATAAACTTTCCCTCCTCTAAGTTGTTCTTGTTGGGTATTTTGGTCACGGGGAAAAGCAGAGTAGAACAGATGACCCCGTCCTGATAACTCACACTCTTGTTTATATCCCTCCCCTTTAGTGTGGGCAGAACCTATGACTTGATTCTAACAAAATATGACAAAGGAGTTGAGGTGTCTTATCTCGACTGAGTTACGTTGCATGACAACCTTTTGAGGAAGTCCTTTCTTTAAGTAGGTTGTGCTCTTTGGAAAAAGTGGTGAGAAATCACTGCCATCATCCTGTTATTAACATGAAACTGTACCTTAGCTGAGTGGAGAGAAACAATTCAGCCAGCCTCGAAAAGTCAACAACTGCTAGGCGTGGTGGTGCCCACTTATAACCCCAATACTTGGAAGGCTGAGACAGGAGGATCGCAGGTTCAAGGACAGCCTCATCAAGTAGTGAGACTCTTAGCAACCTAATGATACCCTATTTCAAAATTAAAAAAAAAAAAAAACCAGGCATGATGGCACATGCTTGTAATCCCAGCATTTGGGAAGCTGAGACAGGAGAATCACAGATTCGCAGCCAGTCTCAGCTAGTTAGCAAGGCCCTCTACAACTTAGTGAGAGCCTGTTTGGAAAAAATAATGAGCCGGGCATGGTGGCGCACGCTTGTCATCGCCGCGCTTCGGAGGCGGAGACTGAAGGATCATGCTGGCTTAAGAGACCCTGTTTCCAAATAAAAAATATAAAATAGGTCTAGGAGTATAGGCCAGAGGTAGAAGGGCTTCCAGAAACCCCAGTACCACCAAAATAAATAAATAAATAAATAAATAAATAAATAAATAAATAAATATAATAAAATAAAGCATGAAAAATAGAGCTGGGAGTATGTATATCTCAGAGGTATATTGCTCCTGGGTTCAATCCTCCATACCATAAATAAATAAATAAATAAATAAATAAATAAAATCAGGCAGAGAGGTGTAGCTCAGAGATAAGATGTCCCTGGATTCAATCACCAGTATCACAAAAAAGGGGGGGGGAAAGTCAACACAAAAAATGTAAACTGCCCGTGAAGTGGCACGCAGTAAGAGAATGGGGGTCTCAGTCCTAGAGACAAATGAAATTGAATTCTGTCAACAGTTACATGAGCCTGGAGGAAGACCCTGAGTTCTGTAAGGAATGGAGTCCAGGTAAGACCACGACTGTAGCCCCTGGGACCCTGAGCCAAGGACCCAGCTGAGCCATGCCTGATTTCTGAGCATGGAATCTGTCTGAGATTATAAGCATACTTCTGTACCATTAAGTTAGTGATGACCTGTTACATAGCAGTAGATAGCTAATACATTTGGTCAATTTGGTTACATGGCAGTAGATAACTAATACATTTGACCCCTCCCTCTTTTCTAGACATGGAAAGCTTATGACAACTAAACAAAACTGCACTTGTCATTCTTTGAGGGCTGTCCCAACATTCACAGCATCTTAGGAGTTGACAAGCACAAGCGCGGATGTCAAGATGGGGGATCAAAAATGCCCAGATCCTTTCTTTTTCGCCCCCAGTTCATCGATCCTCAAGGTCCAGGGCTTTTCCCCATCTCGTGCTATTTCTCTCTGGGATTCTTTAAAGGGTTACTCTGGGAACTAAATGCTGACCTTTTCTCAGAGTCCTCTTCTGGGTGGAACAAAAATACACCCCAAGGAAAAGCTTTGCCCTTTGCCTAATGCAAGTCAGTGGACATGGGGACAATGGCAGGATCAGTTCTCCTAGTGGGACCGTTGGTATCCTCCATCATTGTCCTCTTGAGGAATGCTCCTCCTGGCAGGATGGGAGGGTCCATTAGAATCAGCACCGTTAGATCCCCGGCCCTCGGAACCTTCAGATCCAACTGCCTCCCTGAGTCTCCATCCACACAGGGCTGTGGGACACGCACGGGTCACTGGGATTAAAGCTCACATGCTGTTGGCATTAACAATTTCTGTTGCTCACACGCATGTGTTGCTGTGTGGTGGCCTCTTCCTTCAGGGAAGAGAAATGGTGGGGGTGACCGTGATTCACAACCAAGTCCCAGGGATGGAGCTCAGGATGGGAAGGTGTGGACAGGGCAGCCGGAGACAGGAAGAGAGAATGACAGAGAGGTAATGGAGAAAGGACTCCTTGCCAGGGACTGGATGACATGCGGGATGTGGAAGTGGGTTCCCACCAGCAGAAAACTTGGAAGATAAAGAACCTCAGAGACAGGTAGGAGAGAAGAACTCTGCTTCCCTAAACCAAACTGGATGCAAAGTATTTCTATATTACTTGTAGCTAAGAGAAATCACCCAGTTCTGTAGTTTGCATAATGAATGTTGGCCTATAGGAAACCCTTTTAAGAGCAGGATTCGGGGTCATGTTGATGCAAGGCTCCTAAGTTAAAATGTTCACTTAAAATTTGACCATCCTGGCCGGGCGTGATGGTGCACGCTTGTAATCCCCACGCTTGGGAGGCTGAGACAGGAGGATCGCACAGGTTCGAAGCCAGCCTCAGCTACTTAGTGAGGCTCTCAGCAACTTGGCGAGCCCCTGTTTCCAAGTAAAATATAAAATAGGTCTGGGAGTATAGCCCGGAGGTAAAAAGTCTCTGGATTCCACCCCCAGTACCACCAAAAAAAAAAAAAAAAATTTTTTTTTTAACCATCCTGCTCAGTAGGAATGCTTCAGCCTCTGCTTGGTCACATCAAATACCAGGGAGAAAATTCCCCTCGGAAGGAGACCGTCATTTCTTCTGCATATAATTAGGATAATTAGAAAATGATTTTTTTTTTTAGCCAAGTATGGTGGCACACGCTTGTAATCCCAGTACTTGGGAGGCTGAGACAGGAGGATCACTGGTTTGAAGACACAGGGTAGTTAGGATGCATCTTTGCCTTCTGTCCTCAGAACCAACACAGGAAGGATGATGTGTTTAGAGGCAGAGTGAACGTATCAGCAATCGTGGTGACATAACAAACCACTTCAGAGATGGATGAAAGCAAACAGTTATTATTGCCCACCAGTTCAGCAGGGTGGTTCTGCTGGCCTGGGCCATGTCTGGCCGTGATCAGCTAGCAGGCGACTGAGGGCTGGTCCAGGCTACAGTGCCAAGAGTGGTAGAGCTGCCGGGCAGCAGGGACGGCACAGGACATCCTCACAGCAGGTGCTCAGGACTCCAGGAGATGGAGTAGGCACAGAAAGCTGGGTGTGGTGGCATAGGTCTGTAATCCCAGGATTTAGGAGGCTGAGACAGGAGGGTCATGGTTTGCAGACAGCCTCAGCAATAGAGAGACCCCATTTCAAAATAAAAAGTAGAATAGGAGGCAGGCGTGGTGGCGCACGCTTGTAATCCCAGCATTCAGGAGGCTGAGACCAGAGGATCGCGGTTCACAGACAGCCTCAGCTACTTAGTGAGGCCCTCCGCAACTTAGTGAGACCTTGTTTCAAAATAAAGAATAAAAAATAGGGCAGAGGGTGTATCTCGGAGGTCAAATCCCCCTGGGTTCCATCCCCAGATCTGCAAAAATAAATAAATAAATAAATAAATAAGACTAAAAATAGGGCTGGGGGTGCAGCTTGGAGGTACAATGCCCATGAATTCCATCCCCAGTAACGGGGGGAAAAAAGTAAAATAGGGCTGAGGTGTGGCCCAGAGGTAGAATGCCTCTGGGTTCAATCCCCAGTATCACATGAAAAGGGAAGGAAGGAAGGGAAAGAAAGGGAGAAAGAGAGAAAGAGAAAGAAAGAGAGAAAGACAGAAAGAGGAAGAAAGAAATAGAAAGAAATAGAAAGAAAGAAAGAAAGAAAGAAAGAAAGAAAGAAAGAAAGAAAGAAAGAAAGAAAAGAAAGATAGAAAGGTGTATGGAAGAAAGTAAGAAAAGAAGGAAGGAAGGAAGGAGGCAAGGAAGGAAGGTAGATGGATGAAGGCTTCTTGGGACCGAGGCTTGGAATCAGCACCCATCATGTTCTGCTTGCTGTCAGTCAAGGCCAGTCATATACCAGCCCAGACCCCAGGTGGGGAAATCGATATCCTCCTCTTGATGGAAAGAACTGTCAAGTCCCACTGTCTGGACGTGGCTATCAGGAATATGGGGAAAGAAGACACATTAAAAAATTATACACAGTGTGTAAGCCATGGCAAAGAGTGTAATGTCCTTGAAGTTACTATCTAGAGGGGATACCAGAAAAATATCAGGTAGAAAGCAACAGGCTCTCTTGGTCTTCCAAAATGAAAATAGTATCTTTTCTTTCTGATTGGACTCACGAGGGATTAGTTCACAAACTCTGCGTCTTAGTTGCTGCCACCCTGTTGAGCTCCTCATCTCTGCTTCTTTGGGTGCTAACTAGGAAATGGGAAAGCACTGTATTTGTACAATTCTGTGAGCTTTAATGTACGAGCTAAATGAACCTTTTCCCTACGTTGCCTCAGGTATTTTGTGGTGGTAATTTAAAGCTAATACAAAAAAGCTGATACCAGGAATTAGATAATTACTAAAGCGGTCTTGAGGATCCTTTGTAACTGGTTAACGGGAGAGAGTAAGTTGAGTTTGGAGGAGTTGGTAGAGGAAGCCTAGAAGGCTGGAGCAGTATGATTCTGGAGTTCTGGTGTGAACCAGCATACCAGAACACTGATAGAAATGTGTACAGCAGAGGCCATGTGGATGAGATTTCAGATGAAAAGGAGGGCACTATTGTAAACTGGAGAAAACACCACTCTTTTTATACCAGGCCAAAAAATAAAAAATAAAAATCGGCTACATTGTGCCCATACCCTGAGACTTGTGGGAGGCTGAACTTGGAAGTAATGGGCTAGTTTATTGCATGGAGCATATTTCAAAACACCAAAGCATTCAGGCCGTGACATGGATGTTATTGGCTGCTTTTAGTTAGCTTTACAGTTGGAATAGGAGGAAGAGGGAGCAGACAGATTTGAAAATTTCACAAGCTAGCCAGGAAAAGTATCCCCACAATTCCAGTACTTGAGAGGCCGAGACAAGAAGATCGCAGGTTAAAAGCCACCCTCAGGAACGTAGTGAAGGACTGAGGCACTGAAATTGCAAGTTAGCATGCCTCTGAGTTCAATACCTAGTACCACACCCAAAAAAGGATAAATGTAACATTTAATGAGGAGGAAAACATCCCAAAATATAATTTCATATCAATTTATTACACATCTTAGTTATAAAAATAACAGAACACATACACTTCCCCTATCGTACTTGGGTTTTGTCACATTCAGACTCATTTGGCACAAGCAATGATTATCCTCTCAAGTACACCACCCATCATTTCCAGCATCATTCTTTTTCCTCCCAAATCAGAAGGATGTTATATTCTCAAGACCTCCAAGTCATCATTCACATCAAGTACACCCTACAGGTACAAAGGTACAAAAAAAAAAAAATACAAAACGTGAACTTAGGAGCCATGGACAAAAACAGGGCTGGCCATCACAGGTGAACTCTCCGAACACAACATCCCATGGAACCCAGGCAATGATGTGAACACTGCTACCCAAAAACTGTGAACCCCATGCTCCCAACAGGCCACATTTCTGAGTAAGAAAAATAATAGAGAGTCAAGTCTCTCTGCAACTCACTTGGAGATGACAAGTGGAGGCTGGATGAAAGGTACTGGAGCAGCAGAACACATACCAAATACCTTTACCTGTGGGTATTATTAGCAACTAGATTATGTTTATTTCTTAAAGTGCTCTGGAGTATCCAATCTACAGCAAAGCTATTCTTTTATTTTTGTGTGTGTGTGTGGTTCTGGGGGTAGAACCCAGGGGCTTTTCTACCTCCGGGCTATACTCCCAGACCATTTTTTTTTTTTACTTTATTTGGAAACAGGGTCTCACTAAGTTGCTGAGAGCCTCACTCAGTAGCTGAGGCTGGCTTCGAACCTGTGCGATCCTCCTGCCACGCCTGGCTCAAAGCTATTTCTTTTTTTTTTTTTTTTTTTGGTGGTACTGGGGTTCCTGGAAGCCCTTCTATCTCCGGACTACACTCCCAGACCTATTTTTACATTTTTATTTGGAAACAGGGTCTCCTAAGACAGCACGCGCGGCTGGCTTCGAACCTGCGTGATCCTCCTGTCTCTGCCTCCCAAGCGCGGGGATTACAAGCGTGCGCCACCACTCCCGGCTCAAAGCTATTTCTTTAACAAGAATAAAATTAACACCAAAGCAGTTTTCAATGCAATTGATTGGAAGGTAGATCAAATTTTCACCTCACTTCCCACCCATTTCTTAATGTGCCTTGGACTTGTGGGCTTTCTTGACTCTCCCCTTCTTCCCGAAGCATTTCCGGCAGCCGTAGGCACAACACCGAAAGGCGATGAAGGCCACGGTGAGCACGATGGCCAGGAGGAAGCCAATGACGTCCAAGGAGTGGTACTGGTACCAGGTGAGGTCGTGCGCGGCGGGGCGCAGGTGCGGCGCTCCCTTGTGCCTCATCACGAACTCCACCCAGAACACGGCCAGGTCCAGCGGTTCCACTGGACGGTCCTTGTGCAGGCTGGAGAGGCGCATGATGTTGTCCTTGTAGCTGAACACAAGACAGTTATGTTAAAATCTGGAACATGCTTAGGAATGAACAACCCTGCCTTTATGTGTGATATATGTCCTCCCATATGGGAGTGCCTGATCTTGGACTTCCCAACTTCCAAAAACAGGAGCAAATTAAACCTCTGTTTTCATAAATCACCCAATCTCAGATACTCTGTTACTGCAACAGAATAAAAGATTAAGACAAAGCACTTGACACTTTTGTTGAAATACACATGTGTGTGCACAACTTGGGCATGCCCATCTACACAAGCATGTAGGCATGTGTGTACATACTATCTATCGTAGGGTGAACTCCTCCGTTGGCCATCGTTTCTTCCCATAAGGCTTTGCTGGGCTTGATATCAGTCAGCCGGAGAGCAGTATATTAAATTTCATGCACAGATCATGATACCTGATGGCTTTTGTCCTTTGAATAGTTTCAGGGCCACATTTGAACAAATTTTCTTTGCTTTTATTTTAACTCTTTGCAGTGTGATATTGCATTAACACACATATTTATAACACCTCATGGATAAGAAGCCTCTTGGGACCCAGCTCTGGGAAAAGTCCTAAGCACCTGGTTTACTTTATCTTCTGCATGCCATGCCTCTTGTAATGAAATATTTCTTTCTGTCTTTTATTGTGACATTTCTTTATAAATTTCTACTAAGGGAGGTATGTTTTTTTAAAAAAAATGTGATAAGTTATATAGAAACTAAAACCTCTTTGCAAAATAAATAATAATAACACCCGTACTATCTCATTTATAAATCTAGATTTGTGCATATTTGTTTTCACATTGAATATTAACACGAATGCTGATACCAAAATATAGGTAATATTCATTACCTCGTCTCTTACCTTTTATCATTGATGACGGTTTTCAGGGCGTTTGCTAGGTCATCAGAAGTCATTTCAACGACATTCAGGGTCACGCCAGCTCCCCGGGTCTCTATGCGCTTTGCATTGTCCATCTGGTCACCGAACAAGGGCATCATCACCATCGGAACGCCACTGCATATGCCCTCGTAGATGCCATGGGAGCCGGAGTGTGTGATGAATGCTCGAGTCTTGGGGTGACCTGCGGGCACGGCAGGGAGGGACGCAGAGGTCAGCCTCAGTTCCCAGTCTGCCCTCGTCCAGATCCTGAGAACACCCTGAGGTCTCCATGGTGTCTCCACATCTCCATGCTCTCAGTGCCCTGTAAAGCACTGTGCTGTAGGCTGGACATAATATTTTCAAACTAAAAGATCTTCCAGTGTCACCCGCCTAAACCACTATCTTGATTTAAACATTCTGACCCACACATCGAATCCTCCCGACATACCAAGAAGGTCATTTTGGGGTAACCACTTGACGAGGATGGTATTCTTCGCAAGATTTGGTGGTGGAGTTCCAGTGTAGCGCCACAGGACCTTGCAGGGACAAAAGGAACAGTTGAACACAAAGAGTTATATGATTTTTTAAAATCTGCTCTAATGGCTGGAACAGTGAGCCCTCTGAAGGAGCAGGACCGAGAAGCCCCTCAAGGGTGGAGCCTCAGCGACCACACAGGTGCAGGGCTGCAGCGCCCTGCCTGTCCCTGAGGGGTGGCCAGGAGGCTGAGCGCCTTGTGAACAGGCGACAACCGCCCACATCATGCTGTGCAAAGGGTGCGTGCCCTTTTCTGAGCGTCAAGGACAGGTTTACGTAAAGAAGATGGCAGGTGCAGCACTAGACACACAGGAACATATGGAATAAACTCAAGGTCCTGACCAACAGCTTCATGGAGAAATGTGCCTGTTTTACATGAAGAAACCTCAGGTTTATTTGCTTGGACTAAAATCTCCCTCATACACTTGAGTGTCTTAGAGAAAATGAGATTTCCAAGTGAAGTAGATTATAGTTTAAGAGAAATTTAGAGTTAAATTGGGGAAAAAAATTGGCCTGGAATGGTGGCACACCCTTGTAATCTCAGTCCTTGGGAGGCTGAGACAGGAGAATTGGAGGTTCTTGGCCAGGCTCAGCTACTTAGAGAGGCCCTCTGAGACTTAGTGAGACTCTGTTTCAAAATAAAAAGAGTAAAAAATATGGCTGGGGTTGTAGCTCAGAGGTAGAATGCCCCTGGGTTCACTCCCCAGCACCGAAAAAAAATTGGATTAGTAGTTGGGAAGTGGCAGGGAATATCCAATTTCAAAGTTCCAACTAATAGAATTAATTTAGATCCTGGAAGTCTGTGGCTAGAACTCCTAAGCGAGGAGGGTTGAGGCATGGAAGAATTTAAACAGTGGTTTGGCAATACATGAAAGTGTTATTACCAGTTTCACTAGCACATGCAGGGAGGTGGGGGAGTACAGCTGGGGTGTGTAGGAGGGTGTAACCCAGTGAGATGCAGAGGGAGATAGGCCAAGAGCTATGTGCCCATATATTTACATCACACGTACCATCACTATACCGTATAACTGCACTAATAAAATTATAAAAAGCAAAAATAAAAGACAGGTGGAAGATGGATATGGAAGAGTCACTTAGGTTCTTCTTACTGTCTGCGGTATTCTTCCCAAGGCCTCGGCAATCTCCATAGCTTTCTTGTCTGGAATGTCTGAGACCATTGATCCCAAAGAGAAAACCACAATTCCATGTTCTCCAGAGGCGTTAATGTAGGCTTCAAAATCCTAGAGCAAGGAGAAAATTTTCCTGTTAATTTTTTTCTCCTATTCTTTGGTGACTATATACAGTAAGTTATGAACTAAATATCTTCCTCTTAAGAATGTAAATAAAAGAGTGTGTAATATAAAGTCAAACATTTTCAGCTGATGAGCTCGGTAGCGTTTTCCCCTCCCTAACCCTCTGGCAAAGGAGGGAAGTTTCTTGCACACGGGGCTATCTCCGGGGTCTCTTTGAGATGTGGAATGAAAGCCATGTGCCAATTTTCTGAAAGAAAAAGAGAAGCACATGCATGCACATACACAGTGCTAAGGTTTAGATTTAAAAAGTGTTCCAGATCGCATGTGGTAGACAGCTTAGCCATGTTTGGAGGTGGGTCTTGGCCACCAGGGACTCGTCCCTGTGTGTAGCAGAGTGGCTAACTGCTACAGCTTCCTGCTCCTGCCTTGTCTGCCACGGTGAGCTCACACAAGCTCTCACCCCTTCTCCTTGCTCCCCGTCATGATACCCTGAGGACCTTCGGTCATAGGTCCTGCTAAGACGCTGTTCTAACATAGACTGGAATCTCCAGAAATGTGAACCAGTAGATGTCTTTTTCTTTAAAGTTCTGTGTGTCAAGTGTTTGAGTGGTGAGAATGCTGACTAGAAAAGACATACACTCATGTACACACACACACACACACACACACACACACACGTGCATTCACACACTATTGTCATTCCACTTAGAAGAAACAGAGCAATGAGTAAGGGTGGCCGTTCTCCCCAACTGTAGATTATTAATGATCAAATTAATCCTGAGGGTTTCCAAATGGTTTCTTATGTTTTCGCAGCAAGCCCAGTACACTGAGATTGTGTGATGTGGAGAACTGGCCCACATGGGAAGGGTACTCTCGGACATGGTACATTCAGTGCTCAGTATGACCTGACCTTGGTCACCAGGCATGTGAGATACAGGACACTCCCCACAGGGCACAGTATACGTGCTGTGAACAGCAGGTTCTGCCAAGCTCAACCTGGGCAGGCGCTGTTCTGACTCCTCCCTCCCCAGCACCACAGCAAGCCTCTCTTCCCTTCTCCCTCCTTTTCTGCAGAGAGACAGCTCACCACCAGGTGCCCTTCTCTACCCAGTGAGGGCCAAGGGCTGACCTTCATTTCCTGGGACCTTCGCTCCTGCAGGCTATTGTCATCTCCTCTGTAAAGGTCAGAGTCTGATTTCTCCTCTTATCCACCCTCCCACACCCACTCAGCAACCAGAAGAATGTGATTAACACAAAATCAAACCCACAGGTCCATAAACACCCATGGCTATACTAAAGCCCAAATGTCACGAAAATTCATCTATAGAGATTGCAGAGCAAACTAGAGATTGTATTATCATGGCCAACACCCAGCTCTGTGCCAGCTTTTATGGGGCTCAGTAGATCTTTGGCCCAACCCCTCCTGGGTCAAACTTTCCTTTATCACAAAGTAACTGCATTCTAATTTTTAAAATAACTATAAAAATAAATTTTTGGTGACAGTTGATTAGTGAGTAGATAATTTGATAGAGAAAGAAATGAAAAAAAAGTTAACATATTGCCAGGCATGGTGGCGCATGCTTGTAATCCCCGTGCTTGGGAGGTGGATACAGGAGGATCATGAAGGTTCGAAGCCAGCCTCACTGGCTTAAGAGACCCTGTTTCCAAATAAAAAAATATTAAAAATAGGTGTCTGGGAGTGTAGCCCAGAGGTAGAAGGGCTTCCAGGAACCCCAGTACCACCAAAAAATGTTAACATTCACATTAGTACACAAAATTGTAAAACACCTAAGGAAAACTAACGAGAAAGAAACAGAATAAATCTGAAGATAACCACACAATATCTGACTTTTTTTGGTGGTGGTACTTTTTTTGGGGAGGACCCAGAGGCTTTCTACCTCCAGGCTATGTTCCCAGACCTATTTTATACTTTATTTGGAAACAGGGTCTCACTAAGTTGCCGAGAGCCTCACTAAGTAGCTGAGGCTGGCTTCGAACCTGTGCATTCCTCCTGTCTCAGCCTCCCAAGCACAGGGATGACAAGCGTGCGCCACCACGCCCAGCAATATCTGACTTTTGTTATGATAATTTTGAACTCACAGCAATGAAAAGTCCTATAATACAAAATTTAGTGTTCTTCCATAACAAACTAGATCAGTTAGCTAGCAGAATAAACCATGGGCCCTAAATATACATACACGTGACATACATAATATAATTTATATATTTATATGTTACATATAAGCACGTTATAAATGTTAACTATATAGTATATACTAATTTAGTATATAATAGTATATAATATATATTGTTGTAGTTTTAGATACATGTATATTTACATATAACAATTGGGGACTAGAGCAAAAACCATGATATATTAATAAGTGAGCCATGAAGTTCGACGTGGTAGCACACGCCTGTAATCACAGGACTTGAGAGGCTGAGACAGAAGGTCAGCAGGTTTAGAGCCAGCATTAGCAAATTGGCAAAGCCCTCAGCAACTTAATAATATCTTCTTTCAAAATTAAAATAAAAATAAATAAAATAGTCTGGGGTGTAGCTTAGAGGTACAACATCCCTGGGTTCAATCTTCTATCAGAAACATGAGTGAGCAAGGGACATGCATTATGACCCTATTCTGTAAAACAAACATTGAAACATATATATTTAACAATATATATAATAATATATGTAATTATAGGAATATGAATCACTCTTGAGGATGACTACCGATCCAGTAACTAGCTCTCAGTTGATGCCTTTTTACTTCTGCTCATTTACCAAATATGTGGCGAGTGCCAATCACATAGCTGCCTCGCGTGGTGACATCCAGAACACACCACACATGTACAGACCCATCGCCAGGCGTTCAGGATGCAACACATTACAGGCATGATGGACAAAACCACACCTGCCCATGTGGTTGATAGCATGAAGAAGACGGTTAGTGAAAAATGATCTAAGTGAAATAAATGGTGGTGGCACCCTGTGTGCTCTGAAGGAAGCTGAACAGAGTGCTGCACGACTCTCCAGGGAAGTGGCGTGTAAGCTGAACAGATACATGGCAAATTCTGGGACAGCATCTCGGTAGGAGGGCAGCATGCCCAAGGATCCCGAGCTGGGAAAGGCTGGGAATGTCCCAGGAATGGGTGTAAGGCCAGCGTGATGGGGAATGCACTTGCGGGTTTAAAAAAAGTCCTTTCATTTGGATTGGAATTTCCATTATGCCTTCACATTTCCAGAGTTTTACATCCCAAAGGGAATGTGAAGCACAATTCTTTTCTCTTGGTTCCTTTGGTTATGCCAACAATTTCTCTTTCATGCCTCAATCATTTGGACAGGTTGACAAGATTCCTTTTCTCTGATCTGAAATGTGCCCATTAGTTCAGTGATATTTCACCTATTTCTTTCCTCTCTCTGAAAAAGCATCAATAATGGTTTTCTATGCCGATAAATTTATCATCTTCATTTAGAAAACCAGTAACATCTCATTCCTCCTCAAGCTGACTACCTCATCCAGTAAATACTTTGGCCAACAGGCCACAGGACATAAAGATCCTTGAGCCAGGCCTTCAGGGGGTTATCAGATCTCTCTACCTGATAGATGAGGAATCAAAATCCAGAGAAGGGGAATCTGCTCGCAGGGCAAATGGGCATCAACCAGTCAAGCTTCTGATTTCTCACTGCAGTTCTTTCCAATGTCTGAAGGTTCTGCTCATCATGACAATAATACAAATACTGAAACCATGGGCCACATCAGAGGCACACTGGAAACAAGGTCTGGCACGCTCCAGTGCCATTCCAGTCCCTTTTCAGGAGCCAGAGTCGATGCTTAGAAAGTATCTGAGCTACAGGGAGTTTCACAATCGTATTTGAAGAATAAAGGAATGAATGTCTCCTGAGATGCCTCTCCTTGGAGAGTCCTCCCTGAACCTTCTATCCCAAGAAGCCTCTTCTTTTATTCTCTGTCATCTCCACTGAAATTTCCAAAAGAATTCCAAGAATGCTGCTTTACGCCTAATTCAAATTCTGTAAGAGGAAAGTTAGCCTATTAGCTAACCTAATTAGCTAGCCTGACTTGGCTCAATCTGTTTAGTAATTATCTTATTAAAAGGGGAGAGGCTTCAGGATCTGATTTCATGTTAGAAACTAGAACTTTAACCCAGGTCATAAAGGCAACTTCCCTTGCCAGGAGCCATAAATGCCAAGAAACTATTTGATCAGACCTGAACTTCGGCTATCTCACGCAATCCCGGGCAAAGTGCATGCGGCATATTTTTTTTTTTTTCTCTACAAGGTGCCCCAAACTCAGATTGTCACATTAAATTGAATACTACCCACTGAAGCCCTCAGAATAAAGTGCCCCAAACCTGCTTTCCCAAAATCTTAACTATGAAGAAGTAACCCAGAAGATGATGCCCAAGACAGACACGCTTTAGCCTATTTGAGACTCGAGAAATAGAAATTAACCAAAGAAGGCAAGTAGAACTATCTCAGCGCGCAGGTTCAGCACACATCTGAACAAAGATCCTTCATGCAAAGCACTTGCAAGGACATGGGCACAACCCATGCAAATACACACCTTGGATAGTGGTTTTTTGTGAAGGCAGTTGATCCCACCAATAAAAACCATATTGGGCATGATGGGCCTGGGGTAATTCTTCACAAAGTCACCTTTCATGAGCCAGATAGATGCATAGCTCATAAGGTCCAGGACAGTCACGGTTTTCTGAAGGACTTCTGAGGCAAGCGATGCATAAGGGGAATAGACCACATCACACATGAAGTTCTCTACCAAGGCAATGAGCGCATTCTTCACTCTCTGGGGGAAGGTCATGTGATCTGAGCTTAAGGACAGTGACCTTGGCACATAGGACAGGGGGCTGGGACACTGGGTAGCTTTAGAGTCATAGCCACATGGCAGTGCATTCAAGAAGTAGACGGCAGGCAGACCCAGGTACTGAGCCACGATGGGGCCACAGAGAAGGAAAGGGTCTGTCAACACCGCATCGAACCTGCTTTCCTCCAGGGAGGCCATAAACTCCTTGTTGTGCAGCAACTGGGAACATCCGGAGAAAATCAGACCAAAGTCCCTTTTGGCTCTCTCGTATGTTTTGATCACAAGCTGCAGGAGAGACTCCTTCTCAAAAGCACTACGCCCAAGGTTGACAAAAGTGGCTCTCAGTTCCTCCTTTTGGAATGGCACAGGGTACTTTTTAAAGGTGAAAAACGGTTCTTCTTTTATGTACATGGAGGCATCCGGTGCTATGACCACAACTTCATGTCCCCTCTGCTGCAGTTGCTGGAGGACTCCGAGCATGCTCAGCCAGTGGCTGCCATCCATTGGGATCACCAACAGCTTCCTGGCGTGGGACACAGAGGGGCTGAGCCCCCACAGCAGCAGACAAAGGATAAGTGGATGTGAGATCCTGGAGGATTCGGTCATGGTGCTGCTGCCTCTGCTCCAGCCAGAGCTCCACGCCTGCCTGTCCACATGTGACAAGAGCCAACCTATATACCAAGTTAATGACTGATTGTGTCACATGACTAAAGGCCCTTCCCACAAATGGGGCTGAAAGTTTGCTTTCAGAGATAATGGGGGTGGAGTTTTACGAGGCTGGTTTTATAACATCCAGAAGCAGCAAAACATGATCAGACTACTCATTATGAGTCCCACTCCCCAGTTTTATGCAATGTCAAAGGAGGGTGCTGGGATAGGATTCTCTATTCACAACCTGGAACATTCAAGGAAGAGGTCAACAAACATAATACATTTTCTTTTTCTTAGACATCAAGGATTTTGAGCCTCCCCAAATGCTAAGTGATTCAATCTCAGGGCAAGGTGACTATATTTAAGTAGCATCAAAGATCTGCTCAAATCAAGCTCAAAAGGGGCACATTTTCCCTCATCTCCTGTTCCTATATATTTCCAACACCTTCTCTAGTCTCCTAAAATACTTAACTACAGCGCAAGTTACACGGAATCACAGTGACCACTTCTCCCCACTTAACTTCTATGTTCTAGTAGGTACTCATATGTGTCAGCCACCTGCCCAGGAGAGCCAATCAGAGGCCAAACAAAGCAGGCAATAGAGTGCCAGAGCCAGGCAGCAAAAGTACGGGTTCTGAAGAGAGGCGTGAGGATGAAGAATTTATTTTTATTTTTATTTTTTTAATTTTTATTGGTATATTGTAATCATATATCACATTGGAATACAAGACTTGAGAGGATATACAAGCACACATCATCCAATTAGCCCTCATCCAGTCCCCATCCCATTCCCTCCCCCTCCCTCGATCCCATGCTTGTTTGGTGATTAACTGATACATTTGTTTATGTACCTCTTGTGTTTTAAAGAGGCTCCATCCTCCCCTATTCCATACCCTCTGATTGGTCACCTTAATTGCTTCACTATAGGGCCCTATATAACTCGACATCTTCCTGTTGCCCCTTTCCTCCTAGTTATTGCTGATTAGGGGAAGCATCTGGTTTTATTTTCTGCAATATTTCTCTCTGCATGCAGCATTGCAAGTACCAATCCCACTCTTGACGGCCCCAGTAGTTGTCTGGCTACCCGGTGGATTGATCCAGACCTCGCTGGCTCTAGCAGCGGCCTTTTTCATGGGAGGCCCCCACACCGGCCTAACCCCTCGGCTGGCTCCGATCCCGGCCTCGGTGGCCCCAGCACTGGCCTAGCCTCAAGGCAGGCTCCATCCCAGCCTCGCTGACCCTGGCACCGGCCTAACACCTTGACAGACTCCACTCCTGGCCTCAGAGGCCCCATACTGGCCTTGCCTCACGGCAGGTTCCAATCCCAGCCTCACTGGCCCTGGCACTGGCCTAACCCCTCAGCAGGCTCCGATCCCAGCCTCGGAGGCCCCAGCACTGGCCTTGCCTCACAGCAGGGTCCAATCCTGACCTCGCTGGCCTCGGCACCAGCCTAACCCCTCGGAAGGCTCCGATCCCGGCCTCGGAGGCCTCAGTAGCAGCCTTGCCTCATGGAAGGCTCCAGTGCCGGCCGCTGGTCCCGGCACCAGCCTAACCCCTCAGCAGGCTCCGATCCTGGCCTCAGAGGCCCCAGAACCAGCCTTGCCTTGTAGCAGGCTCCGATCCCGGCCTTGGAGGCCTCAGCACTGGCCTTGCCAAACAACAGGCTCCAATCCTGGCCTCGCTGGCCCCGGCACCGGCCTAATCCCTCAGCAGGCTCCAATCTCGGCCTCGGAGGCCCCAGCACCGGCCTTGCCTCACGGCAGGCTCCAATCCCGGCCTTGCTGGCCCCTGCACCGGCCTAACCCCTCGGCAGGCTCCGGTCCTGGCCTCGAAGGCCCCAGCACCAGCCTTGCCTCATGGCAGGCTCCGATCCTGGCCTCACTGGCCCCCGTACCGACCTAACCCCTCAGCAGGCTCTGATCCCGGCCTCGGAGGCTCCAGCACCGGCCTTGCCTCACGGCAGGCTCCAATCCTAGCTTTTCTGTGTCCATTGCCGGCCTCACCCCTTGGCAGGCTCCAATCCCAGCACCCTCTTTGCCCAGCCATTTGTCCCACGTTCTCGAGGGTGCATGGTGGTAGCATTCTGCCTCTAGGGTTATTACTTCAAAGGTTCCAGGTGTAATGCATCAGATCTCTGCCTCCCCTGAGTACTGGCCACTGCCATTGCCACTGCCTCCACCATTTCAAATCTTTCCCAAGCTCTTTTTCCACTCTGAATTTTGTCCAGTGTTCCTAAGCATGCGCGACAGTAGCATTCAACATTTGGTATATTTTCTCCAAAGAAATAAGGTTGGTAGGATCCGATTTCTGCTTCTCCTGAATACAAGTCTCCACCGCCATCGCAGAGACTGCTTCCAACACCGCCTTTCTCTTAGGTCTCTGCTAAACTCTCTCCTTATAGGTGATGTCCAAGATTCTTAAGAATGTAAAGAAGCAGTTCTCCTTCATGGGGAATTTTTCCAAAAGTTCCAGTTCATTTGGATAAGTTTTGTCTGCATCTCCAGTATCCTGGCATCTGCCACGGCCTTCTTGACCCCTCTCTGATATTTTTCTTTTTTCTTTTCCTTTTTTTTTTTTTAATAAGAGAAGACAGTATGTGTGGTTTGAGGAGGTTGTGGGATCAGGCACTCAGTAGCACTGTGACCCGGGCCCAATTTCCCCAGGGGTCCAGCGTGCTCCTCACGACTCCACCTGGGGCCTAAGTCACAGCTGGGCCCCGGTTCTTCCAGGGGTCCTGTGTGCCCCGCCTGACCCCCACCCGGGACCCAGGGCCTTGCGACCGCGCCCCAGTTTCTCCAGGGGTCTGGCCTGCTCCGCGCGGTCCGGCCTGGGGCCCAGAGTCCTGCAACCCAGGCCCCAGCTCTTCCAGGCTCCAGCGTGCCCTGCCTGACCCCCACCTGTGACCCAGGGTCTTGTGACTGGGCCCCAGTTTCTCCAGGGGTCTGGCGTGCTCCGCACGGTCCAGCCCGGGGCCCAGAGTCCTGCGCTGAAGAATTTAACTCTAAGAATTTGATTCTCAGAATATTTAATTTATTCTAACATGAGGGGGGCCACCAGCCTACTGTCTCTACTGGACGATCCCTGCTCCTGGGTCAATATTTCCTACTGGTCGATGACTACTCCTGGGTCAGTATTCTCTATTGCACCAACGCTGGGTTTGTTTTTCCAGAGGTATTTATACAGTTACAGGTCAATCAACATCCTCATGCTACCACCACCAGAATACAATAAAGACCAATCCAAAGCACATATATTACAGATGGGTTAACCAGTACCCTCATGCCATCACCATCTGATCTTCTCCCAGACCTTTCACTTTGAACTTTCCATGACCCCAAATCATGTTGACTTTGGGTGAAGAACAGTCATCTGAGTCAGAAACATTACTCTAGGGGAAAGCCTTAATGGCTCCCCACAATAGAGCAAATATTTGAAAATTTCTGAGGGATGAACCTCTTATTCAACAGCTCATCTGCCTGTTCCTGGCCCTGCTTTCCCCTCCCTGACCTTGATTGGGCCAGACTTGCAGGCCCACATGGGACACTCACACCCACAGATCGCCTGGCACATCTTGGTTTCATTGACAAGTCTTGGAATAGTGTATATAGCTGCCAGGGTGATGCCCATCTATGGCATAAACTCAAACACCGTGGGTGGGTATAGAGGCCACAGAGAGTCAGGACAGAGCAGAATCAGTGGAAAGAAGAGAGTAAGTTCCACTGTCCACTACCCCCAGCATCTTAGGAAACAGAGTTTGGAGTCAGACGGGGGGCGGGGGGATAAAGAGAAGATAGGAGGGCAGAGTTAGAAGGAAGGACAGAGGGAGAGGAGAGGAGGCCAAAGAGCTGAGGGAGAGGAGACACAAAGAACCATAGAGAAGGGACAGGCAGAAAGTGGGAGGAAGAATGGTCTTCAAGTGGAAGCTCAGAGCACACCGGGCTCCACGATCACGTCTGACCCAGGAGAGCCCCAGAATTCTATGTTCTTAGACGAGTGATGGCAGCTGAGAGAGAAGGACTAGGATGACAAAAGGCCAGCAGAAAAAAAACCTGGCAGAGAGGAATGGAAGAGAGAGGGTAGAAAGAGAAACTTGTTAGATACCCCTCCCCACAGAAGGCTGCTGCCTTCCTCACGCTGACCTCCTTCCCCAGTGTCTTCATCCTTTATAATAATATTATTATTACATACATATACTAATGAGATAATAATAAAGTCTACATTTATATCCCTGGCTTGTCCTCTTTCTCTGGGGTGTGTGGTAGCAACACCACAGGCCCAGGCCTCCCTTGTCTTCACAGGCCCCTCTGGCTGCTACTTTTTTTTCTCTTCCCATCCCGTGGACCTTCATTGTTAGCACCAACCAACTCTTCCACCTCCCATCTTCTCCTGACATGTCTTAGTGGTCCCCTCAGCAGAAATGAACACAACTGAGGCTTTGGGTTTTCCTGAGTTAGAGAGTATCAGTTAAAACATTGCGACCACACCAAGGGCCAAAAAAAGGTGAGGTTCTCTTTCTGTTCCCTGGTCTCAAAGAGCCACTTGGCGTCTCTCTTCTTTGCCATTAGCTCATTAAAAAAAAAAGTCTATTTCTTGTTTACATATTGATGGTCCCTCCTGAGAACAGGGAATGTGTGTATTTTATTCAACTTTGTGGCCCAATGCCCACCATATTGTCTACTGGAAGCAGTAGCTCCGAGCATATTTGGAGAAATAAAGGAGATGGGTGGGCAACAACAACAATAAAATATATGGACAACAATAGAAGAACCAAGCCACATGCTTTCAACATACAATGGTACATCCTGGGTACATCTGAGTCTTCATGTGTTTTTCTATTTTTGTTTTATCTCATTCTCCTCTTTTTGAACATGCATTTCTTTATTGATGATACTAGTCATTTTTCTCTTCCCTTCTGATTCCTCTCTATTTTGGACTGTTTGTGTTTCACTAACTTCTCCATAACCCTCATTCTACGAAATAATAGTGTCCACCCAGACATTAAAGACCCCAACCTGGACTGAATTTCAAAGATAGGCCATGAAGAAACAAATGCCCTGCTGGTAGTTTCACCAAATACAGAACAGGCCTGAGGATAACCCACCATATCCCATCAATACACTACCAATATACTAACAGAAAGCACTGGGAGAAGAGGCACATATCACTACAAATTGAAAGGAAGTCTGAAAAGAGAGTGTGCTTTAGACAGCCCTCCATATATGAACACACATATATACATATATACACATATACATATATATGTATATAATCAGCCAAGCTGAAGACAGAACATCTTCCAGAAAAGACAATAAATCCTGCCCAGTTCACAAGGCTGCCTAGGGGAGGTCCATAAATTCCCTGGAAATATGTGAGAAAAGTCCACCAAAACCATGAGTCTTCACAATCTCATAACAATGGAACTCACTGAAAGAGAGGTACAGAGGATGCCAGGCAGAGAATTCAGAATTTTTATCTTTAATATGACCAACAATCTCAAGAAAAAAAATCAAAGATAATATTCAGGAAATAATAAACTATGTCCATAAATAAGTAACAGAAACCCTGAATGAACTAAAAGAATCCATAAACAATTCCATTGAAGCTATCATTAATAGACTAAACTGTATGGAAAATAGGATCTCAGCCATAGAAAATAGTACAAAACACCAACACAACAGCAGAATCAGAACATTCACGATCTATAGAATAATTTTAAAAGAACAAACTTAAAAATAATTGACATTGAAGAAGGCATAGAAGCCAGAACAAAGTGAATTAAGAATCTCTTCAGAGAAAAAAATATCAGAAAATTTCCAAAAACTTGGATCAAGATTAGGAAATTCAGGTTCAGAAACATTCAGAACCTCAATGAACAAGACCAAAGAAGATCATCCCCACACCATATTATAATCAAAATGTGAAACATTGAGCCTAAGGAGATAATTCTAAAAGATTTGAGAGAAAAAGAAAAAAACAGCTGACATTCAGAGGTAAAAATGATAAAAAAAAAAAAAATATCACTCCAAATTTCTCAGCCCAAGTACTGAAAGTGAAGAGGGCATGATGTGATGCGCTTCAAGCCCTTAAGAAAAATAATTTCCAACTTCCGGGAAGATGGCGACCGAGAAAAGCGGGGCTTAAGAGCCCCGCTAACAACCAATCTCCATTACCACAAAACCAGTGCCTTTCATAGCCAGAAAACACCATCACCAGAAAAACAAAAAAACCACCAGGCTCCAGAGAGAAAGCGGACTGAGAACAGAGCTCAGAGCCACAGAGGAGACACACGCGCCCGAGGATGCGGCAGCAGTGCCATACTGCCGGCGGCAGCGGAAAAAGCACCGGATGGCTACAGCAAGCCAAGGTGAGCTGCTGCGGAACAGCCAGGCGGGATCTTTCAGCGCAGAGAGCATTTAAAGCTCCCAGTGGCTGAGCTCAGCACACGCTGCAGGGATTCAGAGTGAAACTCAAAACCAGAGAAGAAAAAATACGCCAGTCTCACTGCCGAGGGCGTGGCAACAGCGCCATATTGCCACCAGCGGCAGCAGCAGCAGTGAATTCACCAAGTCCAGTACAGCTACATCTGCGTACTCAAGAACAGTGAGTCAAATTGCGGGCCACAGAGGAGAAATCCCAGTACTGTACCCCCTGGGACTTGACCCAGTGAGGGAGTGGCGGTGGCAGATATCACACCATAGGAGAACGTGCAACCTGGCACCCTCCACAGTCTAAAGCAGCCTCTATCGACTCCCTGGGTCGGAGACTCTGTGATACAACCCAGTAAAGGAGTAGTGGGGTCTGAGATACTACTGACTCGAGATCCAGAACACCTTAAGTGAAGTCATAGTGACCCAAGGGAAGAACCCAGAGAAGGCACAAACTTCCAAAATCATGGGAAAGAGGAATAATACTGGAGCAATGAATGCCCACAACCCCACAACATCAGAACCCGATAAAACAGAAAATCAGAGATTTCTAGAAGATCAAATCAGGAAAATAACTGTAGAAATAATAGAGGTGCTTCGAAAAGAACTCAGAGAGAGCCAAAAAGAGATAAAGGATGCAATTAATGAAGTAAAGGCCTCAATTCAAAGCACAAACAACCGATTAGACCACATGGAGAACAGAATCTCCCTCTTAGAAGATGAGCAATCCAAAAATGAACGCATAGTTTCTAATCTAGAAAAAAATATCCAACAGCAGGAATCTGACATTGAAGAAATATGGGCCCATCTTAAGAGAGCTAACCTAAGAATAATTGGAATAGAGGAGGGAAAAGAAGGTGAAACCAAAGGGATCAACAATCTCTTCAAGGAAGTAATAGCAGAAAATTTTCCAAACATAGAGCAAGAGGTTGATACACAGATCCAGGAAACTTATAGAACCCCCTTTAGACAGGATCGGAGAAGAGGATCCCCACGCCACATAATTGTCAAAATGACCAATGTGGAAGCCAAGCAGAGAATCTTAAAGGCAACAAAAGCAAAGGGCCAAGTGACATTCAGAGGCAAACCAATTAGAATCACTCCAGACTTCCCAAACCAAGTCATGAGAGCCAGAAGGGCTTGGAGTAACATATTCCAAACTCTGAAAGAAAACAACTTCCAGCCAAATATTTCCTATCCAGCAAAACTTTCTATCAAATTAGATGGAGAAATAAGAAGCTTCCATGACAAACAGAAACTGAAGGAATTTATGTCTTCAAAACCAGCGCTAGAGAAAATACTCAAAGAGATTAACTACAAAGAAGAAATAGGTAACACTCACCAGAACCAGAGAAACAAGATTTTCCATCCAACAGACAACTAAGATTGGTTATCTGTGGAGATTCATTATTTATGTTAGTCTTTTACCTATCTCTAAATGGTATTGTTTGCCTTTATTGTTGTTAATTTTTAGGATTTCTAGTTGGAATATTAATATACCTTCAGATAAAGCATTTGGAAATATTTTATCCAATTCTATTAGTAACTTTTAACTCTGTTTACATTGTCTTTGGATATACAATATTTTTTTTATTTTTTAGGGAGTTTGTATATTCTTCTGTTGCCTGTGCCATTGAAATCATACCCAAGAAATCACTGCCAATTTCAATGTTGTGAGGTTTTATGACCCAGATTTTCTTCTAAAAGTTTATAGTCTTAAGATTTATATTTAGGTCTTTTATCCATTTTGAGTTAATACTTGTATGTGGGATTAGGTAAGGGTCCAATTTTATTCTTTTCCATGTAATTATTATTTTTCAACAATATTTAGTTAAAAGATTATTATTTCCACCACCAAATGTTCGTGGAAACCTTGTCAAAAATAACTTGACAATATAGGGAAGAATTTAGCTCTAGGCTTTTTTTTTTTAACTCCAATGGTTTATATATCTGCCTTTAGAACAGTACTACACTTTTTCAATTATTGTAGCTTTATATGGTTTGAAATCAGAAAATATATATCTGCTAGCTTTGTTCTTTTTTGAGATCGTTTTGGGTATCTAGAATCCATATTCCATATTAGGAAAGATTTTTTTCTGAAAAATAAATATATAAATATATGATAGTTTCACCTAAAAAAACAGAAAAAAATATCCTCTGGTAAGAAAGAAAGCAAAAAGAAATATTGAAATGTTATCTTTAAGTCATCAAAAGCTTGGTATCAGACAAATGAAACTGTTATGTGAGATTATCATTTTTAATTTTGGATAAATTGCTATAATACTATTTGTCAACCACTAAGCCAAGCATGGGAAGGAGGGATGGGGAGAGAATGGGGTGGGGATCGGGTGGGGGCTGACTGGGCTATGTATGCATGTATGTCTACAAAAGTTTGTATCCCACTATGATGTATGAATACAGTGCACCAATAAAATAAAATTTAAAACAACAACAAAAAAAAAGAAAAATAATTTCCAGCCAAGTTACCATCCTTTAAAATTGATGAAGAAATAAAAACTATCCAAGAAAAATAGAAGCTAAAATAATTCATGATGACCAAACCATCACTTGAGAAAACACTCAAAGAAATGAACCACAAAGAAGTGAAAACCAAACATCAGAACCAAAGAAGGAACTAATACCACCAGATGAACAACTAAACAGAAGAGAATTAATATTGCCTCAAATTAAAAAAAAAAAAAACTTAATTCAAAATGACAGGAAACAAGCCGGGCACGGTAATGCACGCTTGTAATCCCAGCATTTGGGAGGCTGAGACAGGAGGATCACAGTTCACAGACTGCCTCCACTACTTGATCACTGTGCAACTCAGTGAGACCCTGTTTCAAAATGGACAAAATAGGGCTGGGGGTGTAGCCCAGAGATAGAATGCCCCTGGGTCCTATCCTCAGTAATGGAAAAAAAAAAAACATTGAATAGAAAATTGGATAATCCTACTATATGCTGCTTACAAGAAACACCTTATAGGGAGAGAGATCATAAGCTGAAGTTAAAGCATAGAAAAAAACTTTCCATCCAAATGGAGACAGAAGGCTAGGGTGGCTACCCTCATGTCTGACATAGCGGACTTGAAGCCAAAACTTGTCAGAAGAGACAAAGATAGTCACTTCTTACTGATAAAAAAGAACCACCCCAAATTAAAACATAACCGTATTAAATATTTATATCTCTAATATTGGTGCACCTATCTATGTACAGTAAACTCTTCTTGACTTGAAGACCCAGATAGACCCCAGTACTATAATACTAGGAGAATTTAACCCACCTCTCACACCATTAGATCAATCATCAAAATAAATAAATAAATAAAGATACTTTGAACCTAAAGAACACTATAAACCAATTGGACATAACTGACATTCTCAGAATATTTCATCCAACAACAACTGACTATACATTCTTCTCAATTATTCATGGAAATTTCTCCAAAATAGACCACAATCTAGGCCACAAAGCAAGCACCGGCAAACTTCAAAAATCAGTATAATTCTCTTCAACCTCTCAGAGCATCATGAACTGAAAGGAGAGATCAACAAGAAGACCCAGAGGAACTTCACAAATGCATAGAAATTGAATGCTACATTACTAAGTGAAGACTACATGTCAAAATTGATGGGACACTATGAATGGTGTTCAGAGAACAATTTATTTTGTGTGTGTGCTTTTATTGGTGCATTATAGTCTCACATCATAATATAAATCATACTGACAATAATATACATGCACATAGCACTTGATGGCCTCCCCCATATCCCACCTCCCCACTTCCCTTTTTCCCAATACAGAGAACCCAGATTGACATTGATATACTCACATGTACACATAGTTAATGGTATTTCTGTAGGCATATAGTTGTTGTCGGGTGTGGTGGCACACGCTTGTAATCCCAGCATTTGGGAGGCTGAGACCAGAGAATTGTGGCTCTTGGACAGCCTCAGCTACTTAGTGAGGCCCTCTGCAGCTTAGTGAGACCCTGTTTCAAAATAAAGAATAAAAATTGGACAGGGGGTGTCGCTCGGAGGTCCAATGCCTCTGGGTTCCATCCCCAGACAAAGAATATAGTTGTATCTTTTCTGTCAAAGGAGTAGTTTAAACTTAAACTGCCATTTTGTAACTGGGGACTTACATTCCTTTGCAAATTAGTGTATCTTAAGAGATTGCAGGTGCGAACCCTCCCCCATGTCCCTGTAGATGACTGAGAAGAATGTGAAGCCATAACTCCCATCAATAGGAGCCAGTTCAGGAGGAGCTCTGCATCAGGGCTATAAGACTCGCCTGGTTCTTTGTCAGGTGTGCTCTCTCACATACCTGGGGCACCCTTTATTACAAGAAAGTAAAATCACCTTGCCAATTAATTTTCAAGCACATGTCTTTTCTTAATGCCATGAAAAGTTATTTCCAACATTTCCACTAATGAATCTCAGTCTTCCTCCTCCTCAACCCTTAGATCTCCTCCCTGGCTCCATCGAGGTTTCTCCTCCATAATCTGGAGTCCCTAACAGGACAATGTATAGCATTAAGTGCTCACATAAGAAAAACAGAAAGACTTTAAATAAATAATCTAATGCTGCACCTGAAGGCCCGTGAAAAGCAGAAACAAGCTAGCCCCAAAGCCAGAAGAAGGCAGAAAATAAAATCAGAGAAGAAATTAATAAAATAGAAAACGTTCAATGGCACAGAGCAAACGTTACCAAAGGTTGGACAAGTGGCACAGAAGAAGGTAAGTGGAGCAAAACTGAAACCCAGCAGGACACATGCTGTCCTGTTGTTCCATGTCCGACGTCTAGGGCATATGTGGTAAGATGTGTTCTCCAAAGGGCTCTGGGAGCTCTGCCCCTATGGCTGCACTGAAGTGGCTGCCCTATCAGCCTGCCTCCACCACCTGCAGCCTGAAGCCTTCCTCAGCAAATGTGCTACATTCCTGGCATCTTTGAACCCTGGGGGTTCTCCACTGCAGCTTCTGCTTTACTATCACAGCTTTACAAATTTCTCCCTTTGCGCTGGCCCACAGAGATCCCACCTCTGCTACACATTGGCCTCCCAGGCCTTCCTCTGAAATGAGGGTGGAAGCCTCCATTACCCCTTAGTACAGCGTCCTGTACTCCTGCGGAATCAGCGCATGTGGACAGTACTAAGGTCTGTCACTAGCTAGAGAAATAGCTTCCTCCTGCACACAGATCCCCAGACTAGGGATGAGCATGATGCAGTGAGTCCTGGGGAACAACATCACACATTGTACTCCATATTATTATTATTATTATTATTATTACCAATCATAAATAAGAAAGGGAGAGCAGAGGGAAGGAAAAAAGGAAGGAAAGAAGAAAAGAAGAAGAGAAGGAAGGAAGGAAGGAAGGAAGGAAGGAAGGAAGGAAGGAAGGAAGGATAGGTCTTTGGAGAATATTTATGGTCACAAGAGAAAAACAACCAAAGACTTGGAAACTGGCAAAACCCACCATTACTGGGTAGCCTTCCAGAGGAGCGCTTACTTCTGTCTAGCAAGTGCTTTGGGGTTATTTGTGTTCTTTAGGGATGAGAATCTTTCCTTATCTTTGACTGTTGGCTATTTTACAACTCTGTAAGTAAAGAAGTTAAACTATTTAAACCTGAAGTGAAAGTGTTTCCTCTAGAGCAATAAAAAATTATTCCAATTCAGGGCAATGCAAAGAAATATTATCTAGTAAAGAATATAAATCTTTTATATTTATATATCTCATAGTTTATATTTATAAATCTCATCTGAACAACTTTTAGTGTTTTACTAGTGATTCCCCTAGTTAAGGAATAAATAAAATATCTGATGCAAATTAATTTTAAAACATATTTATTGTTTGCTTATTGACAGTGGCCTCTGATTAAGGCCTATGTGCAAAAATTATTTTTCAATAGTTTTAAATTTTCTCTATTTTTGGATGTTTTCACATCTGAGGACTACTGACCCTGGAGAGACTGCCTTTCCCAGAATTTGTCAACTCCTAGAGTGGGACACAAGTTGCCCACGTACAAACTTTTCAAAAGTAAACAAAACTGTTACAGACTGAATTGTTCTCCTTCAAAATGTATGTGGTGAAGCGTAAACCCTGAGTTGGACTGTATTTATTTTATTTATTTATTTATTTATTTATTTATTTATTTATCTATTTTGGTGGTACCGGGGTTCCTGGAAGCCCTTCTACCTCCGGGCTACACTCCCAGACCTATTTTATATTTTTATTTGGAAACAGGGTCTCCTAAGCCAGCGCGCGCGGCTGGCTTCGAACCTGCGCGATCCTCCTGTCTCCGCCTCCCGAGCGCGGGGATTACAAGCGTGCGCCACCACGCCCGGCCTGGACTGTATTTAAAGATTGGTCTTTGGGAGGTAATTAGTGTTAAGTGGGGTCAGAAGAGTGGGGCGCAAATCCAGTGGGATGTGTGTCCTTATGAAAGCGAGAGGGGACGGAGAGAGGCTTTTCCTCTGGGTGTGCCTTTTCTCTCTGATTGCATGCCAAGAGGAAAAGCTGTGCAGGGACAGTGGGAGGGAGATGTGAGCAGGCCCAGAACAAGCGCCCAGCAGACACCAAATCTGGGAGCAGGATGGCCATGGAGTGTGAGAAAACAAACTTACATTCTGTTATGGCGTTCTGAGCAGTTCAACATGCAAACCCATCTAGAGGCCAAACCCAAGACACCAACCCATCCAGAGCCCACACCTCAGCAAGGCATCTCTCAAACTCATCGTGGAACTAGACAAGAGAGCTTTAAAGTGTGGAGCCCAGTGGGTCCCCAAGGAGTAAACATCTCTCAGTGTACTCCATCTTCTTATCCCGACACCCAGTGCCACGTCTGTGGTGGTTGCACATGTCTGCTGAATGCACAGGCAGCATGGTGTGGCTGAGCTCTGCAGAGGGCACCGAGGGTACAGAGGGTGAAGGGGCTCTACCTGTGACACCTGCAAATGAGGATAAGTTCTTTGCCAAAGTGTAACACACATGGTCTCCACTCTATTTTCTTTCTTTTTTTTTTTTTATTTTCGTGTCTGGGGATGGAACTCGGGGGCATTCGACCTCCGAGCTACAGCCCCTGCCCCTATTTTTTATTCTCTATTTTGAAACCAGGTCTCACTGAGTTGCAGAGGGCCTCACTAAGTAGCTGAGGCTGTCCGCGAACCATGATCCTCCAGTCTCAGCCTCCCAAATGCTGGGATTACAAGCGTGCGCCACCACGCCCGGTTTCTACTCTATTTTCTCATGGAGTCCTCTTTGCCATCCAAAATCTCCTGAGCAATCTCTACCATCCACCACATTTTTCCCCTTCCAATTTCCTCTCACAACCCAATTCCAAAGAGTCAAAATACACATGGTCAGACGTTAATATAGCAGCAACTCCATTTCTTAGGTACCATTTTCCGTTCTGGTAAGCATTCTAACAGTCACAACCTAAAGACTTGACCACATAACTTAGAGGAAAGATTTATCATCTTACAGCTTGGGACCTCAGATCTCCATGTGAGGCTTGGGACTGCAGATCTGCAGGAGAATGAGAGAGGAAGAGTATATGGGTTGTGCTCCTTACATCATGGAGGCAAAAAGCACAAAAGAGGGAGTGTAGGGGGAGAACCATATATAATCCCCAAGGCTGACTCCTCAGGGACCACTTCTTCCATTTATACTTTATCAGCCTACCGCACATGTAAACCCATTACGTTGCATTTATCCATTGCTGGGATTACAACCCTCATGACTCCATCATATCAACAACGAATATTAATAAATGAGTTCTTTAGGGGACAGTTTGTACCTAACAATAACAGGTGTCAGAGAGGTTGGTAAGTTGATTAGTTGGTATACCCAGAGAGAGTCAAAGCCAGTACATAGGTCAGGGAAATTTTTGTATTTAAGATATTACACTGATTACGTTGTAATTGAACAATTTGAGGTCTGGCTGAGCATTCGGTCATAATATACCCTAGATATTGAAAGAGAGTGTTTAAACTCCATCTGGTGCTATAATAAGGCCTCTCTTTGGGGTAGATTTTTGAATGTGTTTTTAAGTTTCTTGCAATAATGTCAATGATGAGACCACAATAAGTATATTGTCCATATGATATACTAAAGCTGTAGGAAAAGCCTGGCTAGTGGGTGGAATAGAGTTTTGCACAAAATGTTGATGTATTGTGGGATTATTAATAATTTTCTATGGCAAAATATTTTACTGGTATCTCTGAATTGTCATTATCTATTGTGGGTATAGAAAATGCGAATTTTTCTGTATTAGGATTAGAAAGTGGAATTGTAAAAATAAAAACTATCTTTAAATTGATAACCATAAGAGGTCAAGAGTATTTAAATTTAAATTTGGTAATTGATATTTTTTAGTATTTTAACTTATAAATAATTTATATTTTCTAAGATATATATTTGTAAGTTTGCCCCATTTATATTTACCTAATTCACCCACTTTAATAGTTATTTTAGATTATCCATGAAAGCCAAGATATTAAAAAGTATAGTTAGCATTTTAAGTTACATATTAAAATGCTAAAAACAATAAACATTGTATTTTAAACATCAAATAGAAGCAGAAAATACAATCTTAACTGGCTAAACTGGAAAAAAACTATTAATTTTTAATGATATCTTTTACTTTTATTTATTTATTTATTTATTTATTTTTTTGCAGTACTGGGGATGAAACCCAGGGGCTTTTTACTTCTGAGATACATCCACAGCCCTATTTTTATTCTTTATTTTAAAAAAAGGTCTCACTGAGTTGCAAAGGGCCTCACTAAATAGCTGAGGCTGTCCGTGAACAGTGATACTCCTGTCTCAGCCTCCCAAATGTTGGGATTACAAGCGTGCGCCACCATGCTTGTGCGCACACCACGTGTGCCTAGATTTTTTACTTCTATTTTTTTTATCAAAAAACTTAAATTAGCTTATTTTTAAAGATTTAAGCTGGGCGTGGTGGCACACACTTGTAATTCCAGTACTTGGGAGGCTGAGACCAGAGGATTGTAATTTCTCAGCCAGCCTCATCAACTTAGGCCCTCCACAACTTTGTGAGACACTGTTTCAAAATAAAAGAACAAAATAGGGCTGGGGGGGGGGGTAGCTCAGAGGAAGAATGCCCCTGGATTCAGTCTTCAGCACATACACACACACACACACACACACACACACACACGCACGCACACACACACACACAATTTAAGTCAATTGAGCTAAAAGGTATTTGGGTCTATTTGTTGTTGTTGTTAATTTATAAGCACTCTTTTATCTATATAAGCCAAGTTTGGTACCATGTAGACAATACACTTATGGATAGAAACATACATAACAAGAGAGAGCACACACTCATCTTATAGCTTTAATCTGGCGAGCATTTTATTTCTACAGACATGGTACTAAACACGGAGCCAGATTTAAAGTTTTAGGTGTCAAATACAACCTATCGTAGACATCTGTCTTATGTCGGAGGGTAACAGACTGTAGAATATAGAGCACACAAACATGGAGGCCTATGCAGCAGAGGATCCTGGGGGAAGGCCCACTGGTCATGGCTGACCCTGAGTCAATGGATTCAGGGGGCCACCTGTTGCTGTGAGGAAGGTTCTACATCAGACATCACCACTGTTTATTTTTTAGGGGGTAAAAGCCCAAATACTTAGAATTCTTATTATTTTCATTCACAGAACAAGTCTTTATATTTAAATTTTTATTAAGCCCAAGCCAGGAAACAAAACCTAGTGTTTTCCTTTTCTCTAAGTTCCTTGCCTTCTTGTTTACTATGTGTGATAGGGATGCGATTTTAGGGATAGCATGACTTAGACTTTGTAAAGCACAGACACGCATCCCTCAATATATTCCAAAAGCCACACAATAAATTGAACAGGGGTCATCAGAGAGCAAGCCAGGGCTTTCCAATCCTAAGGGGTCAACTCAGAGCTAGATGATGTGGCTCCAACAATTCCTTTGGTAAAAGAGCGCTGCAAACCGTTGTTGTTGTTGTTGTTGTTGTTGTTGTTGTTGTTGTTGTTGTATTTCACTTTAATTCCCTACATACCTGAAAGGGTAGAGAGATTCATGTTTCAGATTTTGCTCTGGAGCCCTGATTGAAGTGCAGGGAAAGCCTGTATTTCTCCAGTGACAGTGGCCTCCCATACACAGGCAGCTACTACAGGCTCGGACCTTCCGGAAGCCTCTATAGGAGAGAGGGGAGTCGTCGATGGCAAAGCTGGAAGGGGAGGATGGCAAGGGAAACTTTTCCTCCCTGGACAAACAGGATCCTGACTCCAGAGGAGGAGGCATGGGCAGAGGAGGCCAATCACCCTCTAGTGGGGCTGAGGGGTCAGGCTCCTAAGAAGAAATACTCAGAGGACATAGAACAGTTCTGACTAGTCCCATGTTATTAAGGAAGAAAGGGAGGTCTTTCCCCCTTGCTTACAGTGGCAATTTAAAGTTTTTTTTTCCAAGCAGCTCCAATACTCTAAGTCTAAGGTTCCTCTATCTGGGAACTGTGAGTAATGCTGGATTACTATCTGCAAGAGACAAGAAAATTGTCCCTCTTTTACATGACACTGTGCCATCTTTAACAACTGTCATAATGTTTTTCTTTTTTCTATTATTATTATTATTAGTAGTAGTAGTGGTGGTGGTAGTAGTAGTAGTAGTAGTAGTGGTACTGAGGTTCCTGGAAGCCTTTCTACCTCTGGGCTACACTCCCAGACCTATTTTTATACTTTTTTATTTGGAAACAGGGTCTCTTAAGCCAGCATGGCTGGCTTCGAACCTGCGCGATCCTCCTGTCTCTGCCTCCCAGGCGCGGGGATTACAAGCGTGCGCCACCATGCCTGGCTGGTAATGTTTTAATAGACTCACTGCTCCCTAGCCAGACTACTTCGCATGGTAGAAAACCTCTCACTGGAAGTCCCTCTCAGTGACCATCTCCAGAGGGCGCCACTGTCCTTACTGGACTGTTACATCCTTGCTAATTGATTCTTCCTTCTCCCTAAATGAATTGCTGGCTCCGGTGAAGATCCTAGCTGTGTTCCTCAATTTTGATGTGTATCTTTACACAGGGTACCAATTTGCAGAGCTGCCAATGAAATTCTCAATGAAACCCTCTCAAAACAAAAAATTTGAGTTGAGAGATGAAAGCAGAGAGAGCAGGTCATGCAGAGTGTGTGTGTGTGTGTGTGTGTGTGTGTGTGTGTGTGTGTGTGTTTTGAAAGGAGCAAAGTAGTTGTGTGCTATTTTTAGTAAAACATTTAAAATGTGGCAGTGTTTAGTTATACAAGTTTATTTTAAACTCAAGGCTAGTGTAACATAAAGCCAAGATACTTGTTTTTCTTATGTTAGAAATATAGCTGAGAGGAGGAGAGAAAATGGCGACTGTGGGACACAGCACATCTCAGTAGCTGTAACAAACACAATTCAGCTGCCAAGGAGGCGGCCCCTTGACCAAAAAAAAAAAAAGAAGCAGCAAAAATACATACAAACAAAAGACACAAAATAGGGAATCACGGTGGAATAAAATCCAGTAGAATGCGAGGTCAGCAGCTAAGTGCATGGCTGACTTGCTGTGGTGCCCAGCGCCATCTTAGGTCACTGGCCTGAACTGCAATTCTCAGCTCCACAGCCCCAAGTAATCCTGACAAGAGCACCAAGCACTTGAAATGAAGTAAGTGGGGGCAGAATTCCAACATCTTCATGCCCCAGGGATGGAGAAAAAAATAAAAAAAGATACCAAAGCCTTTGAGCTCACCAGAACCTGGCACCCACATCAGCACACTGTGCCCTCCAGAGACTCGGGGCCCACAGGACAGAAAGGTAACTGGTGTCCCAGCAGATGACCACCCAGAGCAGCTGCAGGGACGCTGGTGGGCTAAGATCTGGTGGTCCACCCCTGAGGTGGTCAGATTATAACCTACAGTGACACAGGAAAGGCCCATAGTGCCCAGGGTGCAGTACCCACAGAGGGCCACTGGGGGTCACCCCGAGATTACACTAGACATCTGCTGCCATAGCAAGTAGGGATGCACAAGCCCAGGACCAGAAAGTTCAGAGCCCTGCACTTACACAGAACCCGTTTACAGTGACACCTGCTACCCTGAGACCTGAGCACAAAGTGGTGAGAGGCAAGAGAGGGGCACAAACACTCAAAAAGTGGGTTCAAAAACTGACAGTAGGTTACTGAGCAAAAGAGAGCTATTGGAACATGCTCCAGAACCTACTACAGTGAAGAGACATTAAATGGCCAAAAGTATCTCTGCAGATGTCAAGTGGGATTTCTTTCTTTTCCTTCACTGTTGTTGGTTTTGTTTTGTTCTGTTCTGTTTTGGTTGGTTGGTTGGCTTTGTCATTGATTTGCTATACTCGGTATTGTTAGTTGGTGTTGGTTGGTTGTGTTGTTATCTTTTACATGTTCATTAGCTCCCTCCCCCGTTCCTTTTACAAGCTTCCTCCCTCTATCCTATCTACTCTCTTCTCTCAAAACTTTTTTCTCTTTTCATATCTCCTTGTTATATATTCAAGCTATTTCATATTTCTACATCTAAATAGTCTACATTGACTACAAAAATCCTATTATACATTCAATATTTCTCATCTCAACCAGATACTACTTTATTATACTTAAACTCTTACTCAACTTGATCATATCCTTTACCTCACCCTATTCCTGTACCCATCACCCCAGCTCCTCCCCCTTCACCTAAACCTCACTGTTGAAAACAACACTACTTACCCATGCATGAACCTGCTGACACCTCTAAATTCCTACAGCTAAGATAGGATCAGAGAGTGACCCACAGGAAAGGACAACCAGACAATAAAGATGAACTAACCTCAGCTGATAGAAGGAAACGCTCAACAGACCTCACATCAAGGTTTAAAAAATGCATAGGTTGCCAGGCGTGGTGGCACATGCTTGAAATCCCCGCGCTTAGGAGGCTGAGACAGGAGGATTGCGCAAGTTCAAAGCCAGGCGCGCTGGCTTAAGAGACCCTATTTCCAAATGAAAATATAAAAGATGTCTGGGAGTGTAGCCTGAAGGTAGAAGAGTTTCCAGGAACCCCAGTACCACACAAAAAAAATGCATAGGTCACAAACTATTCTCCCCACACCACTAAGCTAACTCTTTATAAAGGTTGTCACAAACAGAATACCAGACCTGAACATGTGAAACTCATTAATGCCACCATAGTAACAAGCAGAAGGAACCCAGAGCAACTCAGTATTGACAATCTACAGGTAGAATAACAGTGATAATAGACACAGTCTTTAGTGTTAATATCAAAGACTGAGTGGCATCTAGAACTATCTCTACCAACAGTGATCTGAAACAGCACCTATCAACAATGACTCACAACAAAAAGAAAGATACCAAGACAACAGAACACAAATCCAGTAACTCTAAAAATATGAGAACAAGGAACAATGAAGAAAGAAGGGAAATCACAAATACTGACCTACAAGAAATGCAAAAAGAAGCTGGGCATGGTGGCACACACTTATAATACCTGTGCTTGGGAGACTGAGACGTGAAGATTGCAAAGGTTTGAAGCCAGCCTCGGCAACTTAGCAAGGCTCTCAGAAACTTAGTGAGACTATAAAATGGGCCTAGGAGTATAGCTTAGAGGTAGAAAAGCCCCAGTACCACCAAAAAGAGAGAAAAAGAAAAGAAAAGAAATGCAAAAAGGAGAATTCTGAATCCTGATCTTCAATAAGATGAAAGGCCTCACTGTACCTGTACAGGAAATGAAAGAGAAAATTGAGAGGTTAAGAAAGAATCAGAAAAAGGCCTGGAATGAAATGAAAGAATCAATAAATGAAATGAAGACAGCAATAGAAAAAAAATTCTGGAAGATTAGATGAAATGGAAAACAGATATCACTGTTCAGAAACAGTTCATTCAAAACTGAAAACAGGACTTCCGGGAAGATGGTGACGGAGGAAAGCGGCACTTACAAGTCCCACTAACAATCGAACTCTATTACCACAAAACCAGTGCCTTTCAGAGCCAGAAAACACCACCAGCAAAGAAATAAAAACTGTAAATACAAGGGACAGAGAAAAAGAGGGCTGCAAAAACAAGACACCAGAAAGAAACCAGCCCAAAGTGCCATGGCCACCGCGCGGCGCGGAGCATCCGGAGCCGCGGCATGAAGTGGTTGGAGCGGCCGAAGCGGCCGGAGCCGCGGCGCGGAGCAGCCGGAGCCTCGGCGCGAAGTGGCCGGAGCGGCCGGAGCCGTGGCGTGGAGCGGCATGGCTTACATCTTCCCTAGCAGCACCAGGCTCCAGAGAGAAGGGAAACTCAGAACGGAGCTCAAATCCAGAGGAGGTACACCGGCCTCGCAGTCTAGGATGCAGCAGCAGCACCTTACTGCTGGCAGCAGCAGCAGCAGCAAGTTCACCAGACGGCTCTAGACCAACGCGCTCAACCAGCCACTGGGCGCCAGAGAGGAGGGGTGGACAACGAGCTGAGGTGAGCCGCTGCTGAACAGCCGGGCGGCAGTCAGCAGTATTTTCTGCACAAGGAGTGTCTAAAGCTCCCAGATGGCTGAAGACCAACGCACTCAACCAGCCACCAGGCACCAGAGAGGAGGGGTGGACAGTGAGCCAAGGTGAGCAGGTGTTGAACAGCCGGGCGTCAGTCAGTTTTTTCAGTGCAAGGAGCATCTAAAGCTCCCAAGGGCCGGGATCAGCACACCCTGCAGGGACTCAGCGGAGCTCAAAACCAGAGAAGAACTACGCCAACCTTATGGCTGAGGATGTGACAGCAGTGCCTTACTGCCAGCAGCAGTGGCGAGTTCACCAGACAGCTGAAGACCAACACACTCAACCAGCCACCAGGCTCCAGAGAGGAGGGGCGAACAGCGAGCCGAAGTGAGCAGGTGCTGAAGTCAGCAGTTTTGTCGGCGCAGGGAACATCTAAAGCTCCCAAGGGCCGAGCACAGCACACCTGGCAGAGACTCAGAGCGGAGTTCAAAATCAGAGAAGAAATACGCCACATCATGGCCGAGGGCGTGGCAGTGGTGCCATAGTGCCAGTGGCGGCAGCAGCAAATCCACCAAGTTCACTACAGCTCCATCAGCATACTCAACAACCGTGAGTCAAACTGCAGCCCCTAGGGGAGAAATCCCAGTACTGTACTCCCAGGGACTTGCGCAGATAGTCTCCCTGGGTCAGAGATTTTAGCAGTGCAACCCAGTGGGGGAGTGGCGGTGGCAGATATATCACACCATAGTCACAACTCCCTGCTGGAGAACGCCCAACTTGGCACCCCCCATGGTCTGGGCAGCCTCGATTGACTCCCTGGGCCTGAGACTTTGTGATACAACCCAGTAAAGGAGTAGTGGGGTCTGAGATACCACAGACTCAAGATCCAGAGCATCTTAAGTGAACTCATAGTGACTCAGGGAAGAACCCAGAGAAGGCACAAACTTCCAAAATCATGGGAAAGAGAAATAACAATGGAGCAGTGAATGCCCACAACCCCACAACATCAGAATCTGATAACACAGAAATCAAAAGATCTCTAGAAGATCAAATCAGGAAAATAACTTTAGAAATAATAGAGGACTTTCTAAAAGAACTCAGAGAGAGCCAAAAAGAGATAAAGGATGCAATTAATGAAGTAAAGGCCTCAATTCAAAGCACAAACAACCGATTAGACCACATGGAGAACAGAATCTCGCTCTTAGAAGATGAGCAATCCAAAAATGAATGCATAGTTTCTAATCTAGAAAAAAATATCCAACAGCAGGAATCTGACATTGAAGAAATATGGGCCCATCTTAAGAGAGCTAACCTAAGAATAATTGGAATAGAGGAGGGAAAAGAAAGTGAAACCAAAGGGATCAACAATCTCTTCAAGGAAGTAATAGCAGAAAATTTTCCAAATATAGAGCAAGAGGTTGATACACAGATCCAGGAAACTTATAGAACTCCTTTTAGACAGGATCCGAGAAGAGGATCCCCACGCCATATAATTGTCAAAATGACTAATGTGGAAGCCAAGCAGAGAATCTTAAAGGCAACAAAAACAAAGGGCCAACTGACATTCAGAGGCAAACCAATTAGAATCACTCCAGACTTCCCAAACCAAGTCATGAGAGCCAGAAGGGCTTGGAGTAACATATTCCAAACTCTGAAAGAAAACAACTTCCAGCCAAAAATTTCCTACCCAGCAAAACTATCCATCAAATTAGATGGGGAAATAAGAAGCTTCCATGACAAACAGAAACTGAAGGAATTTATGTCTTCAAAACCAGCACTAGAGAAAATACTCAAGGAGATTAACTGCAAAGAGGAAATGGGTAATACACGCCAGAACCAAAGAAACAAGAATTCCCATCCAGCAGACAACTAAGCAAAGAAGAATAAACAGTATCTCAAACAGAAATAAGATCTTAACATGTTGGGAATTAAAAATTATCTCTCTATAATCACACTGAATGTAAATGGCCTCAACTCCCCAATGAAAAGACATAAAGTGGCAAAATGGATTAAAAGCCAGAATCCATCCATCTACTGCTTGCAAGAAACACACCTTACAAGTAAAGATAGGAACAAACTCAAGGTAAAGGGATGGAGCAAGGTAATCCATGCTAAAGGTACTCGAAGACAAGCAGGAGTAGCAACTATGATATCAGACAAGTTAGATTTCAAACCCAAACTTATTAGAAGAGACAAAGAAAGTCACATTTTACTGGTAAAAGGAATAGTCCAGCAAGAGGAAATAACAATAATCAACATCTATGCCCAAGCATAGGTGTGGCTACTTTCATAAATCAAACTCTTTGTGACATGAAGTCACACATAAATCCCAATACAATAATACTGGGAGACTTCAACACACCTCTCACAATACTAGACCGATCTTCCAGACAAAGGGTGAGTAAAGATGTCTCAGAACTAAAGAACACCATTAACCAAATGGACCTGTTGGACACATATAGAATATTTCACCCAACTACAGCAGAGTTTACATTTTTCTCCGCTGCTCACAGAACCTTCTCCAAAATAGATCATATCCTGGGACACAAAAAATGAGCACTAGCAAATTTAAAAAATGTTACATACTTCCCTGTGTCATTTCAGATCATAATGGAATAAAACTAGAAATCAACTATAAGAAGACCCAGAGAAACAACATAAACATGTGGAGACTGAACACCACACTTCTGAATGAAGAATGGGTAATAGAAGATGTAAGAGGTGTAATCAAGAAATTTCTAGAAACAAATGAAAATAAAGATACAACATATCAAAACCTCTGGGACACTTTGAAGGCAGTATTAAGAGGAAATTTTATAGCACTGAGTGCTCACATTAAAAAAACAGAAAATCTTCAAATAAATAGCCTAATGACACACCTCAAAGCTCTTGAAAAGCAGGAACAACTGAACCCCAAAGCCAGCAGAAGACAGGAAATTATTAAAATTAGAGCAGAAATTAATGAAATAGAGAATAAAAAAAAATACAGAAAATCAACAAAACCAAAAGCTGGTTTCTTGAAAAAATTAACAAGATTGATAAATCACTAGCCAACCTAACTAAAAAAAAGAGAGAGAATCAACCCAAATTATGAAGATAAGAAATGAAAAAGGAGACATTAATACTGACAGCATAGAAATGCAGAGGATTACCAGAAACTACTTTGAAAAACTATACTCCAACAAAATGGAAGATCTGGAGGAAATCGACAACTTCCTAGATAAATACAACCTTCCTAAACTGAGTCAAGAAGACATAGAACACTTAAACCAACCAATAACAATCAAAGAGATTGAAACAGCAATAAATAGCTTACCATCAAAGAAAATCCCAGGACCAGATGGTTTCACAAGTGAATTTTATAAAACCTTTATACAAGAGCTAACCCCAATACTACTCAAAATATTTCGGGAAATAGAAAAAACCGGGACTCTCCCAAATACATTCTATGAAGCCAACATCACACTAATACCCAAACCTAATAAAGACGGTTCAATGAAAGAAAACTACAGGCCTATATCTCTGATGAATTTGGATGCAAAACTATTAAACAAAATACTAGCAACACGCATTCAGAACCACATCAAGAAAATCATTCACCATGACCAGGTAGGGTTCATCCCAGGGATGCAAGGCTGGTTCAATATATGAAAATCAATCCATGTAATTCATCATATAAACAGAATCAAAGACAAAAACCACATGATCATCTCAATAGATGCTGAAAAAGCATTTGATAAAATTCAACATCCATTTATGATAAAAACACTGCAGAGAATTGGAATAGAAGGAACATATCTCAACATTATTAAGGCAATCTACAATAAGCCCACTGCCAACATCATATTAAATGGGGGAAAACTTCAAGAATTCCCCCTAAAAACTGGAATGAGACAAGGATGTCCACTATCACCACTTCTCTTCAATATAGTACTAGAGACTCTAGCCAGAGCAATAAGGCAAGAAAAGGAAATCAAAGGAGTACAAATAGGAAAAGAGGAACTTAAGCTTTCACTATTTGCAGATGACATGATACTATATTTAGAAAACCCAACAAACTCAACCAAAAGGCTTATAGAACTGATCAACAAATTCAGCAAGGTATCTGGATACAAAATTAATCTTAAAAAATCAGAAGCTTTTCTGTACACCAACCATAAATCCACTGAAAAAGAAATTCAGAAAACACTTCCACTCAGGATCTCCCACAAGAAAATAAAATACATAGGAATAAACTTGACCAAGGAGGTAAAAGATCTCTACAAAGAAAATTATAAAACACTGAAAAAAGAAATAGAAGAAGATCTTAGAAGATGGAAAGACCTTCCATGTTCATGGATTGGCAGAATAAATATCATTAAAATGGCCATCCTCCCAAAAGTGATCTACAGATTTAATGCAATGCCCATTAAACTACCAAGACCATTCCTCACAGACATAGAAAAATCAGTCCTTAAATTTATCTGGAATAACAAAAAGCCCAGAATAGCCAAGGTAGTTCTCAGCAACAAAAACTACGCAGGAGGAATTACAATACCTGACTTTAAACTATACTACAAAGCCATTGTAATAAAAACAGCATGTTACTGGCAAAAGAACAGATATATAGACCAATGGAGCAGAATAGAAGACCCAGAAACAAGTCCACACACTTTCAGCCAATTGATTTTTGACAAAGGGGCCAAAAACATACACTGGAAAAAAGATAGCCTCTTCAACAAATGGTATTGGCAAAACTGGTTAACCATATGCAGAAAATTGGATATTAATCCCACTTTTTCACCCTGTACAAAAGTCAACTTACTATGGATCAAAGACTTGGAAATTAAACCAGAGACCTTGAAGCTCCTTGAAGAGGGCATAGGTCCAACACTAGAGGGCATAGGTCCAACACTACAACACATAGGTACAGACAAACATTTCCCCAACAAGACCCCAAAGGCACAACAAATTAAAAGGAGAATCAATACATGGGATTGCATGAAACTGAAGAGCTTCTGTTCAGCAAAGGAAACTATCAAGAACCTCAATTGAGAGCCAACAGAATGGGAGAAGATTTTTGCCACCTACACCACCGATAGAGGACTAATATCTAGAATATACAGAGAACTCAAGAAACTCAACACTAAGAAAACAAAGCATCCAATCAAAAAATGGGCAAATGAACTAAATAGACACTTCACAAAAGAAGAAATTTAAATGGCCAATAAATGCATGAAAAAATGCTCAACATCACTGGCAATCAGAGAGACTCAAATCAAAACTACCCTGAGATTCCACCTAACTCCAACTAGAATGGCAGTCATTCAGAACACAAACAACAACAGATGCTGGCGAGGATGTGGAGAAGTGGGAACTCTAAGACATTGTTGGTGGGATTGCAAATTAGTGCAACCACTTTGGAAAACAGTATGGAGAATCCTCAGAAGAATGGGAACATATCTACCATTTGATCCAGCAATACCACTGTTAGGTATCTACCCAAAAGAAAAGAAACCAAACTACCAAACTAATGCATGTGTATCTATGTTCATAGCTGCACAATTTACCATAGCCAAACTATGGAACCAGCCAAAATGTCCATCAACAGATGAATGGATTACAAAACTATGGGATATGTACACAATGGAATTTTACTCAGCCATCAAAAAAACCCTCAATTACATCATTTTCAGGGAAATGGATGGAACTGGAGGACATTATGCTAAGTGAGATTATTCAGTCACAAAAAATAAGAAATCAGATGCTTTCCCTAATATGTGAGAGATAGGGAGAAATGGGTCATAGGAGGAACTCTTGAAAGAGGAAATCCTATAGAGGAGCAAACAAGACAATCTAAAGGAGGAGAAAGGAGGGGGAAAGAGGAAAATTTCTAAAACACATATTGTACTTAAACATATCGAAGTCAATCACTAAGCCAAGCAAGGGAGGGAGGGACGGGGAGGGAATGGGGTGGGAATTGGGTAGGGGCTAAATCAGCGATGAGTACATGTGTGTACACACAAGTTTTTTACCCCAATATGTTGTATGAATATAATGCACCAATAAAAAAAATTTAAAAAAAAACTGAAAACACAGTCACAGTATACAGAAAACATACAACAAACAGAACATAAACATCCAAAAACCGTGGGACCATATGAAATGTCCTAACTTTTGGATAAAAGGCATTGAAGAAGGGATAGAGGCACAGACCAAGGGTATTCATAATCTCTTCAGATAAAAATTATAGAGAATTTTTCAAACATGGAAAGATGCTACTGCATCTTTTGCAGATCTTGAGAAAGCTCGATCAGGGGATCCGCAATGGCATAGATCCCCCATGAAGAATGCATAGCATTCCTTTCTTCAAAAAATTATTTTAGAATTATTTGAATTAATATGTATAATTGAAATTTTATATATAAACATTATAACTAAAACTGATGGGCAGCAGCTTGTGAGAGACTCAGGCAGCAAAGATTCTTTCCCAAGGATAAAGTTATTGGGCCAAACAGTAAGTTCAAACTGACCTTAGTTTGAGCCACTGTATAAGATCAGGTTTGAGTCAGCCTTGTGAAGTGAGACAAAATACACTGATCATTTAAATGTCCAGCACCCTTGCCCTAAACTTTATAGAAAATAATAACTTTTACTGTCCTTGGCAATTCTGCTTGCATGGCTATGCCCTGGCTTTTCTGCCAACAAAAAAAGTATAAAAACTGTAACAAATCCTGAATAAAATGAAGAAGGTTGAATCTATTTCATGTGGTCATTCTTCTTTCATTATCGGCCTCGGTTTCCCCCTCATCAACACACGAACCCCGACTCTGCTAGGGCTGGACCCCGGCAGAAAGCAACTTGGAAATCCATGTACTGGAGACATACAGAACACTGTTAAGACAAGATTAAAGAAGGACCTCCCCACGCCATGTAATAAGCAAAATGACTAACCTGGAGGCTAAGGAAAGAATCTTAAAAGCAGTGAGAACAAAAAAAACGGGTAACATTCAGAGGCAAAACAATAAAAATCACTCCAGAATTCACAACCCAAGTCATGAATGCCAGGAGAGACTGGTATGATTTAATACAGATGTTGGAAGTAAATAACTTCCAACCCAAACTGCTATATCCAACAAGGTTATTAATTAAAATTTATGGAGAAATAAAAATGTTTCCAGGTAAGTAGACCTTTAAAAATTCATAAATATTAAGCCAGCACTAGAGAAAATACTTAAAGAAATAAATCATGAAGAAGAAAAAAAGACTCAAATTTTAGAACCAGAGAAGAGATTAATTTGATCAGCAAGACAACCAAGCAAAAAAGAAATAACACTACATCAAACAGAATATAGAACACAAAATGACAGGAAACAAAAATCATAACTCAATAATGATAATATTGAATCTAAAAAACTTAACTCACCGATTAAAAGACATAGACTGGCAAAGTAGATTAAAAGACATAATCTGTGACGGGCCCCGCCCATCAGCCAGTAAGTCCGAGAGCTAAGATGGCGCTGAGCGGAAGTTCCCCAGAGCACTTAGGTGGTAAACAACTTTCAGGAAGTATGACTACAAGAGCATGAGATACACGGGAACACCGCATGCCATAGGGCAACAGCCAATGGACTGGCTGTGCCCATGAGTTGTACACGTGAACGGTCTGCTGATTGGCTGTTGGGCTCTATATAAGGGAAGGATTTCTGGGGAGAGCGGGAGAAGATCTACGGGAACTGTACAAGAAGCTGGGGTTATAAAACTGCTTGAGGAAGATCGTGTAAGAGTCGTCACTGCGACCGACAAGTGGTGGCCTGTACGGGGACCTTCGCTTTGATCAGAACCTCGGCAGTCCAGGGCAGCTGGCTGGTAAGTACTCCTTTGACTCCGAAAAGGGAGGAGGAGGCTCCGTTTACGGAGGGTTATTTTCCTCGATCAACAGGGGGCTCCATTAAGGAGGATATTTTTCAGTGTAAGCAAGTTAGAGAATCGGGCTGGTCCTGATTCGACAAGATGGGAAATAGTCCATCTCACCCATTGCATAAAGCATTGAAAGCTTTGTTGAAAAGTAGAGGCCTAAAGCTTAGGGACAAGACAATACAAGATTTTCTCGAACAAATAGATAGGGTAGCGCCATGGTTTACAGTATCAGGGAATCTTTCTTTAGCAAGCTGGGATAAATTGGGAAGAGATGTAGAACGCGCCCAAGAACAAGGTATTGTCACAGGAGGGACTCGGCCGCTTTGTCGGCTGATTCGTGCCTGTTTGGAAGAAAGGCGCTTTAGAAAATTTGTGCAGGAGGGCCAGGCAGCTTTAGACGGTGTAAAAGAGGAACGTTCAACTTCCTCTAAAGTGGCCAGTGAGGAGGATTCAGAGTCAGAGGGGGAGGATGACTCTGAGGAGGAACTAGAGGCCATTTGCAAACAAATGAAAACTTTTGAACTGAGTAAAGAGGAAATTTCGCCTCCTCCGTATAACCCTTCTGCACCCGGAGCAGGAGAAGGTGTCTCTTTTAGTAGTCAGATGTGGAGAGATGCGGGAATTTTTCTAGCAAATCAAGCTTTCCCAGTTTTCCAGCCGCAGGAGGGGGGAAATCGTTATCATGAGCCTTTGGACTTTAAAACAGTTAAGCATCTCGCAGAGTCAGTTCGCACATATGGGTCATCAGCTGCTTTCACTATAGCAATAATAGAGAGTTTACATCGCTATGCCATGACCCCAGGAGACTGGCAAAATTTAGTTAGGGCCACCTTAAATCCTGGCCAATACTTGGATTGGAAAGCTTATTATATAGAATATGCCACTGAACAAGCTGCACGTAATCGAGCAGCAGGAAATCCAGCCTGGGATATAGACATGCTGATGGGCCAAGGATGATTTGCTAATCAACAGCTTGGGTATCCACAACAGGTATATGAACAAATCAACAGACTCGCTACCCAGGCCTGGAAGGCCCTCCCTAACAAAGGAGAGGTATCTGGTAACCTTACAAAGATTACCCAAGGATTGACTGAACCCTTTTCAGACTTCGTTGCCCGTCTAGTAGAGGCTGCGGGAAGAATTTTTGGGGATCCTGACGCGGCCATGCCGCTCATTAAACAATTGGTCTATGAGCAATGCACTAAAGAATGCAGACAGGCCATTACCCCTTACAAACATAAAGGCCTAGAGGTGTGGATGAAGGTGTGCAGGGAACTCGGAGGACCCTTAACCAATTCAGGACTTGCTGCAGCCATTATACAGGCCTCCGGACAACAAAGTAAAAATAGTACCAAAAATGGCAATTGTTTTTCCTGTGGAGCGACAGGACACTTAAAATGAGATTGTCCTAAGCGTAGGGCGTCCCAATCTTATCCTTCTCCTCCTGAGTATTGTCGTCGATGTAGAAAAGGAAGGCATCCTACCTCTGAGTGCCGTTCGGTTAAAGATATCGATGGCAACCCCTTGCCCTATAATGGAAAGCAATCATCAAATACTCAGACAAAAAACGGGAGGGCGGGCCCCCGTTCCCAGGGCCCACAAAAATATGGGAACCCTCAGGTGTACGGGGCCATGGAGACACAGCCACCTCAGTGGCCCAATCTACAGCCTCCGGGACAGTCCGGCGAGCCACTCCAGGTTCGGCAGGATTGGACCTCTGTGCCACCTCCAGGCTGGTATTAACGCCACAAATGGGAGTTCAAATTATTGAAACAGATTTTCAAGGTCCTTTGCCACCTAACTCTGTTGGCTTACTTTTTGGAAGGTCTTCCTCTACCATGAAAGGACTTGTAGTCCATCCGGGGGTTATAGATGAGGATTATACTGGAATTATCAAAGTGATGGTTTCAGCGCCCCGGGGTATCGTTGCCATTTCCCCTGGGGATAGAGTGGCACAGTTACTTTTGCTTCCCAGTCTACATGGTATGTTTCCTTCAGCAAAGGGACGACGCGGTAGTGGTGGGTTCGGTTCTTCAGGAAATGAGTTAATATCTCTTGCCTTTGATATGGGAACTCGTCCCTTGATAACCTTGGACGTGGAAGGCAAGCAAATCCTAGGACTTTTAGATACTGGGGCAGATAAAAGTGTCATCGCCTGTAAAGACTGGTCATCTTCATGGCCCACTCAAAAGGCTGCCGGAGAACTTAGAGGTTTGGGTTATGCTAAAACCCCTGACCTCAGTGCTAGGGCTCTACATTGGAAAGATCAGGAGGGACATAAGGGGCAGTTTGAACCCTATGTGCTGGAGCTGCCTGTTTCCCTCTGGGGAAGAGACTTATTAGTGGACATGGGATATTCCTTACAAAATACATCTTATTTCCCCCAAGCCCATAATATTCTCCTTCGCCAGGGCTACCACCCTTCCTACGGGCTGGGAAAACACCTCCAGGGACGTAAAAGCCCAATTCCTACTAAAGAAAAGAGTGATCGCGGGGGACTGGGTTTTGTGCAGTAGCCACTGAGGAGGCAATTCCCATTACCTGGAAGACGGGAGATCCAGTATGGGTTCCTCAGTGGCCTCTCTCCCGTGAAAAGCTTGAAGCAACAAGGAAATTAGTACAAGAACAATTACAGTTAGGCCATATCCGGCCATCCACCTCTCCTTGGAATACCCCGATTTTTGTGATAAAGAAAAAATCTGGAAAATGGAGGTTATTACACGACCTCCGAGCCATAAATAGCCAAATGCAGATTATGGGGCCAGTTCAACGAGGGCTTCCACTCCTCTCTGCTATCCCGAAGGAGTGGCCACTTATCAGCATAGACATAAAAGATTGTTTTTTCTCCATCCCTTTAAATCCTGCGGATACTCCTCGTTTTGCTTTTACTGTTCCCTCTATTAATCAAGAGGAAATTGACAGTAGATATGAATGGGTGGTCCTCCCACAAGGAATGGCCAATAGCCCTACCCTCTGTCAATTATATATAAATAGTGCTCTTGAGCCCGTAAAAACCAAATTTCCAGAAATTCGGTGTATTCATTATATGGATGACATTTTGTTGACCACAAAAAATCCCTCCATACTTGAGGAGGCTTATTGTCACCTTGTAAAGATTTTGGAAACTCATCAATTATTCATCGCCTCAGAAAAGGTACAAAGAGGAGAAAATATACACTTTCTTGGCAACATTGTTCTCCCCCATGCAGTCCTGCCTCAAAAATTAATCATCCGCACTGATCAATTAAAGACCCTCAATGATTTCCAAAAACTGTTGGGAGACATTAATTGGGTTCGACCCTTTTTACAAATTCCTAACCATGCCTTGAAACCTTTGTATAATCTACTCGTAGGCAATCCTCAATTAGATTCTCCTCGCGTCCTTACCGATGAGGCCCGCAATGCGTTACAATTAGTAGAACAAGCACTTACGAAAGCGTCTCTCCGTCGCGTGACCCCTGGACAGCCATTATGGGCTTGTATCCTGGCCACTGAAAAACAGCCTACTAGTGCTCTTTGGCAACAAGGACCCCTTCTTTGGATTCACCCCAAAGTCTCCCCTCAAAAGGTAGTTGAATATTATCCCACCAGTGTAGCAAGCCTTGCCCTTAAAGCCATTCAGCAGTGCATCCAACATTTTGGCAGAACGCCTGATAAGTTGGTGGTACCGTACACTGCTCTGCAAGTACAAACGTTGGTAGCCACCATTGATGATTGGGCTATACTTATGTGCTCTTTCAGTGGTGAAATAGACAATCATCTTCCCAAAGATCCATTGTTACATTTTGTTCTGGAACATCCTCTCATTTTCCCATTGGTCACTAAAAACAAACCTGTGGCTAATGCAATTAACATTTTTACTGATGGATCCAAAACTGGTGTGGGGGCCTACCTAATAGAGGGAAGCAATCCCGTTGTCATCCAATATTCACATACCTCTCCACAACTGGTTGAATTAAATATTGTTTTAGAAATTTTTAAGAGAGTTTCTTCTCCTTTCAATTTATTATCAGATTCACAATATGTGGTTAATCTGGTTAGATCGCTTGAATGCGCGGGTCAACTCTCTTTACACACTCCTATTCATTCTATGGCTAGCCAAATCCAGATTTATATACATTTAAGAAAGACACCATTCTTTATCCAGCACGTTAGGGCACATACTGGATTACCTGGCCCTATTACATATGGAAATGATCTAGTAGATAAACTCACCAAGATACATATGATTTTTTCTCTTACTCAAATACAACAGGCACAGGCATTTCACCGTCAATATCATGTAAATTCTAAAACATTACAACAGCGATTTAAAATCCCTCGACATCAGGCTCGGGAAATTGTAAAAACCTGTAATGCCTGTGCCCCTTTTTTGCACCCCCCACATGTGGGCATTTGCCCACGAGGCTTGCTCCCTCTACATCTCTGGCAAATGGATGTAACTCACATATCTGAGTTTGGAAGATTGAAATATATCCATGTTTCCATAGATACCGTCTCTGGAATTATTCATGCGTCTGCTCATGCCGGGGAAAAGGCACATGACGTTGTCAATCATTGCCTTGAGGCCTGGGCAGCATGGAATATGCCTAAAGAAATAAAAACTGATAATGGCCCGGCTTATACTTCCCAAAAATTCACATCCTTTTGTTCACAGATGGGAATAACTCTAAAGCATGGCCTTCCGTACAACCCTCAGGGACAGGGTATTGTGGAACGCGCCCATCGTACTCTTAAAGAATGCTTGATAAAACAAAAAGAGGGAATTGGAACCAATATGAAACCGAAGCAGCGCCTATCCTTAGCCCTTTTTACTTTGAATTTTTTGCAATTAGATGTCAATGGCAAGACTGCTGCCGATCGTCATTTTGCCCCCTCGGGTACGAGCCAGGGTTTCGTGCGTTGGAAGGATGCCCTCACAGGGCAATGGAGGGGACCTGACCCAGTGCTCACATGGGCCAGAGGCTCTGTTTGTGTGTTTCCACAGGACGGCGCTGATCCTGTTTGGGTTCCGGAGCGGCTGACTTGTCTGGTGAAACAAAAGGATGATGAGCCATCGACTGATTCTTCTGGGGACCATGATACTGTGGATTCCAAGGATAGGAAGTGATCCACAATGGGGGCGTCTGACTGCTTTTCCTTTTCCATTGCCTTTGAGTCATTCTGCTCAAGTTTTTCCCCGCTTATTTACCACCTAAGCGCTCTCTTGATCGCTTTTCCTTGATTCATAATCGTTCCCTGCTTGATGTTGGTCCCCCTCCTTGCATTAGCTTGTATAATTAAACTGCTGCTTGGCTATCTAGACCGAATGTTACCAATGGTATGGCTAATTCTACCTCCTTTTGGATAAAAGGCTTTTGGCCCATTAATTTTTCTAACAAAATAAATTCTACCCGTCTTAGACCGCCAAGGCAGCAATATTGGGCCCCTCGCTGCCAAGGCTCTCGTTTTGACAAAACAATCTCTCCACCCTGAACTGGATGCCAATTTAGGCTTACACAGTGGACTACTAATCTTTTTACCTTTTCCCCTAAAATTGGCACAGGAGCAAATTCTACTTTTGCAGGTTATAATTTTACTTATCAGAGCCCGACCATGGCCTTTCATTCTAACCCATTTGATCTGTGGCTTCTTTGTGGGATAAATGGCAGTTGCACGGATTTAGCTCCCCTTGTCATGATTAATGGTGGTTCCCTGGGCCATACTAAAATAATATGAAACACTTCTGAGACGTTTGAGGATCACGCTTCCTTTAATCGCTCAGGCCTAAATATTACATTTGGTCCCACTGTAGTGTGTCTTGTTTCACCTTTCCTGTTTCTTATGTCTAATGGTACATTGCAAAATGATACCTTGTCTTGTTCCAATACTACTTGTTTATAATGATATTAAATCAAAGAGTTGATTTAATACAAGAACAAATTGATGTGCTATGGCGGTTGGCACAGCTTGGCTGTGAGTGGCATTCCACGGCTCTGTGTCTAACCGGAATTCCCTATGATAACGCGTCTATTGCCGCTAATCTTTCTTGCGAGCTTTCTGCATATCTTACAGGTAACTGGTCATCGAAATTTGACAGTTTGACAAAACAGTTGCGGTTGGAGATCATCAAAACCAATACTACTCGAGTTGACCCGGTGATGGCCCGCACCTTGATGTCCTGGATCCAACAAGCAGCTCGTCATTTAAAAGAGTGGGCTGGACTGGGTGCTCTTGGTCTCTGTCTGGTCTTACTGTGTATCTTATGTCTCTACTGTCTTAGAAAACTAATCCGTCAGTGCGCTACAGATCAAGTGCTCATAGCTCAGGCATTTGCAGCCATGGAGTTGGGACAATCCCCTCAAATATGGCTTGCGGCGATGGGAAAGTCTTAATGACAGGATGCCAGCCAGGACTGCACTTGGGACCCCGGGAGGGTGCATCCCAAGGAGGGCATGCTCAACTGCATACGGGTTGCCACTGATTCTTGTCCCGTCCCTGGCAAAAGGTGGTGGGCCTAGAAGCCCCTTCCAAACATACAGGGGTTGAATCCTCTGTCCTCTCCTGTCTGAAAAAACAAAAAAGGGGGAACTGTGACGGGCCCCGCCCATCAGCCAGTAAGTCCGAGAGCTAAGATGGCGCTGAGCGGAAGTTCCCCAGGGCGCTTAGGTGGTAAACAACTTTCAGGAAGTATGACGACAAGAGCATGAGATACACGGGAACACCGCATGCCATAGGGCAACAGCCAATGGACTGGCTGTGCCCATGAGTTGTACACGTGAACGGTCTGCTGATTGGCTGTTGGGCTCTATATAAGGGAAGGATTTCTGGGGAGAGCGAGAGAAGATCTACGGGAACTGTACAAGAAGCTGGGGTAATAAAACTGCTTGAGGAAGATCGTGTAAGAGTCGTCACTGTGACCGACAATAATCCAAATACATGTTGCTTTCAAGAAACTCACCATACAGCCAAAGATATTCATAAGCTAAAAGTGAAAGGATGGAAAAAATATATCATGCCAATAGAGGCTGAAAACAAGCAGGGGTAGCAACACTTATATCTAATAAAACAGACTTTAAACTAAAACACATCAGAAGAGACAAAGCAGGGTCCTTCCTAATATTAAAGGGAATGATCCAGCAAGAAGACATATAGTAAATGTTTACACACCAATTTGAGGCACCCACATTTTTAAGAAAACTCTTCAGGACATCAGGTCTCAAATAGACCCAAATACAATAATTTGGGGAGATTGTAACACACCACTCACACCACTAGATCAATCTTCAAGGCAAAAAATGATTAAAGACTCTTCAAAAAGAAAACTATAAAACAAATGGACCTAATAGACATATACAGAATATTTCAACCAGGAACAGCAGAGTAAACCTTCTCAGCTGCCCATGGAAACTTCTCCAAAATAAATCACACCCTAAATAAATACATGGAAATTGAATGATACACTATTGAATGAGGAGTGCATAAGATCAGAAATAAGGGGAGAAAAAATTACTGAAATTAAATGAAAATAGAGACACAGCATGCCAAAATCTATTGAACACTTTGAAGGCAGTGTTAAGAGAAAAGTTATAGCATTGAGTGCCACATGAGGAAAACAGAGAGTTGTCAAGTAAACAACCTCATGACACATCTCAAGGACCTAGAAAAACATCAACAGTCTAATCCCAAAGCCAACAGAAGACAGAAAATAACTAAAATCAGAGCAGCAGAAATAAATGAAATAGAGAATTAAAAAAACAATTCAAATAATCAACAAAACAAAAAGCTGGTTCTTTGAAAAGATTAGTAAGATTGACAAACCCCCTGACCAAAAGAAAGAGAAAATCAACTCAAATAATTAAAATCAGAAATGAAAAAGAAGACATTATCCCAGACAGTGAGGAAATTCAAAGGATTATTAGAAACTATTTTGAAAATTTATACTCCAATAGACTGGAAAACATGAAAAAAATTGATAGCTTTCTAAGCACATATAACCTACCTAAATTGAACCAAGAGGACATAGCAAGCCTAAACCAACCAATAGCAAGCAAAGAAACAGCAAGCCTAAACCAACCTAAACCAAGCAAAGAAATAGAAACAGCAAAAACAATTCTACCATCAAAGAAAAGCCCAGGCCCAGATGAATTTCCAGCTGAATTCTACAAAACTTTCAGAGAACTAATCTCAAAATTCCACAACTTGTTCCAGGAAGTTGAAAAAGATGGAATTCTTCCAAACTTCTTCTATAAGGCCACTATCACATCAATACCAAAACTAAATAAAGATACCTCAAGAAAATAAAATTACAAACAAATATAGATGAACATAGATGCAAAAATTCTAAACAAAGCTGGGCATAGTGGTGCACACTTGTAATACCAGCATTTGGGAGGCTGAGACAGGAGAATTGCAGTTTATGAACATCCTCAGCTACTTAGTTGGGCCCTTTGCAACTCATTGAGACCCTGTTTCAAAATCTAATTTAAAAATAGGGCTGGGGTTGCAGCTCAGAGGTAGATTGTCCCTGGGTTCCATACCTAGTACAGCAAAAAAAAATTATAAACAAAATACTAGTTATACACATTCAAAACCATATCAAGAGCCGGGCATGGTGGCGCACGCTTGTAATCCCCGTGCTTGGGAGGCAGAGACAGGAGGATCACGCAGGTTCAAAGCCAGTCATGCGCACTGGCTTAGGAGACCCTGTTTCCAAATGAAAATGTAAAAATAGGTCTAGGAGTGTAGTCTGGAGGTAGAAGGGCTTCCAGGAACCCCAGCACCACCACCAAGTTGGTTTCATCCCTGTAAAGCAAGGCTGGTTCAACATATGCAAATCAATACATGTTATTCACCACAAAAATTGAACTGAGACCAAAAATCACATGATCATATCAATAGATGTTGAAAAAGCATTTGACAAAATCCAACACCTATTAATGTTAAAAAAAAACACTGCAGAAAACTGAAATGGAAGAAATATATCTCAATGTCATTAAGGCAATATACAATAAACCCAAAGCCAACATCATATTGAGTGGGGAAAACTACAAGAATTCCCTCAAAAAGCAGGAACAAGACAAGGATGACCACTATAACAATTCCTTTTCAATATAGTCCTCGAGACTTTTGCCACAGCAGTAAGACAAGAGAAGGACATCTAAGGAACTCAAGTAGGAAAAGAGGAATTAAAATTACCCATGTTGCAGATGACATGATCCTATATCTAAAAGATCCCCCCCCCCAAAAAAATAAACCTCAACCAAAAGACTACTGGAGCTGATTAACCAATTCAGCAAAGTGATGGGATACAAAATAAACCTAAAGAAATCAGTAGCTTTTCTATATGCCAACAATGAATCCACAAAGAAAAAATAAAGAGAACAATTCTACTCATAATCATTCAAAACCAATAAAATACCTAGGGATAAACCTAACCAAAGACATGAAAGACCTCTACAATGAAAACTAAAATAACATTAAAGAAAGAAATTGAAGAAGACCTTGGAAGATGGAATGATCTCCCTTGCTTATGGATAGGCAGAGTAAATAAAAAAATGGCCACTCTGCCAAAAGTGATCTACAGATTCAATGCAATTCCTATCAAAATACCAATGACATTCTTCATAGACCTAGAAACATCAATCATAAAATGTATATGGAGAAACAAAAGACCCAGAATAGTCAAAGCAATTCTCAGCAATAAGAACCATGAAGGAGGCATCACAATTCCTGATTTCAAATTATACTACATAGCAATAGAGGTTAAAACAGGGGCACAAAAACAGATACACAGACCAATGGAACAGAAATGAAGATACAGAAACAAACTCACACTTATAGTCAATTGATTTTTTACAATGGGGCAAATTCATATGTTGGAGAAAAGATAGCCTTTTCAACAAATAGTGCTGGAAGAACTGGCTATTCATTTGTAGAAAGATGGAAATAAATCCTTACCTCTCACTGTGCACAGGAATCAACTCAAGATGGATCAAGTACTTGGAAATTAGACCAGAGACTCTGAAGTTATTAGAGGAGGGCATAGGCTCAACACTCCAACATATAGGCACAGGCAGTAACTTTCTCAACAAGACCTCCAAAGCACAGGAAATTAAAGCAAGAATTAATAAGTGGGATGGCATCAAACTAAAATGTTTGTCTCATCAAAGGAAACCAACAAGAACCTAAAGAGAAAACCTCCAAAATGGGAGATCTTTACCAGCCACCACTCTGATAGAGGGCTAATATCCAGAATATGCGAAGAGCTCAAAAGACTCTACACTAGAAAAACAAATTACCCAATCAGGAAATGGGCAACTGAAGGCCAGGCGTGGTGGCGCACGCTTGTAATCCCCGTGCTTGGGAGGCAGAGACAGGAGGATTGTGCAGGTTCGAAGCCAGCCTCGCTAGCTTAAGAGACACTGTTTCCAAATAAAAATATAAAAATAGGTCTGGGAGTGTAGCCCAGAGGTAGAAGGGTTTCCAGGAACCCCAGTACCACCAAAAAAAAAAAAGAAGAAAAATGGGCTACTGAATTGAATAGATACTTCACAAAAGAAGAGATACAAATGGCCAATAGATACATGAAAAGATGTTCAACATGATTAGCCATCAGGGAGATGCAAATCAAAACTACACTGAGATTCCATCAAACCCTAATCAGAGTGGCAAACAAAGAAATCAAATAACAACAAATGCTGGTGAGGATGTGGGGAAAGAGGAACTCTTTTACATTGTTGGTAGGAGTGCAAACTAGTTCAGCTGCTATGGAGATCAGTGTGGAGATTCCTTAGAAAACTGGAATGGATCCGCCATACTATCTGGCTATACCAGTCCTGGGTATATTTCCAGAAGGGGTGAAATCAGAGAACTACAGCAACATATGCATACCCATGTTTGTAGCAGCACAATTTGCAATCGCCAAAATATGGAATCAACCTAAGTGCCCATCAACAGATAAATGGATTGCAACATTATGGGAAATACACACAATGGAATTCTACTCAGAAGAGAACAAAATTATGCCATCCATAAGAAGATGGAAAGACCTAGAGACCATTATGTTAAGAAAGATCAGCCAAGCACAGAAAGAAGAAACACATGTTTCTCTAATATGCTCAAGCTAAGGAGTATTAGGCATACCAGAGGGACTCCAGATAATGAAGGGGAAACCTCAGCAAAGCCAGGAAGGAAGGGTTGCAGTTCATTAATGAAAAAGCTACATGTGACTATGATGTGAATATAACATTACTAACCTGGACACTCAGAATCAGGAGGGAGAGAAACGAGGAAGCAGGGTGGAGGGCACCAGGTACTGTGTGAATACATGCCATTGCCAACATGGTCCACATTTTGATGTGAGACCATAGTGCACCAATAAAAAGATGGGAATGTAAATATTAGATAATAGATTCACATTAGGCAACAGCTTTACTGTAAATGATTCACCTAAGTGTCCTCTGTTCCTCATATTATATTTTTGATGGCTAATAGCAGGCAACTCATATTGTAAGCCTGTAATGTAATGAATACATGAATTATCTGAGGGAACCAGCTGTGTGTTTATAAATAAATAGTTTTATTTTCATGGATTAAAAAAAGAAAGAAATATAAATCCAGGAACCAGGTGTGGTGCTGTATACTTGTAATCCCAGTTTTGGGGAGGCTGAGACAGGAGAATCCCGGGTTTGTGGGCAGCCTCAGCTAATTAGTGAGGCCCTCCACAACTTAGACCTTGTTTCAAAATAAAGAATACAAAATAGGGCTGGAGGTGCAGCTCAGAGTTATAATGCCCCTGGGTTTCATCCCCAATACAAAAAAAAAATGTAAGAAAGAAAAATAAATAAATAAAAATAATAGCTGAAGGAGCAAGAACAGGAGTCAGTGACCTCTTCTGATGGCCTTCCATCAAAGCAAGCAGAGAGTTATAGATTTTATTTCATTTGTGGCACAGATGATTGAATCCAAGGGCATTGTACCTTCAAGCTACACCCCCAGTCATTTTTTTATTCTTTCTTTCTTTCTTTCTTTCTTTCTTTCTTTCTTTCTTTCTTTCTTTCTTTTGGTGGTACAGGGGTTCCTGGAAGCCCTTCTACTTCTGGGCTACACTCCCAGACCTATTTTATACTTTTTTATTTTTGGAAACAGGGTCTCTTAAGCCAGTGCGGCTGTCTTCGAACCTGCGCAATCCTCCTGTCCCTGCCTCCCAAGCGCGGGGATTACAAGCGTGCGCCACCACCCCTGGCTATTCTTTATTTTTGAAACAGGGTCTCATTGAGTTGCGGAAGACCTCACTAAGTAGCTGAGGCTGGCCACGAACCTTTGATCCTCTTGTCTCAGCTTTTCTCCCATCTTCTCTCCTGTCTTGCCTCCTATCTCACCTTGTAACTGGGACTACAAGCTTGCACCACCAAGTCCAGCTGAAAGCTATCGATTTTTAAGTCTATAATTTCTAGGCACCAAGATGCTTCCTACAAGTGGATGCCAAAGTATTTCTCTGTCACATGTAGCTAAGAGAAATGGCACAGAATCCATACTTTGCAGAATGAAATCTTGGCCTCTGGAAACCTTTCTATGTAATAAAGGGCTACACAGCAGGATTAGGGACATATTGGTCCAGACATTTTTAATTAAAATTTCTACTTAGAATTCGTCCATTTTGCCAAGAGGTAGTTTTTCAGCCTCAGCTCAGTCATCTCTAATACCAGAGAGCTAATTCCCCTCAGTAGCAGCCCATTTCTACTTTATGTAACTAGAATGCTTAGAAAACAAATTTCCCGCACACCATGTCAAAAACATCTTCCCCATAAAATTCCTGCATTTTCCTAGCTCCACCTTTTAGATACCCACTGATTAATATAAAATACACACAGAAAGACTGTTATCATGCATTTCCTCTTCTTTTTTTTATAGCCCACTCTGCACCACCTCCTCCCACCCCCTACTGGACCTCCTCCTCCTCCTCCTCCTCCTCCTCCTCCTCCTCCTCCTCCTCTTCCTCCTCCTCCTCCTCCTTCTTCTTCTTCCTCTCTCTCTCTCTCTCTCTCTCTCTCTCTCTCTCTCTCTCTTTCTTTTCTTTCTTTTTTTTTTAGTACAGGGGATGGAACCCAGGGGCGTTCTACCTTTGAGCTAGACTCCCAGCACCCCCCTTTTTTTTGTCTTTTTTATTTTTTGAAACAGGGTCTCACTGAGTTGCAAAGGGCCTCGCTAAGTAGTTGAGGCTGTCCACAAACTGCAGTCCTCTGGTGTCTGCCTCCTGAATGCTGGTTTACAAGCATGTGCCACCACACCCAGCTCTATCTCTTTCAAAAATTATGCAAGTCAGCCGGGCATGGTGGCGCACACTTGTAATCCTCACGCTTGGGAGGCTGAGACAGGAGGATCGCACAGGTTCAAAGCCAGCCTCAGCTACTTAGTGAGAAGCAACTTAGTGAGACCCTGTTTCCAAATAAAATAGAAAATAGGTCTGGGAGTATAGCCCGGAGGTAGAAAGCCTCTGGGTTCCATCCCCAGTACCACACACACATACACACAAAAGTATACAAGTCACATGATTGAAATGCAAGGAAACCCCACGTGAACTAGCTGCATGCCTACTATGTGAGGCTAAGCATGGCTCTCCATGTTTGTGGTGGATCAAGGGTGGCTAGGACAAATCCTTCTCCTTGGACCCAACACGTGAAAGATGACGGATTTAGAGGCAGAAGAAAATATGTCAATTAGTAACTGCTGTGTAAAAAAAAAAACACAACTTCAAGCCTAACAACTTAAAATAACCAATTATTATTTCCCAGCAGTTCATGGGCTGGCTGGGTGCTTCTGCTGAGCTGAGTCATGTCAGCCGAGCACAACTGGAGTCACTCATGTGTCTGCAGACAGCCAGCAGGTGACTGAGGGCTGGGCACAGGTGAGAGAGGCCCAGCAGCAAGGCTAAACCCAGGAAGGGCTCACAGAAGTGGTCAGGACTCCAGAAGGCGAGGTAGGAACAGGAAGCGCTCTTGGGATCTAGACTTGGAACCAGCACCCATCACTCGTTGCTTTCTCTGAGCCAAGGCAAGTGCTAGACCAATGCAGACCCAAGGCAGGAGGAAATTGGTGCCCCATCTTGATGGGAAGAGCTGCCAGGTCCCATTGTAAGGCTGTCACTATCAGGAGTGTGGGTAAAGGGCCATTTTAAACATTATATGTAGAGTGCGTGTGTAAGCCACGGCTAAAAGTACAATGTCCTTGAAGATGTTATCTAGACGGGAAACTGGGTCAATGGGATCAAGGAGAAAGGAATGGGATCTTGGTCTTCCAAAATGAAAATCACACTTTATTTTCTGATTATGACAACAATGTTGGGTTCACATGCAAACCATTCACAAAATCAGCCTCTCAGGTTGCCTCTCTATTGAGGTTCCAACCCTGCCTCTGTGGGGAATATCCAGGAAATAGAAAATTTCTGTATGTGTACAATCCTGTGAGCTTTAATATGTGAGCTAAATGATTTTTTTCTCTTTATAAGTTAGTTCCTTCAGGTATTTTGTTGTAGTAATGTGAATCTTGAATACTATTTTTAAAAGGTACCAGGAGTGAGATCTTTACTATAAATAGACTTCAAGTTCAGGAGCCTCTGAAATTGGCTGATGGGGAAAGATTGGAGGAGTAGGCTAGAAGAAGAAGCCTGGAATGCTATAGGGAGAAGAATATGAATATGTGATTTTGGTGAGAGCTCAGAAGATCAGAATACTGATAGAAATGTGGACAGTGAAAGCCATGTTGGCGAGATTTCACATGGAAATGAAGACTCTACAGGTAATTCGATAAAAAAAAAAACACTCTTATTCTCAGACAAAGAATTTAGCTACAGAGTGTCCATGCCCTGAGACTTCTGAGAGGTCGATCCTTAAAAGGCTGACCTTACTTGGCAAAGCAGATTTAAGTATTCACACTGTCACATGGTTATTGGTTGCTTGTAGTTAGATTTACAGTGAGAATAGTAGTGAGAGGAAAAAGACAGAAAGATCTGAAAATTTTCAGCCCAGCCAGGAAATAGGAGTGGGATCAAGGAGGGTGTGGTTGCTGAAGAGGTTAGCATGAGTAAAATGAACCCGAGTTCTTTGAATCAAGAAATGGGAATAATGCCTCGGGGCATCTCAGAAATCTACAAGGCTACCATACAAAAAAGGCTCAGAGGTGTGGAAGTGTAACGTTGTTTGCAAACTTTCCAGGACATGCCGGGCGTGGTGGCGCACGCTTGTAATCCCCGCACTTGGGAGGCAGAGACAGGAGGATCGCGCAGGTTCGAAGCCAGCCGCGCGCGCTGGCTTAGGAGACCCTGTTTCCAAATAAAAATGTAAAAATAGGTCTGGGAGTGTAGCCTGGAGATAGAAGGGCTTCCAGGAACCCCAGTACCACCAAAAAAAAAAAAAAAACTTTCCAGGACATAATTGTTTCAGTAGAGACTCAGGGAACCATATGCATCCGGGACTTCTCTGGATTCCTTTCTCCACTTTCAGCCAGCAAAGCACTCCACAGTCTCAGCTGTGCTTTAGTGCTGCCCGTACCGGTGGTCATCCTCAGTGTGAGCTCCATGACACTGGTTAGCAGGCACCCAGAATGCAAGTGTCATGGGCCGTGGCAGCCTGTGCTGGGATTTCAAGGAAAATCCCAGGTAGCCAGGCAGAGCTGTGCTATGGAGTTAGAGCTCCTTCTGGGAATCTGCCATTGTGTGAGATGTAGTGGAATTGAGGGAGGGAAGTCAAAGAAAGCAGAGGCCCCAGGAAGGTGGTGATGGCAGCAGCATGCAATGCCTGCCAAGGAGCTGGGAGAATGTGACAAGTCTGCTCCAGGGAGCAGCCGTGTGGACTGTGGCCCGTGAAGCCAACAGAGGAAGAGATGACTCAGCCACTAAGAGCCCAAATCCCACCGCGGGCGACCCGCATGGGCACACGGAGCTGGAGGAGTTAATGTCTTCCCTGCTTAGTTTCACTGTTGCCTGGAGCTGAATCTTCCTTTTTGCCTATTTCTCCCTTTTGGTTAGAAATGCCTGCCGTACATTTGCATCTTGTAAGTCTGTAATCTGTTTTATGATGTTTGCTGAGTTTTTCTTGATCTCAAGTAAGACTGGACTTGGACTTTTGAGCCTTGTTGAAACCATTGACTTTGAGATTCTTGAGGTATACAATGAATATTCTTTGCATGGAGAGGTGGGCATAAAATGTGGGGACCAAGGGGGAAAATGCTATAACATGAACCTGAAATGTTCCCCAAAGAACCATGTGTTAAAGACTTGGTCTTCAGGCTTGTGCTGTTGGGAAGTGGCGAAACCTTTAGGAGCTGAAACCTACTGGTAGGTCTCTAGGTCTTCGGGGTGAGCCCTCCAAAAGGACTGTGGTACCCCAGCCTCTGTCCTCCTGGTGGAAGATGTAATCACTTGTTTCCTAGCATATGTGATCCTCCCATGCGGCGCCAGCTTTAACAGAACTGAGCCACGTCAAGCTCCATGTTTCTGAATCTCTAGAACTGTGAGCCAAGTAATCCTGTCCTCTTTATAAGTTGGTTGCCTTGGGTATTTCATTTTATATATTCGAAATATTTTATAAGCCTATGTATTTGCCAAAATAGTAACAGTGTTAATTAGCTTCCATAACTATAACAACTACATAAGATAAACCACATTAGGAAGAGGAAGATTCATTCTGGCTCAAAGTTTCTGGTATCTCAGTCCATGCACACATGGCTCTACTGCTTTTGGGCCTGTGTTAAGGCATCACATTGTGGCAGAAGCATGTGGAGAAAGAAGCTGCTTACTTCATGGAGGTCAGGAAGAAAAAGAGAGAAGAAAGGGCCAGGGTCCTAATATCTGCTACAAGGGCACATGCCCAGTGACCTAACTTCCCCCCCACCCAACCCAAGCTCTTCAAGGTTCTATCACCTCCTAATGTTGCTGTGGGCTGAGACCAAGCCTTCAACATATCAGCCTTTGGGGAACATTTAATATCTAAACTGTAGGCCAGCCGGGGTCCAGGTCGCGGGACTATGGGCCCCGAGCCGGACCACACATAGTACTCCAGACCCCTGGAGAAACTGGGCCCAGTACCCTGGGTCCCGGGTGGGGGTCGCGTGGGGCACTCCAGCCAGGGCCAAGTCGCAGGACTCTGGGCCCCGGGCCGGACCACACATAGCACACCAGACCCCTGGAGAAGCCGGGCCCAGCCCTGGGTCCCAGGTGGGTGTCGCGCGGGGCATGCCAGCTGGGGCCCAGGTCGCAGGACTCTGGGCCCCAGGTGGAGTACTGCGGAGCATGCTGGACCCATGGGGAAACCGACCAGGTCACAGTGCTACTGAGTGCCTGATCCTACTGCCTCCTCAAACCACATACACTGTCTTGTCTTATTTTTAAAAAAAAAAGGAAAAGAAAAAGAAAAAGAAAAAATATTGGAGAGGAGTTAAGAAAGCCGTGGCAGATGCCAGGACACTAGAGATGCAGACAAAACTTATCGAAATGCACTGGAACTTATGGAAAAATTCCCCGTGAAGGAGGACTGCTGTTTCTCTATATATATGTTAAGAATCTTGGACATCACCTGTAAGGAGAGAGTTTAGCGGAGACCAAGTAAAAAAGCGGTCTCTGCGATGGCGGTGGAGACTTGTATTCAGGAGAAGCAGAAATCGGAGCCTACCAGCCTTATTTTTTTGGAGAAATTACACCAAATGTCAAATGCTACCGTCACACATGCTTAGGAACACTGGGCAACATTCAGAGTGGAAAAAGAGACTGGGAAAGATTTGAAATGGTGGAGGCAGTGGCAATGGCAGTGGCCAGTACTCAGGGGAGGCAGAGATTTGATGCATTATACCTGGAACCTTTGAAATAATAACCCCAGAGGCAGAATGTTACCACCACGAACCCTCAAGAACATGGGACAATTGGTTGGGCGAAGAGGGTGCTTGAATTGGAGGCTGCCGAGGGGTGAGGCCAGCAACGGACACAGCAAAGCTGGGATTGGAGCCTGCCGTGAGGCAAGGCCGGTTCTGGAGCCTCCGAGGCTGGGATCGGAGCCTGCCGAGGGGTTAGGCCAGTGCTGGGGCCAGTGAGGCCAGGATTGGAGCCTGCTGTGAGGCAAGGCTGGTGCTGGGGCCTTCGAGGCCAAGATCAGAGCCTGCCAAGGGGTGAGGCCAGCAATGGACACAGCAAAACTATGATCAGAGCCCGCTGTGAGGCAAGGCCGGTGCTGGGGCCTCTGAGGCCAGGATCGGAGCCTGCTGAGGGGTTAGGCCAGTGCCAATGGCCGACATCGGAGCCTGCCGTGAGACAAGGCCGCTACTGGGGCCTCCGAGGCTGAGATCGGAGCCTGCCAAGGGGTTAGGCCAATGCTGGGGCCAGTGAGGCCGGGATCAGAGCCTGCTATGAGGAAAAGCCGGTGCAGGGGCCTTCAAGGCTGGGTTTGGAGCCTGCCGAGGAGTTAGGCTGGTGCCAGGGCCTTCAAGGCCAGGATCGGAGCTCACCACAAGGAAAGGCCGGTGCTGGAGCCTCCGAGGCCTGGATTGGAGCCTTTCAAGGGGTTAGGCCGGTACCGGGGCCAGCGGCCGCCATTGGAGCCTTCCATAAGGCAAGGCCGCTACTGAGGCCTCCGAGGCCAGGATCAGAGCCTGCTGAGGGGTTAGGCCGGTGCTGGGGCCTCCGAGGTAGGATAAGAGCCTGCCGAGGGGTTAGGCTGGTGCTGGGGCCAACGAGGCCAGCATCGGAGCCTGCCGTGAGGCAAGGCCAGTGCTGGGGCCTCTGAGGCCGGGATTGGAGCCTGCCGAGGGGTTAGGCCAGTGCTGGGGCCAACGAGGCCAGCATTGGAGCCTGCCATGAGGCAAGGCTGGTGCTGGGGCCCCCGAGGCCAGGATAAGAACCTGCCGAGGGGTTAGGCTGGTGCCGGGGCCATTGGCCATTATTGGAGCCTGCCGTGAGGCAAGGCCGGTGCTGAGGCCTCCGAGGCCTAGATCGGAGCCTGCCAGGGGATTAGGCTGGTGCCAGGACCAGCAGCCGCCATTGGAGCCTTCCATGAGGCAAGGCTGCTACTGAGGCCTCCAAGGTCAGATCAGAGCCTGCCGAGGGGTTAGACCAGGGCTGGGCCAGCGAAGCCGTCATTGGACCCTGCCATGAGGCAAGGCCGGTGCTGGGACCTCGGAGGCCAGGATCGGAGACTGCCAAGTGGTTAGGCCGGTGCTGGGCCCAGCAAGGCCGGGATCAGAGCTCACCGTGAGGCAAGGCTGGTGCTGGGGCCTCCGAGGCCGGGATCAGAGCCTGCCAAGGGGTTAGGCCAATGCTGGGGCCAATGGCCAGCATCAGAACCTGACAGGAGGCTAGGCCGGTGCTGGGGCCTCCGAGGCTGGGATCAGAGCCTGCCAAGGGGTTAGGCCGGTGTGGGGGCCAATGGCCAGCATCAGAGCCTGCCGTGAGGCAAGGCCACTACTGGGGCCTCCAAGGCCAGGTTCGAAGCCAGCCGAGGGGTTAGGCCGGTGTGGGGGCCAGCGGGACCAGAATCAGGGCCTCCCATGAGGCAAGGCCGCTGCTTGAGCCAGCGAGGTCTGGATCAGTCCACCGGGTAGCCAGGCCACTACTGGGGCTGTCAAGAGTAGGATCAGTACTTGCAACGCGGCATGCACAGAGAAATATCGCAGAAAATATAAATCAGATGATTCCCCTAATCAGCAATAACTAGGAGGAAATGGGCAACAGGAAGAGATTGAGCTATAGAAAGGGCCCTATAGTGAAGCAACTAAGGCGACCAATCAGAGGGTATGGAATAGGGGAGGATGGAGTCTCTTTAAAACGCAGGAGGTACATAAACAAATGTATCCAAGTTAATCACCAAACAAGCATGGGATCCAGGGTGGGGGAGGGAATGGGATGGGGACTGGATGAGGGCTAATTGGATGATGTGTGCTTGTATATCCTCTCAAGTCTTGTACTCCAATGTGATTGATATATGACTACAATGCACCAATTAAAAAAAAATCAACCTTTACACACTTGTACACACTGGAAAGAAAAAGTATCTGGCACATTTAAACTATCAATAAATTTTTTAAATAAAAAAAATAAAGTGCTTGTGGCCAGCAAAAAAATAAAAATAAATAAATAAATAAAATCTAAACTAGCAGTAACAATGGCTATTTCTTGATATTCTTCTTTTCTTGTGTTTTCTGTTGTCTGTGTGTACATTCAGTGCATGTGTGTATGTATATTTCTATATATTTTCATAATTATGCATTACCTTCATACTTATAACATACAATTTAACAATAAACACCAATGAAGAGAAAAACACCTATGAAATATAATTTATATCAATTTATTATAAATTTTTAGTTGTGAAAAACATCAGAGTAAATATATCTGCCCTAATGTACTAGGTTTGGTTTTTGTTACATTCAGATCCATTTGGTAAAAGCAATAATTATCCTCTCAAAGACACCACCCATCAATTATAGCATAATCACCCCACCTGCAATCATACTCTGTTCTTAAGAACTCCAGGTCATTCATTCACATCCAGTACAGCCTCGAGGTACAAAGGTTTTCCTTCCCAAAGCACAGAACTTGAACTTACAGGTCACGTCTCATAGCCAGATGTGGTGGTGCATGCTTGTGATGAACAAGGAGGCATGACAAACACAAGGACCAACCATCACGGGTGAACTTTCTGAACACAGCATCCCAGGGAACCCAGGCAAAGGTGTGAACACTGCCACCCAAAGAGGGAGAGCTGTGAATCCCATGCTCCCAACAGGCCACATTTCTGAGTAAAAAAAAAAAAATAACGCAGAGTGCAAAGCTCTCTGTAAGTCCCCTGAAGGTGACAAGTGGAGCCTAGATTAAAGGTATTAGAGAAACAGAACACATTCCAAATACCAGTAGATATGACTAACAAACTGTTTATGTTTCTTTTTGAAAACGTTCTGGAGACGTCTAACAACAGCAACATTATTTCCTTAAGAATAAAATTAATTTAATACTGATGCTGTTTTCAAGTTTGCAAGTGATTGGAGGATTGATCAAATTTTCACCTCACTTCCCACCCATTTCTTAATGTGCCTTGGACTTGTGGGCTTTCTTGACTCTCCCCTTCTTCCCGAAGCATTTCCGGCAGCCGTAGGCACAACACTGAAAGACAATGAAGGCCACGGTGAGCACGATGGCCAGGAGGAAGCCAATGACGTCCAAGGAGTGGTACTGGTACCAGGTGAGGTCGTGCGCGGCGGGGCGCAGGTGCGGCGCTCCCTTGTGCCTCATCACGAACTCCACCCAGAACACGGCCAGGTCTAAGGGCTCAATGGGACGGTCCTTGTGCAGGCTGGAGAGGCGCATGATGTTGTCCTTGTAGCTGAACACAAGACAGTTATGTTAAAAGCTCTAACATTTGTAAGAATGAACAACCCTGCCTTTATGGTAGAAAAAAACCCAAAAGAAAAAGTGCATGCACATACCACACCCACACACACTTATTAAATGTTTCTTATCTCAAAAAAAAGAAGAGGAAGGGGAGGAAGAGGAGGAGAAAAAAGAGAAAGGAAGAAAGAAAGGATATCGGCGGGAGGAGGGAGGGAGAGAAGGGAGATTAGAAGGCAAAATGATAATTTTATATATATTTAAACCTTGCTTCCTACTTCTTTTCTTTCTAGAAGAAAATTAGAGTACACATTTTTTAAAATAAATAAGAATTTTGTGAGAAAGTATATTCTACATATATAAAAATATAGAAATACTTATACTTCTTTATATTAAAATAAAGGACACGGTCATGTCAGAAATTAGGGGTGATCTCTCATTTGAAGTTCAAAACATATGGCCAAATAAAAAGTTATTCTATTTATTTGTTTATTTATTTGTCTTTGTATTTATTTTGGTGCTGGGGATTGAACACTGGGGCATTCTATCTTTGAACTACATGGCCTTTTTTTTTTTCATTTTGAAACAAGATCTCATTGCCAGATGTGGTGGCGCATGCTTGTAATCCCAGTGCTTGGGAGGCTGAGACAGGAGGATTGCAGGTCTGCAGCCAGCTTCACCTACTTAGTGATCCCCTCCACAACTTAGTGAGACTCTGTTTCAAAATAAAGAATACAAAATTAGGGTTGGGGGTATAACTCAGGGGTAGGATGCCCCTGGTTTCAATCTCCAGTACCACAAAATAAATGAAAAAAAGGTTTTGTTAGGTCTCACTATACTGCTGAGGCTATCCTCGAACCTGGAATCCTCCTGTCTCAGCTTTTCAAGTATTGGGATATACCACCACACCTGGCTCAAAAGCCATTTTAAAGCCAGCTGCAAGCCAGGCATGGTGGTACACACTTGTAATCCCAGCATTTGGGAGGGTGAGACAGGAGGATCCTGATTCGTGGACAGCCTCAGCTGCTTAGTGAGGCCCTCTGCAACTCAGTGAGACCCTGTTTCAAAATAATGAATAAAAAATAGGGTTGGGGGTGTAGCTCTGAGGTAAAATGCCCCTGGGTCCCATCCCCAGTACCATAAATAAATAAATAAATAAATAAATAAATAAATAAATAAAGCCAGCTCCGAGGTGGAAGCATACTTTTGGGGTTTTTTTGGTTTTTTTTTTTGTTTTTTTTTTGGTGGTACTGGGGTTCCTGGAAACCCTTCTACCTCTGGGCTACACTCCCAGACCTATTTTATATTTTTTGAAACAGGGTCTCTTACGCCAGCATGGCTGGCTTCGAACCTGCGCGATCCTCCTGTCTCTGCCTCCCAAGCGCGGGGATTACAAGCGTGCGCCACCACGCCCGGCAGTGGTAGCATACTTTTAAACCACTTGGTAAAACATCAGGCCACCCAAGTACTGAAACTGCTAAAATCATCTATGCGCCTGATAATGCAGAATGGATGCCATTTATTTTGGACAGTGCTGACTGCTAAATCAGGACAAGTCCCAGATGGGTCCACAGTTCAACTCTAGGGTATGGATACACTGCAAAAAAGAAGCAGAAGAGAAACAAAGGAGGAGGAAGATAGAGGAAGAAAGGTAACGTGGAGAAGAAAAAGAAAAGCAGGACACTGAGTCCTACTGCTCACGGTTGTCCTTTAACATGTCTTTTTTTGTGTGTGTGTGTGGTACTGGGGTTCCTGGAAGCCCTTCTTCCTCCGGGCTACACTCCCAGACCTATTTTATATGTTTTTTGAAACAGGGTCTCTTACGCCAGCACGGCTGGCTTCGAACCTGCGCGATCCTCCTGTCTCCACCTCCCAAGCGCGGGGATTACAAGTGTGCGCCACCACGCCCGGCTAACATGTCTTTAATTTTAGTACTATAATATAATAGTTATACGTGACTATAAATTCTGTTAGACATCTTTTTACATAAATTTATCTTTTTTAATTTACCCTCCCACCCTTTTTATTCTATTTTCATTTTTTTTTTCTTGGTGGTTCTGGGGTTCCTGGAAACCCTTGTATCTCCGGGCTATACTCCCAGACCTATTTTATACTTTTTAAAATTTGGAAACAGGGTCTCTTAAGCCAGTGTGGCTGCCTTCGAACCTGCGTGATCCTCCTGTCTCCACCTCCCAAGCGCGGGGATTACAAGCGTGAGCCACCATGCCCAACGCGTAAATCTACTCTTAAGATAGATTTTCTTATAACTTTCCTTCCTTCCTTCCTTCCTTCCTTCCTTCCTTCCTTCCTTCCTTCCTTCATTCAAAGAAACTGTTTTTAAATTTTGAGATGAGGTGTCTCCAATTGCCCGGGCTTGCCTCAGACCTGCAGTCCTCCTGCCTCAGTCTTCCAGGTGGCCGGGATCACAGGCACACTTCACCACACCCAGCCATTCACTCAGTATTTCTTTGAGCACCTACTAGGGCCCAGTTGTCTGCATGAATTGACTTTTGAAAATTTCCCAGCTCCTTTTATGCTATGGAGGTACCGTGTCTGCTTACAGTGCTGGAAACATGAAGATTCACAAGAAGATAGAGGTGGCTCCCAAGTGAACAGTGAACAAATTTGCTTTTGCTTTTATTCTGACTCTGTGTTCTGTGATACTCTATAACACACATTTTAATGCCACATGGATAAGAAGCCTCCTGGGTTCCAGCTCTGGGGAAAGTCCTAAGCACCTGGTTTCCTTTATCTTCTCCATACTATGCCTCTTGTAATGGAATATTTCTCTCTGCTGGAACTTACAGATCAGCAGTCTATTATGGTGACACTGTTTCTTTATAAATTTCTACTAAGGGAAATAATTCTTTGAATAAATTCTATGGTAATTTATACAGGAACTAGACTCCTTTCGTGAAGTGAGCAATAATAGCTCCAAATTATATTATCTAAGAATCTAGATTTCTGTGTGCTTGTTTGCACACTGAATATTAACATGGATGCTGGCGCCAATACATGGTCAGTAATATTCCTTGTTACATGTCTCTTACCTTTTGTCATTGATGACGGTTTTTAGGGCGTTTGCTAGGTCATCAGAAGTCATTTCGAGGACATTCAGGGTCACGCCAGCGCCCCGGGTCTCCATGCGCTTTGCGTTGTCCATCTGGTCACCGAACAAGGGCATCATCACCATCGGGACACCATTGCATATGCCCTCGTAGATGCCGTGGGAGCCAGAGTGCGTGATGAATGCTCGAGTCTTGGGGTGACCTGTGGGCACGGCAGGGAGGGACGCAGAGGTCAGCCTCAGTTCCCAGTCTGCCCTCGTCCAGATCCTGAGAACACCCTGAGATCTCCATGTTCTCAGTGCTCCTGGAACCCTTGAGAGGTGTCAGAAGAAAATGTGTGTTGACATGCTCCACAGATAAAAAGCAACCTGTGGTCTGCTGCCTTCATACCTGCAAGCTGAAGATCCCAAGAGCCACCTGCTACGCCACCATTTTCACTTAACCCTGCTCTGACCCACACATCGAATCCTCCCGACGTACCGAGCAGATCATTTTGGGGTAACCACTTGACGAGGATGGTATTCTTCGCAAGATTTGGTGGTGGAGTTCCAGTGTAGCGCCACAGGACCTTGCAGGGACAAAAGGAAGAGTTGAACAAAAACAGTAATACGGAGCCGGGTGTGGCGGTACACGCTTGTAATCCCAGCATTCGGGAGGCTGAGACAGGAAGATCTGGGTTCGAGGACAGCCTCAGCTATTTAGTGAGGCCCTCCACAAATTACTAAGACCCTGCTTCAAAATAAAGAATAAAAAAAATAGGGCTGGTGGTGCAGCTCAAAGGTAGAATGACCCTGGTTCCATCCCTAGTACTGCAAAAAAATAAATAAAAATAATATGATTTTTTAAAAATCTGCTCTAGTACCTGGAACAGTAAACCCTTTGAAAAAGCAGAATTGATAAAAGTGTCTCAAGAGCAAAGCCTCAGTGACCACACAGGCGGGGGCGGGGGGTGGCCAGGAGGGTGAGCACCTGGGGAACAGGTGACAACCGCTCGCATCTGCCAAGACTTTGCTGTCCACCCCATCTCGGCATCTACATGTGTGAGAATCCATGTAGTCATAGGCGATTCTCAAAGTGAGAAATAAGCCCCGAGAGAAGGTGTGGTCGCTGGCAAAAAGTATTCTCCACTCTTAGATATTCTTTCATAACTACTATTCTTTTAGTAATGATTCTTTTAACTTTCCACATGAAATTGCTCCGGTGGAAAAAAGATCAGGACTGTGAGTGAAAATTGAATCCATGTCCTTCCAGTAAACTTTCAGCCTTGCTCAAATGGTAATTAGAAGCAGCATTCCAGTCCACCTTCGACCTTCAATACAGCGACACCACCTGGTTAAAAATAGCTATGTCAAAACAAAGGACAGATAAAATAGATGTGTAAAGATGAAAGAAAGAAAATATGGTGAGAATAAGAAAGTATTTTGTATGAAGAAGAGCTTATCCTGAGATTGGCCCGAATGGGAAAGAGAGAATTAGGGTAATCAGAAAAGAAAAGAAAGTTGCAGAAGGTTAGTGATAGGAATATGGATTATTAAAAGAAGGAAAATGCTCAGCTGCTAGAGAAATATATCTGACAACTAAATCTAAAGACTTCATGTTATTTCTTGGTGTTTACCTGCTAAACTGTGTCATGAGTTTGTTTAAGTTTTCAGACCGCGGATAGTATTGCAGACAAAATCCAGCAGACATTCATCGAAATTCCTTAAATCATCATAAAGGAACACGGATTTTCCTTACGATAACTATATGAAAGCTGGAATCTCGGACTTCGTCCCCCATTATATATAAAGGAGGACATTGGACTAAGCCCTAGGAATGAAAACTCTTAAAAACTGGATTCTTCGAGTGATCTTAAAAACTAAATTCTTCAAGTGATTTTGGGTGTGACTTTTAGCCAAATAGAAGCCTCTGCAGCTGCAAGGCCAAAGGGGGCTGGGCTCCCGAGCACAAGGCCCACCTGAGATAATGGGACTGATTTCAAACACAAAGACCTGGAATATCCCAAGCTTTACTTTTGTCTTGTTCAGGGTTGGTAATCTGCATGTGTATCTCTCTTTTGTACCTTGGGTGTTTTGCACTTCTTTTTACTAGAAATTCACTGGGAGAGGGGAATATATAAAAAATCTTGTGTCCAAAATAAAGTGTTCGATTGCACAAGAAGCATCGATCCATGTCAGGTTCTTTTTAAAAGCGCCGATCATAGGATTATTTTCCTAGGAAAGAACCGCTACAGATAAGAATCTGTAGAAAATCACTCTGTCCTTCCCCACCTTTACTGAGACCCTCGACCGCGAGCAAACTCGCGCCCCATTGGACTAGCTGGCTTTCGGCACGCATCACCCTGTGCAGGGGATGTGTGCCCTTTCCTGAGCGTCAAGGGCAGGTTTACCTAAAGAAGCAGGTGGATACAGCACTAGACACAGAAATGTATGGAACAAATTCGAGGTCCTAACCAACAGTTTTGAGGAGAAATGTGCCTGTTTTACCTGAAGAAACCTCGTGTTTATTTGTTTGAACTAAAATCTCACCCATACTCTCGAGTCTCTTACTTAGAGAAATGTGACTTCCAAGTGAAGTAGCTATGGTTTAAGAGTAATTCAGAAAGCTGGGCGTGGTGGCGCACGCTTGTAATCCCCGCGCTTGGGAGGCTGAGACAGGAGGATCGCACGGGTTCGAAGCTAGCCTCAACTGCTTAGTGAGGCTCTCAGCAACTTAGTGAGACCCTGTTTCCAAATAAAAAATATAAAAAAAGGTCTGGGAGTATAGCCCGGTGGTAGAAAGCCTCTGGGTTCCACCCCCAGTACCACCAAAAAAAAAAAAAAAAAAGTAATTCAGAGTTAAATTGGGGGAGGGGGAAGACGAAGGTTGGAATAGAAGTTGGGTATTGGCAAGGAACGCCCAATTTTAAAATTTCAAATACTAGAATTTAGTTAGATGCTAGAAATCTGGAGCAAAAACTCCCATGAAGATAGACTGAAGATGGGTATGAAGGAGCCATTTGGGTCTTACTGTCTGCGGTATCCTTCCCAAGCCCTCGGCGATCTCCATAGCTTTCTCCTCCGGAATCTCTGAGACCATTGATCCTAAGGAGAAAACCACAATTCCATGTTCTCCAGAGGCGTTAATGTGGGCTTCAAATTCCTAGAGAAAAGAGAGAAATTCCCAGTCAGTTTTTTTCTCATCTTCTTTGGAATAGTAAGCTATGAACTAAATATCTTCCTTCTAAGAATAGGATAAAGGCGCGCTTGAAATAAAAACTGAAGTTCTTAAAGCACAAGTCTTACGGAGTCTACATCTCAGGGAGCTCCTTCAGATGCAGAATCCGAGTGATGGGCCAGTTTTCTGAAAGAAAAGCCAAGGCACATGCATGCACATACATACACACACGCATGCAACTACACATGCTCGCATATATGAAAGCATACACGTACACACATAAACACACACACATGCATTCACACACCATGCCCATTCTACATAGGGAAAATAGAGCAGTGAGTAAGTATGGCAGTTTTCCCCAACTGTGGCTTATTAGTGATCTAACTAACTCTGAGAGTCTTCCAGGCTGTCTCCAATGTTTCCAACCCACACCCGAGGGGTCCCCTGGCACGTGGTGCATTCAGCCCTAAACCAGAAGAGCCCTGAGCACACCACAACCTGACCTTGGCCACCCTGCGTGGGAGATGCAGACACTCCCACAGGGCTTTGCACACTTGCGGTGGGCAGCGACTTCTGCTGAACTCAGCCACCAGGAGAGCACGAACACTGAGCCCTCTCCCCAGAAGAGCCCGCTCTCCTCCAACCACATGCACCAGCCCTGGCCGCCACAAATCCTCCAGTTCAGTGTCTGTGCATTGATCTTGGCCTCTCTGCTAGGCTCATCCTCTCACTGGGACAGGTGCTCTTCTGACTCCTCCCTCCCGAGCGTCATCATCTGACTCCTCCCTCCTGAGCATCACAGCACATCCCTCTCCTCTTCTCCCTCCCTCTTCTCTGTAGAGGAACAGCTCACCACCAAGTGCCCTTCTCTATGGAGTAAGGGCCAAGGGCTGACCTATATTTCCTGGCACCTTTGCTCCTGTAAGGGGCAGAGCCTGATTTCTCCTCCTTTCCACTCTCCCATACCCACTCAGCAACCAGAAGGATGTCTTCAACACAAAATCAGACTCAGGACCATAAACACCACGGTTATAGAGCTGCACCCAACTAGAGCTCAAAGGGCATAAAAGTTCAGCTACAGAGTTTTGCTCTACGGAGCTTAGCTATAGTGATTGTGTATCGTGGCCAACACCCAGCCCCATGCCAGCTTTTATGGGGTTCAATAGAGCTGTGGCCCATCCCCTCCATGGTCAAAGTTTCCCTACACTTTGCTCTAATTTTTGTAGTCTCTAGAGTGGCCAAAGAGTGAAGCAACATGCTAACTAAAAATATCATTTCATTCCCCCACATATTGTCCCCTTCCAAGAAAGATGAGGACCCCCACATCCCACAGAATGAATTTCCCTGCCCAATGGGCCCTGCCCACTTTTGTTTATTATTTATTTATTTATTTATTTATTTTTGCAGTATTGAGGATTGAACCTCAGGGGAATTCTACCTTTGAGATACAACCCCAGCCCTATTTTTTATTCTTTATCTTGAAACACGATCTCACTAAGTTTCAGGTGGCCTCAATAAGTTGCTGAGGCTGGCCACAAACCTGGGATCCTCCTATCTCAGCCTCCCAAGTATTGAGACTACAAGTGTGAACCACCATGCCTCCTGGCTTAACTGAGACCTTTAAAACAGCGCCTGTGTTTTCCTGAGCATTATATTTATTTTTGGAGTTTCTATTACACTTTTCCTTGCCAAACATCTTTTGTAAATATTGCTCGTTACTATTGTGCATGCCTACTTTGGCCTCCTGTCCCACACACCCTTCACCTTCTTGAAGCCTCTGGCCTCCCTGGGCTTCCATCCGGCTAATTCTCTGGGACTCAGCATGGATGGCTGGGACCTCTGACTGCTTCTCTCCACAGAGACGGCCTCTCATCCCAAGAGAAGGATGACGGCCAGGATCTCCTGAGTCTCACCCTTTGCCTCGAAATGTTGTTCTACTATCATCATTCTTTCAGATCCAACGAACACATGTCAAAGCCAGGTTGTGTTTTCTCTAGGGACTTTCCTAAAATAAAGACTTTATCTTCATTCTTTCATTAAGTTCAGGACTTTCTTTTTTTGGGGGGAGGGGGGGTGTCTAGGGATGGAACCCAGAGGCATTCAACCTCCGAGCTACACCTTCTGCCCTCTTTTTGTATTCTTTTTATTTTGAAGCCGGGTCTCACTGAGTTGCAGAGGGCCTTACTAAGTAGCTGAGGCTGTCCACGAACCGCGATCCTCTGGTCTCAGCCTCCCAAATGCTGGGATTACAAGCATGCGCCACCATGCCAGGCTAAATTCAAGACTTTAATCAGGAGGGTCAGGAATAGGACAATTTCCAGTAGAGGAACAGAAGTGGAGAGTAGCATTTTCTAGCTAACAAACGGACAAAGAGAAAATAAATAGTAACTTCACTAACCACGAAAAAGCAGGCAAAGGGAGAAATGCAAAGTGAACAGCACGTGAAATATATTAGAAGATACAAGCAATTCTAGTCATTGTTGAATTCAAATGGGCAAAATTCACCTTCTAAAGCAATCTGTCTAACCAGATTAGAAATACCAATTGCATAGTGTTTAAAAAGAACAAAGAAGAAATCTTGAAGACAAAGGTATTTAGGAGGTACTAGAGAAATGAAACAAAATCATACAGAAGAGGTGAGATTAATATAGAAAAAGTGAAATTTCCTTTTTAAACTTGTATTGGTGCATTATAGCCCCATATCATAATGTAGATCACAGTGATAGTGATGTATGTGTACACAGCGCCAGATGGGATTTCCCCACTTCCCTCCCCACTACCCCTTCCTCATACAGGATATTGAGATTGACATTGGCATTCTCAAAAAAGTGAAATTTCTGACAAATACCTTAAATAAGACAAAGAAGGACCAGGTATAATTTATCCAGATATGATCACCTCTGAACCTGCTTGCACCGAACAAGACAACTACTAATGGTCTGTGTACACAATTAACCACTTAGTAAATTTAAAGGGGGGAATATGATTCTATTAATAAATGCTAGAAAAGCAGTTGACAAAATATAGCAGCCTGCCCTTATAAACATCCTAAAGAAGAAAGTCATTTAAAGAAAGACCATCTGCCCCTAACAATGGCAACATAATACAAAATGACAAAAAGAAACCAGTTGTCTGGAAGGTGAGTAGCCAAACAGGGATCCTTGCTAGCCACAGACCTTGTCAAACCTTCTAGGAGTCTAGTGGACTCAGAACCCCTCATGCTTGATATGGAATTTAGAACAGGAGAAATCAAAATTCCCTTTTTCTCTCATATGTGGAAGCTAGAAAGAAGAGTGACAACAGATAAGAGGAGAGAGACCAGTAGAATAGTGGAAGGGGCCTGGCGCAGGAGGAGAAAAAGGAGGACGGGAGAAGGAATGTTACGTCCAAATGTGGAGGTCTCACAAGAGAGTAAGAAAAAAAAGCTTTAAATTTCAAAGTGAATGTAAAGTGCAACTGATTTCTCTTGGTTCCTTCAGTGATGTCTCTTTTATGCCTCGGCGATTTGGACAGGTTGACTAGATTTTTTTTTCCCTTTGATCTGAGATGCACCCATTGGTTCTATTCCTTTCCTCTTTCTGAAAGAGGATCATTAATGGTTTTCTACTCTTGAAATGTGTGTGTGTGTGTGTGTGTGTGTGTGTGTGTGTGTGTGTTTTACTGGAGATTATACTCAAGAGGCATTCTACCTGTAAGCTATACCCTCAGCCCTTTTTATTTTATTTTTGTTTGTTTGTTTGTTTGTTTTGAAACAGGATAATGCTAGGTTGTTGAGAGTACCACTAAGTTACCAAGGCTAGCCCTAAACCTGTGATCCTCATGTCTCATCCTCCCAAGTACTGGGAATACAGGCATGTACCACCACAATGAGCTCTACTGTTAGACTTCATAATCTCTTTTTAGAAAACAAGTGACATTGGGCTCTTTTTCAAACTGACCACAGTGACATCTTGCTTTTTCTCAAACTGACTCCCACATCCAATACACACTTGGGCAACAGGCCAAAGGACACCAAGATTCTAAACCGGCTTCAACAGGTCAACAGCTATCTCTCCACCTTAGAGGTGAGGACTTAAAGCCCACAGAAGAAGAATCTGCTCACAGGTAGTAGAGAAGGCACCAACCCAACACCTGATTTCCCACTGCAGTTCTTTCCAATGCCCCCAAATTCTCCTCATCATTATAACTACACCATCACTGAAAGATGTATCACCTCAAAGACACTGGAAACAAGGTCCAGTGCTCTCCAAGGCAGATCACAAGTTTTATTTTTTACTTGTGAAACTAAGTTCCAGAGGGTCTAGCTAAATTGCTGAGGCTGGCCACAAACTTGCATTTCTCCTGTCTCGGCCTTCCAAGTACTAGGATTACAGGCATGAACTTCCACACCCAGCTCCACAACCAGTATTTGAAGAATTTAGGAATAAATGGCCCCCGAGATGTCCCTCCTGGGAGAGTCCTTCCTGAACCTTCTATGACAAGGAGCCTCTTCTCTTATTCCTGTCATCTCCACTGAGATGTCCAAGAGCATTCCAAGAATGTGGCTTTATGCACACTTCAAATTCTGTAGGAAAAAAGTTAGCATATTAGTTGACCTAATTAGCTAGCCTGATTTGGCTCAACCTAGTGAGTAGTTATCTTACTAGCAGAGAAGAGGGGTTTGGGGATATTTACTGAAGCCTCGTATGGCGGGGCACACCACCTATAATCCCAGTATTTGGGAGGCTGAGGAAGGAGTACCACAAGTTCAAAGCCAGTCTCAGCAAGTTAGCAAGACCCTATTTCAAAGTAAAAAATAAAGAGGGCTGGGGGTATAGCTCAAAGGTAGAACTTTAACCAGGACCATGAAAGCAACTCCCCTTGCCAGGAGCTATAAACGCCAAAGAACTTTCGATCAGACCTGAACTTCGGCTATCTCATGCAATCCTGGGCAAAGTACATGCAGCATAATTTTTTTCTCTGAAAGGTGTCCCAAATTCAGATTGTCACATTAAATTGAATCCTACCCAATGAAGCTCTCAGAATAAGGTGCCCCAAACCTGCTTAACCAAAATATTAGCTATGAAGAAATAACCCGGAAGATGATGCCCAAGACAGACACTCTCTAGCCTGGGAGAACCACAAGATAGAAATTAACAAAAGAAGGCATGCAGAACTATCTCAGTATACAGGCTCAGCACGTCTGAACAAAGGTCCTTCCAGCAAAGCACTTGGAAGAACATGGGCACAACCCATGCAAATACACACCTTGGATAGTGGTTTTTTGTGAAGGCAGTTGATCCCACCAATAAAAACCATATTGGGCATGATGGGTTTGGGGTAATTCTTCACAAAGTCAGTTCTCATCAGCCACACAGATGCATAGCTCGTAAGATCCCGGACAGTTAGGTCTCTCTGAAGGACTTCTGAGGCAAGTGATGCATAGGGGGAATAGACCATATTGCACATGAAGTTTTCTGTCAAGGCAATGAGTGCATTCTTCACTCTCTGGAGGAAGGTCATGTGATCTGGGTTTGAGGACAGAGTCCTGGGCACATAGGACATGGGGCTGGGGCACTGGGTAGCTTCAGAATGCAGATTACAGGGCAACGCATTCAGGAAGTAGACGGCAGGCAGAGCCAGGTACTGAGCCACGATGGGGCCACAGAGAAGGAAAGGGTCTGTCAACACCGCATCGAACCTGCTTTCCCCCAGGGAGGCCAAGAGCTCCTTGTTGTGCACCAGTTGTGAACAGCCAGAGAAAAGCAAAGCAGAGTTCCTTTGGGCTGACTTGTATAGTTTGATCACGCGCTGCAGGAAGGGATCATTGTCAAAAGCACTATACCCAAGATTGATGAAAGTGGACTCCAGGTCCTTCCTTTGGAATGGCACGTGGTATTTCTTCAGGGTGAAAAACGGTTCTTCTTTTATGTATATGGAGGCATCTGGCACTACGACCACTACTTCGTGTCCCCTCTGCTGCAGCTGCTGGAGGACTCCGAGCATGCTCAGCCAGTGGCTGCCATCTATTGGGATCACCAACAGCTTCCCAGCGTGGGACACAGAGGGGCCAAGTGTCCACAGCAAGAGGGCCAGGACCAGGGGACATGAGACCTGAGAGAACGCGGCCATGGTGTCCCTGCCTCTGATCCAGCCAGAGGTACACCTTCACCTGCCCACGTGTGGCAAGAGCCATGTTATAGACCAAGTTAATGTTTGATTGTGCCACATGGCTAAAAGGCTCCTCCCACAAAGTGGGCTGGAAGTTTGCTATCAAAGACCACGAGGTGGGGCCCTACTGGGTTTCTTCACAGGCAACAACAGGAGAACTGGCTAGAATTTCTTCCCCAAATCACAACCATGAATGAGCACTGAAATTAAAATATTTCTAGTATCTTTGGATGCATCAAATTAGTTTGTTCATGGATCTAGAAAGTGTTACCAGCCAGGCAAGGTGGTGCATGCCTGTAAACCCAGCTACTTGGGAGGCTGAGGCACACATAATCACCAGTTGGAGCATAGCCTTTGCAACTGAGCAAGACTTGGTCTCAGAATAAAAGCTAAAACAGTCAGGGAGTAGTTCAGTGATAAAATGCCCCCGGGTTCAATTCCCAGTGCCAATGAAAGAAAGGGGAAGGGAGAAAAAGATAAAAAGCAGGTGTTAACAGAGAGGGGAAAGGACCATGGAGTGATGCAGTAGACTTCCTTTCCAGCAATGGAAAGTTTCTTAGCCTTTGGAAAGGAAAGAATAGGGCATTACAACCCCCCTTTGGCCTAGAAACTTCAAGAATGCCCTTTGTCACTGCTCACTTGGAGGTCTGCCTCCCCACTTACATCACTTTTGGGCTCAGTCATCCAACAAATATTTATTGAAGCCTCATATGGTGGGGCACACTACCTATAATCCCAGTATTTGGGAGGGTGAGTAAGGAGTACCACAAGTTCAAAGCCAGTCTCAGCAAGTTAGCAAGACCATCAACAACTTAGCAAGACCCTATTTCAAAGTAAAAACTAAGAAGGGCTAGGGGTATAGCTCAAAGGTAGAAGGCCCCTGGGTTAAATCCCTGGTACCAAAAAAAAATTATTTAGCCTGGCACAACCCTGAGTATGGAGGCTACAGTCTAGCCTAACACCACGGAGTCTCCTGCCTCCTTAGAATTAAAGCTCCACCAGGAAGCAGACTCACATCGTAAACTGATAAACCAGGACCTGAGAGATGGTGAAACATACTAGGAAAGAAATGGATGGTGTGGGGCGGGGATGGAGGTGCTGCTGCAGTGGAGAATGACTACAAAGGGAAATCCACTTGAGTTCATAGGCACAGAAGTCCTCTCTAAGAATAGGTCTTTACTCACTAAGAAAGGGATATGCTACAAGTAGGAAATCAGAATAGATGAGCTAATAGCAGCAAGTCCCATTACATTCATTGCCCTGGCTTAAGGTCTAGGAGACACTTTGATGACCAAATAGCAGGCAGTGGGACAGGTAAACAGAAACAAACATAAGAATTGGTGTTTACCGAGCATTACTGTATGCCAACTATCGCTAAGCTCCTGATTGAAATTTATAGTCAGAAGGAAAGCTGGGATCTCCAAATCATTACCCAGTTACAATAACTGGAGACAAGACCAAAGGAAGGACTTGCAGGGCAAGAAGAATGTGTTCACCCAGCACTACTGGTAACATTGGAGACGAGGGTAAGAGACAGGAACAAGTGTCTAGGAGGGAATGAACAAAAGTGGCCCCTCCCAAAGTCTGGGGAAACCAGGGTGCACACAGAACTGAGCACACCCTTGTTTCTTTTGGAATCCACTACTCATCTATACAATCCCTGGATAAAAGCAAAGATCCAAATGTTTTAACCATGGACATCACTGGCCACCCGTTCTTGGGGATTTTCTGGGAAAGTCATGGAGAAACTGCTACCTTTAAAGCTTTGGTGTTCCATGGGGCACATTCACATGACCCTTCTCATTTCGTTACCTAGAGTTCCTTCTCTTTGAATCACCATCTTTCCTTGGCAGAACTCCAGTCTTGCAAGTGTTGCCATGGGGCTGCACACAACTGCACACCCACCCACCCAGAAGCTCCTCCTCACCCCCAAACCTCTTCATCCTGGTTGAGCAGAAAAGTCAGAGCAATGCTTCTGCTCTTTGTTGTGCCAAATTATCTGCAGCTCTGAAATTCACAGTCCAAGCTAAACTTTAAGAGTAACAACTCTTCCCAAATCCCAATGTCATGAGTTCATCTGCAGATAGCGTGGAGCAAAGGGGCTATAAACACACACACACACACACACACACACACACACACACACACATACACACACACACAGAGTCACAATAGTAATGAGTGTATGACATTCCTGCATTATATAGACTCTCAGAGTCTCTTTTTTTCTTTCTTTCTTTCTTTCTTTTTTAATGCAATGCTGGGGGTTAAACCCAGGGCCTTGCACAAGCTAGGCAAGTCCTCTACCACTGAGCTGCATCCCCTGTCCCGGGAGCATTTTGAAGCCACTGTGTACTTAGAAGGTCTGCAGCCACAACTCTGCCCCTGACTAGAGAGTATTGACAGGCAATCCACTTTCATTATCATTAATTACTTTAAGCAATTAACTGTTAAGCAATCCAAACGTACTTCTGTCCTGGCTCCTGATGAGACCTGACATTTAAAATCCATTGCTAACTGCCGTATTGACTGAATGTTTATGGAACGTGTGGGCTCTACTGTGTGCCAGGCAATATGTTAGGTGGTAGGGCCAGAAAAGTAAGGTAGAAATGGCTCCTACCTATAAGGAAGGACCCAGCAGATGGAACCAAACTTATAATCAAAAAATTACAAGGCAGACTGAGGGGTGTTGTGGTGGTTGAGAACGCAGAGCAGTGCAGTTAACATGGTTTTGCTTTAGGGGCTATTGAAGAGTGAGTGTCCGTGAAAGGTTCTGAGAACCACACAGGAGGTGCTTTCTTTTCACACAGAAGCTAGAAGGCAGTCATCCCACCACTTGGGACACTCTGAGTTCCTTCGGTCAGATAAGAATGTAGGTGCTTCTTACTAAAGGGAACATAAACACATCAATGCCCTACAGTTAGAGCATCTCCAGGGAAAGCAAGAATGCCCTCCTCGAATCTCCACAGCATTTTGTCTGTACTGCCCTTCACCAATCAGCAGTGCGCATATCTCTCTCTGCTACCAGACTACCCATAAATTCATGCATTCCTCAGAGGCAGTTACAGCTCCAGAATCACCAATTCACCAGGGGCCAGTCCACAGTCTTGCAGACAGTATGAATTCAGTAAATGGCCCTCTATATAGCAACTTCCCTTCTCCCTTTACTCTAGCCCCCCCCCCATATCCAAGCAAGCTGAAACTGGATGATTCTACCACTGTACCTCAGACCCAGCTGTCTTGGTTCTGTTTCAGAGACAGAGCCCCACAGTTCCCTCAACCCCTCGCCATGCCTCGATTCCCTGTAACGGCCACCCCCGTACTCCCCACTCTCTTCCACTTCCAACACCTCCTTGGCCAACAGCTTGCTGGGACACACAATGAAATTCATACTCCTCAGCCCTCCCTCCAGGCCACCTATCCCAGACCACTTCTCCTCTCTTGTCCTTCTGCTGGATCGCACCCTCTGCCCTGGGCCCTCTAGCCATTCCGGATCACTTCTTGATCTGAATCCTTCTGGCTCCCAAATCTCGCTTTGTGCCCTTCCAGGTTGCTTTGGCCACATGACACCTCACTCCCAATCAGCTTCCCACCAAGGCTCCGTGCACGCTCACCCAGGGCCAAGTCCGGAGGGTGAAGTCACTTTGCGTGACAAAAACGGGGCACTTCCTCTTGGTGCGATGGTGCACATGGTTCAACCTGCCACCCTTCGTGATGAAATCTTGAAAGTTCATTCGTTAATCATTCCCCCTGACAGCCAGGCGACCTTTATTGAGGTGTTGCCATACCACTGATCAAAGTAAGAGATTGTGTCCAAGGACAACGGGTAAGGGGACTGAACTCAAATGTCCAGAAATGCCAAAATGAAAATCAACATGCTGCAGCAGTGTCAGTAAATTCATCTCTGTGCCTAAAACTCATCCACAGTGCTGCAAACACAGCCCCCAGCGTCGCAGTGAAAGAGGCAATGTGGGTGCTTTTTCTCAATTCAAGTAGATATGTTGAACCGGGAAATTAAAACTAACAGCACAGTGGCAACTTAAATTTTTATTACAAAGTCAGTAGGAAATAGAAAGGGAATAGAAAGAAGCGGTGTGCCTAGAAGACACGTAAGAGCCGAAAGATGGAACTTTGCCTCCCCTCTCTGACCCTGACCCGTAAATACATATTTCATTGATATGTCTTATCAGCATTACCAGGACAGTAATTTATTTCTTAGTCAGATGGTGCCGTCTTATCTTTTTCTACCTCTATTGTACTGGTTGCCTATCAATGACAGGTGCTTAGAAGTTTACGTTCCTCATACCAAGGCTGGGTCACAAAGACAAGGGGACAGAGATACCAGCTGCAGCCAGTGCGACTGGGCATAAACTCTAAGAACAAGGCGTGAGGCTCTTCCTCCCTTATGGCTTTAAAATGTGCCAGGTAAAGTCACTGTGATCTTAGGGCTCTTGATTATTTCTCAATACTTTTAGGACTAAAGGCTTTAGTTGCCTCTACATTCTTACTATGGGTTAACATCAAGGCAGAGGAGAGGGGAGGGGGGGTTCTAAAGTGTAAGCCTGTGTAGCATCCAGGCACTGAATGCCTTTTACATTTTTATTGAAAATAAAATTCCAGAGCGCCGGGCGTGGTGGCGCACACTTGTAATCCCCGCACTTGGGAGGTGGAGACAGGAGGATCGCGCAGGTTCGAAGCCAGCCGCGCTGGCTTAAGAGACCCTGTTTCCAAATAAAAATATAAAAAATAGGTGTCTGGGAGTGTAGCCCGGAGGTAGAAGGGTTTCCAGAAACCCCAGTATCACTAAATAAATAAATAAATAAATAAATAAATAAATAATAAAATTCCAGAGCAATTTTCCAATTTTGGCACGCGTTTTAATGCTTTTGACTTACTAGGCTAGTTGTTCTCAAAGTACAGGCTAGGGAACCCTCGTGAGCACCATGAATCTTCAAAGGGAAGTTATTTTTTTATTTTTATTTATTTATTTATTTGCGGGGCTGGGGCTGGAACCCAGGGGCATTCGACCTCCGAGCTACACCCCCTGCCCTATTTTTTATTCTTTATTTTGAAACCGGGTCTGAGTTGCGAAGGGCCTAAGTAGCTGAGGCTGTCCTCCAACCGCGATCCTCCTGTCTCAGCCTCCCGAATGCTGGGATGACAAGCGCGCGCCACTACACCCGGCTTCAAGAGAATTTTAAAAAGTCAAAACTATTCCAAGCCCAGGGCAGTTGCCCAAAAAGGGAACTGATGGGTTGGGTACAGACAGAAGGGAATCCTGAGTGGTAGACCATTCTAGGCAACATGGTGAAACTCAACAGCTAAAAGAAAAAAAAAATTCCATGACAATGGAGTCAGCTAACACTCCCACTCTGATTCTCTTCTAAGTGTGTGGGAGAATTTTCTAGAAGCTCCACAATGTGGGATATATCAACAGACTAAACACACTAGCAGTCATGAGAATCTAGTACTATTTTATCAAGCCAGATACTAAAAACAGAATGTGAATGATGTAAAACAATGCAAATCTTCTCGCCAAATTAGTTTTGAAACTCATTTTTCCCTAAGAATATGCTTTGTGTGTGCTTTTCATTACCTTCGGTGACTACGGAATATATCTTTTCAATCCGCAGTGTTAATTTCTTATGCTGCGCATGTGACAGATACACCCCACGTGAAGCAAACGGTCCCGAGGACAGAAAGTCCAAGACCTGCAGGCCTACTCAATGGCACGCCTCTTGCCCCAAGGTCAGAAGATGACCTCGGCTATCCACTACCCACTTTTACTAGCCAAGTAAAAGCTGACTTGAAGAAAAGTATTTTCTAAGGCGTCCAGAGTCACGGCCTGGCGGTCCGTCCCCTTCTCCCAGCCCTTCGGTGCACCTGCTGGGGTCTGGGGAGCCCGGGGCCGGCGTGGGCGGGGCCTCTGGCCGAGGTGGGCGGGGCCACCGCGCCAGGCGAAGCGACCTCACAGAGCCTTCCTCCACGCAGGCGGGGCGAGCCCCGGAGCGCGGCCTTCTGGGATGCGGGTGGCTTCAGCCGCGGCCAATGAGAGGCGGCCACGTCACAAGCGCCCCTCCCTCGCGCCTGGCTCCCGGCTGCGCGCCTGGCTGCCCGCCGCGCTCCGTGCTGTGGCCGCGGGCCGAGCCCGGCGGCCCACCATGGTGGACTACTACGAGGTGCTGGGCGTGCCCCGCCAGGCCTCGCCCGAGGCCATCAAGAAGGCGTACCGCAAGCTGGCGCTCAAGTGGCACCCCGACAAAAACCCGGAGAACAAGGAGGAGGCCGAGAGGAGGTTCAAGCAGGTGGCCCAGGCCTACGAGGTGCTGTCGGACGCCAAGAAGCGCGACGTGTACGACCGCTGCGGCGAGGCCGGCGTGGACGGCGCCGCCGGCGGGGGCCCCTTCCAGGACCCTTTCCGCTACGTCTTCACCTTCCGAGACCCGGCCGAGGTCTTCAGAGAGTTCTTCGGGGGCCGGGACCCCTTCTCCTTCGACTTCTTCGGAGACCCGCTGGACAGCATCTTCGGAAGTCGGAGGAGCTCCCGGGGAAGCCGCGGGCCCGCGTCCCTCTTCACCACCTTCAACGAATTCCCGGCGTTTGGGGGTGGCTTTTCTCCTTTGGGTACAGGATTTAGTTCCTTTGGTTCCCTGGGGAATGGCGGTGTTTCTTCCTTCTCCATGTCGTGTGGTAGTGGTGGGACGGGCAGCTTCAAGTCCATGTCGACTTCCACCGAAATAATTAATGGCAAAAAGATCACCACCAAGAGAATCGTTGAGAATGGCCAGGAGAGGGTGGAGGTGGAAGAAGACGGGGAGCTGAAGTCCCTGGTCATAGATGGCAAAGAGCAGCTGCTACATATCGACACCAAGTAATTCGCTGGGCTTAATGCGCGTTTTCAGGAATAGCAGGACATTTTTTCCCCTAAGATTGCAAGTGAAGTCTACTTTCAGAACAGCTGTACCCAACAATGTATAAACAGTTCATGCCAACGCGTATGTGTTGTTATTGTTGGGATCACATCAGTAGGATCTGTTTGTTTGCCTTAAAAACAGTTGTAAATACCTGTATGCACTTTGCTATTTATTAAACTAATCCCAAGGCAGAAGATGAATATTTCGTGGTGCTAAGAAAACAGCCTTCACCATGGCACCTTGACCTTTCGTGTTTCGGCTTTGTCTGAAAGGTGAAGAAGGTGGCTTGCTCTGAATCACTTCAATTTATTGAAACATAGCCATGAGTAGATATGAATTTATTATTAGTACTTCTGGAATAAAATAAAGATGGCTTTCAGTTGTGCATTAATGCTGGTGATGAAGAGTTGACCATTATGTAAATAAAATGTTAAGCCTAGGCTTTTTAAAAAAAGCAGCTAAACAGCAACACGGCTCTAAGCTTCCCGTGGTAGCCGTAACAAATTCCCACAAACTCGTTGGCTTAATCAATACATACACTCCTCCAAATGGTGGAGGCCAGAAGTCTGAAATTCATTCACTCTAGAAGACTGATGGCAGAATATTAAGTGACAGCTTCAAGGCTACATTGGTTGGTTAATGGCACGTTAGGCCTACTGAGCCCTAACTTGGTTCCACTACTATACTGAATGGTGAAAATCTAAAATCGCCCTTCTCTAAGGCCCCATAGAACCCCTTCCCCCATTGCCATGCATGGAACACTAAATTATCTGGTGGAAGCCACGTTTCAAGTTGAGGTACCACACACATCTGAGAAATTGCGTTTAGGCCCCACACACTTTCTCAGCATGATTGCCTGAGTCCGGAAAGTGTTCTATGCCCCTCCCCTGGAGATGGCGTGGAGTGGTACCCGTGTGACAGCTGAAGCTAAGAATGCAGCAAGTTCTTGAGTCTCTGCAGACAGATTAGGTGACATGAGCACACCGGCAAGTAGAACAATGTAAGAATGCGTGTGCATGACTTTTAATACGATAAAGTCCCGTCTGCACAGGTTGACATGCAAACACCTCACAGAAGGAACGTGGGATCCGGTCCTGTCCCACGGGGAGCATGTTAAAATCACACACGGGACAGTCACTGGGTAGGGCAGGGCTTCCCACATACTAACTGTACAAGAAGTGTCAGAATGAGACAGACAAGCCGCACACAGCATCTCACAGCAGTGACGACACTTGACAGTATTTGGCTGGGGACGCATTAATTCTGAAGAAGTCGGGGGGTGTTGGGGGTTGTGAAGTGATCCGAAGGAGCACACGGCTTCCTGGAGACTACCCTTTGTGGAATTCACACTCTATATAGGACAGAGTGAGTGTACAGCCATAGTTAAGAGATGGTTAGCAAAGAGTTGAATGGCAGCCAAAGAGCCTGGTATTTAAAGGCCATGGGTCCTCAGAGCTCTGGCTACTCAGTTAAGAGCAAGCACCACAATCCGTTTTAAAGTGTCCTAGAGTAGTGCTGGTACAAGCAAAATTTTCCTTTTACAAAAGTATATAACATTTTACAAAAAGATTTTCGATGTGTGTGTGTGTGTGGTATTGGGGATTTAGTGCAGGGGCATTCTACCTCCAAGCTATGTTCCTAGACCTATTTTATTTTTATTTGGAAGCAGGGTCTCAGTAGGTTGATGAGAGTTTCACTACTTGGTAAGGCTTCCTTTAAACCTGCAATCCTCCTGTCTTAGCCTCCAAAGTACAAGCGTGTTCCACCACGCCTGGCTGAAAATGTCTTTTTAAAATGTTTGAGCTAAAAGATAACATACTCCTGTAGGCCCATATGAGGATATTTATCTCTCATAACAGGATGAGTAGGCTTTCAGAGTGAGTGCAGAGATGACCAGAGGGCTCCACTCTAGTGGGTTCTCTCCATGGAATCACCAGCCTTCCCACAGACTGCTCCAAGCAAGGAGATATCTTTTCAACATATGTTTAACAAACTAATTTCTAAGCTAAAAGTGAACAAATGGGTAATACAAAAAATAACATAAAACTAGAATATTGACATCAGATGAGATGGGTTAGGTTAGTTCACAAATATAATTTTCTTCCCCCTCACAGCCTAGGAAATGGCACCTCCAGGAAGACAGCGCTCGGCAAATGGGATGCCGTGGAGTCACACCATCGCCTGTCAGTCTTGCTCAAAGGCAGGCTCGTGGGAATAAGAGTAGCATGGCAGATATACAAAAAGGGCAGAGGGTACAGCATGTTCTCGACCTTTGCAGAAAGGTCATGTGGTGGGAATTCATTGTTAGGAACCTAGGAATAGATGAGGCAGGGTTTGGGCACTGTGGAGCCTCAGAGTCTAATCACATTGAAGTAAGCACAGAAAAAACACAGCAGGAATACTCGGATACTTAGCCAGCACCGTCCTACCAGGGTAAAACCAGGTCCATCAAAACCACGTAGAAGGAACTGGAATTCACACGACTGATCAGGGTTGTGTTACGCAGAAGCCCTGAACAAGACCTCATAAAGTGTTGATGCATTTTTCCAAATAGTTGTAGTTTTTAAAAACTATCTTCAGGTAAGGTTCTGAGTCAAAGTGCAGTCGAGTGTGGTCAGGTATTGGTATCCTTCCAGGGTGTGGGGAATATCATAAGTTATTTTGAAAAAGTCCTTATTGAAGTGGATAGTCACCTCTGGAGCTACACCATAGCCTGGTGGCCTTGGGCGTGGAGCACAACGTCCCGCATGCTGAGCCAGTGGCTGCCCTCCATGGACAACACCAGCACCTTCCCACCCTCAGCACAGGGCGGGACACACAGCGAGAGCAGCAGCCCCGCCAGCCCTGCCAGGGCCCCCTGGAGTCCCACAGCCAGCTCGCCAGCGGCCCACGCAGCTGCCTTCCACACCAGGCTGTGCCTCCTACCTGAGTTTCTTTTAATTTATTCCCATGTCACCATGCCATCCAGCAAAATGCAAGTCATTGGAAGACAGAGTTTATCATCAGGTTAATTATTACAAGCGAACTCCATCCTGCCTCTCACTGCTGTCCTATCCTCTGCCGCCCCCAGGCAGATACTGAACTTACCACTACTCTCCAAGAACCCATCTGACCCTGCTACTCTCTCCGGGGACATCCTAGTTCACCTTTTCTTTCCCATCAGTTTTCAAAACGAGACTGGGGACACACATTTTATCACGTCCTACTGTGCTGCCTACACACCGGCAGCTTGCCGTTGAGCTCCGAGGACCCATTCATGCATCTGTCCCAGTACAACCTCGGCTGGATGTGACCCCGCTGGTAACTCACTTAACTGCCATTCACGAGAAGGCTAAAGAGGCATGATATACTCTGTAAGAGATGTGAACATGCTCAAGTTTGACACATTAAAATAAAAAGAGGGCTACTGAATTTCAAAATTAAGAAAGAATTTTTTTTAAATGAACACTAATGTAAAAATAAGCTTACCCTAACTGAGGAATAAAACCCACTGTATATATCATGTGAATGGACCCGATTTTTACATGAAAAAAAACTAGCAAATGGCAGGTTTTGAGAATAATTTTTTAAACATTTTATAATTTTTAAAACTAGAAGTAAATTCATATGCAATATGGTAGATAATATATGATTAGCAATATTGGCATCACTAGAGATAGTTTGTGCAGGATGTTACTTAAGAATAAAACAAAATATATGGACAAAATGCAAGTATTAAACCTACATGAACCAATTTGGATACTGTATTAATAGAGCAAACACCATTTAAAAATTCAAATGTAATTTGAGCAAATATCAGTTATAAAAGGATTAATTATCAATCGCATGCACTATTCTTTAATAATCAAGCAGATTTGCTGAGGATAATTAGTATGGTAAATCTGAAAATATAAAATTTGTGTGTACCCAGGGAACATCTACAGACATTGGTCATCTAGTAGTCCCTGCCTAGAAATTACCATTTATCCCTAGAAGTGGGATTAATCAAAATCAATAAATGATGTAAAAGTATAACACATATTAGATTTATTTTCCTTCCTCTAATTAATTATGTCTCTTATGAACACATCTCTATCCCTTCAGAGATAGGGCTGTTAAAAACTGATCATGTGAACCGCCATGAGTCTCCCGTTGCTGTTTCTGTCTACTGAGACTATGCAAGCCAAACTCCCCCTGATGGGACAGCCCACAGCTCCACTTCTCTACCCCCTGATGGGACAGTCCACAGCTCCACTTCTCTACCCCCTGATGGGACAGTCCACAGCTCCACTTCTCTACCCCCTGATGGGACAGTCCACAGCTCCACTTCTCTACCCCCTGATGGGACAGTCCACAGCTCCACTTCTCTACCCCCTGATGGGACAGTCCACAGCTCCACTTCTCTACCCCCTGATGGGACAGTCCACAGCTCCACTTCTCTACTGCACAGCTTAGGAAATGGCACCACCAGGAAGAGAGTGCTTGACAAATGGAGTCACACCATTGTCTGTCAGTCCTGTACACACCCACCCCTGCCTCTCGGGCAACCAGAGGTCATAGCAAACCTCAAGCACAAGATGGCAGACATCTTATTAGTTTTACTCACCAAACACCAGAAGGGGAAAGACGAGTAGAGAAAAAGCACCTGAAAGATTTCTTTTTAAATATATTCTGGGTGGAACACTGAGAGGATTAAGACGCCAATACAGACCTGAGACAGCGGCTTCCTGTGGACACAGTTTATGCCCCCGGTGAAGACCATGTTGGGCGTGAGGGGCCTGGGGTAGTCCAACACAAAGTCCCCTCTGAACAGCCACATGGATGCATGGCTGAGAACATCCATCACTGACACCTCTCTATGTAGAAGTTCAGAGGCAAGACACATAAGGAGTCAGAGTAGCATGGCAAATATACAAAAAGGGCAGAGGGTAGAGCAGGTTCTTGACCCTTTGCAGGAAGGTCGTGTGGTCTGAATTCATTTTAGGAACCTAGGAATATATGAGGCAGGATTGTGACACTGTGTGGCCTCAAAGTCTAAGTCACATGGAAGGAAGCGCAGAAAAAAAACACACCAGGAATATTCAGGTACTTGGCCAGCACAGCCCCACAGGGATAAACTGGGTCCGTCAAAACCACATCAAAGGAACTGGAATTCAGATGGCTGATGAGGGTTGTACTATGCAGAAGTCCTGAACAAGACCTCTCATTGAGTGTAGATACATTTTTCCAAATAGCTGTAGTTTTCAAAATTATCTTCAGGTAAGGCTCTGATTCAAAGGGTAACCTAGTGTGTCCCAGGATGTAGGTATTATATTCTTCCTGTGAGTAAGGGATGGCATAGGTTGTCAGGGTGAAAAAGTCCTCTTTTTTGAAGTAGATATTCACCTCTGGGACCAAGACCAGGACCTGGTGGCCTCGGGCATGGAGCTCCCGCAGAACGCCCCGCATGCTGAGCCAGTGGCTGCCCTCCATGGGCAACACCAGCACCTTCCCGCCCTCAGCACAGGGCAGGACACACAGCGAGAGCAGCAGCCCCGCCAGCCCTGCCAGGGCCACCTGGAGTCCCACAGCCAGCTCGCCAGCAGCCCAGGGCAGCTGCCTTCTTTACCAGACTGTGCCTCCTACCTGGATCTCTTCCATTGTATTGCCTTATCACCAGGCTATCTGGCAAAATGGCATGTTATTGGAAGGCTGAGTCAATCACCAAGTTAATTATTACAGGTGAACTCCATCCTGCCTCTCTTTACTATCTGACCCTCTACCTCCCTCCAGGCAGATATGGAACTAACCACTTCTTTCCTGGAAAAACTCCTCTGACTCTGCCACTCTCTCTCTGAGGATATCCTAGTTTATCTCTTTTTTTAAATCTATTTTCCAAAACAAGGCTGCGGGCACAGGTTTCATCACCTCCTGTGGTATTAACTATATGCCAGGAGGCTGCCACTGAACTCTGAGGACCCCTCCATGCTTCTGCCCCCAGTGCAACCTCTGCTGCATGTGACGCCACTGGTAATTAATTCCTTTAACTATCTTCTGCCATCCACAAGCAATACAGATCAGAAAACAAAGAATACTGCTAAGTCATCTTGCCCAAAACAGCAACAACAAAAGTATTGTTGGCATCTGGTTTGCTTAATTTGCTACATCATGGATTCCTATGTACTGTAATAAACAGAACAGCTGGGGAAGCCTTGAGCTAAACACACAACGTCTTGATTCTTGTGGAGGCTCTGCTGAGGATTCGGTATCTACTCCATGGTGAGAGTAGCCTGTTTCAAGCACCAACTTTGAACATGGCCCTGTCTCAATTCTCTTCTGAATGGTAAAGACTCCAATCCTTAATCTGAGCCTTATTAGATCCCAAGAGAAGTGATACCACTTCCCTCCAGGAGCATCGCAATTCCAAGTCCTGATAAAGATGTGGTCCTTTCGAGCAGGATGGGCTGCCCAACTTGTGGGGCTTACATTCACATTTCAAGATGGAGAGAAGCAGTGTGAAGCCCAAGTGAGGGCAGGACCTGTGGGTGGCACAGTTCAGATGCCCAGGAGGCTGGCACTGCCTCAGGAAGTTACTCTCACATTGCTCAGCAGACTGCTACCACCTCCTTACCCTCCCTGCCCTGGGAATGATGTGGACAGGTTAAGGAGACATGATACGCTGTTAGAGGTCTGAACATGCTACAGCTTGATACACAGAAATAAAGGGCCCCTGAGTTTCAAAATTAGGAAGAACGAATTTTCGTAAAGTGAACACGAATGTAAAAGTAATGTTTACCCTGAGGAATAAATTCTACCATATGTATCATGATAATGGACCCAATTTTTACATGAAAAGAAACTAACACATGACAAGTTAAAAAAATATATTTAAGCTGGGTGTGGTGGGCACGCTTGTAATCCCAGCATTCGGGAGGCTGAGACCGGAGGATCTCGGTTCAAGGACAGCCTCAGCTACTTAGTGAGGCCCTCTGCAACTCAGTGAGACCGGTTTCAAAATAAAGAATAAAAAGTAGGACTGGGGGTGCAGCTTGGAGGTAGAATGCCCCTGGGTTCCATTCCCAGACCCGCAAAAAAAAAAAAAAAATTCTTTTGAGGTTTTGCAATCTATGATTTGCCAAGGACTTGGTCGTGTCCAGCTATGGAGATGGGAAGCAGGATATGGTACCTGGTTTAATCATGGGAGAAGGTCAAGGAATCCTTAAGAACAACCACTGGCCATCTTTCCCTGGTTCCTTTGCAAACAACTCCAAGCCACAGCAATACCTTAAAATCAAACCCCTCTCCTCAATTAAATACATTTTCCTGGACCCTCATGGCTTCCAGCTCCTCCAGGGAGAAAAAAAACCTGAAACTCTACTCAAAACGTACCAACCACTCCTTTACAGACAACTTATCTGCGGGCTGCAGGATCCCAGATTCTATATCTATGTATGGCTAATGGCCACCATTTTCATGAGCGGGGTCCTACACCATCTGTTCCCTATCCACCTCTCTGCCTTCTTCTTATGTAGAACCTCAGCTGGGGAAACCTTCTTCATATGTGGGATCAACAAACTGGAAGGGCACTTTCTTCTATTCTTCCATCTGGCCACCAAAGTAGATACAATACCAAAAGAAGAAAAAACCTTACACACTCTTCAGACCATTCACATCCACAATAAGAAGGAAAAACCTAACTCCATTCCTAATTGGGCTTGGCGTAACCCACAGGAGTAGGTAATGGAATAGGGGGCACTGCCACCTCCTCAATTTTACAGATGCTGTCAAAAGATCTTTCTGACAGTCTAGAGGAAACTTCACATGAGATGGTAACCCTAATGTAGACTCTTCAGCTGCAGGAGCCCTCCAAACCAGGAAGGGTCTTGCTAACAGCCAAGGAGGGTGGGCTCTACTTGGAGAAGGAAGGCTGCTTTTACATAAATCAGTCTGGAATAGCAAAAAATGTACAAAACAAAATTAGAGGAACGATGCCTCCAGGATAAGACAATGCCTCTCAGGATCCAGGAGACACGGCTGTGAGCTGGGGCTGGGTCTCCTGGCTCCTCCCTCTGGAAAAATCACCGGTAATAATAATTCTGTTCTTCCTACTTGGATTCTGGGTTTTTAACCTTGTATCTAGATTCCGTTCTCAGAACTTACAGGCAGTGATACAAACCACCACACAGAGTCATGTGGGTAGCATTCTCTTGATTCAAGATGTTCCTTACCATCTCCTGCCAAAAACAACTCCATGATGCCCTCTACACTGACAATTCAATGTCCCCTTTGTCCTCAGGAAGCAGCTCAAGAGAAAACTAGCTACTCCACAACCACCCCTTACCTTCCTTCCCCTTCCATGAGATGAGTCTGGAAATGTAATACAAACCCTTTCTCCCACCCACCATGGTCGACCCATCATAGCGCCCTGGTAACCTTGACAGGAGGTGCCCACAGATCATGGCAATTTTAGTGGCACTGCCCCATCCACATACTGAAGAATGTTTTTGGTTCCCGACCCTTCAAATATTCCCATAACAACATCTGATTCCCCTCACCTTCCTCATTCCTGTGTTAATGTTAGTTGACTTTGTCCCATATTGTCCTATAAGGCTGTGCCCACTCAGCAGAACCTGGCCTCAGACCCAGACCTGTATCAATTTCTAATCTCCTGAAGGTTAAAAGTCTAGTCTTCTACAGTCCTTTTGGAGACCAGGGTGGATGTGGAACTGAGCCTTTATTACATCCTGGAAGTTGTCCTGAAGCTTGCCTGTAGGCTCATTGCCAGCCCGTGTCCTGATAAGTTTGGAGTCCTGCAGGGCAAGATGAGCTCCATAACTTGAGGTGGGTGTGTTCAGATTTCATGATAGAAAAAGCCAAAGTGAGGCCCTCGTGAAGGTGGGACTCTGTGGGTGGCTCAGTTCACTTTCCTAAGAGACCGGCCCTACCTCACAAAGTTACTACTAGGCTGTTCAGAAGACTGATGGCATCTCCTTGTTCTGTGTTCCCTGGGAAAGGTGTGGGTGGCTGTCACACTGTCTCACTGCAGCTGTGTCTTGGTACCCATTCCAGCCTGCTATAGTTGGCCTGGCTCAGTCTTCCTAAGGAAGTTACCAACATTACAGATGAGCATTGGAAACAGAGTCCACACCTGGGAAGATGTGTGTAGGTCAAAGGCTTCCTGATGCCACCAGCTGCCATTATACAGGAAATCAGAGCAACTGTTCCCCCAATGTATGAACACTTCATGCCAAAGCCTATGTGTTGCTATTGCTAGAACCCCACAAATAGGATCTGTTTGTCCTTAAAAAAATTTTAGACATCTATATACACTTTGCTATTTATGATACTGGATCCAGAGGCAGATGTTTGAAATGTGAGCAGTTACCTTGCCCTAAATCATTTAACTTCACTTTTTGAAAAAGATGAGGGAAAGATAGAAACATATTAATAATACTTTGATTCAAAACAAAGATGGCTAAAAATGCTGAGATACAGAAAGAGTTGGCCATTGTGTAAAAAAATTGTCAACCCTATCATTTTAAGAGTTCCTAAATTTAACAGCATGGTGGTTGCTGTAACAAATGCCCATGCTTTAAATCAGTGCACATTTCTAAGTGTTAAAGGCCAGAAATCCAAAACCTGTCTACTAATCTGAAAACAGTGTCTTCAGAATCACGCCTGCACTGAACGCTGATGGCAGAATATCAAGTAAACAACTCCAGGGTGCTTGGTTGGTCAGCGGCACATTAGGACTGCTCGGCCCACACTTGGTTCTACCACTATACTACATCTGGAAATGTAAAATAGCCTTCCTTAAAGCCACATAGAACTCCCCCACTGGGATGATGGAACAAATATCAAATTACCCTGAGAAAACCCAGGTCTCACCTAAAAGACTGAGTGGGTGACACCACATTCACATCTGCAAATGTGCCATTCTGCTGGCACATTTATGCTCAACGTGAAGACCATTTTGGGCCTCAAGGAACATGAGTGAGTTCCTTGAGAGAGTCCATCACAGAATGTCCCCGTCCTTTCTGCAGATGGCATGACATGACAACGGAAAGACAACAGTCTGTTCCAACAACAGTCCGAAAAAAGCTAAAACAGTCCGTTCCTCGCTCTCTGCAGAGAGCCCCTGTGGCTCGGACTGTCAACTAGAACAACATGAGAGTAGGTCTGCAGCCTTTCAGCATCACAAAGTCCATCATGCAAGGGACTGAAGTAGGACAGAAGAGATCCAAGAGACAGGTAGAAAGGAGACACAGAGAAGAACAAGGAGAAAGTAACTTTAATAAGGGAACCTGTGGCAAAATTCCCCAATACTCCTCAAGCGATCCTGTCACCAGCTCCCTCCACTCCAGTCCAGGCCTGCTAGTCCCAAATGCTGAGGGACTTACAAGTCTTGACTGAGTGCCCTGAGCACTGGTAGCCAACCTGCTGATAAGATACGAAGGTCCCGTTAGGAACCTATAGATGATCAAAGCACCCTAAATCATCTTGTGACTACCAGACTAATGTTATTCTCATTTACCTCCTCCTCCCTCCCCTCATGAAAATCTCATAAAAGAAGAGCCAGGAACCCCCCAAAATGCACTTCTCACCCTAAAACTGGCCCATATTCTTCCTTAAATAAACACTTTTGGGTTCCCTAAATAAACCTCTATGTCTCTGATTGGCCTATGCTGAAATTCTCTCCCATAGTGTAAGCCAAGGACCTCTCTCTCCCCCAATGAGAACTCTTCTAGACCTTTCACAGAATCAACCCTTCTCCCATGATATTTCTTGGTGGCCCATATGGGGATATCATAGATATTGACTTTGGTAAGTCTACTAATTTTCTCTCTCTCTCTCTTGTAATGTTTATTTAACGTGTATGTGTGTGTGCACGTGCGTGTGTGCACGTGTGTGTGTCCTGTTTTAAAGAACATAAACTCGGTGTGCTCTATTTTCTACGGCTCCCCATTCTGAGTGGCAAAGGGAAACCTGTAGGTTCAAGTGCCAACAGGATCGCCGCCAACACTATTCCAGGAGCCCTGCAGGGACCTTTGAACCCCAAAGCCACGTAGAAGCTCAGATGGCAAGAGAGTAAAAGATAAAAGGAGCTGACAGGTGTTTCATAAAATCCCTAAAAGTAACCCTGAGGAACCTTAAGTACCTGTTGTTGTTGTTGTTGTTGTTGTTGTTGTTGTTGTTGTTGTTTGTCAACATGGGGCTACATGCTTGGTCTTCAACACCCAGGTGAAAAGTACAACCTAAATAAATGTGCTATTATGGGGATTAAAAAAAAGAAAGGCTCATACTTATGGAGCCATTTAAAAGACCCCCACATGATTTAACTAGTTTTCTTCAAACTTTGGCTCCCCCTTATAGTCTACATTATAACCTAATAGTAAGTCTACTCTGAAGCCCTAAGAAGAAGGATCTGGCACTGATGCCCGTAACCTCTCTCCAACTGATTCATTATAAGATGCCTCTTGAGGTTTTGCAGATCCATGAACCCATGATACCATGAAAAGGAAACGTTCCTATTCCTTTAGCTACTGAAATAGCTATCTATATGTTCTATTCAAGTTTTGAATTTAAAAAACGGTTTAAACTAAATTCCCCTAGGCCCTATGTAGCAGGAATTTTGCTACTTACCTTCTTATGCATGCCTCTTGGAGCTACTTACAAAGATATATATATATATATATATACCAAAAGTACAAAGCCTGGCTGCTACACTGTTAGGAACTGGCAGCTATGCTTCTATTCCTATTGTTTGTACGTGGGGTTTTTAATCTTGTGATAATATTTGTATATTTCAGATTACAATAATTCCATGTTGAGACGATGGAAATGCGAGAATCCAACCCATCTCAAGAACTGTGGCCAGTTTCTCTCTGTCTCCTGTAGGTAAGTCAAGATAATACTTTCAGTTTCTGCTAGGCAGTGTTCTCATCCCTGGTCAGCTTGAAGCATATTAAAAGACAGATCCTCGCCCCTCACTAACCCTTAAGATTAAAGAATCAAAGTCTGGGGAGGGGCCAGAATGAGATTGGATAGGGAAAAAAAGAAGCAGGTAGAAAGGAGAGATAAAGGCAGGACAAGGAGGATTCAAATTGAATATTGAATCTTGTGTCTAAATTCCTCGATACTTTTACTCCTCAAACCAGGTCTATCAACCCCCTCCAAAAGTCAGGGTTATTAGTTGTAAATATCTAAGGGACTTATAAGACTTTACTAATTTCCCTGAGCACTGTTAGCCATCATATCCATAAATAGTTTTTAAAAAGAGATACCTACTGATGAGATAGTGAAGACCCCATCAAGACCCAGGAGATGACCAGAGCATCCTAAATCATCTTGTGACTTCCAGACTCATGTCACCCTCTCATATCTCCTCCTACTCATTCCTCACAAGTCTCTGGAATGTGTATTTCTTGCTTTCCTAAATAAATCTCTGGATCTCTGATGGGTTCATGCTGAAATTCTTTTCTATCATGTAAGCCAAGGACCCCCACAGGTTCTGATTTATGTTCCCTTCGCTGGAAATTGCTGAGGACCCTTCACACAATCAGCCCTTGCCCCGTAACAGGATGACATGGGAACATACGGGACTCAGCACTATCCCACAGGGGCACACGTGATCTGTTAAAACCACCTCCAAGCAACAAAGACTGAGGGATCTGGGCAGCTGCTGCCTATATACTAACACTACGAGAAGTCTCAGAGTAAGAGAGACTACCAGGACTGTTAAAAATGAGTTCATTTATACGCAGACAGGCAATGAATCCACAGCAGTGAAGATACTTAGGGTGTGGTTTGCTGGGTGTGGGTTAATTCTGAAGACACTGAGGAGTATCAGGAGATTTGAAGTGGTAGGAAGGAACAGGCACTTTCCAGGAGGCTATGCTTGTGGGAAACCACGACTCTGGACAGGATAGAGTGGTTGTACTTAGCCACACGATTGTTAAAAGATGACTAGCAAAAAGTTGAGTGGTAGGCAAAGAGTGTGGCACATAAAGTTTATTCAGAGGCAATGGGGCCTCAAAAGCTCTGGCTAATTTTAACAGTAAAGAACAAATACCACAGTTTTTATTACAACCTGGAGAATTGTTGGTGCACGTGGAAAGTTTTTCTTTTACACAAATATAAAACATTTTACCTAAACAACTTCAAAAATTGCAAATATCGTTCTGAAATTTGTCTCAATTTAAAGAGAACATGCTGCTACAGGCCCATATATGGATATTTATTTCTCATGGAAAGGTTTGACACTCAAAGTAGAAAAAAGAGAGGCATTTTCTCTGCTGCAAAGATCATCTTCCTGAAATCACTACAGTAAATTCTTCCCTCCAGGGAATCACTAATACCTTCTGACAGATACCACCAGGCAAGAGAGACCTGGCCACAAGCGTACCCAGAGACCAGAGACCTGTCACAACATCAGCTTCTTGTCAAATGAACAGTTTTACAGTCACACCATTGCTTGTCAGTCCTGTTACACACCCCACCTCTGCTTCTCAGACAACTCAGGGCTCATAGCAAACCTTAAGCACAGGACTACAGACACCTTGATAATTTAACTCATCAAACATTGCCAGGAGAAAGAGAGACAGAAATCATTGGAAAGACAAGTAGAAAAGTAAGCACATAAAATTAAGGTTTTTTTTCTTAAAAGTATTCTAAATGTAACATTAAGAGGATAAAGGTGCCAATACAGACCTGAGACAGCGGCTTCCTAAGGACACAGTTTATGCCCCCGATGAAGACCATGTTGGGCATGAGGGGCTTGGGGTAGTCCAAAACAAAGTCCCTTCTGAACAGCCACACAGATGCATGGCTGAGAACATCCATTAGTGACACCTCTCTCTGCAGAAGCTCAGAGGCAAGACTCACATAAGGAGTCAAGACATCATGGCAAGCATACATGATGGGCAGAGGGTAGAGCATGTTCTTGACCCTTTGCAGGAAGGTCATATGGTCTGAATTCCTTGTTAGGAGCCTTGGAATGTAGGAGGGAGGGTCTGGACACTGTGTGGCCTCAGAGTCTAGGCCACATGGAAGAAGGTGCAGGAAAAACACAGCAGGAATACTCAGATACTTAGCCAGCACTGCCCCACAGGGATAAACTGGGTCCGTCAAAACCACGTCAAAGGAACTGGAATTCAGATGGCTGATCAGGATCCTGTTATGCAATAGCACTGAACAAGATTTCTCAAAGAGCATAGACATACTTTTCCAAGTCACTATAGTTTTCCAAATCATCTTCAGGTAAGGCTCTGAGTCAAAGGACAATCGAGTGTGGCCCAGCACGTGGTCATTGTATTCTTCCTGGGTGTAGGGGATGGCATAATATATCAAGGTGAAAAAATCCTCCTTTTTTATGTAGATTGTCACCTCTGGGGCCAGGACCACAGCTTGGTGGCCTCGGGCATGGAGCTCCCGCACAACGCCCCGCATGCTGAGCCAGTGGCTGCCCTCCATGGGCAACACCAGCACCTTCCCGCCCTCAGCACAGGGCAGGACACACAGCGAGAGCAGCAGCCCCGCCAGCCCTGCCAGGGCCCCCTGGAGTCCCGCAGCCAGCTCGCCAGCAGCCCACATAGCTGCCTTCCACACCCGGCTAAGCTTCCTCTGTGGGCAGAACAGGAGAGGCCACATAAATTATGGGGCCCGTATTCAAAGTTCTAGATGGAGAAAGCCAATGCGAGGCCCCAGTGACGGTGGGCCCTGTGGGCGGCACAGTTCACACACCCAGGAAGCCGGCACTGCCCCAGTAAGTTACTGGCACACTGCTCAGCAGATTGCTGCCACCTCTCTGCTCTACTTTCCCTGGGCATGATGTCTCACTGTTGGCTGTGTCTTCCTGCCCAGACCAGTCCGCCATGGTTGAGGTTCCCTTAGGCAGGAAGTCATCCCCATTAGCAATTCATATTGATAACAGATTCTGCGCCTGGGCAGATGTGGCTGCCACAGTGCAGGGAGGCGCTGGCTTTAACCCTCTCTCGTAGGATGCACGACAGAATCATTCTTCAATTACCATCTGTCCAAAAGCGACGTCCCTGCTTCCTTTGACTGGATCTTTTTTCTGGTGCATGAACCTATATTTCTCCCACAGCTCCATTTCTGTCAATCTTATTTCTCATCTCCTGAGACCCATGAGAAGTGTCCTGAGTTTGTGGAGGTGGCTCCTGTGTTCTGTTAGATCCTTGAAGGCCTGAGATGATCACAGCAGGTGGCTGAGGAGTCAGAACTTGAAGTGGGCCATAGCTGCAGCTGCTGCTGTGCTCATCAGCAAGGGAAGCTGCCAGGTGTTTCCAGCCAACACCATGACCTTTGGGCGAGGCAGCAAGTTCCATAACTGGAACCCACAGCACCTGCCCAGAACTCAGTATCCTCTCCCATTTGCAAACTTGTCAACTGCAGTGGGAACCTCTGAGAGTGTTCATAGGGTCGACAGTCCAACTGTGGCTGTATTCACTGTGGGCACCTACTGTGTGCACAGCCCACCTTCCCACAGACTGCAAGTACGAAGACAGAGTCTGCCCAGGGCCTCTGCCACAGGGTCTGCTCTGCTTCAATCAGAAACCTGAATCTAAACCAAGATTCCCAGGAGGCATACCTCAAAGACTGAACACTACAGCATTCTTGATTTTGTTCCAGATTGAGCTACAAGTGTGATATAAGGCTGAGCCCTCCCTGTTATAGTTAGAATGGCCCCTTACAGAGCTTATAAACTGGTGTTTGGAGTTGATGTGATTGAGTCTGAGGGTTGTGATCCCAGGGGTAGATAAGTCTATCATCTGGGCGGTGGCCTAGCTGGCAGGGTGTGGCTGGAGGAGCGGTCCCTGGGGTGCAGCCCGGGGGAGTATAGATGTTTCCCCCTTTCCCGATCTCTCTCTGGCTCCCAGCCTCCATGATGTAAAGAGCACAGCCTCTGTGCTCTCCCTCTCCCAACTTCCCACGGCCACCACGCCCTGGGAGCTGCAGTCCTTGGCCTCACGTGGACTAAACCCCAGGATCTCCGAGGCAAACTCGGAGAGTTTGAGAGAATAAGTCTTCCTTCTTCTAAGCTATGCAGCCAAGTCTTTATAGACTGTGAAGAGGCTGATGACTATATCAGCCTGCTGTGATTGTGAACATGATAACAGAAATCTTAAAACACTGCTAGAAGAATTTCTGGCTTCTAGTAATGAAGGCATCACTCCTATTAGACCAATGCTCCCAAAGATGGGACTAAACCCTCTTACAAATTTTTGAAAAGTGAAATGATTTTAAATGAAAAGTCCAGAGGACACCAGAGAGCAACAGAGGAGGGAATGGCAGGGGAAGAAGGGCCCAGTTGGCCAGGGTCCCAGGTGGTGGCTTTGGGTTGAGGGTCAAGCTCAGAGGTGTCACACCAAGTCCTGAAATTCCTTCTTACTGCTCTGATGACCCACCCAGACCACCCCAAGCCCTGGAAGTAGCAGGACTTGGGGAGTGGCTACAGCAGCAAGCAGACCTGGTTTTAAAGTTTTCAAGTGAAGTCTACTTCCAAAACAATGGCCCCCATGCTATATGAACAGTCCATGCCAACCACTGGTGATGTGACTGCATGGCCACCTGAGTGGGATCAGTTTGTTTGTCTTTAGCACGGTTGTAGATATGTGTATGTACTTTACTATTTATGAAACTTAATTCCAAGGAAAATCATATTTTGAAATAGGAGCCAGGAACCTTGCCCTGGATCATTTAACTTCACGTTTAAAAATAATAAAAAATACAAAGAAGTTAATCATTCTTTTCATTTCAAAAAAGACAGTTCACAAATAATAGTGATGTAATTGTGTCAATAAAATGTCAAACCTGAGCTTTCAAAGAGCTGCTCGGTTGAGCAACATGGCTCTCCTTGCTTTACTGTGGTTGTTGTAACGCATTAGCACAAACTGGGTGACAGATAGTGTGCCGGAGCTTTGACCATGCTACAGTCTGTCTATGTGGAAATAAAGAAGGGCCACTGGATTCCAAAGTTAGGAAGAAAGAATTTTAGCATGGAACAGCAATATAAAAATAATAAGCTTGAGCCGGGCGTGGTAATGCACACTTTTAAGCCCAGTACTTGGGAGGCTGAGACAGGAGAATCACACAAGTTCAAAGCCAGCCTTAGCTACTTAGTGAGGCTCTCGAAAATAATAATAATCATCATCATCACCATCATCATCATCATCATCATCATCTTACGCCAACTGGGAGGAATAAAATCACCCACATATCATGTGAATAGATCCAACTTTTACATGACAAGAAACAACCAGACTTCAGCTTTTAAAATAATTAAACTTTTTTTTTTTTTGGTGGTGGGGGTACTGGGGTTCCTGGAAGCCCTTCTACCTCCGGGCCACACTCCCAGACCTATTTTATATTTTTATTTGGAAACAGGATCTCTTAAGCCAGCAAGGCTGGCTTCGAACCTACGCAATCCTCCTGTCTCTGCCTCCGATGTGCGGGGATTACAAGCGTGCACCTCTATGCCTGGCTTATTTAAACTTTTAAAACAAACTTTTCAAAAATTTTAAGCTGAAAACAAAGAGGTGAGTAATATACTAGGTAATATGGGAGCAGTGTATTGGCATCAGATGAAGTGGATTATAAGAGATGTTACTTAAGGCTAAAAATCAAATGAAATAGGTAACTATTAAATCTACAGGCACCAATCTGGATGCTACATGCATAAAGCAAAATTTACTTAAAAATTCAAATATATTATTAGCAAACAGCACTTAGAAGTGGGCAATTATCAATCATACAAGATATCTTTTTGAGAACTGGGCAGATTCCTTAAGGCTTATTTCTATAGAAAAAGTGAAGTTAATCAGTGATGTGTACATGTATGTACACACAAGTTTTTTACCCCAATATGATGTATGAATATACTGCACCAATGCAAGACAAAAAATAGGGCTGGCATGTAGCTCAAGGTAAAATGCCCCTGGGTTCAATCAACACTACCACAAAAAAAAAAAAAAAAAAACTACCAGAATGCATTTTCTAAAATTCTTTGAATTTTAAAAAAAAACTTTTCACAATTTTTTAAACTTAAATAAACAGGTACATAATTCATTCGATTATATAGGAGTAGCTATATAGATATCAAATTAGGTTGATTATAAGAGATGTTACTAAAGAATCAAATTAAACCATTTGGAGTAAAACACAAGACTGAGCCTACCTGCACCAATCTGAATGCCATATGCAAAAAACAAAAGCTACTTAAAAATCCAAACAGAATTTGAGCAAATATCAATTATAAAGGGTACAGATATCAACAATAGGAGACAAATAATGGAGAATTGGACCAATTCAGAGAAGATTATTTACAAAGAAAAATGAAAGCACACAATTTGTGTATGTCCATAGAACATTTACTAACATTGATCATGTAGCAGCCAATATCCACACACGCCTGTGGACCACGAGAAACTGGCGGTGCCAAATCCAGACACGCCGAGAAATGAAAACACATATTAGAATTTTGTTCTCCTTTGCTGATTGTTTAGGACACAGGTGAGCACAACTCCATCCCTTCTCAGATGAGATGACTAAAAACTGTCATGTTAACTAGGACAGGTTGTTAGATGCTTTATCCTTATATTGAAAATATGCAAGCCAATCTCTGCCTGTTAGAGCAGATCACAATTCAACATCTCTGCTCCTGCAAAGCAAAGGAACCCGCACCACCAGGAAGGCATACTTGACAATGGACAGTCCTGGACTCACACCACTGCCCGTCAGTCAGGTTACACACTCCAGCCCTGCCTCTCGGGGCAATCCTGAAGCAGATAACTGCACCCTCTTTACTAATTTAAGTCACCAAAAACTTCTAGGAGAAAGAGAGGCAGAAATCTTTGCAAAGATGAGGAAACTAGATAAGAACCTGATGAACAAGTTTTCTTTTAAAAATATTCTGCCAGAAACATATCTTGGACAAAGACACCAATACAGACCTGAGGTAGTGGCTTCCTGTGGGCACAGGTTATGCCCCCGATGAAGACCATGTTGGGCATGAGGGGCCTGGGGTAGTCCAACACAAAGTCTCCTCTGAACAGCCACACGGATGCATGGCTGAGAACATCCTTTATTGATACATCTCTCTGAAAAAGCTCCGAGGCCAGGTTCATAATTGGAGTTAAAGTAGTGTGGCAAATATACATCATGGGCAGAGAGGAGAGCGTGTTCTTGACCCTCTGCAGGAAGGTCATGTGGTCTGTATTTGATGTTAGGAACCTAGGAATATAGGAGGCAGGGTTTGGACACTGTGTCGCCTCAAATTCCAGTTCACACGGAAGGACACGTAGATAAAACACGGTAGGAATATTCAGATACTTAGCCAGTACTGCCCCACATGGATAAGCTGGGTCAGTAAAAACCACATCGAAGGAATTGGAATTCAGGAGATTGATCAGAGTCTTGTTATGCAGGAGCACCACACAGGAGTTCTCGAAGAAATCAGATACATTATTCATAACTCTCATGCCTTCTAAAAGTGTCTTCAGAAAATGTTGTTTCTCAAAGAACAATGGAAGGCCAGTCTGCATGAGGCGAATATATTCTTCCTGGGTGTAGGGAATGGCGTAGGTTATCATTGTGAAAAAGTCCTCCTCTTTGAAGTGGATATTCACCTCTGGGGCCACGACCACAGCTTGGTGGCCTCGGGCATGGAGTTCCCGCACAATGTCCCGCATGCTGAGCCAGTGGCTGCCCTCCATGGGAAACACCAGCACCTTCCCGCCCTCAGCACAGGGCAGGACGCACAGCGAGAGCAGTATCCCTACAAGTCCTGCCAGCAGCACCTGAGGTCCCGTAGCCATCTCGCCAGGAGCCCACAGCAGCAACCTTCAACAAGTGGTGGCTCCTACCTGAGTCTCTTCAACTTTATTACCTTATCATCAGGCTATCTAGAAAAAAAAGGCACTAATTGGAGGGCAGAATTTATCATCAAGTTAATTATTATAGGACTCCACTCCACCTCTCAAGCTGTCCTAACCTCTGCCCCCCTTCAAGCAGATATGGAACTTGTCCCCTATCTCCAAGAACTCCTCAGACCCTGTTACTTTCTCTGGGGACATCCTAGTTCACTTCCTGGTTTTCACCTATTTCTGGAAACCCAGCAGTGGACATGCATTTCCCCACCTCCTGATGCGTCAACCACAGTCCAGCAAGCTACCATGGAGCTCTGAGGTCTGACCCATGCTTTGGTCCCCAAGGAAGACTCTATACAACATGTGACCCATTGATGACACTTTAGCCATCTCCTATATTCATGAGTAGCTGATCTGAAAGTACAGAGCTGATCTGAAAATGCACAATACGGATAAGACAGCTTCCCCAAATAAGGCACAGATTGTTGGCTTTGGGCTTGGTTACTTATTATACCAGAATATATCTATATAAGTGTACACTCCACTGAACCTGCCAGGTACAGCAACGGATGGAAAAATACTGGACCCAAGATATTATGACTTGATCTGCCAGAAGGTTTTGCAAGGAACTCTACACATATCCCATGAAATAAGACCAGGGACATGAACAGCCTAAGCAACGCTGCACAGGAGACACCTAGAACCTCTCACTCCTATGGGAGACACACTTCAGGATCAGAGGCAGCCAGAGTCTATCCTCAAATCCAGCACTTATCCATTTCCTTTTTCCTAAATTAATTGTCTAATCTTTTGCAAACTCTTTAGAGAACAGTGTGAACTTTAATCTGAGACTTTATTAAATCCTAAGGTCTTCCTCTTGGATCTTTGCCAGCCCCAAGTCCTGATGAGGTTGGGACCCAGCAAAGCAGGGTGGGTAGTGGAACCTGTAGGAGGGTATAGAGGACCCAGTGTGGCTGTCTTCACTGAGGCACCTGCTGTATGCACAGCCGACCCTCAACATGCCCACGTGACACATCCTCAGACAGTCTGCCCGGGGCCTTGACCATGGGGTCTGCTCTGCTCCAGTTGGAGACTAGAATCTAGACAAGTTTGAAACATACATAGATAACTTCCTCTGAATCATTTAACTACCTTTTTGAAATAAGCCATCGAAAGATACAAAAATATTAATCAAACATCTGATTTAGAAAAAAAGAAAAAAAGGAGATTTTAGTTGTTCATAATGCTGGGAATGTAAGAAGAGTTAATGATTGTGTCAATACAATTTTGAACCTGAGCTTTCTAACAGCCACTAAATTTAGAAACATGGCTGTTCTTAGTTTCCTTTGCTGCTGTACAAATTAGCCCAAACCTAATGGCTTAAATCAATGCACATTTTGATAAAAGTGTCTGAAGACAGAAGTGTGAAGTCCATCTCACTAATCTGAAAACAGTGTTCCCAGGCCATGTTCACTCTGAAGGCTAATGGCAGAATACTAAGTAACAGCCTCGAGGGTTAGGACGACCCAGCCAGACCAGATTCTACTCCTCTGCTAGATGTTGAAAATGTAAAATGTCCTCTCCCCAAGGCCTCCTCAACTGCAATGCACGGGAGATACCGAAAATTAGCTTGACCAAAGCCAAGGGATTATACCGCTTGGGGACTTTAGTGCCCCAAAGTCCACTCTGCACAGCATGGCACCCAAACACTTCACAGCAGGAACTTAAAATTCAGCACTATCGCACAGGGGCACAGGGAATCTCTTAAAACCACATTCGAGGAACAGACTCTGAGGCACCTGGGCAGCTGCTCCCTAAAACCACCTGTGCAATCGTTTTCAGAAGGAAACACACTGCCTGAGCTGTTATACAATGATGAGGTTACACCCAGGCAGGGAACTCACTCCAGAGGAGAGCCCAGGGAGTGGTTTTCTGGGAGTGGGTTGGTTCTGAAGACTTAGGGGGATGTCAGGAGTTTGGAGGTGACTGGAAGGAGCAGGCAGTTTTCTGCAGAGTGTGCTTGTTGGAATTTACTGCTGAGTAGGACAGCATGGCTGAACTGCACTGCACAATTGCTTCAACACATGGCAGTGTTTTATTCAGCCTTCCTGTCACTGTGACAAAATGCCTGACAAGAACAACTTAGAGAAAGTTTTGTTGGGGCTCACACATCACCATGGTCACATAAACTTCAAGGACCACACCCTCAGCGACCTACCTTCTTCAACTGTTCCTACCTGCCCAAGTTACCACCCCTAAAATCCATTCATCCATCACTAAATTTGCCCACTGATGAGATTACACCTCATGATTCAATTATTTCTTCTCTAAACATTTTATACTGCCAGCACACGAGCTCTCCAGGAAGACATTCTATATCCAGTCCATAACCGTGAGCAAAGAGTTGAGCAGGAAGCAAAGAACCTGGCCTATGAAGGGCACTCGGAGATCATGGGCCTCAATAGCAGTGGCTAATTTTAACACTTGAAAGCAAACACCACAAGTAGTTTTGATATATCTTGGCCTAATGCAGGTGAAAACGGAAAGCTTTCCTGCTGTAAATGTATACAAGCGTTTGTGGAAAGAAATTTGAAAACCAATAAACTCCTTTAAAAACGCCTCAGCTCAGCCAGGCATGATGCACATGCCTGTAATCCCCGCACTGGGAGGCTAAGAGGGAGGACCCCAGGTCTGAGGCCAGGTTGGCAACTGAGAGAGGTCCTCAGCAAATTGGTGAGAACTAGTTTAGAAACAACCACTACGGAGATAAGTATGAAGGTTCACAAAAGACCAGGAATAGAATCACCATCTGATCCAACTGTACCATTCTTTACTGTATTTTCCAAAAGAATAGAAGAATGCTATAGTAATGCACGTGAATGCATGTTGATAGCAGCACAATCCACAACAAAGAAATGGTGGAATCAAAAGGGTGTCTGTGTGCAGATGAATGGATGACAGTTATGGTACAGATACACATGGAATTTTACTCCACATAAAGAACATATATGTCATTTGCAGAAAAACGAATTCTGAGTGAGATCAGTAAGCTACAGAGTCAAGGGCTGTATCTTCTCCCTTATATGTAGATGATAAAGAGAAAACAGAAAATTGAAGGAACTTTAGGTGGGGAGCATCCGGGGGAGCCCACCAAGTGCTGAGTGCTTGGGTGTCACTATCACTCTGAACTACATTATGTTGTGAGAGCAAAATGCAACGATAACATCATACTAAAAGTAAAAATAATATTTTGAAAGAGAATTTAGATAATAAGGATAGTGACCAACAGAATAATGGGGAAAAACAGGGAGGTGGAGATGGGGACGGACAGGGAAGAACTGATGAAAGAAACACTTCTTGTCGGTCGCAGTGACGACTCTTACACGATCTTCCTCAAGCAGTTTTATTACCCCAGGTTCTTATACAGTTCCCGTTCCTCTTTAATGCTCTCTCAACGCCCTCTCAGGTAAAAACAACATCAGTCTTCTATCCTCTCCCTCATCACTCCACCAACCCTCCTCCGTGGCACTCTACGTCTCTGCTGCAGCACACACCGGTCACAGTGGTGGCTTTGTGAACATGTCCGTCCCAGCTTGGAGCCCAGAGCAGTCCGCCAAGAAACTGCTCTTCCTGTCCACCAACCCTCTTCTCCCCGCCCGCTAGGGCATGCGCGCTTTTTAACCTTCTCCTGGGCGGGCAGGTGGTAGCACGAGGCGCTGCGTCACTAATCATCCGTAAGGCGCCTGATAGGGCTCACTGCGCAGGCTCAGGGCACCGCCAGCCTCGTGAGCCTCGTGACTTGGCTGCAAGCCCAGGCGCCATCTTGAGTCCACGCTGGCAACAAGCCTGGGTGCCACCTCGGTCCTGCCGAGTGGGCCCCGACAACTTCTTATAATGCTATGCCAATATGTGGACCTAGCTGTTTGGTATGGGGAGGAGCAGGCAGCAGTGTGGGATTTGAAGTGAAACACACCAAGATGGCGTGCATGTCTTTTTCTATGAATCTGAACCTCACTAAGAAAGGTAATTACAACGCACCAATATTAGTGCATTTCAAAAAAGGAAGAAATATAAAATATAATAAAATAAAATTGGGTTGGGGTGCAGCTCAGAAGAATGCCCTTGGGTTCTGTACCCAATACAACACGCACTGCTTATCTCAAGGAGAACTCACTGCCATAGGCCTTGACGTGAATTGCCATCTTTTGTGGAAGGGTTTAAGCAGACTCTCAGAGTGGGACAAAGACTTTCAGAGGACTCTCTGGAGTCCAGGACAGGACATTCGCTCTTGGGAATCACTAGCACCTTCCACAGACTGCTCCGGGCAAGAAGGGCATGTACAAAAGAGGTCTGGGGACCCGAGGCCATCTCAGCAGAACCTCAAACTGCAAAGGCCAAGGCCTCCTTCCCCTCACACAACAGAACGCCTCTGGAAGGAACGAGGCTGTCCTCACAGGGACGACACTCCATCTTCTCCTCAGCTCTACTCTTCCCCTCACAAACAGAGAGTGGTGTCCACCCACCTGGGAGACCACTGGCCCCACTGCGCCTCCCTTTCCAGGAACTTGCATATCCACGCTGTCTCTAAGCGTTCTCCAGGAAAGCAGATGCTTTTCCTTTTCCCTTCCCTCACCCTCCCTCAAGCCCTGCAACCGTAACTTCAGTCACCATCACTCTAGAGTGACAATCTTCAGCAGTAATGGCCCCTTCAGCAAGTACCATGGCCTGCTTTCTGCATTCACCACATCTAGAGTCAGCTTTCTGAAGGCACGGATTCTAAGAGGACATCCACAGCTTTGGTGTTTGCTTGTTTTCTCATAAGGGATGAGAATTATTTATGTAAAGCCAGGAACAATCTTTCATTTGAAGTAATTACATTATACAAGTTCCAGAGGTCTTCTCTACCTTGGGACCTAATAAAAAAATTGTTTGTAGAGAGTGATGAGTGGGGACAGTAACTGACTTCAAGGAAGAAAAGAGATGGCCTTTCTCAGACGCAAATTGAAAGCAAAAGCGCAAAATCGATAATGCACAAAATAAAAACAATGATATATAGTGTCAATGATATAAACGTGTTTTCCAGAAATTCTCCTACCAGAATACATGGGAAAAATACAAAAAATAAAAAGTAAGACAACAACTACAACCAATAAACCTGGAGAATAGAAATCCATGAGCCAGAGGATCACTGTTCACAGACAGCCTCAGCTACTTAGTGAGGCCCTTTGCAACCCAGAGAGACTCTGTTTCCAAAATAAAAAAAAACTAAGAAATAGTGCGTGTAGCCCGGAGGTACAATGCCCCTGGGTTTCATCCCCAGTACCACAAAAAAAAAAGAAAAGAAAAAAAAAGAAACTCCATGCATGACAGGTATTCTCAAGAAATCAGAACAAAATGTTCAATGGCTTAATGGGAGAAACCTTTATAGATTCTAAAAAAAATATATAACTTTACTCTAGCCTTATCAACGGTGGTAGTTGGAATAATGGCCCCTCAAAATGTCCAACCTTTTATCCCTAAAACCTTTGAATATGTTTCCTTATATAGCAAAGAAGCATTTCTGGTGTAGTCCAGGATCTTGATATGGGGAGCACTCCCCGGTTCATGCAGGTGAACTCAAAACAAGTACAAGTGGAAAGAAAGACTTGATGTCTGTGATGTCAGAGGTTTGACATGCTATAGTGTGTCTCAAGGAAATAAAAAAAAAAAAGGCCACTGAATTCTAAAATTAAGGAGATAAAAGATAATTTTTAAAGGACAAAGCAATGTAAAAGTAATGAACTTACAATAACTAGGGGAAAGAAAATCAACCATGCATATCATTTAAATGGAAATCATTTTTGCATCAAAATAAGCTACCAGAATGCAGTTTTTCTTCTAATTCTTGGACCTTTTAAAACAAGCTGCACAATTTTTTAAGCTAAAACTAAACAAATGAGTAAAACGACAGATAATATGGAAGCAGCGGCATTGGCATCAGAGGACGTGGAGTGTAAGGGTGTCACATAAGGATATAATCAAACCATAGGAGCAAAATGCAAGACTTACACCTACGTGCACCAAGCAGGATGCTATATTGGTAAAGCTGTAGCTCTTTAAAACTCCAAGCACAATTTGAGCAAACATCGATTATAAAGGGTGCCAATAGCATTGATATAAGACATATTGGAAGAATTGGGCAGATTCACTGAGGTTTATTTACATATAAAAATGAAAAAGCATAGCCGGGCGAGGTGGCGCACGCTTGTAATCCCCGCGCTTGGGAGGCGGAGACAGGAGGATCGCGCAGGTTCGAAGCCAACCACGCCCTGTCTTAAGAGACCCTGTTTCCAAATAAAAATGTAAAATAGGTCTGGGAGTGTAGCCCGGAGGTAGAAGGGTTTCCAAGAACCCCAGTACCACCAAAAAAGAAAAAAGAAAAAACATAGCCGGGCATGGTAGTGCTTGCTTGTAATCACAGCATTTGGGAGGCTGAGACAGAAGGATCGCGATTTGCAGACAGCCTCAGCAACTTAGTGAGACCCTGTCTCAAAGTAAAGAGTAGAAACTAGGGTTGGGGCTGTAGCTCAGAGGTGGAATGCCCCTTGGTTCCATCCCCAGCACCACACACACACACACAAAAAAAAAAAGAATGAAAGAATACAATTGGTATATCTATGGAACACTTACCAACATTGATCATGTAGCAACCAATACCTGCATGTGCCCATGGACCACAAGAAATTAGCTGTGCCAAATTCAGACATGCTGAGAATGACAACACAGGTCAGATTTCTTATCCTTTTGCTAATTCTTTAGGACACATGTGACCACAACTCCATCCTTTCTCAGATGAGAGTAATAAAAACCATTATGTTAACTAGGATAGGTTGTTAGTTGCTTTATACTCATACTGAAAATATGCAAGCCAATCTCTGCCTGATGGAGCAGATCACAATTCAACTTTGCTATTCCTGAAGGAAACCGCACCACCAGGAAGGTATACTTGACGATGGACAGTCCTGGACTCACACCACTGCCTGTCAGGCAGGTTACATACTCCAGCCCTGCCTCTCCGGGACTCAGGGCCCATAGTAACACTAAAGCAGATAACTGAACACTCCTTAATAATTTAACTCACCAAACACTGCCAGGAGAAAGAGAGGCAGAAATCTTTGCAAAGATGAGGAGACTAAGTAAGAACTAGTTAAACAAGTCTTCTTTTGGAGAGTATTCTGCCAGAAACATGGGTTGGACGAAGACACCAATACAGACCTGAGGTAATGGCTTCCTGTGGGCACAGTTTATGCCCCCGATGAATGCCATGTTGGGCATGAGGGGCTTGGGGTAGTCAAACACAAAGTCTCCTCTGAACAGCCACACAGATCCATGGCTGAGAATATACTTCAGTGATACATCTCTCTGAAAAAGCTCAGAGGCCAGGTTCACAATCGGAGTCAGAGTAACATGGCAAATATACATCATGGGCAGGAGGTAGAGCATGTTCTTGACCCTTTGCAGGAAGGTCATGTGGTCTGAATTCATTGTTAGGAGCCTAGGGATATAGGAGACAGGGTCTGGACACTGTGTGGCCTCAGAGTCTAGACCACACGGAAGAAAGCGCAGAAAATACACAGCAGGAATATTCAGATACTTAGCCAGCACTGCCCCACAAGGATTAACTGGATCTGTCAGAACCACATCAAAGGAACTGGAATTCAGATGGCTGATCAGGGTTTTGTTATGCAGGAGCTCCACACAGCAGCTTTCGTAGAATGCAGATAAGTTTTTCATAATCATAATGCTATCAACAAAGGTCTTTAGAAAATGTTGTTTTGCCAAGATCACTAGAAGGCAGTTCTTCAAGAGGTGAATATATTCATCCTGAGTGTAGGGAACCGCGTAGGTTATGATTGTGAAGAAGTCCTCCTTTTTGAAGTGGATATTCACCTCCGGGACCACAACCACAGCTTGGTGACCTCGGGTGTGGAGAACCTGCACAACGTCCCGCATGCTGAGCCAGTGGCTGCCCTCCATGGGCAACACCAGCACCTTCCCACCTTCAGCACAGAGAAGGACGAACAGCGAGAGCAGCAGCCCCGCCAGACCTGCCAGGGCCCCCCGGAGTCCCACAGCCATCTCACCAGCAGCCCACAGCAGCTGCCTTCCACACCAGGCTGTGCCTCCTACCTGAATCTCTTCAATTTTATTTCCTGTGACCAGGCTATCTTGCAAAAAGGCCCATCATTGGAAGGCAGTGTTATCATTAAGTTAATTATTACAGGTGAATTCCATCCCACCTCTCAAGCTCTCCTACCCGCTGCAAGCTCCCAGGCAGATACAGAACTTGATATTGCTCTCAAAGAACTCTGACTCTGCTACTCTTTCTGGAAACATACTAGTTCTCCTGTTTTTCATCTATTTCTATAAACAAGACTGCAGACATACATTTTACACCTCCTGCTGTGTCAACCACAGGCCAGCAGGCTCCCATGGAGCTCTGGGGTCTGACCCATGCTTTGGTCCCCAGGGAAGACTCTCTGCAACATGTGACCCCATTCATGACTCTTTAACTGTTTCCTTCAGTAGCAAAGAGTAGATTCTGAAAGTCTATAATATCAAGGAGCTACTTGTCAAAAGATGGCAGGGGTTGTTGGCTTCTAGTTTGATTACTTACTATACCAGAGTACCTCTGGAATGATCAGAGTACTCTATTAAAGCATCTGCCAAATACAGCAGCAGATGCAAAGATCTTGGAATCAAGATATGATGATCTGATTCTTCAAAAATGTTTGCTGGGCACTCTACATCTATCCCATGAAATAAGACCATGGGCATGACCAGTCTAAGCAGCAACACATGGAGACTCATAGAGCCTTCTGCTCTGATGGGAATCACACCTTGGGTATAGAAGCAGCCAGAGCCTTACTTAAATCCAGCTCTGTACCAATTTCTTTCTCCTTAATAAACTTAATACTTTATTAAGTTTAGAGAACAATCTGCAATCCGTTTAGAGAACAGTGTGGACTTTGATCTGAGACTTTATTACATCTTAAGGTCATGATAAAGCTTCCTATTTTGGATCTCTCCCACCCAAAGTCCTGATAAAATTTGATTTCTGAAGGTCATGTAGGTAGTGGAACCTGTAGGAGAGTACAGAGGCCCAGTGTGGCTGTGTTTACTGTGGCACAGCACACCCTCACACATGAGCCACCTGCCAGGTTCTCAGACAGAGTCTGCCCAGGGCCTCGGCCATGGGGTCTGCTCTGCTCAAGTTGGAGATTAGAATCTAGGCTACGGTGCTATGAATGTTTGAAAAGTGAGGCAAGTAGCTTTCTCTTAATAATTTAAATTTTTGAAACTTACCATTGAAAGATAAAAATATATTAATCATATTACTGGTTTCAAAAAAGTAACCTTTAGTTATTCCTAAATGCTGGTGATGTAAGAAGAAAGAGTTGACTATTGTGCCAATACAATTTTGAACTGAGCTTTCTAAGAGCCTAAATTTAGCAACACTGCTGTTCTTAGTTTCCTCTGTCTAATGTACAAAAGATACCAAACCTGATGGCATAAATCAATGTGCCCTTTCTCAAAGTGTCTGAGGACAGAAGTGTGAAGTCCATTTCACTGATCTGAAAACAATGTTCTCAGCACCATGTTCACGTTGACAGCTAATGGTAGAATATTAAATAACTTCTATACCAGATGCGGAAAAGGTAAAATAGCCTCTCCTCAAGACCACACAGAATTTCTTAACCGCAATGCAAGGAAGAAACCTAAAATTAGCTTGACCGAAGCCAAGGGATTACACCGCTTGGGGACTTTAGTGCCCCAAAGTCCACTCTGCACAGCATGGCACCCAAACACTTCACAGCAGGAACTTAAAATTCAGCACTATCGCACAGGGGCACAGGGAATCTCTTAAAACCACATTCGAAGGACAGACTCTGAGGCACCTGGGCAGCTGCTCCCTAAAACCACCTGTGCAATCGTTTTCAGAAGGAAACACACTGCCTGAGCTGTTATACAATGATGAGGTTACACCCAGGCAGGGAACTCACTCCAGAGGAGAGCCCAGGGAGTGGTTTTCTGGGTGTGGGTTGGTTCTGAAGACTTAGGGGGATGTCAGGAGTTTGGAGGTGACTGGAAGGAGCAGGCAGTTTTCTGCAGAGTGTGCTTGTTGGAATTTACTGCTGAGTAGGACAGCATGGCTGAACTGCACTGCACAATTGCTTCAACACATGGCAGTGTTTTATTCAGCCTTCCTGTCACTGTGACAAAATGCCTGACAAGAACAATTGGAGGAGGAAAGGTTTACTTGGGCTCACACTTCCAGAGGTTTCAGTTCATACTGCTAGCCTCAGTGACAGAGAAAAAGAGAGACAGGGAGAGGAGCAGAAGAAAGAGAAGTAGAAGGAGGAGCAGAAGGAGGAAGAAGGGAGAAGGGAAGATAAGAGAGACCTGTATCACAAACTTCCAGGACCACACCCCCAGCAACCTGCCGTCTTCAGCTGCCTCTACCTGCCCAAGTTACTACCCAAAGAATCCATGAATTCATAATTAAATGTACTCAGTGTTGAGACTGCACCTCACGATTCAATTATTTCGCCTCCGAACATTTTGTGTTGCCAGCACACACACAGGAAACGTTCTATATCCAATCCTTAACAATGAGCAAAGAGTTGAGTGGGAAGCAGAGAACCTGGCCTATGAAGGGCATTCAGAGATCATGGGCCTCAATAGCACTGGCTAATTTTAATAGTTGAGAGAAAATACTGCAATTAATTTTGATATATCTTGACATAAAGCAGGTAAAAATGGAAAGCTTTCCTGTTATAAATGTATACAAATATTATGGAAAGAAATTTGAAAACCAATAATCTCCTTTTAACATGCCTCAGCTCAGCCAGGCATGATGCATATGCCTGTAATCCCAGCACTTGGGAGGCTAAGAGAAGAGGACCCCAGGATTGAGGCCAGTTTGGCAACTGAACAAGGTCCTCAGCAAATTGGTGAGAATGAGTTTCAAAATGACTACTGCGGAAATAGATATGGAGGGTCACAAAAGCCTGGGAATGAAACCACCATATGAACCAAGGATGCCACTCTTTAGTACATTTTCTGGGAGAATTAAAAGCAGAATACTATATTGATGCACATATAAGCATGTTGATAGCAGCACAATTCACAACAGCCAAATTATATAAGCAACCAAGGTATCTGTGAACAGATGAATATAGAGAGAGATGGTATAGATAAAAATGGAATTTTACTTTTCTATAAACAACAAATTATATCACTTTCAGAAAAATGAATGTAACTAGAGAATATTATTCTGAGTTCAATCAGTGAAGCACAGAGGGTCAAGGGTTGCACCTTCTCCCTCATATGTAGAAGCTAAAGAGAAAACAGAAAGCTAAAGGAACATTCGTCTAGGTGGGAGGGAGCTGGGAGCCCGCCAAGTGCCGAGTGCATCGTGTCACTATCACTCTGAACCACGTTATGAAGAAGAGCAAAAGGAAACAGTAACAGTATACAAAAATAAAAAATTAAAAAGGGAACTTAGATATTTGAGGATAGTGACCAACAGAATAAAGGAAGGAGATTGAGGAAAGAGGTGGAGCGGGACAGGAACGCACTTCTTATGAAGCTGTGCCAATACACAAAGGTATCACTGCCAGTCCAGCTGTTATGTATGGGGAGGAGCAGGCAGCAGTGTGGGATTTGTTTTTTTTTATTTATTTTTATTGGTGCATTGTAATCATACATCACATTGGAATACAGGACTTGAGAGGATATACAAGCACACATCATCCAATCAGCCCTCATCCAGTCCCCATCCCATTCCCTCCCCCTCCCTGATCCCATGCTTGTTTGGTGATTAACTTTGATACATATGTTTATGTACCTCCTGCTTTTTAAAGAGGCTCCATCCTCCCCTATTCCATACCCTCTGATTGGTCACCTTATTTGTTTCACTATAGGGCCCTTTCTATAGCTCGACCACTTCCTGTTGCCCCTTTCCTCCTAGTTATTGCTGATTAGGGGAAGCATCTGGTTTTAATTTTCTGTGATATTTCTCTGTGCATGCTGCATTGCAAATACCGATCCCACTCTTGATGGCCCCAGTTGTGGCCTGGCTACCCGGTGGACTGATCCAGACCTCGCTGGCTCAAGCAGCGGCCTTGCCTCATGGGAGGCCCTGATTCTGGTCTCGCTGGCCCCGACACTGGCCTAACCCCTCAGCTGGCTCCAATCCCGGCCTCAGAGGCCCCAGCACCAGCCTTGTCTCATGGCAGCTCTGATGCCGGCCTCGCTAGCTCCAGCACCGGCCTAACCCCTCGGCAGGCTCCAATCCCGGCCTTGGAGGCCTCAATAGCGGCCTTGCCTCACAGAAGGCTCTGACGCCGGCTGCTGGCCCCGGCACCAGCCTAACCCCTCAGCAGGCTCTGATCCCAGCCTCGGAGGCCCCAGCACTGGCCTGCCTCATGGCAGGCTCCGATCCCGGCCTCACTGGCCCCAGCACTGGCCTAACCACTCGGCAGGCTCCGATCCCGGCCTCGGAGGCCTCAATAATGGCCTTGCCTCACAGAAGGCTCCGATGCTGGCCACTGGCCCCGGCACCGGCCTAACCCCTCAGCAGGCTCTGATCCCAGCTTTGGAGGCCCCAGCACCGGCCTTGCCTCACAGCAGGCTCCAGTCCCGGACACGCTGGCCCTGGCACTAGAGGCCTTGCCTCACGGAAGGCTCCGATGCCGGCCGCTGGCCCCGGCACCGGCCTAAACCCTCAGCAGGCTCTGATCCCGGCCTCGTAGGCCCCAGAACAGGCCTTGCCTCATGGCAGGCTCCAATCCCGGCCTTGCTGGCCCCAGCACAGGCCTAACTTCTCGGCAGGCTCCGATCCCGGCCTCGGAGGCCCCAGCACTGGCCTTGCCTCACAGCTGGCTCCGATGCCAGCCATTGGCCCCAGCACCGGCCTAACCCCTCGGCAGGCTCCGATCCCGGCCTTGGAGGCCCCAGCACCGGCCTTGCCTCATGGCAGGCTCTGATCCCAGCCTCACTGGCCCCGTCACCGGCCTAACCCCTCGGCAGGCTCCGATCCCGGCCTCGGAGGCCCCAGCACCGGCCTTGCCTCACAGCAGCCTCCGATTCCGGCCTCACTGGCCCCAGCACTGTCCTAACCCTTCGGCAGGTTTCAGCCCCAGCCTCGGGGCCCTAGCACCAGCCTTGCCTCACGGCAGGCTCCAATCCCGGCCTTGCTGGCCCCGGCACCAGCCTAACCCCTCGGCAGGCTCCGATCCTGGCCTCAGAGGCCCCAGTAGCGGACTTGCCTCACAGCAGGCCCCAATGTTGGCCATTGGCCCCGGCATCGGCCTAACCCCTCAGCAGGCTCCAATCCTGACCTCGGAGGCCCCAGTACCGGCCTTGCCTCACAGCAGGCTCCAATCCTGGCCTTGTTGGCCCGGCATCGGCCAAACCCCTTGGCAGGCTCCAATCCCGGCCTCGAAGGCCCTAGTACCGCCCTTGCCTCACGGCATGATCCAATCCCGGCTTCACTGGCCCCAGCACTGGCCTAACCACTCGGCAGGCTCCAATCCCGGCCTCGGAGGCTCCAGCACCGGCTTGCCTCACGACAGGCTCTAATCCCAGCATTGCTGTGTCCGTCGCCGGCCTCACCCCTCGGCAGGCTCTAATCCGAGCACCCTCTTCACCCAACCATTTGTCCCACGTTCTCGAGGGTACATGATGGTAGCATTCTGCCTCTGGGGTCATTACTTCAAAGTTTCCAGGTGTAATGCATCAGATCTCTGCCTCCTCTGAGTACTGGCCACTGCCATTGCCATTGCCTCCACCATTTCAAATCTTTCCCAACCTCTTTTTCCACTCTGAATGTTGTCCAGTGTTCCTAAGCATGCGCGACGGTAGCATTCGACCTTTGGTGTAATTTCTCCAAAAAAAAATAAGGTTGGTAGGCTCTGATTTCTGCTTCTCCTGAATACAAGTCTCCACTGCCAATGCGGAGACCGCTCTCAGCACCGCCTGTCTCCTTGGTCTCCGCTAAAGTCTCTCTCCTTACAGGTGATGTCCAAGATTCTTAACAATGTAGAGAAGAAGCAGTCCTCCTTAGCGGGGAATCTTTCCAATAATTCCAGTTCATTTGGATAAATTTTGTCTGCATCTCCAGTATCCTGGCATCTGCCACAGCCTCCTTGAACCCTCTCCAATATTTTCCTTTTTTCTTTTTCTTTTCCTTTTAAACAAGTTCCTTCCAGGTGGAAAGGGGGTGCCTAGGGGTGCCCCACTAGTGCCTGCCCACCCACCCAGAGTAGAGGCCAGAAGCCCGGACAACAGGGCCCTTTCAGGTGGTAAGGGGATCGCCTAAGGGTGCCCCACCAGCACCTGCCTACCCGCCCAGGGTCGGGGCCAGGGGCCCGGATCACAGGGTCCTTTCGGGTGGAGAGGGGGTCGTCGAAGGGTGCCCCACCAGCGCCTGCCCGCGTGCCCAGGGTCGGGGTCAGGGGCCCGGACCACAGGGTCCTTCCAGGTGGAGAGGGGGTCTCCCAGGGGTGCCCCGCCAGCGCCTGCCCACCCGCCCAGGGTCGGAGCCAGGGGCCCGTTAGTGTGGGATTTGAAGTGAAACACACCAAGATGGCGTGCATGTCTTTTTCTATGAATCTGAACCTCACTAAGAAAGGTAATTACAACACACCAATATTAGTGCATTTCAAAAAAGGAAGAAATATAAAATATAATAAAATAAAATTGGGTTGGGGTGCAGCTCAGAAGAATGCCCTTGGGTTCTGTACCCAATACAACACGCACTGCTTATCTCAAGGAGAACACACTGCCATAGGCCTTGACGTGAATTGCCATCTTTTGTGGAAGGGTTTAAGCAGACTCTCAGAGTGGGACAAAGACTTTCAGAGGACTCTCTGGAGTCCAGGACAGGACATTCGCTCTTGGGAATCACTAGCACCTTCCACAGACTGCTCCGGGCAAGAAGGGCATGTACAAAAGAGGTCTGGAGACCCGAGGCCATCTCAGCAGAACCTCAAACTGCAAAGGCCAAGGCTTCCTTCCCCTCACACAACAGAACGCCTCTGGAAGGAACCAGGCTGTCCTCACAGGGACGACACTCCATCTTCTCCTCAGCTCTACTCTTCCCCTCACAAACAGAGAGCGGTGTCCACCCACCTGGGAGACCACTGGCCCCACTGCGCCTCCCTTTCCAGGAACTTCCATCTCCACACTGTCTTTTAAGCATTCTCCAGGAAAGCAGATGCTTTTCCTTTTCCCTTCCCTCACCCTCCCTCAAGCCCTGCAACCGTAACTTCAGTCACCATCACTCTAGAGTGACAATCTTCAGCAGTAATGGCCCCTTCAGCAAGTACCATGGCCTGCTTTCTGCATGCACCACATCTAGAGTCAGCTTTCTGAAGGCACGGATTCTAAGAGGACATCCACAGCTTTGGTGTTTGCTTGTTTTCTCATAAGGGATGAGAATTATTTATGTAAAGCCAGGAACAATCTTTCATTTGAAGTAATTACATTATACAAGTTCCAGAGGTCTTCTCTACCTTGGGACCTAATAAAAAAATTGTTTGTAGAGAGTGATGAGTGGGGACAGTAACTGACTTCAAGGAAGAAAAGAGATGGCCTTTCTCAGATGCAAATTGAAAGCAAAAGCGCAAAATCGATAATGCACAAAATAAAAACAATGATATATAGTGTCAATGATATAAACGTGTTTTCCAGAAATTCTCCTACCAGAATACATGGGAAAAATACAAAAAATAAAAAGTAAGACAACAACTACAACCAATAAACCTGGAGAATAGAAATCCATGAGCCAGAGGATCACTGTTCACAGACAGCCTCAGCTACTTAGTGAGGCCCTTTGCAACCCAGAGAGACTCTGTTTCCAAAATAAAAAAAAACTAAGAAATAGTGCGTGTAGCCCGGAGGTACAATGCCCCTGGGTTTCATCCCCAGTACCACAAAAAAAAAAAGAAAAGAAAAAAAAAAGAAACTCCATGCATGACAGGTATTCTCAAGAAATCAGAACAAAATGTTCAATGGCTTAATGGGAGAAACCTTTATAGATTCTAAAAAAAATATATAACTTTACTCTAGCCTTATCAACGGTGGTAGTTGGAATAATGGCCCCTCAAAATGTCCAAACTTTTATCCCTAAAACCTTTGAATATGTTTCCTTATATAGCAAAGAAGCATTTCTGGTGTAGTCCAGGATCTTGATATGGGGAGCACTCCCCGGTTCATGCAGGTGAACTCAAAACAAGTACAAGTGGAAAGAAAGACTTGATGTCTGTGATGTCAGAGGTTTGACATGCTATAGTGTGTCTCAAGGAAATAAAAAAAAAGGCCACTGAATTCTAAAATTAAGGAGAAAAAAGATAATTTTTAAAGGACAAAGCAATGTAAAAGTAATGAACTTACAATAACTAGGGGAAAGAAAATCAACCATGCATATCATTTAAATGGAAATCATTTTTGCATCAAAATAAGCTACCGGAATGCAGTTTTTCTTCTAATTCTTGGACCTTTTAAAACAAGCTGCACAATTTTTTAAGCTAAAACTAAACAAATGAGTAAAACGACAGATAATATGGAAGCAGAGGCATTGGCATCAGAGGACGTGGAGTGTAAGGGTGTCACATAAGGATATAATCAAACCACAGGAGCGAAATGCAAGACTTAAACCTACGTGCACCAAGCAGGATGCTATATGGGAAAAGCTGTAGCTCTTTAAAACTCCAAGCACAATTTGAGCAAACATCATATCTATGGAACACTTACCAACATTGATCATGTAGCAACCAATACCTGCATGTGCCCATGGACCACAAGAAATTAGCTGTGCCAAATTCAGACATGCTGAGAAATGACAACACAGGTCAGATTTCTTATCCTTTTGCTAATTCTTTAGGACACATGTACCACAACTCCATCCCTTCTCAGATGAGAGTAATAAAAACCATTATGTTAACTAGGACAGGTTGTTAGTTGCTTTATACTCATACTGAAAATATGCAAGCCAATCTCTGCCTGATGGAGCAGATCACAATTCAACTTTGCTGTTCCTGAAGGAAACCGCACCACCAGGAAGGTATACTTGACAATGGACAGTCCTGGACGCACACCACTGCCTGTCAGGCAGGATACATACTCCAGCCCTGCCTCTCCCGGACTCAGGGCCCATAGTAACACAAAAGCAGATAACTGAACACTCCTTAATAATTTAACTCACCAAACACTGCCAGGAGAAAGAGAGGCAGAAATCTTTGCAAAGATGAGGAGACTAAGTAAGAACTAGTTAAACAAGTCTTCTTTTGGAGAGTATTCTGCCAGAAACATGGGTTGGACGAAGACACCAATACAGACCTGAGGTAATGGCTTCCTATGGGCACAGTTTATGCCCCCGATGAAGACCATGTTGGGCATGAGGGGCTTCGGGTAGTCCAACACAAAGTCTCCTCTGAACAGCCACACAGATCCATGGCTGAGAATATACTTCAGTGATACATCTCTCTGAAAAAGCTCAGAGGCCAGGTTCACAATCGGAGTCAGAGTAACATGGCAAATATACATCATGGGCAGGTGGTAGAGCATGTTCTTGACCCTTTGTAGGAAAGTCATGTGGTCTGAATTCATTGTTAGGAGCCTAGGGATATAGGAAGGAGGGTCTGGACACTGTGTGGCCTCAGAGTCTAGACCACACGGAAGAAAGCGCAGAAAATTCACAGTAGGAATATTCAGATACTTAGCCAGCACTGCCCCACAAGGATTAACTGGATCTGTCAGAACCACATCAAAGGAACTGGAATTCAGATGGCTGATCAGGGTTTTGTTATGCAGGAGCTCCACGCAGCAGCTTTCGTAGAATGCAGATACATTTTTCATAATTGTCATGCTCTCAGCAAAGGTCTTTAGAAAATGTTGTTTTGCAAAGATCAATGGAACGCCACACTTCAAGAGGTGAATATATTCATCCTGAGTGTAGGGAACCGCATAGGTTATCATTGTGAAGAAGTCCTCCTTTTTGAAGTGGATATTCACCTCCGGGACCACGACCACAGCTTGGTGACCTCGGGTGTGGAGAACCTGCACAACGTCCCGCATGCTGAGCCAGTGGCTGCCCTCCATGGGCAACACCAGCACCTTCCCACCTTCAGCACAGGGAAGGACGAACAGCGAGAGCAGCAGCCCCGCCAGCCTTGCCAGGGTCACCTGGAGTCCCGCAGCCATCTCACCAGCAGCCCACAGCAGCTGCCTTCCACACCAGGCTGTGCCTCCTACCTGAATCTCTTCAATTTTATTCCCTATGACCAGGCTATCTTGCAAAAAGGCCCATCATTGGAAGGCAGTGTTATCATTAAGTTAATTATTACAGGTGAACTCCATCCCACCTCTCAAGCTCTCCTACCCTCTGCAACCTCCCAGGCAGATACAGAACTTGATATCGCTCTCAAAGAACTCTGACCCTGCTACTCTTTCTGGAAACATACTAGTTCTCCTGTTTTTCATCTATTTCTATAAACAAGACTGCAGACATACATTTTACACCTCCTGCTGTGTCAACCACAGGCCAGCAGGCTCCCATGGAGATCTGGGGTCTGACCCATGCTTTGGTCCCCAGGGAAGACTCTCTGCAACATGTGACCCCATTCATGACTCTTTAACTGTTTCCTTCAGTAGCAAAGAGTAGATTCTGAAAGTCTATAATATCAAGGAGCTACTTGTCAAAAGATGGCAGGGGTTGTTGGCTTCTAGTTTGATTACTTACTATACCAGAGTACCTCTGGAATGATCAGAGTACTCTATTAAAGCATCTGCCAAATACAGCAGCAGATGCAAAGATCTTGGAATCAAGATATGATGATCTGATTCTTCAAAAATGTTTGCTGGGCACTCTACATCTATCCCATGAAATAAGACCATGGGCATGACCAGTCTAAGCAGCAACACATGGAGACTCATGAAGCCTTCTGCTCTGATGGGAATCATACCTTGGGATTAGAAGCAGCCCTTAAATCCAGCTCTGTATCAATTTCTTTCTCCTTAATAAACTTAATAGTTTATTTAGAGAACAATCTGCAATCCGTTTAGAGAACAGTGTGGACTTTGATCTGAGACTTTATTACATCTTAAGGTCATGATAAAGCTTCCTTTTTGGGATCTCTCCCACCCAGAGTCCTGATAAAATTTGAATTCTGCAAGTCATGTAGGTAGTGGAACCTGTAGGAGAGTACAGAGGCCCGGTGTGGCTGTGTTTACTGTGGCACAGCCCACCCTCACACATGAGCCACCTGCCAGGTCCTCAGACAGTCTGCCCAGGCCTCGGCCATGGGGTCTGCTCTGCTCCAATTGGAGACTAGAATCTAGACAAGGATCCTATGTATGTTTGAAATGAGAGCCAGGTAGCCTGCTCTGAATTGTTTAAATACTTTTTAGAAATTTACCAATGAAATATAAAATATATTACTCATATTACTGGTTTCAAAAAAAGTAGCCTTTAGTTGTTCCTCAATGCTGGAGTTGTATGAAGAAAGAGTTGACTATTGTGCCATTACAAACATTTTTTTTTTTTTTTTTTGGTAGTGGTACTGGGAGTGGAATCCAGAGGTTTTCTACCTCGGGGCTGTACTCCCAGACCTATTTTATATTTTATTTGGATACAAGGTCTCACTAAGTAGCTGAGTCTCACTAAGTTGCTGAGAGCCTCACTAAGTAGCTGAGGCTGGCTTCAAACCTGTGCCACCCTCCTGTCTTAGCTTCCCAAGCACTAGGACTCAAGCATGCGCCACCATGCCCAGCAGCCAATACAATTTTGAACTGAGCTTTCTAAGAGCCTAAATTTAGCAACACTGCTGTTCTTAGTTTCCTCTGTCTAATGTACAAAAGATACCAAACCTGATGGCATAAATCAATGTACCCTTTCTCAAAGTGTCTGAGGACAGAAGTGTGAAGTCCATTTCACTGATCTGAAAACAATGTTCTCAGCACCATGTTCACATTGACAGCTAATGGTAGAATATTAATAACTTCTATACTAGATACTGAAAAGGTAAAATAGCCTCTCCTCAAGACCACACAGAATTTCTTAACCGCAATGCAAGGAAGAAACCTAAAATTAGCTTGACCGAAGCCAAGGGATTACACCACTTGGGGACTTTAGTGCCCCAAAGTCCACTCTGCACAGCATGGCACCCAAACACTTCACAGTAGGAACAGAAAATTCAGCACTATTGTGGGGAGCCATTAAGGCTTTCACCTAGATTAATATTTCTGACTCAGCTGACTGTCCTTCGTCCAGAGTCAACAAGGTTTGGGGTCATGGAAAGTTCAGAATTAAAGGTGTGGGAGAAGATCAGATGGTGATGGCACAAGGGTACTGATTAACCTACCTGTAATATATGTGCTTTGGATTGGTTTTTATTGTATTCTGGTGGTGGCCCACATGGGGAAATTCTGAAACTGAGGATCCCGTGAAGGACACTGCTGAATAGAAAAAGAGCACGCTCAAAGACTTTTGGTGGCGGTGAAACGTGGGAATTGTAATATATAATAGGTCACTAAAGAAGATGCTTTGTGCTATAGAAACTAAGACAGAAAATGAAGAGAAGCTAAGATAGAAAATGAAGGCGCCTAATGTGTGAATTGTAATATACAATGGGTCAGAAGATTAGTTTTTTGTTTTGGGTACATAGGTTAAAAGATATGCTTTGTGTTAAGCTTCCTAAGGAAGAAACTGCTGCTCAGTACCATAGAGATGAGTTGTTTTCTTTTATATCACCGCTTCAAGCAGCTATAAATCAGGCTGCAGAAGACGGAAAAGATACTAGAGGATTCAGAGTTTTTCTGGTAACTGAAGAGCCTGACGGTCAAGCACATGTTACTAGAGGACATAGGCCCTTTCTTTCAAACAATTAAAAGAATTAAAAATGGCTTGTGCTCAATATGGGCCAACTGAACCTTTTGCTCAAGCCATGTTAGAATCTCTCTCCATGGAGGCTTTGTGTCCTTCTGATTGGAAACAGATAGCCCAAGCTTGTTTATCAGGGGGTGATTTTTTATTATGGAAGTCTGAATTTGCAGAACAATGCCAATCCACAGCAGATTTAAATGTAGCTCAGGGAATACCCATAAATTTTGATATGTTAGCAGGAGGACAGTTTAGGGAGACCGCTCAGCAATTGGAATTTAGTCTAGCTTCTTATGCTCAAACCAGTGCTGCTGCACGTCGAGCATGGAACAAGTTGCCTTCTTCAGCAGAATATCTTTCAAAGATAAGACAAGGACCAGATGAGCCATATCAGGAGTTTGTAGCCAGGTTATTACAAACTGCTAGTCGAATGATAGGTGACAGTGAAGCAGGGCTGTTGCTCTTAAAGCAATTAGCTTTTGAGAATGCTAATACTGTTTGTCAAGCTGCCTTACACCCTTTTAGAAAGAAAGGAGACCTGTCTGATTATATTCGGTTATGTTCCGATATAGGACCTGCATATACACAGCAATTAGCTATGGCTGCAGCATTACAAGGGAAACCTGTACAAGAAATCCTTTTCCAACAACATAAAAAACTGGGACCTAAGAATAATATGGTTAAAAGCTATGGGTGTGGACAAAATGATCATTTAGTTAAGAACTGTCCACAGAGGCAGAGTGCTAGTAATAGACTAGAGCCAGGCTTATGCCCTCAATGTAGAAGAGGGAAGCATTGGGCTAAGGAATGTAAATCAAGGACTGATGAGCAAGGGAATCAGTTCCTGTTGGGACACGGGAAGAGGGGCCCACCTCAGGCCCCGTAGCAACAATGTTGTGAGGCACTTCAGACATTTGTACCACAGCAGGACAACTCTCAACAAAACAAACCATTCAGGACTTATTCCAAGCAACCCCAGGCAGCGCAGAATTGGACCTCTGTGCCTCCATCTATATAGTATTAACTCCCGAAATGGGAATGCAAGCCCTTCCTACTGGTGTTTATGGTCCGTTACCTAAAGGGACAGTTGGATTGTTGTTAGGATGAAGTAGTGTCACCATGAAGGGAATTATAGTAGCTCTGGAGTAGCTGATTCTGACTATGAAAGAGAAATAAAAATTATGATACATTGTCCTCAAGGGATAGCTATCATTAATGCAGGTCAACAACTGGCACAATTAGTATTACTACCTCAGGTGCAAACTAATAATAGTGCCTAGAGACCTAAATGAGGTAAAAGAGGATTTGGCTCATCAGATGCTTTTTGAGTCCAAGCAATTGGAACTCAAAAAACAGAATTAAAATTGTTTATTAATGGGAGAGAATTTCCAGGGTTATTAGACATGGAAGAAGATGTTTCTGTCATAACAGCTGATCTAACAAATGGACTAAGCATTCTTCCCTCACTCACCTTAAAGGCATAGGACAGATGCAAAACCCCGAACAAAGCAGTGATTGGCTTACTTGGAGAGATGAGGAAGGCCATGCCAGAGTTTTTCAGCCCTATATTGTTCCAGGACTTCCTGTCAACTTATGGGGCCGAGATGTTATGCACAACATGGGTGTGTATCTTTATAGCCCCAGCCCTATAATGACACAGCAAATGTTAGATGAGGGACTTTTACGGGAAGGTCTAGGGATATATAATCAGGGTATTTTAGAGCCTTTAAAGCTTCATTTACAACCCCCTCGAGCAGGTCTAGGGTATTTTTAGAAGGGGCTGTTGATCAGCCTGTACTCCACGCCGATCCTATTACTTGGAAAAATGAGAAACCCAGTTTGGATTGATCAATGGCCCCTAACCTTAGAAAAAATAAAAGCTGCAGAGCAGTTAGTACAGGAACAGCTTGACTGTGGCCATATAGAAAATTCTAACTCCCCTTGGAATTCACCCATATTTGTCATTAAGAAAAAATCTGGTAAGTGGAGACTGTTACAGGATTTAAGGCAAGTTAATAAAACTATGGAATTAATGGGAGCTTTACAGCCTGGACTACCCACCCCATCAGCTATCCCCAAAGACACTTATAAAATAATTTTAGATTTGCCAGGCATGGTGGCGCACGATTGTAATCCCCGTGCTTGGGAGGCAGAGACAGGAGGATCGCAAAGGTTCAAAGCCAGCCGCGCTGGCTTAAGAGACCCTGTTTCCACATTTTAAAAAATTTTTTAAAAATAGGTCTGGTAGTGTCGCTGGTGGTAATGTAGCCCGGAAGTAGAAGGGCTTCCAGGAATGCCAGTACCACCAAAATAATAATAATTATTATCATTATTATTATTTTATTATTATTTAATATTAAATAACAATTATTTAATATTAAATAATTATTATTATAGATTTAAAAGACTGCTTTTATATGATATCTTTAGCACAACAAGATTGTAAGAGATTTGTCTTTAGTGTTCCATCTACAAATTATAGAGCTCCTATGCAAAGGTATCAGTGGATAGTGCTACCTCAGGGAATGGCCAATGGTCCAACGCTGTCAAAAATTTGTTGCAAAGGCTATAGCTACTGTCAGAAGATCCTATAAATCTGTATAAATCTGTATATATGATACATTATATGGATGATATTTTATTAGCACATAAAGACAAAGTAAATTTGTTGTCAGCTTATGCTAGCTTACAAACTTCATTACAAAATAATGGTTTGATTATAGCTCCAGAAAAAGTACAAAGAGAACCACCATATACTTACATGGGAAACATTCTTTATCCCAAGATTATTAAGCCACAACAAATTCAATTACATAAAGATAATTTAAAAACCTTAAATGATTTTCAAAAACTTTTAAGAGATACTAATTGGCTAAGATCATCTTTAAATATTACTACTGGAGAATTAAACCTTTGATATCTTGAAAGGTGACTCAGACCCAACTTCCTCTCAGATCTTAACAGAGGAAGGACATGCTGCTCTTAAAAAAGTTGAATTGGCTATTGAATGTCAAAGAAAACAGGACATTGATTATACTAAAGAATGGCCTACTTATATATTAACATCGGCACATATGCCCACTGCTGTTTTGTGGCAGGATGGACCTTTAATGTGGATACGTTTACCCACTACTCCAAGCAGAGTTTTAATGCCATATTGGGAATTAGTTGCCTGCTTGGTGTGCTCTGTTACATCAGAATCTATAAAATATTTTGGAACAGAGCCTTCACTTATTAGTGTTCCTTTTACTAGACAACAAGTACAATGGCTTTTTCAGAATGCTGATTCATGGGCTATTGCTTTTGTGTCCTTTATTGGAGAAATTGACAATCATTTACCTCATGATAAACTATTACAGTTTGTTAATAAACATGCTCTTACATTTCCTAAAATAATTCATGCCACTCCCATATCTCAGGCGGTCTTGGTATTTATTGATAGCTCCTCAAATGGTAAGGCATCTTATGTAATTAATAAACATAGTACTATAATTCAAACATCTTTTACGTCTGCTCAAGTTATAGAATTGCATGCAGTAGTGGCTGGTTTTCAACATCTATCTGATACACCTTTTAATATATATGCTGATAGTTTATATATAGCTAATGCCCTTCAAGCATTGGAAACTGTACCATATATTGATACATATAATAAATTGATAGGTAATTTATTTCTTCAAATTCAAACTCAGATTTTATCACACCAACATCCTTGTTTTATTTAGCACATAAGAGCACATTCTGCCCTACCTGGTCCTTTGGCAGAAGGTAATCAAATTGCTGATGATGCTATAAAATTTGTCTGCCCCTCTCAATTGGAACAAGCTCAACGATCACATTCTTTACATCATCAAAATAGTGCTAGTCTGAGTAAACAGTTTCAAATTACTCAAGAAGCAGCACGACAGATTGTTAAACAATGTCCTATATGTCCAGAGAATTTATCTGTTCCTCATTTAGGTGTAAATCCATGGGGATTGGTTCCCAATAATATATGGCAAATGGATGTTACACGCATTTCTGCCTTTGGTAAGCAAAAATATGTTCATGTGTCTATTAACACTTTTTCAGGTTTTATTATGGCTACAACCCAAACAGGGGTCGGTGCAATGGAGAATACTGACCCAGGAGTATTTGTCGTCTGGTAGAAAATATTGAGCCAGGATCAGGGGTCGACCAGTAGAGATAGTAGGCTGGTGCCCCCCCCCATACACATTAGAATAAATTAAATATTCTAAGAATCAAATTCTTAGAGTTAAATTCTTCATCCTCACACCTTTCTTCAGAACCTGTACTTTTGCGAGCTGGCTCTGGCACACTATCACGCAGGGGCACAGGGAATCTCTTAAAACCACATTCGAGGAACAGACTCTGAGGCACCTGGGCAGCTGCTCCCTAAAACCACCTGTGCAATCGTTTTCAGAAGGAAACACACTACCTGAGCTGTTATACAATGATGAGGTTACACCCAGGCAGGGAACTCACTCCAGAGGAGAGCCCAGGGAGTGGTTTTCTGGGTGTGGGTTGGTTCTGAAGACTTAGGGGGATGTCAGGAGTTTGGAGGTGACTGGAAGGAGCAAGCAGTTTTCTGCAGAGTGTGCTTGTTGGAATTTACTGCTCTGAGTAGGACAGCATGGCAGAACTGCACTGCACAATTGCTTCAACACATGGCAGTGTTTTATTCAGCCTTCCTGTCACTGTGACCAAAATGCCTGACAAGATAGAGGAGAAAAGGTTTATCTGGGCTCATAGTTCCAGAGGTTTCAGTTCATACTGCTAGCCTCAGTGACAGAGAAAGAGAAGAAGGAGGAGGAGGAGGAGGAGGAGGAGGAGGAGGAGGAGGAGGAGGAGGAGGAGAAGGAGGAGGAGGAGGAGGAGGAGGAGAAGGAGGAGGAGGAGGAGAAGGGGGGAGGAGGAGGAGGAGGAGACCCCCATTGACACATAAAATTCTAAACTTCTAGGACCATACACACCCAGGAACCTACCTTCTTCAGCCACCCTTACCCCCCTAACTGGTAGTTGGAACGATGGCCCTCCAAATGTGTTTAATACCTTATCCCTAAAACCTTTGAATACATTGCATTACATAGCAAAAAGTTTTTCTGACATGGCTCAGTGCCTTAATATGGGGAGAGCTTCCTTGTTCATGCACATTGGCCCAGTAAAAGCACAAGGCCTCTTACAGGTTGAAAGGGAGACATGATATCCTTCAGCTGATTGCTTAGGATACATGTGATGTCAGAGGTTTGAACATGCTATTGCCTCTCTGCAGAAAAATAAAAAGGGCCACTGCATTCCAAAATTAAGAATAGAGAAGATAGCCAGGCATGGTGGCACATGCTTGTAATCCCAGCACTTGGGAGGCTGAGACAGGAGGATCACACAGGTTCAAAGCCAGCCTCAGCTACTTAGTGAGGCTCTCAGCAACTTAGTGAGACCCTGTTTCCAAATAAAATATAAAATAGGTCTGGGAGTATAGCCTGGAGGTAGAAAGTCTCTGGGTTCTACCTCCAGTACCACACACACACACACAAAAAAAAAAGAATAGAGAAGATAATTTTTAAAGGACACAATAAGGTAAAAATCAACTTATAATAACTCTAGGAAGAAAATCAAATATACATATTACTTAAGTGGAAATAATTTTTTCATCAAAAGAAGCTATGAGAAATCAGTTTTTGTTCTAATTCTTGGCAACAAGGAAAAACTGTTTAAAAATCCAAATCCAGCCAGGCGTGGGGGCGCACGCCAGTAATCCCAGCACTTGGGAGGCTGAGACGGGAGGATCGCGCAGGTTCAAAGCCAGCCTCAGCTACTCAGTGAGGCTCTCAGCAACTTAGTGAGACCCTGTTTCCAAATAAAATAAAAAATTGGTCTGGGAGGTGTAGCCCAGAGGTAGAAAGTCTCTGGGTTCCACCCCCAATAGCACCAAAAAAAAAAAAAAACCCAAATACAATTTGAGCAAATATCAATTATAAAGAGTGCCAATAGCATTAATATAAGACATATTTTAAGAATTGAGTAGTTTCGATAAAGGTTATCGAAACAGACTTCCAGGAAGATGGCAACTGTGGGACGCAGCACAACTCAGTCCTACTGACACTCCGATTCTATCACCATGAAAATAGCATCTTGACAAGAGAAAGAAACCAGCATAAATAGAATTGAGTAGAGCACAAAGAACTGAAAGGCAGCAGAAACAAAGCTAGAAGACAGAACACAGGGCAGAAAAGTACCCGCCTGCCTCCAACAGCTGGGGGGGGGGGGGCATGGCACCGCCATCTTGCCTCACTGTGCCAGGACTGCTGACACTGTGGCCTCCAGAGACCCCCAGCAAAAAAGGGAAGGACTTGAAACAAAGTGAGTAGCTGCAGCTTATTGGAATTGTAAGCAGTCAGCTCCTCTTGCTCTGACCCTGGCTACAACTTGCAGCAGTGGTGGCCAAGCTTGCTACATCCTCCAGAGATCCAGAACACTGCTCAACAACACTGTAAGTGAACTATCCATCCCCTTGGGAGACTTCCCAGCATCCCCAAAAGGACCTATCCAGTACTCCTAGGGTCTGAGACATTGAGGTTCACCCTGGTGAAGGTGGGGACAGAGTCTACTACTGGACCCAGCAGAGGTAGAGATTATCAGACATCCCCCAGGGATAATCAGGCCAAAAGGCCTACAGTCTCCAGGGCTCAGAGCCCTTGTAGGACCTCCAGTGATCACCATACATCATCCAATCATGGTGACGGAGAAAAGTCAGACCAACCCAGCCCTAGCTGTGGAGTACACAGACTCCTGCTTATACAATGGGTCTGGTCCCGTGGCACCCGCCACCTACACAGACAGCGAAAGACTTGGGCTCAGAATCTGTGAAAAGCATGGAAACCTATAAATAACACTTGTTACAGCCCCAGTGATACCAGCCACCTGTGTAGACTGAGTCTCAGAGACAGGTACTTTTTGAGAGCCCAGAGACCCAGGCTTGCAGTAGGAAAGGTGTCAGTGGTACTCAGCACCTGCACAGAGAGAAACACCAGACCAGGATCCCAATCACTGACAGAGACCAAAAACTGAGGCTATAAATGGACATCATTACTGTAGGCTACAGAGCAAATGAGAGTGCTTGGAACATTCTTGAGAACATATTATAGAATGTGAACTTTAAACAGCTGAAAGAATCCACGCAGACCCAGGAAGACTGCAGAGGCCAAGTCTGCTCAGTATTCATATATTTTTAGGGTTATATTATTCTGTTGTTGGTGGGTTTTTTGCTATTTTTATGTGTGTGTGTTTGTGCTTGTTTGTTTGCTCTGTTACCCACCCATTTTACAAGCATATTTCCTAATTCATATTTACTCTCTTATCTCTCTCTTTTCTACTTTCTTTTCTTTTTATTGTATTGAATCCACTTTAGATTAATATGCAAAATACTCTACATTGGTTACTAGAATCCTACTACATATTCACTATCTCTAATCTCTACTACATATTACATTACTAAACTCAAACTCTCATTCTATTTTATCCTATCTGCTACTTTATCCTGTTCTTACAGTTACTACTCCATTACCTTCCTCATAACACAACCTTCACCATTAAATATTACACAACTGGCCCTTATATATACCAGCTGATACCTACAGAGTGAGAAAAAGCTATCAAAAGCAACAAAGATACAAACTTATGAAACCTGAAATCATGAGAATGAGGAATAGCAAGGAAACAATGAGCTCCCACAATCCCACAATAGCAGAACCTGACAACATAGCACTGCAGAGATCATCAAAAGAACAAATCAGAAAGTTAACAGTAGAAAGGATACAGGGTTTCCAAAATTAATTTAGAAAGAGCCTGAAAGACATAAAGGAACAAATTAACAAAGAATCTGACACCCTGGACATTAATCAGAAAGAAGCTCTGAAAGAAATGGAGGATGTAATCATTGAAGGCATCAATACAAACTATAAACAATAGATTAGACCACATGGAAAATAAAATCCCACTCTTAGAAGACGATCACTCCAAAATTGAATGTATAGTATAACATTTAGGAAAAACTATTCAACAGCATGAATTGGACATCAAAGAGATATGGAGCCATCTTAAAAGAACTAACCTAAGAATAATAGGCATAGAAGAGGGAACAGAAGGTGAAACCAAACAGACCAACAATATTTTTTTTTAATTTTATTTTATTTATTTTTTTTTAATTTTTAATTGGTGCACTGTATTCATACATCATAGTGGGATACATACTTTTGCAGACATACATGCACACATCGCCCAGTCAGCCCCCACCCGATCCCCACCCCATTCTCTCCCTATCCCTCCCTCCCATTCTTGGCTTAGTGATTGACATCTAGTATTATAGCAATTTATCAAAAATTTAAAATGATAATCTCACATAACAGTTTCATTTGTCTGATACCAAGCTTTTGATGACTTAAAGATAACATTTCAATATTTCTTTTTGCTTTCTTTCTTACCAGAGAATCTATTTTTTCTATTTTTTAGGTGAAACTATCATATATTTATATATTTATTTTTCAGAAAAAAAATCTATCCTAATATGGAATATGGACTCTAGGTACCCACAACGATCTTGAAAAAGAACAAAGCTAGAAGATGTATATTTTCTGATTTCAAGCCATATAAAGCTACAATAATTGAAACAGTGTAGTACTATTCTAAAGGAAGATATATAAACCACTGGAGTTAAATAAAAGCCTAGAGCTAAATTCTTCCCTATATTGTCAAGTTATTTTTGACAAGGTTTCCACGAACATTTGGTGGTGGAAATAATAATCTTTTAACTAAATATTGTTGAAAAATAATAGTTACATGGAAAAGAATAAAATTGGACCCTTACCTAATCCCATATACAAATATTAACTCAAAATAGATAAAAGACCTAAATATAAATCTTAAGACTATAAACTTTTAGGAGAAAATCTGGGTCATAAAACCTCACAACATTGAAATTGGCAGTGATTTCTTGGTTATGATTTCAATGGCACAGGCAACAGAAGAGTATACAAACTCCCTAAAAAATAAAAAAACATATTGTATATCCAAAGACAATGTAAACAGAGTTAACAGTTACTAATAGAATGGGATAAAATATTTCCAAATGCTATATCTGAAGGTATATTAATATTCCAACTAGAAATCCTAAAAATTAACAACAATAAAGGCAAACAATACCCTTTAGAGATAGGTAAAAGACTAACATAAATAATGAATCTCCACAGATAACCAATCTTAGTTGTCTGTTGGATGGAAAATCTTGTTTCTCTAGTTCTGATGTGTGTTACCTATTTCTTCTTTGTAGTTAATCTCTTTGAGTATTTTCTCTAGTGCTGGTTTTGAAGACATAAATTCCTTCAGTTTCTGTTTGTCATGGAAGCTTCTTATTTCTCCATCTAATTTGATAGAAAGTTTTGCTGGGTAGGAAATTTTTGGCTGGAAGTTGTTTTCTTTCAAAATTGGGAATATGTTACTCCAAGCCCTTCTGGCTCTCATAACTTGGTTTGGGAAGTCTGGAGTGATTCTAATTGGTTTGCCTCTGAATGTCACTTGGCCCTTTGCTTTTGTTGCCTTTAAGATTCTTTGCTTGGCTTCCACATTGGTCATTTTGACAATTATGTGACGTGGGGATCCTCTTCTCCGATCCTGTCTAAAGGGAGTTCTATACGTTTCCTGGACCTGCGTATCGACCTCTTGCTCTATGTCTGGAAAATTTTCTGCTATTACTTCCTTGAAGAGATTGTTGATCCCTTTGGTTTCACTTTCTTTTCCCTCCTCTATTCCAATTATTCTTAGGTTAGCTCTCTTAAAATGGGCCCATATTTCTTCAATATCAGATTCCTGCTGTCGGATATTTTTTTCTAGATTAGAAACTATGCGTTCATTTTTGGAATGATCATCTTCTAAGAGCGAGATTCTGTTCTCCATGTGGTCTAATCGGTTGTTTGTGCTTTGAATTGAGGCCTTTACTTCATTAATTGCATCCTTTATCTCTTTTTGGCTCTCTCTGAGTTCTTTTCGAAGCACCTCTATTATTTCTACAGTTATTTTCCTGATTTGATCTTCTAGAAATCTCTGATTTTCTGTTTTATCGGGTTCTGATGTTGTGGGGTTGTGAGCATTCATTGCTCCAGTATTATTCCTCTTTCCCATGATTTTGGAAGTTTGTGCCTTCTCTGGGTTCTTCCCTTGGGTCACTATGACTTCACTTAAGGTGCTCTGGATCTCGAGTCAGTAGTATCTCAGACCCCACTACTCCTTTACTGGGTTGTATCACAGAGTCTCCGACCCAGAGAGTCGATAGAGGCTGCTTTAGACTGTGGGGGGGTGCCAGGTTGCACGTTCTTCTATGGTGTGATATCACTGCCACCACCCCTCTCCCACTGGGTCAAGTCCCAGTGAGTACAGTACTGGGATTTCTCCGCCGTGGCCCACAATTTGACTCACTGTTCTTGAGTACGCAGATGTAGCTCTACTGAATTCGGTGAATTCGGTGCTGTTGCTGCCGGTGGCAATATGGCGCCGCTGCTACGCCCTCGGCTATGGGGCTGGCGTTTTTTTTTCCTGCAGCGTGTTTTTCCCTGCAGCGTGTGCTGAGCTCAGCCACTGGAAGCTTTAGATGCCCTCTGCGCCGAGAAATCCCGCCTGGCTGTTCCGCAGCGGCTCCCCTCGGCTTGCTGTGGCCGTCCAGTGAATTCGCCGCTGCCGCCGGTAGTATGGCGCTGCTGCCGCATCCTCGGGCGTGAAGCCGCGTCCTCGGCGTGAGGATCTCCTCTGTGGCTCTGTTCTCAGTCCGCTTTCTCTCTGGAGCCTGGTGATATTTTTTGTTTCTCTGGTGATGTTGTTTTCTGGCTTTGAAAGGCGCTGAATTTGTGGTAATGGAGATTTGTTGTTAGCAGGGCTCTTAAGCCCTGCTTTTCTCAGTCGCCATCTTCCCGGAAGTCCAAAACAGACCAACAATATTTTAAAAGAAACAGTATCAGAAAATTTTCCAAATATAGAAAAAGAGGTTGATACACAGGTACAGAAAACTTATAGAACCCCCTTTAGACAAGATCAGAGAAAAGGTAAACCATGCCACATAATAGTCAATTGACTAACGTAGAAGCCAAGGAGAGAATCTTAAAGGAAACAAAAGCAAAAGACAAGTGACATTCAGAGGCAAACCAAATAGAATCACTCCAAACTTCCCGAACCAAGTCATGAAAGCCAGGAGGGCCTGAAGTAACATATTCAAAATTCTGAAAGAAAACAACTTGCAGCCAAAAATTTCCTACCCAGCAAAAATAAATCTCAAATTCAACAAGGAAATAAAAATCTTCCATGAAACATAAGCTGAAAGAATTTGTGTCTTCCAAACCAGCAATAGAGAAGATACTCAAAGCTATTATCTGCAAAGAAGAAATAAGAATTAAATGCCAGAACCATAGAAACAATGATTTCCATCAAACAAACAACTAAGAAAAGAAGAACAAACACTACCTCAAACAGAAGCTAAAATTCAAAATGAGCCAGGCATGGTGGTACATGCTTGTAATCCCAGTACATGGGAGGCTGAGACAGAAAAATTGCAGGTTCATGGCCAGGCTCAAGTACTTAGTGAGGTTCTCCACAACTTACTGAGATCCTGTTTCAAAATAAAGAATAAAAAGCTGGGCAAGCCGGGCATGGTGGCACATGCTTGAAATTCCCTCGCTTGGGAGGCAGAAACAGGAGGATCACGCAGGTTCGAAGTCAGCCTCGCTGGCTTAGGAGACCCTGTTTCCAAATAAAAATAATATAAAACAGGTCTGGGAGTGTAGCCCAGAGGTAGAAGGGTTTACAGGAACCCCAGTACCACCAAAAAAAAAAAAAGCCTGGCTTGGTGGTGCACACTTGTAACCCCAGCATTTGGGAGGCTGAGACTGGAGGATCACAGTTCACGAACAGCTTCAGCTACTTAGTGAGGCCCTCCACACCTTAGTGAGACCCTGTTTCAAAATAAAGAATAAAAAATATGGCAGGGGGTGTAGCTCAGAGGTTAAATTTCACTGGGTTCCATCCCCAGACCTGCAAAAAAAGGAAAGAAAAAAGAAAGAAAGAAAGAAAGAAAAAAAGAAAGAAAGAAAGAAAGAAAGGAAGAAAGAAAGAAAGAAAGAAAGAAAGAAAGAAAGATAGAATAAAAATAGGGCTGGGATGTAGCTCAGAGGAAGAATGCCTCTGGGTTCAATCTCCAGTACCCTCCAAAAAATAAATAAATAAATAAATAAATAAATAAATAAATAAATAAATATACAATTCAAACTGTTAGGAATTAAAAATCATCTCTCAATAATTTTGCTGAACATAAATGGCTCCAACTTCCCAATAAAAAGACATTAAGATGGCAAAATAGATTAAAAATCATAATTCACCTATATACTGCCTGCAAGAAACACACTTTAGAGTAAAGATAGTCACAAACTAAAGGTGAAGGGCAGGATCAAGGTAATCCATGCCAATGGAACTCAAAGGCAAGAAGGGGTAGTTACTATGATATCAAACAAATTAGACTTCAAGCCCAAGCTTATTAGAAGAGACAAAACATGTCATTTTATACTGGTAAAAAGAAAAATCCAGCAAGAGGAAATAATAATCAACTTTATGCCCCAAACATACATGCAGCCACTTTCATAAAACAATCTCTTTATGACATTAAGTCACACATAGATCCCAATATGATAATACTGGGAGACTTCAACACTCCTCTCATATTGCTGTACTGATCTTAAAAACAAAAGGTCAGTAAAGATGCCTCAGACCTAAAGTACACCATAAGCCAAAGGTCCCATTAGACACATACAGAATATTCCACCCAACTACAACAGAGTTTATGCCGAGACCACCTACTTCCTCTCGGCATCTGCGTGTGTGACAACCTCCCACGTAGTCAAATCGGCATATAGCCCCGAGAAAGGGTGTCGTCTCTGGCCAAAGTACTCCCCACTTTTAGATATTCTTTCATAACTATTATTCTTTTAGTAATGATTCTTTTAACTCTCCACACGAATTGCTCCGATGGTGTAAGATCAGGACTGTGAAAGAAACTGAGTCCGTGGAATATAAACTTTCTGCTAATTTGTCTAAGCCTCTAAACATCCTCGGCTTTGTTCAAATGGTAATAAAATCTAGTTAGAATTTAGATGCAGTGGCAGCATTCCAGTCAGTAATTACAAACGCGGATTTCCCCTCTATCTCTGACTTTCATTAACACACAGTAAAAGCATTAACTGAAACCATTAGCCCTAAAGGGGAGGCAACCGGTAACTGTTTATCCTTGCGATCCTGCCTAGATACGGAGAAGATAAACTTTATGAGCAGCTAATACTGCCCAATACAATAGAGCTGAAGGCTAGGAAGATTCTTAACCTTTACACCCAGTATGAGCCACTGCCCGAGACAAAGAGGTGCCACAAAGCAGCGCCACATGGCTAAGAAATGAATATGTCTGAACAAAGGATAGATATAATAAATGTGTAAAAGAACGGAAATATGGTGAGAATAAGAAAGGATTCTTGTATGAAGAAGAGCTTATCATAAGATTGTCCCAAATGGGAAAGAAAGGAATTAGAAAAATTAAAAGCAGGTTGCAGAAGGATTGTGATGTGGAAATGGATTATTTAAAAGAGGAATGGGCTTCTAATAAGCCTATCGTTTGAGGAAAAGCATTCAGCAGCTAAAGAAATACATCTGACAACTAATCTAAGAACTTCATGGTATTTTTTGGTGTTTATCTGCCAAACTGTGTTGTGAGTTTGCTTAAGCTTTCAGAATTTAGAAGGCAAGGTGGACACACCTGGGAGAACTCCATCACATCCACCTGGATCGCCACATCTCCCCATGCTTGACATATGGACTAAGCCCTAAAGACGGAAAGTTCCAAAAAGTTAAAGAAGACTCCATGAGAAGCCTATTCTCCAAGCCCTGGGCGTGCCGTTTCTTCTGGAATTTGCCCTACGCAAGGACAGCTGGATCTGCCGCGGGATCCAGAGAAGATTCTGAGCTAATCTCTTGAAAGCCGGACTAACTTGTTATTTTACCTTGATTATTGATTTATGGTGATTACATTCCTTTCCTTTTTTTTACTATTAACCCCACTGGTGAAAGATATAAATTTTCCGGGTTCTTGTAATAAAGTGTCATTAGCTCAAGAAGCTTTTGTCCATGTCAGATTCTTTCCAGAGCACTGTAAATAGGAACTTAAAGAAATTTATTTCCTAGAAGGGAAAGAATTGCTGCAGATAAGCAGCTGCAGTACGGCACCCTAATTCTTCGTCCATCTTTTCTGAGATTTTTCAATCATGAGTGGAATCACGGCAATTTCAACTGAGCGGTTTGCGGCAAGTTTACATTTTCTTCAGCTGCTCATGAAACCTTCTCTAAAATAGACCACATCCTGGTCCACAAAGTGAGCACTAGCAAATTCAAAAAATGTGACATACTCCCCTGCATATTTTCAGACCACAATGGAATGAATCTAGAAATCAACTATAAGAAGACCCAGAGTAACCACATAAACACATGGAGACAGAACAACACACTGCTGAACAAGGAATGGGTCAAAGAAGAAGTAAGGAGTGAAATTAAGTAACTCCTAGAAACAAAAATAGAGACACAACATATCAAAGCCTCTGGGACACCTTGAAGGCAGTCTTAAGAGGAAAATTCATAGCACTGAGTGCCCACATAAGAAGAACAAAAAATTACAAGTAAATAACCTAATGACTTACCTCAAAGCCCTTTATAAATAAGAACAATCTATCCCTCAAGCCAGTAGAAGGCAAAAAAAATTATTAAAATAAGAGCAGAAATCAATGAAGTACAGAAGAGAAAAACAATACAGAAAATCAACAAAACCAAAAAATGATTTCTCAAAAAATAAACAAGATAGATAAACCACTAGCCGACCTAACAAAAAGAATCTGGAAATCCAGAGTATCAGAAATTACTTTGTAAAACTATACTCTAACCAAATGGAAAACTTAGAAGAAATTGACAATTTTCTAGACACATACAACCTTCATAAATTGAACCAAAAAGGTATAGAAAATTTTAACTGACCAATACCAATCGAAGATATTGAGGCAGCAATAAAAAGCATACCATCGAACAACAGCCCAGGACCAGATGGTTTCCCAAGGAAATTTATAAAACATTTAATATTTGAGAGAGTCTCATATATATTCTACAAAGCCAACATCATATTAATATCAAAGCCAAATAAAGACATCTCAAGAAAAGAAAACTATAGACCCATATCATTGGTGAACTTAGACAAAAAACTGCTATATAAAATACTAGCAACACACATTCAAAACCACATCAAGAAAATTATAAACCATGACCAAGTAGGGTTTATCCCAGGCATACAAGGCTGTTTCAACATGCAAAAAACATCCACGTAATTCATCACATAAATAGAACCAGAGATAAAAATCACAATATCATTTCAATAGACTTTGGAAAAGCATTTGACAAAATCCAACACCCATTTTTGCTAAAAGTACTTCAGTAATCAGAATAGAAGAAACATATTCCAAAATCATAAAGGCAATATAAAATATGTCCACAGTCAACATAACATTAAACGAGAGAAAGCAAAAAAATTCCCTCTAAAAATAGAAACAAGATAAGAATGTACATTTTCACCACTTCTTTTCAATATACTACTTGAGACTCTAGACAGAGCAATAAGGTAAGAGAAGGAAATCAAAAGAGTGCAAATAGGAAAGGAAGAGCTAAAATTATACCTATTTGTAGATGACATGATACAAAACTTAGAAGAACTAACAAACTCAACCAAAAAGCTTATAGAACTGATCAGCAAATTCAGCAAAGTGTCTGTATACAAAAGCAATCTTAAAAAATCAGAAGCTTTCCTATATGCCAACCATAAATCCACTGAAAAAAAGAAATACATAAAACACTTCCACTCAAGATATCTCACAAAAAAAAAAACTTAGGAATAAATCTAACCAAGGAGGTAAAAGACTTCTACAAAGAAAATTATTTTTATAAAACATTGAAAAAAGAAATTGAAGAAGACCTTAGCAGATGGAATGATCTTCCATGTTCTTAGATAAGCAGAATAAATATCATTTAAATAGCCATTCTTCCAAAAGTTATCTATGGATTTAATGCAATACATAGTAAATTACCAAAGCCATTCACCACAGACATAGAAAAATCAGTCCTTAAATTCATTTTGAACAACAAAAAACCAGAATAGTCAGTTATTCAAATACAAGAACCATGCAGGAAGCATCATAATATCTGACTTTATACTACAAAGCCATGGTGATAAAAACAGCATGGCATTGGTACAAAAACAGACTATAGACCAATGGAGCACAATAGAAGACTCAGAAACAAGTCCCCACACTTATGACCCAAACAAAGGGGCCAAAAATACACTGGAAAAAAGACAGCCTCTTCAACAAATGGTGTTGGCAAAACTGATTAACCCTATGCAGAAAAAATGGAAATAAACCCCGCACAAGAGTCAATTCAAGACAGATCAAAGACTTGGAAATTAGACCAGCATCCTTGCAGCTCCTTGAAGAGAGCATAGGTCCAACACGTCAACACATAGGGACAGGTAAAAACTTTCTCAACTCGACCCCAAAGGCACAATAAATTAAAAGAAGCATCAATATGTGGGATTTCATCAAACTGAAGAGCTTCTGCACAGCAAAGGAAACCATCAAGAACCTCAACAGAGAGCTGAAAGAATGGGAGAAATTTTTTGACAATTCTTCCACCAATAGAGGACTAATATCTAGAATATACAGAGAACTCAAGAAACTCACTGCTAAGAAAACAAACAACCCAATAAAGAATGGGCAAGTGAACTAAATAAGCGCCTCACAAAAGAAGAAATTCAAATGGCCAATAAATGTGTGAAAAGGAATGTTCAGCATCATTAGGAACCAGAGAGATGCAAATAGAAACTACCCTGAGATTTCACCTAACTCTAATTAGAATGGCAACCATTAAAAACACAGACAACAAAAAACGCTAGTGAGGGTGTGGAGAACTGAAGGAGTACATTGTTGGTGGGACTGCAAATTCAAGCAACCACTTTGGAAAACAATATGGAGGATCCTCAGACGAATGAGAATGAATCTACCATAAGATCCAGCAATGCTACTTCTGGATATCTACCCAAAAGAGTGGAAACCAAACTACTAAACTAATGCATGCACAGCTTATCTATGTTCATAACAGCATAATTTACAGTTGCCAAACTGGAACTGGAACCAGCCAAGATGTCCATCAACAGATGAATGGATTACAAAACTATGGGATATGGACACAATGGAATTTTACTCAGCCAAAAAGAACTAAATGATGTAGTTTGCAGGGAAATGGATGGAACTGAAGAACATCATGCTATGTGAGATTAGTCAGTCACAAAGAGTAAAATATCTGATGCTCTCTCTAATATGCAGAATCTAGGGAGAAAAAGGGTTGAGGGAGAAACTCTAGACACAGAAGGAGAAATAGAGTAGCAAAAAGGCAACCTAACGGAGGGGGATGGGAGGAGGAAGAGGGAAATGTCCTAAAGTAGATGATATATATTCACAAACATATCAATCACTAAGCCAAACATGAAATGGACGGAGCGGGGAGGGAATGGGATGGGAATCGGGTAAGGGCCAAACAAGTGATGTGTGCATGTATGTCTCTACCATCTTGTACCCCATTAAGATATATATCTACAGGCCAGGCATGGTGGCGCACGCTTGTAATCCCCCGCTTGGGAGGCAGAGACAGGAGGATGGCGCAGGTGCGAAGCCAGCCGCGCTGCCTTAAGAGACCCTGTTTCCAAATAAAAATATAAAAAATAGGTCTGGGAGTGTAGCCCGGAGGAGGGTTTCCAGGAACCCTAGTACCACAAAAAAAAAAAAAGATGTATGTCTACAATGTACCAATAAAAAAGAAAATAAGAACATATAATTTGAGTATACCCATGGAACATTTACTAACATTGGTCATGTAGCAGCCAGTAGCTACACATGCCTGTGGACCACAATAAACTGGCATGACAAATAAAGATATGCTATGAATCTACAACACATGTTGCATTTCTTATCCTTTCACAGGTTGCCTAGGACACATGTGAGCACAACTCCATCCCTTCTCTGATGGGATTACTAAAACCTGTGATATTAACTAGGAAATGTTAGTTTCTTTGTCCTCCTACTGAAAATATGCAAGCCCACTGCACCTGATGGGGAAGTTCACAACACAACTTTTCTGCTCCTGCAAAGCTAAGAAACCACACCCCCGGGATGTAGTACTTGACAAACAGACAGTCCTGGAGTCACACCACTGCCTGTCAGCCTGCCTACTTACTCCACCCTGGCTCTTGGGGACTCAGGGTTCATAGTAAACCTGAACCAGATAAACAAAGACTCCTTAATAATTTAACTCACCCTATAGGGGTATTCAGATGGCTAATCGGGTTCTTGTTAAGCAGGAGTGCTGCACAACTCCTCTTAGAGAACTCAGATACTTTTTCTGTAGCTGTGACAGTTTTAAAAAGTGCTCCTTTTTTTTTTTTTTTTTTGTAGTACTGGAGGTGGAACACAGAGGCTTTCTGTCTCCAGGCTATATTCCCATACCTATTTTATATTTTATTTGGAAACAGGGTCTCACTAAGTTCCTGAGAGCCTCACTAAAGAGCTGAGGCTGGCTTCAGCCTCCTGTCTCAGCCTCTCAAGCACAGGGATTACAAGCCTGCACCACCACGCCAGGCAAAAGTCCTCCTTTTTGAAGTGGATATTCACCTCCAGGACCAAGACCACAGCTTGGTGACCTCGGGTGTGGACCTCCCGCACAACGCCCCGCATGCTGAGCCAGTGGCTGCCCTCCATGGGCAACACTAGCACCTTCCTGCCCTCAGCACAGGGCAGGACGCACAGTGAGAGCAGCAGCCCCGCCAGCCCTGCCAGGGCCCCCTGGAGTCCTGCAGCCATCTCGCCAGCAGCCCACATAGCTGCCTTCCACACCCGGCCATGCCTCCTACCTGAGTCACCTTATCACCAGGCTATCGCCTTTTATTACCTTTCTAGCAAAAAGGCCAGTCATTGGGAGGCAGAGTTTATCATCAAGTTAATTATTACAGGTGAACTCCCTCCTGCCTCTCAGGATCCTCTATCCTCTGCCTCCCCCCTCAGGCAGATACTGAACTTGTCACTACTCTCCAAAAACTCATCCTGCTGCTCTCTCTGAGGACAACCTAGTTCATCTCCTCTTTTTCATTTATTTCTGGAAAGAAGTTTGCAGACATACATATCCCCACCTCCTGCTATATTAACGACAGTCCAGCAGGCTGCCAGGGAGCTCTGAGTTCTGACCCAGGCTTTAGTCCCCGGGCAGACTCTCTGCTGCATGTGATCCCACAGATGGCTCTTCAATTCTCTCCTTCCACTCATGAGTAGATCTTAAAGTATATAGTATTGATAAGCCAGCTTGCCCCAAACAAGGGAAGGGCTGTTGGCTTGTGGTTTGATTAATGTACTATACCAGGGTACCCGGTTAATGATCAGGGAAAGCTCTATTTGAAGAATCTGTCAAGTGTAGCAATGGCTCTGGGATCCTAGACTCAAGAGATGATGATTTGATTCTCCAGAAGGGTTTGCAGAGATTTCTGCATCTATCCCACTAAGCAGCGCCACGGGCGGGATCAGCGAAAGCAGTAACACACGGAATTCAGAGCACATTCTGATCCCGTTGCTGCTCACCTCAGGACCAGAGAAAGTCCCAGAGCCTGGCCTCATACCAGGTGTCTCAATTCCCCATCTCCTCAATGGTGAATGTCTAGTCTTCTGAAGTCTGTTTAGAGACCAGTATAGACATTGATTGGAGACTTCACAACATTCTAAGTGATGAGGCTCGCTTCCTGGATCATTGCCTGCTCCTCTCCTCATGTGGTTGGAGTCTGCAGAGCAGGGTGAGCCACATAACTTGTAGTCCATGGCTCACTTATCAAGATGGAGGAAGCCAATGTGGAGCCCTGCTGGGGGAGAGGGGGAAGCACAGTTCACACGCCCAGGAGGCGCCCTGTCTAGTGAACTTACTGCTATGCTGCTCAGCAGATTGCTAGCACCTTTGGGTCCTATTTGCTCTGGGAATAGTGTGGGCAGGCCATCCACTGTGTTTCATGGCAGCTGGGTCTTCATGCCCAGCCCAATCCGCCATGGTTGGCCAAGCTGAGTCTGTCTTTAGGGGAAAAGTTCCCCCCATTGGAGACCCATGAGGATATCAGATTCCATACCTGGGCAGATGTGGCCAAAGGCTTTTAGATGCCACCAGCTTCCACTGTTCACGGAGCCACTGGGTTTAAGCCCCGACTTCAGGTGGATTCTGAATGCCTGCTTTGTTCATCCTTCTGACCCACAAACCGAACTATACGTTTGCCTCAAGGCTCAGTTTCTGTCCTCTGACCCTTGGGTCAGATCTTATTTAATGCCTGCTGACGCCTATGGAGAATGACTTGATTCTGCAGGTGGAGGAGGCTCCTGTGCTCGGCCACGTCCAGAGAGCCATGAGATGAAGAGAGGAGACTGAGGAGTCAGACTTGAAGTGTGGCGTTGCTGCTGTAGCTGCCGCTGTCGGCGTTAAGAACAGAAGCTGCCATCCGAGTTTACGGCCAGCACTGCACCTAGCGGTGGGGGGCAACCAGTTCTGGCACACTGGTGCCAGTACCTTCTGCCCGGAGCTCAGTGTTCTCACCAGCTTGTACGCCTGTCACTGCAGTGCGTGTCTGTGGGAGAGTGCACAGGGCTAACTGTGGCTGTCTTGACTGGATGCCTCCTGTGTGCACAGCCCACTTCAGACAGGTCCTAAGACAGAGCCTGCCCAAGGCCTCAGCCATGGTGCTCCAATCAGTGCCCCGAATCTAGACCAGGATCCCGAGGAGGCATACAGCAAAGACTGAGCGCTACGACACTCCTCCTTTGTCCCGAATTGAGCTGTAGATTTGATGCAAGGATGAATCCCACCTCACTGAAATTGTGAACATGAGAACAAGAATAACAATAACAACATTTGTGTGTGTGTGTGTGTGTGTGTGTGTGTGTGTGTGATACTGGGGATGGACCCCAGGGGCGTTCTACCTCTGAGCTACACCCCCAGCACTATTTTTATTCCTTATTTTGAAACAGGGTCTCACTAAGTTGCAGAGAACCTCACTTAGTAGCTGGGGTTGGCCATGAACCTGCGATCCTTCTGTCTCAGTCTCCCAAGTACTGGCATTACAAGCCAACATGCCCAGCTCAACAACAAAAAGTCTTAAAATACTATTAGATAAATTTCTGGCTTCTAGAAACAGAGGTATCACTCCTATCTGAGCCCTGCTGCCATCATTAAGAAAATAAACTATTGTCAGGCACGGTGACACACACCTGTAACCCCAGTACCTGGGAGGCTGAGACTAGAGGATTGTAGGTTGGTGGCCAGCCTCAGGAACTTAGTGAGGCTTTCCACAATTTAGTAAGACCCCATTTCAAAATAAAAAATAAAGTAGGGCTGGGAGTGTAGCTCAGAGGCAAACTGTTCATTCCTCACTACCATAAAAAAAGAAAAAAAAAGAAAAAGAAACTCTTGAAAAATGTTTAAAAAAAAAAAAAGAGAACAAAACAAAACAAAAAACCAAGAAGCCTCAGTAGTCCCTGGACACGAAGAGATGTGGGAATGGCAGAGGAAGAAGGGTGCAGTAGGCCAGGGTCCTGGGTGTAGGCTTGGGCCAAGGGTCAAGCCTGGAAGTGCCACATGAAGCCCTTGAAAGTCCTTCTTATGGCTCTGATGACCCACCCAGCCTACGTAAGCCCTGGAAATGGCAGGAGGTTGGTGGGCCACACACCAAGCACGTGGCTAAAAGGTGATAGGATGAGACTCGTTCCCTGGGGTGTCTTAACGAGATTCCCAGAGCTAGGGAGAGTCACGCTTCCTAGGGAATGGCACACTTACTGTCTGGGTGGTCTGAAGCTGGAGGTCGAGTCAAGGTGTCAGCAGGACTGCAGCCCTCCTGAGGGCTCCATGGGAGCGCCCCACCTGCCTCCTCCAGGCTGTGACGCCAGCCCTGGGCTTTCCCTGGCATACAGCTGCAGCCTCCACTCACACGTTGTCTTTCCCCAGGATGCCTTTGAATGGCTTTCCCTCTGTGCCTGTCTGCCTCAGTGGCCATATTTCTGCTTTTCGCAAGGATATCAGTCATATTGGATTAGAGCCCACCCTGTACTGACCCCATGTTAACTTGATTACTCTGTAAAATTCTATCTTCAAGTAAGATCACATTCGAGGTACCAGGGGTTAGGATTTCAGCATATTTTCCCGGGAGTTGGGGTATCACAACCAGTAACAAAGAATCATGTCACCCTAGTCTTCTGTGTTAACCTGGGGGCCTGACCTGCACCTGGAAGGCAGGGGCAGCCACCAGAGAAGGTGTGGCACAGCTAGGTTGTGTCCTAGAACTGTCCCTCTTGCAAAGTGTAGTAATGACCTAGACGAGTCCAAATCCAGTAAATCCCCTATAAAGGCTGTTTGTGCAGAGGGGAGGGCCGGAACTGAACTCACAGGAGTCGACTGATGATGTGTACAGCTCTGAAAAGTAAAGTGGGAACTAACTCAAAAAACAAGTCCCTCATCAGTCTCATTCCAAAGTCACAAGTACAACCCCCCCATTTTTTTGAGGGTCTGGGGATGGAACCCAGGGGCATTCAAACTCCTAGTTACACCCTCTGTCCTATTTTTTTTCTTTCATTTAAAACAGTCTCACTAAGTTGCAGGGGGCCTCACTAAGTAGCTGAAGCTGTCCGTGAACCATGATCCTCCTGTCTCAACCTCCCTAATGCTGGGATTACAAGCATGTACCACCACGCCCAGCATAGTACAACCCCTCTTAAGAATAGAGTCCAACATAAACAAAAACTGAAAGGGTTTGTTGTTCTTATTCAAATTACAAGGAATACTAAAGGAAGTTCTTCAGGTGGGAAGCAGGCAACCTCAGCCCATAATTTGAGCACACACACATACCCACTCCAAAAAGCATCAGTAATAGTTTCTATATTATTGTGAAAGACACTATGAATATATATTTCTTCTTGTTCTGTGAATTTATTGAAAAGGCAATTCTAAAAACCCAATCTGTTCATAACTGCAGCACGGGGCCTATAACCTACAGACATGTAATATGTTTGATAATAAGAGTTCAAAAGAAGCAGGTGGCAGTCAAGCTGACTGGAGCTGAGAAATGATACCAGATGATATCCTGCATCCATAAGAATCAGTGACCAGAATCAAGAATGATAAGAAGGTTGGTATAACAAATTCCATCAACTTATACTGTTCTTTCTTCTTTTGGAATCTTTAACATGTGTACTTGTGCATAAAATAATAACAATGTCAAGTTTGTAGTATATATAGATGTAACTTGATAAAAAAAAATAACATCACCAAAAGAAGTAGAAAGGAAGAGTATGTCTAGTATTTCTATCCTTAACTAGAATCAAGTTTGTATCCATCTGAAGTAGATACTGGTAAGCTAAAATGTATTTGGTATGCCCTAAAACCACTCAGAAAATAACAACAGAGATGAATGGATAAAGAAATATGGCCAGTCCATGCCAGTACTTGGGAGGCTAAGACAGGATGATCCCAGGTTTAAGGACAGCTTCAGCAATGTAGCAAGTCTCTCGGCAACCTAGAGAGACCATTTTAAAACAAAAAATAAAAAGGGCTGGAAGTATAACTCATCCGCCTGAAGGACCATCTTTCTCTTCTGCACACTGGGAACGGGCAAGCTCGTGCTCTCTGTAGACAGCTACTGTTTTGCACACGTGCCAGGACAGCCCCTTGCGATGCTGGTCATACACGTAAGCTAAGCCGGCTGAGGCTGCTTCTGCAGCCCAGCAGGTAAAAGCCCTCTCTGTGTGGGGCTAGGTACAGAACTAAGGGTTCTGTGGAGAGGACCCCGGTCACCAGCCCAGTGGCCTCCACTGGACAGAACACCACGAGGGAGAGGGGTGCTGCCTAGAGAAGCAGGTGAGGGTCCAAGTGCTGTCCGTCCACCTGTGGCCAGGGAACTCTTCGTGGGGCAGGTGCTGGTCTCCTGTAACTCCCCTAATCAATCCTATGCCTCGCATGCTGTCTCTGGGCACTTGCTTCCGCCTGTCCACAACCTACCCCACTGTCCTGGTATAACTGGGCTATGGATGTGACACTCTCCTTCTCAGATCAGAAGCAAAAAAAGGATGTCTTCTCTGCCACTTCTTGTTCAGCATTAAAGTAGAAGTTCTAGCCAGGCAATTAGGTAAGCAAAAGGGATAAAAGGTGCCCGGGCTGGAAAATAAGAAGTAAAGCTATATGTATTTGTAGATGACATGATCTTCTATTTAGAAATCCTATGAAAACCACTAAAACCCTATTAGGACAAATAAATTCAGCAAGGTTACAAGGTCCAACATCAACATACAAAATAAACTGTGTCTCTATACATTAACAATGAATAATCAATCCAAAATTAAATTTAAGAAAATAATTCAATTTAGCACCAAAACAAATAAAATATCTAGAAATTACTTAGGGTTTTAGATGTAAGACTTTATACTGAAAAGTACAAAACAGTGTTAATAGATATTAAGGAAGACCTCAATAAAAAAATCCCACATTCATGAACCAGAAGATTTAATATTATCATTTTTGTGTGTGTGTTGTACTGGGGTTTCTGGAAGCCCTTCTGCCTCCAGGCTACACTCCCAGACCTATTTTATATTATTTTTATTTGGAAATAGGGTCTCTTAAGCCAGACAGCATGGCTGGCTTCGAACCTGCGCGATCCTCCTGTCTCTGCCTCCCAAGCATGGGGATTACAAGGGTGCACCACCATGCCCAGCAAATATAATTTTTTTTTCCCGTGGTCGTACTGGGGCTCCTGGAAACCCTTCTATCTCTGGGCTACACTCCCAGACCTATTTTGTATTATTTACTTGGAAACAGGGTATCTTAAGCCAGCGAGACTGGCCTTGAACCTGCGTGATCCTCCTGTCTCCGCCTCCCAAGCATGGGGATTACAAGCGTGCACCACCAAGCCCGGCTGATTTAATATTATTAAGATGTCAATATTCCTCAAATAGATCTATAAATTTAACAAAATTTTCATCAAAATTCCAAGCTTTTTTTTTCAAAAATTGGCAAACAAATGCTAAGATTCATTTGGAAATAAATTCAAGCCACCCAGAACAACCAACACTATCTCAAGAAGAAATAACAAGTTTGGAGAATACATGCTTCTCAACCTCAAATTTACCATAAAGCTATAGCAATCCAGACAGTGTGGCCCTAACATAAAGACAGACATATTGGTCAGTAGAAAAGAACTTTGAGTCCACAAACAAACCCTTACATTTACAGTCAAATGACAACCTTAAGGACATCAAAACAATTAAAAGGGAAAGGATCATTATTTCAACTAATGGTGCTGGCATAAGTTCCATACTAAAAAAAAAGAACAGAAAAGCTAGACCCTTACCTTACATTCTACACAAAAACCAAATCAAAAATGGATCGCAGAACTAAATGTAAGGGATAAAACTATAAAAATCTTAGGTGTGAATGTAGGTGTGATTTTGGCCCTGTATTTGGCAATTTAAATATATGTATATATTTAAATGTGTATATATATACTTAATATATATGATGCCAAAAACATAAGCAAAAAAGTAAAAAATGATCAGTTTTACTTGATTAAAATAGAAAGTTTTTATGAAGCCAGGCATTGTGGCGCACGCTTATAATCCCAGCATTTGGGAGGCTGAGACAGGAGGATCACGGTTCACAGACAGCCTCAGCTACTCGATGAGGCCCTTTGCAAGTCAGCGAAACTCTGTTTCAAAATAAAGAACAAAAAATAAGGCTGGGGATGTATCTCGAAGGTAGAAAGTCCCTGGGTTTCATCCCCAGTACTGTGTGTGTGTGTGTGTGTGTGTGTGTGTGTGTGTGTGTGTGTGTGTAGCTTTTGTGCTTTTTGTGTGTGTGTGTGTGTAATACTGAGAGTGGAACCCAGGGGCTTTTCTACCTTCAGGCTATACTCCCAGACCTATTTTTTTATACTTTATTTGGAAACAGGGTCTCACTAAGTTGCTGAGAGCCTCACTAAGTAGCTGAGGCTGGCTTCGAACCTGTGCGATCCTCCTGTCTCAGCCTCCCAAGTGCTGGGATTACAAGCGTGCCCACCACGCCCAGCAGCTTTTGTGCTGTAAAGACACCATTTAGAATGTGAAAAGAACTATTCATGGTGGTGCACACTTGTAACCCCAGTACTTGGGAGGCTGGGACAAGGCGATCACAGGTTTGTGGCCAGCCTCAGCTACTTAGTGAGGCCCTCTGCAACTTACTGAGACTCTGTTTCAAAATAAATAATAAAAACTAAGGCTGGGGGTATAATTCAAAGGTGGAATGCCCCTGGGTTCAATTCCAAGTACCACAAAAAAAAATCATAGGAGAAATATACATTAAAAAACTGAGATAGCATGTCATACCTATTAGGATGCCTATGACTTTTAAGAAACAGAAAATAATAAGCGTTACGGTTTGAGATGATATGATTTTGAGGAAACTGTCCCCGGGGACTCCTGTTAGGGTCCCAAACACAATTTCCCTCAAACCACAACAAAAAACAGAAAAACAGAAAAACCGTGGGTTCTTGTCCTGAGCTAAGGGTAAGTATACAATAGCTCAGACTTTTGCTGAAGATTTAAAGAAGTTTATTAAAAAGATAGAAATACAGAAGATAGTTACAGCCCCATGCCATTCTTGGGGGGTGGTTTGAGTGAATGCCCCACCACCAAAGATAAAACATGTGGACCGGACTTTTTATCCATGACACCCTCCATCTTGTTCATGTAATTCTGACATAGTAAATGTCCCTGTAAGGCACCTCCCCTCGCCAAGGTGCCTTTCACAAAGGTCAGTCCCCTCCTCCCATCCTAGCTAGATTATGATGTAGATCTGTCTTTAGAAAGAGGAAGTCCTAGCTCCCCTCTCCTATGGACTTAATAATTACTTTTAGCTAAGTCAGTCTAAGTTTCAATAGCTGTTTGCTTCCTGACCAAAACCAAGACCAAGTCTTCCTTTCCTAGGTCTGCCATTTTGACACAATTATTTTTGAAATATATCTATTAATAATCAGAGCGTTCTCAAATCTTCCTAGGCCATTCCCAATACTGGTACAATAAGTGTTGGCAAAGATGTGGGAAAATTGAAACCCTCATACGTTGCTAGCGAAAAAGTAAAATGATGTGCCAATGTGAAAAACAGTTTGTCAGTTCCTCAGTAATTTAAGCCTAGAATTATCATATGACCCAACTCTTCCACTCCTGAGTAGATACTCAAAAGAACTGAAAACATACATTCAAGCAAAACTTGTACAAAAGTGCTCACAGTCATACTCTTCACAGTTGTCAAAGAGTAGAAACCCAAGTATCCATCATTAGATTAATTAATAAAATGTTCCATAAACAGAATATTATTCATCCATAAAAATTTTTGATACATGCTACAGTATGGATGAACCTTAAAAACAGGCAAAGTAAAGAAGGTGTACACAATATATCACCTATTATATGACTCCATTTATGTAAAATAACCAGAAGAGGCGAATGCATCCAGATCAAGAGGAGACTGCAGGTTGCCGGGGCTGGGAGAGGAGGGGATAAGGAGTGACTGCAGATGTGCAAGTTTTCTTTGGAAAGGGTGATCGAATGTTCTGGAACAAGATAGTGGCATAGCACACAACCTCGTGAGTTTACTGATTTTACTGAGCTGCATACTTTTTAAAACAGTAAATTTTACTTTATGTGCATTTTATCACAACAAAAGCAAATGGTGCTGTTACTTTGAAAAAACAGCCTGGCAGCTCATCAAAAGATTAAATATGCAGAGTATCACAAAACCCCCAAATCTATCCCACACTTAAGTATCTACCCAAGAAACCTGAAAACAGGTGTGAACCAGTATTAGGAATGGCCTAGAAAGATTCGAGAAAGAAGCTCTGATTATTAATAAATATATTTCAAAAATTGGGTCACAGAAGATGAAGGGCAGACCTGTGGAAGGGAAGGCCAAGTCAGGACTTGGTTTTGGCCAGGAATCAAGCAGCTATGATAATGCAAAACAGCCTAGGTAAAGTAATTAGCAAGTCGGTAGGGAGTTGGAACTTGGACTTCAGATTCTAAACACAGGTTTACCTAATAACTGATATCCATTTTAGAGGATGGGAGGAGGGAATTGACCTTCGTGGAAGGAGAAACCTGGGCGTAAACCACGAGATAGGCCGGAAAATTAAGGGGACGGACTTTACCTATGTCACAGAATTACATAGGAGAACAAGATGGAGGGTGTGTGTCTATAAAAGCTGTTCTGGGTTTTGTGGGTCAGTGACTTCGTTCGAAGCGCTCCCTCATGTTATCCCTAGGTAGCTTGAGGCTGTAACTGTCTTCTGTATTTCTATCCTTTTAGTAAACTCATTTAAGTCAGTGTACATCTGTCCTGAGTTGGGACAAGAACCCTTGGTTTTATGGGAATTGTTTCCGGGTGCCTAACAAAGGCCCCCGGGGACAGTTCCCCCAAACGGTAACACTTACCCTCAAAACCGTAGCAGGTGTCCACTCAAAATCTGTACACAAATGTTCACAGCAATTTTATTCCCAAGGGCCAAAAAGTGGAAACGACCCTTCTGTCCATCAACTGAGGAGAAGATACATAAAATGTGCAATATCCATGGGCTGGAACAGTATTTGGCCATAAAAAGTTAAACATCCCAGCTGAACCTTGAAAACCTTATGCTGAGGGGGAAAGATGGCCACGTGTCTAATGATTCCATTTCTATGAAAGAGCCAGCATAGCCACATCCCCAGAGATTAAAAAGTAGATTAGTGGCTTCCAGGGGCTGCAGAGAGGAGGGAATGAGGAGTGACCCTCCTCATTCCATAACAGGCGTGGGATATCTTCTGAGGATAACTGAAAATGGTATAAAATTGACTGTGGTGATGTTTGCACAAATCTGTGAATATACAACCATCAAATCATAAACATTAAATGAATGAACTGTATGGTATGTGAACTATATCATATTATATATATATGTATATGTATATATATAACTATATATTTTAAAATATATATAACTATATATTTTAAAATATATATTTAAATATATATATATTTAAAAATATATATAACTATATATTTAAAAATAAAGTTGTTTTATTTTAAATCTACTTAGAAGAAAAAGAAAAGGAATCAAAAACATGCAAAAAAGGCACAAAAAATACATTTTTAAAAACTCATTTGAGCTCTTTCTAGCCTTACCTAAATGATTAACCACGTTTCTAGATGTTCGTGTCAAGCACCTTTTAAAACCCTGACTCACTCCATCATTTAGTCTCTTTAGATAATGACTCATTAACAGAGGAACTGCCGCCAAAATGTTTCATGTCCCACAATCTCTTTGAAAAACAGTCATGGAGATAAATAAGGTTCTGAAAGAGAAGCCAAAGATTAAGGCAATGTAAATATTGGCTGTGTCTTTTGAAAAGTGCTTGTTCAAAATGACTTGGCATTTTTGGGTGCTGTTCGCCTCACTTGCTAAGATTCAACCTAGAGTCAATGAAGAAATGCTGAGATTTCAACCTAAGTGAGCATCCCTCGTAAAGACCCCCAAGAGGGCGCCGGGCGTGGTGGCGCACGCTTGTAATCCGCGCTTGGGAGGCGGAGACAGGAGGATCGCGCAGGTTCGAAACCAGCCGCGCGCACTGGCTTAGGAGACCCTGTTTCCAAATAAAAATATAAAATAGGTCTGGGAGTGTAGCCCGGATATAGAAGGGCTTCCAGGAACCCCAGTACCACCAAAACAAAACAAAACAAGACCCCCAAGAGGGAGTCTGAACTTGTAAGATTATTTCTGAAGTTGAGTGTATTTTCAAAGTTGTAGTGACTGGCTGTGTTGTGTTTGCTTTATTCCCTGTCTCGTTTTGTCATTTGCCTAATGGGGATTGTATTTTTCAAGCTATAAACCATGGCTTAATTTAGGATCTAGGATATATCTTCTGTTAAAAGGGTCTGCTTCCACCTCACTGGGCTCAGCTGGTTTGAGTGTTTGATGTTTTCTTGGAATTTATTTAGATCAGAGACAAACAACTTCAGCTTTATGGACATTATAAGGTAATGTCTTACACATCGTAGGGTGTGCACGTGTGTGTGTGTGTGTGTGTGTGTGTGTGTGTGTGTGTGTGTGTAAATAGGAGTTGAACACAGGGGCATTTTACCTCCAAGGTACACCCCAGCCCTTTTTATTTGAAACAGGGTCTCCCTAAAGTTTCTGAGGGTCTCATTAAGTTGCCAAGGCTGGCCTGGAACCTGTGACCCTCCTATCTCAGCCTCCCAAGTACTGGGATCACACTGCAGGGTTTTTAACAGCATCTCTGGTCTCTGTGTATTAGAAGAGGGTATCTTGCCAGGCATGGTGGCGCACGCTTGTCATCCCAGCATTCGAGAGGCTGAAACCGGAGGATCGCGGTTCGCGGACAGCCTCAGCTACTTAGTGAGGCCCTCTGCAACTCAGTGAGACCTGGTTTCAAAATAAAGAATAAAAATAGGGCAGGGGGTGTGGCTCGGAGGTCAAATCCCCTGGGTTCCATCCCCAGACCCGCAAAAAAAAAAAAAATTAAGAAGAGGGTATCTGCCCTGCAGCTGTGGCACCAAAACCATCCACAGACATCACCCTTGGGATGGGGCAGCGTCAAAAGTGAGCCCGCTTGCAAATCACTGAGGATTGTGGAACCCAGAGTAAGAAACTCAGGAACAGAAGTCCTGAGAAATTAGGATCTAATTTTCTGGGGAAATACTCCCCGAAGAGTACTGCAGGAAATCCCCACTGCTTTTATCACCTTACAGAGGAGGTTTCGGTGTGTCTGGAGAGAAGACACAAGGAAGAGCAGGACAGGAACCCAGTTCCCTGGCAGTCCACAGAGCACTCCCATAGCCTCAGCAGGGCCATTTCATCCCCAGTCAACCCTGTTTGGGGGCGAGGTGGGCTCTGGCAGCCCTGTTTTCAGATGAAGAAACTGAATCCAAGGCCAGGTAGCGAAGGGGCGGGAGGTCAGTTGGGCAAACTCCACACTCAGCTCCCTCTCTCCCCTCCTGGCTGCCTGGTATAAGGCGGAAAGGGTGCTGTGCACGCTCGAGCACTGGGGATGGCAAAGTGGTGAGGACGTGAGTTTTCACTGTCTGTGCGTGCTACGGCAGCTTGTAACCTCAAGCGGGGACCCCCTACTTACTGGGAGCCTTGGCCTAGAGCCTGGATCTGTTAAGTGTTCGACTAGGGCAGCCTCCTGTCTGAGACTCCAGCTGCGACTCCAGCCTAAAGGAGCCCTCCTCCAGTTTCAGAGCTCTCCCGTGGACTTGATCTTACTGACCCCTCCCACGACCACCTGGGTGTTGTCATTTCACAGGTGGAGAAATAAACACTCAGAAGGCACTACTTGCCACAGCTACCCAGTTGGCTTCCTATTTAAACCTGGTAGCTCTTACCCCTGAGCTCGGACAGAGTTAGTCTAGTGAGAACAATGGAGGGATCCCTGGACCCAGCAAGGGGACTTGCCAGCCCTAGCTGGGGCTGGAGCGAGGCTCTGTTTCCTCCGGCAGGCGGGATGGAGAGGGTGCGCTCTCTCCTCACACCTGAGCTCTGGCTGCGGCCTGGCTCCAGGTCCAGGCAGCCCTACAGAGGCCTGGCTCTGGGAAGGTCCGGGCACTGCCTCGCATTGCAAGTGGGAGAGACTAGATCTGCCGCTGGATTCCTTTGTTCTAAGAAAGACACCCAACAGCGCTCCTAATGATGAAATGCAAAGCTAAGGTTTTTGATAAATTGAGATAGTTGTAACCTGAGCCTCTCCAAAGGAAAAGAGGGAAGCCATAGGACAGAGGAACTCACTCAGTAGCAAGGACAATAGAGAGAGTGTCCCAGCATCTGGCCTGCTGTTTTTTAGATGATTTCCTACAAGCAGAGGAGGAGGCCTAGAAATAAAGGACCTTCCTATGGAAAACAGTGTGAGATTCTGGGGAAGAGATGAGACCTAGGGGTAGGCGGAGAGGTTATGGAGACACCAGTGGAATCTCCACCTGGTCCCCATTTGGGACCAGGGGATGAGGTGCACGGGGCTGGAGGGGAGGCCCTGGGCAGAGCTGGGACTATGCTGTGGCCCATCTTAGGTTCTCACCACAGGGACCACCAGCTGGATGGCCAAGAGGCTTCTCTGAGGGCCAAGGTAGGCAGAAAGAAGTGGGCAGCCCTCCAGGCGGCCGAGCCCCTCCTGGGGCAGACGAGGTAGGTGCGGCTGGGGTCAGAGTTCACCACCTGGCAGTAAAGGTTCCAGAAATGAGCTGGACACAGTCGGCCACGTGGGCAAGAGTCTGGGAGCCCGCTGTCACCGTGAGAAGGCACAGGCTTTCCCTGACTGTGAACCATGCCATTCCGCAGGCCCTATCACCGTGCTGATGCTTCAAAAGGCTTTGCAGTTTTTAAAAAAATACATACTTGTTTAGGTGATACCAGTATAGCCAATAGTTATTACCTGTAAAACATTTTTCTTACTTCTGTAGGCAAAATTAAATTTCCTTCTGTATTAATCTGAATTTGTAGGATTATTTCTGAAGTTGAATGTATTTTCAAAGTTGGAGTCACTGGCTGTGTTGTGTTTGCTTTATTCCCTGTCTCCTTTTGTCACTAGCCTAATGAGGATTGTATTTTTCACGCTATAAACCATGGCTTAACTTAGGATCTGGGATATATCTTCTGTTAAAATAATTTTGGAGGTAGAGTCACGTAACATAAGATTAATGCTTTTTGTGTGGCACTGGGGATTGAACCCGGGACCTCGACCTCGTACATTCTAGTCAAGCACGAGTCCTCTGACACTGAGCCTCATCCCCTGAATTAGCCCTAAATTAGCTATTGTGAAGTGAACGTTTCTGTGACATACAATCATAGTGTTGTATAAACACCACCTCCGTCAGGCTCCGAAACATTTCCAACACTCCAAAGTGCATGTTGTTCTTTTTTTTCCATAATGTTGAAATGGTTTGATTATTTACAAAAGGTGATTCTAACCATTTTGATCGTATTGATAATAAGTAAAAGTGCAAGCTAATAATTACACATTGTAAGGCAGAATGTATGATAAAATGTTGGCATTTTAGTTAAGCTATAAACAAGGTCCACTCCCAGAGAAAGGTTCATACAGTCTAGTTTTTCAATATGATTAAATACAAATATTTTTGAAAAAAGATAATACCTGAAATCAGTGTGCCAAAGGTGATGGTTTTTTTCTTCTTATACTGTTTCTTTGCAACAAAAATAAATGATAATACACACACACACACACACACACACACACACACACACACACATATATTGGTGGGGGTTTTTTTTGTGGTACTGAGGATTGAACTCAGGGGCATTCTACCTTCAAGCTATACCCCTAGCCCTATTTTTTATTCTTTACTTTAAAATAGGATCTCACTAAATAGCTGAGGCTGGCCGTGAACCTGCGATCCTCCTGCCTCAGTCTCCCAAGTACTGGGATTAAAAGTGTATACCACCACGCCTGGTGATAATATATTATTAAATAATCTATTAATTTAATTATTAGACTATATGATCTAGTTGACTAAATAATATTATTTACTTAAGTCATTATTGATTATTACATAATATATTTATTGATTATTAAATTCAATATAATCTTTATATTTGTGATTTACCTAAATAATTATAGGATAAATAAAAATGTTTGCTTATTAGCATAGTTACATTTTCCTGACATTCAGAATTTCTATGTTCCCCTCTGCCATGAAAAACAGGAGTGGGCTGCAGTTCTTCAGAGATGTGAATATCTGGATTTTTTAAACACACAAAGGGTTATTTTTCAAAGTATTCTGGGCCCTATGTCAGGAAGGCATCTAAACACTTGCTTTGGCCAACACACTCTCCTGTAAGGGCCAGATAGTAAAAACCTTTTACTTTTTGCAGACCACCTATATTTCTGTCACATGTCCTTTGCTGCTGTTAACATCCCTTTAAAACTACAAAACACTGTGCTTAGTTCTTTTAGCTCTGGCCACGTGGAAACAGGTCTCTGGGCAGCTGTGACCCACTGGCTCTAGTTTACTGACCTTTAACTTAGGGCCCATGTTCAGAGCAGAGGATAGAGTTGGGAGAAGGGGTTTGGCCTGGCCCTACTGCCATAGTCAGGCCTTCAGTTCTCTTCAAATTAGAACATTTCTAAGCCTCGCCAGTAGTTCTGTAACTGTCCCCAGACGAGCCAGCCAAGCATATCTCTCTGTTGCCAAGTACAGGTTTCATACAAATACCCGCATATCGCCCTGGCCTGGTACTCCATGCCTGGCCTCCCTTCCCACCCCTTTTTTCTGATGGCCCTTCCAAGTAACAGCTGGCTGGAGGGGTCACAGGGGTGAGAGGGATATAAGCAAGTGCCTATACGAAGGTTGCCCATGAAAAAGCAGGGAGATCCAAGAGAAATTCATCCACCCACCTGAGACAGGTCTCCCCTCTTCCTGCAGTTGGTCCCTCCTATGAAGACCATATTGGGCATGACTGGCCTGGGGTGTTCCAACACAAAGTCATATCTCAACAGCCAAACAGGATTCTTCTGATATAAGGTAGGTAAGTGCACCTCTCTCTTGAGAACTTCTGATGCGATTTCTTCGTACTTTGTATACAGACAATAAAATAAATAGCTCTCCAAGAAATTAGCGAGAAAGTTGGCCACCCTCTGGGGGAAAGTCATGTGGTCTGAGAAAGTGGTATAGCACCTGGGAATGTAAGACACAGGGTTGGGGCTTCTGCTGACTGCATGCTCCAGAGAACATGGGAAGCCCCTGAAGAGGTACACGGAGGGCAGACCCAGGTACTCAGCCAAGATCACACCACAGGGTAGAGCCGGGTCTGTAAAAAGAGCATCAAACTTGCTCTCCTTGAGGAAACTGAGAATTTCAGCATTCCTCAGGAGGCTCAGGCAGTTGAGGAAGTACATGTCTACAACAATCATGTTATTTCTGTACTCTGTCTGAGCAGCGGTCAGGATGGATCTCTCAGCAAAGTGATGGTTTCCAAAAGAGCGGTAACGGCTCTCCATCTCTTCTTGGTCATAGGGCACTGGGTAGAGTTTTCTAGTGTAGTGTTTTGATTCTTTCAAAAGCAAATTGACTTCTGGCACCAGCACCACGATGTCATGCCCCCTGCTGTCACTGAGACGCTCCACTATATCCTTCATGCTAAGCCAGTGGCTTCCGTCTTGAGGAACTACCAGCAGTTTGTCACCTACAACTGGGCCCCAAAATGCTAAGAAGAAAAGCCCTGCAGAAACTCTCTGAACCACAGGAAGGGGAGCCATCCTAGAGAGTGTTAAAGTTAACAGTCATGAGTTGCTTATATACCCAAAGGGCTCCTAACAATTACCACTAAACCGACCAATGACTTGTTCATGGATTTGGGCTCCTCCTTCCTGGCTCTGAGTCTTGCCCTTTGATACAAAAGAAGTTCCACTCATATTTAATCATATTTACACACAGCTAACCTTGACCAACAGCACCCTCTCCTGCCGTCACCTAAGGTTCTAGTTTTCCTTTCTGCCTCTACCGATCTGCCTCTCCCTCTGCAGAGACATTGCCACAGTGTGGAGACAACTTGGGGAGCGCTCTGGGAGCCCTCTACCCTAAACTGGACCCCCTGCGAGGTCTGTGGAAGGAGAGCTGTCCAGACTGCACCACTTTCTCACCAACTTAGAACAGAAAGGAAGAAGCATTCATTCAGTTCAAGGTCTAAAACAACACGGTAGCACCACCAGCCACCTCAAAATCCTGGCCACTGCAGTGGTGGCTGGATGAGAAGGCACACTGCAGGAAGCCGACGGACTCGGAAGAGTCTGAGATCCCCTCCCCTCCACCTGCCTTGCTGGAGCCACTGGGACTAGGGCTTTTCTATTACACACAGCCAAATTCCAAATTCATTCCTAAGGGGTATGTGCTCTAAGGGCGCATGCTCTACTTCAATGTGGTTACGAGCATTCATTCTAGAAGCTACACGTCCCTTCCTGGTCGGGTGACTTCCTGACTCTGCACCCCAACTGTCACATCGACTTAGTCCAGGTTGGGCGGCAGAGGTACCTCCACAAGTCAATGCGGGACCATCTGAGTGAATCCTTGTGAGCACCCAGGGCAGGCCCCCCAGAGGGGCTTTTTCAGGCTATGATCAGTCAGCTGGGTCCAATATGGTATGAACCCAGGGAGCCAAAAGATAGCTCCTAAAAAATACTCAGTGAACAAAAGGTCTGGCCCTATCCTATGAACTAGAGACGTTCAGGAGGGGGAAAGGGGAGAAGAGAAAGGAGAAGAATAAGAGGGGGAAATGTTTGTGATTCAACCAGCCAGAAGTGGAAACAAACAAAAATGGCGGCTCTGGGCAGCAGGCCACAACCGGTAGCCAGAACAATAAAAATGTATCATCTCACAGCTCTAGAAGCTAGAAGTCTAAGACCAGTGTAAGAGCAGAATTTGTTCCAAGCGAGGAAGGGTCTGTGCCAGGCCTCTCCTCTGGCTTCTGGTGGTTTGGTGCCTTGGCTTGTGGAAGCACCGCCCGACCTCCACCTTCATCTTCACATGGTGTTCTTGCTGTGTGGTCTCCATGTCCAAATTTCCCCATTTTTATAGGCTAGGACCCACCCTAAGGACCTCATCTTCCCTAATCACATCTACAAAGATTCTATGTCCAAATAAGGTCACATCCTAGGGTGCCGGTGTACGGACTTCAATACGTCCTTATTTTTGAGAGGTGGGATGCTATTCAACCCTTAACACTTATCAACATCTTGTGTGATACAAATCCCAGAATGCAGATGATATGGCCATCCTTCTACAGCTGAGAAACTGAGGCCGTGTGTGTGTGTGTGTGTGTGTGTGTGTGTGTGTGTGTGTAATTCTGGCAGCTTCAGAAAAAATAAAATTAGCTACATCAAGATCAGCTGATCCTAAATTTTTTTAGTCTCAGGACTCCTTTATATTTGTTGAAAGACAAAAAAATACAATACATGTGGTTTAGAGATCTTAATTGGCTTTAATTTGTGATTCTAGAATAACACAGTAACTCATTCCAGAGAATAGGAAAAGTATTCTGACAAGCTGAGCCAGGAGATTGGTTTTGAGAAAGAGAAAGCCAAGGAAAGCAGAAACAAAGCAAAAAGTGGATGGATGAATGGGTTTATAAAAAACTTTCCTTAGCCGGGTGTGGTGGCGCACGCTTGTAATCCCAACATTCGGGAGGCTGAGACAGGAGGATCACAGTTCGCAGCCTCAGCTATTTAGTGAGGCCCTCTGCAACTCAGTGAGGCCCTGTTTCAAAACAAAGAATAAAAAATAGGGCTGGGGTATAGCTCAGAGGTAGAATGCCCCTGGGTTCCATCCCCAGTACAATATATATTTCCTTAAAAAGGTTCAATCAGAGGAAACTCCCTTACCATGCCAGCTGAAACCTGCTTCTTTGGCTACCCCTCCCTTACGCTCCTGGTTCTCAGAAGATGGTGCGGAACGTGACCTGAGCACCTCCATTTCACTTCAGCCATGGACCCAGTACAGGAGCTCAGCCAGGTGAATGGCCTCTGAGACAAGTCATTTAACCTGCTCTTTGCAGTAGTCAAGGGCTCTCAGAAGCTTTATTTATGTGGGTTATCCCTAGCCAAAAGGAACTATTTTAGAAACCAGAACTGACAGATTTTTTAAAGCACTTCCTCATTAATGTATTTAACAGAAATAACCCCGTTATAAGTTAACCTAAGGCCGGGAGTGGTGGCGCACACTTGTAATCCCAGAATTTGGGAGGTGGAGATCGGAGGATCATGGTTCACAGACAGCCTCGGCTACTTGGCAAAGGCCCTTCGCAAATCAGTGAGACACTGTTTCAAAAATAAAGAAAGTAAAAAATAGGGCTGAGGGTATAGCTCGTAGGTACAATGCCACTGGGTTCCATTCCCAGTACCGCAAAAGAAAAAGTTAACATAAATTACTTCTTTGTGAAAATTAACTGTATTTCCAGCCAGGTGTGGGGTGCACACCTGTCATCCCCATACCTGGGAAGCTGAGACAGGAGGATTGCAGGGTCAAGGTCAGCAACAGAACAAAAACCTCTTTTTCCTTACACACTCTGACTCAGCACAGAACACCTCTAGGACCAGACATGTACGACTTTCCCACACACAGGCTAAGCTTCCCACCAGCAGGGAGTGGTGCACAGTTCAGTTCAATTCGGACCACAGTTAGCACCGACTCTCCCCACCCTGGACACCACAGTTTCTGTATGACCTGGTCCCCAGCCAGAGGTTCTGAGTCCTGCCTTATGTTCAATCATTTGCTAGCGCAGCTCACAGACTGGTTGATTACAACTGATTACAAAAGATATTACAGAGGTGAGGGCGAATAGACAGATGAAGAGGCACAAAGGGCAAGGGTTTGGCAGAGGACCATGAAACTTTCATGCACCCATGGGCGCCCCACCCCACACACCTTCTACAATCTAGAAGCTTTCGAAATCCTATCTTCCTGGCTTTTCATGTAGGCTCCATTATGTAATCAGCATAACTGATTAAAGCTCTGGCTGTTGGTGACCAACTCAATCTTCAGCCCTTTCCTCTCCCCTCCCTCTAATCTCCCTGGTTGGTTCCCCTGGCAACCAGCCCCTCTGTCTTCCCCAAATTACCATCAACATAAATTCAGGTGTGGCTAAAGGGGCGCAATACAAATAACAACTCAGTCCACCTTCTTCCTCCCACCACTTAAAAAATCACAAGGATATTTTTCAGAGGTTTGACCAGGAAATGAGAGCAAGTACCCAAGTGTATGTGTGTGTGTGTGTGTGTGTGTGTGTGTGTGTGTGTGTGTGTGTATTTTTTTTTTTTTTGGTGGTGGTGGTACTGGGGTTCTTGGAAACCCTTTACCTTCAAGATACACTCCCAGACACTTATTTTTTATATTTTTATTTGGAAACAGGGTCTCTTAAGCCAGCGAGGCTGGCTTCGAAGCTGCGCGATCCTCCTGTCTATGCCTCCCAAGCACGGGGATTACAAGCATGCGCCACCATGCCCGGCTATATTTCTCATTGTAGCTATATCACAATATCACAATAAATAATCTTTTACTTTCCTTTAGGAAGTTAAGGCTTGAGACATGTGAGTCTAGTCAGCGTGTGGAGAAAGCCTTGGAGTAGGAATCAGAAAACCCAGGATCTGCTTCCACCCTGGCCACCCACGGGCCAGTAAAGTCACTCATCTCCCGACTTCAGATTTCCCAATCCGGACCCAAGGAGGGAGGTCACGTTTGTTTTCCTGTTCATTACCTCTCCAAGGGAGGGCCCAGAGAATAACAGGTGTGGAAACTGGGCTGTGTCCATAGAGGTGGTTCCCAGAACTGCTGGAACAGACTGGCCCAGAGCTAGTCACGCACATATTGAACAGGCATGCAAAGTCCTGTCCTAACTCATGACTCTGGTGCAGGCTGCGGCCCGTGAAACAAAGAGGGTCCTGAAGAACAACCGGAAGGAATTACCCCAAGGCCAGAGAAGACCCTAGAAACCGTCTAGATGCAGGTTCACCTTCACCGCGTGCTAAGACAGCTCGTTCTGGGCAGGGGCAACCTCCAAGCCCACCCCTCCAGGGGAGAGGTGCCAGCAGATTTCCTACTTACAACGATCAGAGATAGGAGTGTACTGGCATCCTGCTTTGGCTCCATCTAGACAGCCATAGGACCCCAGAAGTTTATAAAGTAAGCACAGTGCAGGTCCACCCTTCTGGGGCACACAGGAGGTAGGCAGGGTTCCTTCCAGAACCAGTAAGTACAAGTGGTGGAAGAATGGCTTAAGCAAGTCAGTGGAGTAGGAGAAGCGAGGGGGCTCAGGCCTAATGCCTGTGGCCCGGGCCCTTCCTAGCAAGGCCTTGCTCTGAAAACCATTTGGCTTCTCTGCAGGTCCTCTTCTTATCCCCAGCAGTGGAGTGGGAGGTCAATTTAATCTACTTGGTGGGTTGGGAACCAAGGAAGCCAGAGTGCTCTGGACTGGCTGGGGGCAGGCCCATGTGGTCAGGTGTGAACTGCACGTGCTGGGATCGGGCAGTGTGGGGCTCTCTGCAGTGGGTGCCACCCTCCTGCAGAGGTAGTGTCCGTAGCTTTCCAGGGCACTTGCAGCAATGTGGCTGGCAGTCCCACAATGGGGAGGGGCATGGGCCACTAAAATCCAGGACAGAGGGACTACTGGAAAGAGACAAAGTGTTTACTAAAGCCACCCTGGCGTGCAGGGTGGGCAGGGAGGCACAGCAGAGGTTCTTAGCATGAGAGAACTCTTGCGGGCCTGACTTCTTTCTGCTCTGCACACTCCCACTCCTCCTCACCCCAGAAGCCCCCCAACTATCAGCTCTCTTGTACTTTACTCTTTTTCAGTGTATGTTTTACAGTTTGGAACTGACCAAAGTCTGCCTTTTCATGAGATAGCAAGAGTCTGGCAGGCAAAGCCATGTTCATTTGGCCCCATGCCTGGCACGCAAAGGCTCTCAATAAAAGTGCTAAGTAAAGTATCCCTGATATTAAAAAGTGAAAAAAGAGCTAACTGGTATGATTTTGCAATACCAACAAAACCAACACAAGTATAAACCCTTGCAAACTAATAAGAGAAATTAGGAATATGATTAGATACAAGATAAACTTACAACGTCCAATGCTGTGCTTTTAACACCAATAGGCAGTTTAAAAGAGAAAAAGGAAAAGTTGCCATATTCACAATATTTTAAAAAATAATAAAACACTTTGGAATAGATTTTAAGAAAAAAGATATTTACATAAAGTATACAAGTTTATTGATGGACATAAAATAAGATCTGAATAAGTAAAAAGACACTATTTCTGACTAGAAAGACAACAAAAAAACTTTCTCAAATTTAAAAAAATATTTAATGTGTAGGGTCTCAGTGGTTTGTTCTAATTTTCTGGAGTGAAAGAAAATAAGATAATTTAAAATTTACGAAAAATAATATAAGAATCACCAAGAAAATTTAGAAATAGTGAGTATGGGACTTGCTCTCACAGGCATTAAAACTTACTATGAAATCTACCTAAAGAAAATACGGTTCTGTAGCATGAATAGATAAGTCAGTGGGACAAAAGTGAGAATTCAGAAAAAGATGCAAAGAATAGAGAAAATTAAAATATGATTAAGGGACTTCCGGGAAGATGGCGACCGAGAAAAGCGGGGCTTAAGAGTCCCGCTAACAACCAATCTCCATTACCACAAAAAGAGCGCCTTTCATAGCCAGAAAACACCATCACCAGAAAAACAAAAAAACCACCAGGGTCCAGAGAGAAAGCGGACTGAGAACAGAGCTCAGGGCCACAGAGGAGACACACGCGCCCGAGGACGCGGCAGCAGCGCCATACTGCCGGCGGCAGCGGCGAACTCAGCGGACGGCTACAGCAAGCCAGGTGAGCCGCTGCGGAACAGCCAGGCGGGATCTTTCAGCGCAGACAGCATTTAAAGCTCCCAGTGGCTGAGCTCAGTACACGCTGCAGGGATTCAGAGTGGAAATCAAAACCAGAGAAGAAAAAATACGCCAGCCTCATGGCCGAGGGCGTGGCAGAGGCGCCATATTGCCACCGGCGGCGGCAGCAGCAGTGAATTCACCGAGTCCAGTACAGCTACATCTACGTGCTCAAGAACAGTGAGTCAAATTGCGGGCCACAGAGGAGAAATCCCAGTATTGTGCCTCCTGGGACTTGACCCAGTGAGGGAGTGGTGGTGGCAGAGATATCACACCATAGGAGAGCGTGCAACCTGGCACCCCCCATAGTTTAAAGCAGCCTCTATCGACTCCCTGGGTCGGAGACTCTGTGATACAACCCAGTAAAGGAGTAGTAGGGTCTGAGATAATACAGACTCGAGATCCAGAGCACCTTAAGTGAAGCCATAGTGACCCAAGGGAAGAACCCAGAGAAGGCACAAACCTCCGAAATCATGGGAAAGAGGAATAACACTGAAGTAATGAATGTGCACAACCCCACAACATCAGAACCTGATAAAACAGAAAATCAGAGATTTCTAGAAGATCAAATCAGGAAAATAACTGTATAAATAATAGAGGTGCTTCGAAAAGAACTCAGAGAGAGCCAAAAAGAGATAAAGGATGCAATTAATGAAGTAAAGGCCTCAATTCAAAGCACAAACAACCGATTAGACCACATGGAGAACAGAATCTCGCTCTTAGAAGATGAGCAATCCAAAAATGAATGCATAGTTTCTAATCTAGAAAAAGATATCCAACAGCAGGAATCTGACATTGAAGAAATATGGGCCCATCTTAAGAGAGCTAACCTAAGAATAATTGGAATAGAGGAGGGAAAAGAAAGTGATACCAAAGGGATCAACAATCTCTTCAAGGAAGTAATAGCAGAAAATTTTCCAAATATAGAGCAAGAGGTTGATACACAGATCCAGGAAACTTATAGAACTCCCTTTAGACAGGATCCGAGAAGAGGATCCCCACGCCATATAATTGTCAAAATGACCAATGTGGAAGCCAAGCAGAGAATCTTAAAGGCAACAAAAACAAAGGGCCAAGTGACATTCAGAGGCAAACCAATTAGAATCACTCCAGACTTCCCAAACCAAATCATGAGAGCCAGAAGGGCTTGGAGTAACATATTCCAAACTCTGAAAGAAAACAACTTCCAGCCAAAAATTTCCTATCCAGCAAAACTTTCTATCAAATTAGATGGAGAAATAAGAAGCTTCCATGACAAACAGAAACTGAAGGAATTTATGTCTTCAAAACCAGCGCTAGAGAAAATACTCAAAGAGATTAACTACAAAGAAGAAATAGGTAACACTCACCAGAACCAGAGAAACAAGAGTTTCCATCCAACAGACAACTAAGATTGGTTATCTGTGGAGATTCATTATTTATGTTAGTCTTTTACCTATCTCTAAATTGTATTGTTTGCCTTTATTGTTGTTAATTTTTAGGATTTCTAGTTGGAATATTAATATACCTTCAGATATAGCATTTGGAAATATTTTATCCAATTCTATTAGTAACTTTTAACTCTGTTTACATTGTCTTTGGATATACAATATTTTCTTTTATTTTTTAGGGAGTTTGTATATTCTTCTGTTGCCTGTGCCATTGAAATCATATCCAAGAAATCACTGCCAATTTCAATGTTGTGAGGTTTTATGACCCAGATTTTCTCCTAAAAGTTTATAGTCTTAAGATTTATATTTAGGTCTTTTATCTAGTTTGAGTTAATACTTGTATGTGGGATTAGGTAAGGGTCCAATTTTATTCTTTTCCATGTAATTATTATTTTTCAACAATATTTAGTTAAAAGATTATTATTTCCACCACCAAATCTTCGTGGAAACCTTGTCAAAAATAACTTGACAATATAGGGAAGAAGTTAGCTCTAGGCTTGTATTTAACTCCAATGGTCTATATATCTGCCTTTAGAACAGTACTACACTGTTTCAATTATTGTAGCTTTATATGGTTTGAAATCAGAAAATATACATCTTCTAGCTTTGTTTTTGCTTCGAGATTGTTTTGGGTATCTAGAGTCCATATTCCATATCAGGATAGATTTTTTTCTGAAAAATAAATATATGATAGTTTCACCTAAAAAAAAGAAAAAAATATTCTCTGGTAAGAAAGAAAGCAAAAAGAAATATTGAAATGTTATCTTTAAGTCATCAAAAGCTTGGTATCAAACAAATGAAACTGTTATGTGAGATTATCATTTTTAATTTTGGATAAATTGCTATAATACTAGATGTCAACCACTAAGCCAAGCATGGGAGGGAGGGATGGGGAGAGAATGGGGTGGGGATCGGGTGGGGGCTGACTGGGCGATGTGTGCATGTATGTCTACAAAAGTTTGTATCCCACTATGATGTATGAATACAGTGCACCAATAAAATAAAATTAAAAAAAATATGATTAAGGATGCAACTCAATTCAATGAATGAATAAGATTAGTATTAAAAAGTGTTGAAATGGGCTATCCTTTGAAAACCAAGTAAAATTAGATCCCTACACTATGTAGATTAAAGGTCTCATTGCAAAAAAAAAAACCTCCTATCTACATTTAAGGAATGAGAAACATTAAAACATAATATGAGCTGGACATGGTAGTGCACACTTGGAATCCCAGTACTTGGGAGGCTGAGACAGGAGGATCACAGGTTAAACTTCACAAGGCTCTCTGCAACTTAGTGAGACTATGTTTCGAGACAAAAAATAAAATAACATGGAAAAAATATTTATATATGTTAGGCTTGGAAAGACCTAAACAAGTTGAAATACACGGGCCATTTAACATAAAATGGTCTAACAAGTTTTATTAAATTAACTAATTTGACTCCCCAAATGAAAAATTGACAAAAGATGAAGAAAAACCAATGTAAAATATTCCTAATGCTCAAGATGTTTATAGCAATTATAAAAATGAACAAAAAAGCCAGGCGTGGTGGCGCACGCTTGTAATCCCCACACTTGGGAGGCGGAGACAGGAGGATCGCGCAGGTTCGAAGCCAGCCGCGCTGGCGTAAGAGACCCTGTTTCCAAATAAAAATATAAAATAGGTCTGGGAGTGTAACCCGGAGGTAGAAGGGTTTCCAGGAATCCCAGTACCACCAAAAATAAAGAAAGAAAAAAATGAACAAAGAATGTGTGTAATAATGTAATATGTGAAAGAATGATGATCAATATATCTGTGATCAATATATCTACGAAAATAAAAAGTAAAAACTGGAACGGCTACACACAAAATTTTACCCAGAAAATTAACAAAACTTTAAAAGTTTGACAGTACTGGGGCTGGAAAGAATATGAAAAAAAAATCTACAACTCTGATACACCACTTTCTTGGTGTGAGATCGTTCAAGACTTAAAGCCAGTTTCTCAAATGTATTAAAATGTACTGCATACACATCTGACCCAGCCACCCTACTAGGACCAAGTTAGATGCAAGAATGTTGACATTTATTAATAAAGTTATTTAGGAATATTAGGTACAGTGTTTTTCATAAAAGGAAAAGTGGCCAGGTGCGGTGGCACATACCTATGATCTCAGTACTTGGGAGGCTGAGACAGAAGAATCACAGGTTCAAGGACAGCCTCAACAAGTAGTGAGACTCATCACCTAGTGAAACCCTGTTTGAAAATAAAAATAAAATATGGCTGGGAATGTAGCTTGGCAGTAGAATGCCCCTGGGTTCAATTCCCAGTACACAAAAAAATTTTAATAAAAAATCAAAAGTATAAAAACCCTAAATATCTGTCAATATTGGTTGATTAAGGAACTATAGTACCTTCTATATAAAGACCTATGCAATTTATTAAAATAACATGTCAAATGCCTATGTATTGGTTTGCAAAGATGTCTCTGATTTGTTGGCAAGTGAAAACTACAAAGTAAAAAACATGTCCAGCCTGAGGCCAGATTTTTTTTAAATGCAATAGGTCTGAGAATTTACATTAGATACCTGTACACTTATGAAATAATTCCAGAAAAGTGGGAAAGATGCAAAAAAAATGCTAAGCACATTTTCCTGTAGGGGGTGGCACAGGGTTAGCACAGAGAGACATGTCATTTCACAGTATTTTTCCAACAGTGGTATTAAAAAATGTAACCTGGAAATTATATAAAAGCATGGCAACTATTTACATAGATCAACAAGTACAGATTTATAAATCTGCTAGCTCACAATGAAAGAATTGGTACAAAACAGCTTATGAAACCAGAAAGAAGTCCTGATTGCCATGACTGTACCTGAGAAATCTCGGTTGAGTAAAATCTTTTTAATGACCAAAACCAAGGCATTCTCTACGTGCTAATGGAGCGGCAACGTACCTTGGTCAACGGCTTTCCCTGATGGCAGTTGATTCCACCAATGAAGACCATGTTGGGCATCACAGGTCTGGGATAGTCCAACACAAAGTCCGTTCGTAACAACCAAATGGATATGTGGCTGAAAAGATCCTCTGCTGTGGTTGGTGCTTGGAAAATGTCAGAAGCAATTTCTAAGGCTTTTTTGAAAAAATGAGGGCAAAATAAACGCTCTTCCAAGCGGGAAATGTGGTTCCTTACTTTCTCCTGGAAACTCATGTTATCTGAGAACCCCAGGAAACTTCTGGGAACATAAGAAAGTGGACTGGGGCACTGGGCGCCTTCTTCAAGATAATGGCAAAGTGCCCCCCTGGTGAAGACCACGGTTGGGAGGGAAAAGTACTTGGCCACAATGAGGCCACACACATCAAAGGGATCCAGGAACACGGCATCGAAGGAGCTCTCCTTTATGTAGCCCACTAGTTTCTTGTCACTAAAAATACTTTGACAGTGGGAAAAAGTAAGCTCAAAAAGGCCATAGGATGAACCCTTTGCTATGAAAAATAAACTCCGTTCTACAGTGTTCCACTGAGCTTCAGCGAAAGCCTTGAACTCACGGTCCAAATCTTCCAGAGTGTAAGGAACTGAGTACATCTTTACGGTGAGATTCAAAGACTGTCCCAGTTGCCAACTCACCTCTGGCATGACTGCGACCACCTCGTGCCCTCTCTGGATGAGTTTCTCCACAACTGACCTCATAGTAAACCAGTGGCTGCCATCCATGGGCACCACCAGCAGCTTGCCTGCCTGGGCAAAGCCAGACGCCAGCAGCAGACACACACACAGAGGGAGCGGGGCCGACAAAGGTGCAGGAGCCATGGGACCGCTGCAGCTCAGAGCCGTCCAGCTGCTCGGATTCTAAGCTCATGCAATACAGCAGGCAGAAGTGCAGGCACTAAAATCTGTGCCAGGAGAGGGCGTGTATTTGCACATTCTTCTAAAATAATTATACTCACTGTCAATCATTGACTCATTAAGAAGAGTAACAAATGAGCAGCATTCATTGAAATGTCTAGTGGTAGGTTTTCTAGGAGGGGAGCAGCTCGTGATTTCTGCCTTGGGGAGAATCATACCCCATTGTAACAGGAGTTTAGAAGCAGAGTTCTTAGGCAAGGTGTTTGAATCATTAGAATTAAGAAAGATAAAAGGAAAGTAAATTTGCATCCCTATTAAAATACCAGTGTCAAAACTAGAAAAATCAGTACTAAAATTCATATGGAAAAACAAGAGACCCAAAATAGCAAAAGCAATTATCAGCGATAAGAAACATGCAGGAGGCACCCGGTGCCTGACTTCAAATTATACTACAGAGAAACAGTAATAAAAACAGCATAGTGTTGGCACAAAAACAGATACTTAGACCGATGGAACAGAATAGAAGGTACAAAAACAAATCCACATATTTATAGCTAACTGATTTTTGACAAATGTGCCAAAAACATACACTGGAAAAAAAGAGCATTTTCAACCTATGGTGCTGAGAAAACTGATTATCCATTTGTAGAAAAATGGAATTAAACCCAACCTCTTACCCTGCATAAGGATCAACTCAAGATGGATCAAAGACCAAAAAGACTAAAATGACAAGAGAAGGGTGTAGGCGCAATGCTTTACTATGTAGGCACTGATAGAAACTTCCTCAATAAGACCCTCCAAAGTTAAGGAAATTAAAACAAGAATTAATAAATGGGACAGCTTTAAATTAAAAAGTTTCTATTCAGCAAAGGAAATCATCATGAGTTTAAACAGAAGACCTACAGAAAGGGAGAAGATTCTTGCCAGTTATTTATCCAATAGAGAAGTAATATCTAGAATATATAAAGAACCTAAATGACAACACTAAAGAAACAAATAGTCTAGTCAAGATGGAGCAATTGAACTAAAAAGACACTTCACAAATAGGAAATACAAATAGCCAATAAATATGTGAAACAAAGTTCAAGGTCATTAGCAATCAGAGAGATGCAAATCAAAACGACACTGATATTCCATCTAACCAATTAAAATAGCAATCATCAAGAATACAACAACAATCAATGCTGGTAAGGATGTGGGGAAATAGGAACTCTTCTATGCTTTTGGTGGGATTGCAAATTAGAGGAGCTGCTATGGAGATCAGTTTGAAGATTCCTCAGAAAACTGGGAATAGATCCACCATATGACTCACTTATTCCACTCCTGGATATCTTTACAAAGAATTTAAGTCACAATATTGTAATGAAACATGCATATAAATGTTTGTAGCAGCACAAATCACAATAGTCAAATCATGGAAACAACCTAATCATTCATCAACAGATGAATGGGTTGTAAAATTATGGGATATATAGAAACAGTGGAATTCTACTCAGACCTAAAGAAGAAGAAAATTATATCATTTGTAAGACCATAAAAAGAAGATTCTACAGCCAACTTAAAGAACACAAAAAGGTTCTTTCCAGAAGCCTATTACAAGACATTTGCTTCATCACTAATTACCTTGGTGACTGGAATGCTTTCAGATGATTCTATTTGAATAATAAAAATTGTGATAGGCTGGGCATGGTGGCGCACGCTTGTAATCCCCGCGCTTGGGAGGCAGAGACAGGAGGATTGCACAGGTTCGAAGCCAGCCGCGCTGGCTTAAGAGACCCTGTTTCCAAATAAAAATATAAAAAGTAGGTCTGGGAGTGTAGCCCAGAGGTAGAAGGGCTTCCAGGAACCCCAGTACCACCAAAAAAAAAAAAATTGTGATAGTATAATCTGCAAGATGGAGGTATAGAAAGTTGCAAATGTCATTCCCTCTCGAAAAATCCTTAAACCTCTCAGTTTAGAACATCATTTTGTAAACTCCAGATCTTAACAAGAAGCCCAAGACTTCTGCATAATTCATACAACATAATAAAGTTCAAGTGACAAGGCTAAGAAAAATGTTCTCATTTCAACTGTGCTACCCCACTGCCTACTCCAAATCGGCATAATACTGACTATGGTGGGATTTCCCTCGTCTCAGGGTATCTAAAAGGTGGGGAAAGAATCAGAGGCCTTCATCTAGCTACCCTAGCATTTCAAGAAGCTTCCTAGGGAATCCATATCAGTACTTCTCCCAGAGAGCATTCTGGAATGACATGACGAGTGTGGGATTGGGTAAAAACAAAAAAGGATGCAGAGGCCACGGGGAGCAGTATGTAAATCCTGGTAGTACCTTAGTATTGCAGCCAGCTGTGGCACCTGAGCACAGTTATCTGCCAACTCCACGGATCACACACAGAGCTGAGAGAGTTGCTTTCAGAAGCATGAAGGGAGCCAGACATGGTGGTACATGCCTGTCATCCCAGGACTTGGGAGGCTGAGACAGGAGGATCACAGGTTCAAGAACAGCCTTAGATACAGAGTGAGACTCTCAGAAACCTAGTGAGACCCTGTTTTAAAACACAAAATAGGCCGGGCATGGTGGCACACACTTGTAATCCCCACGCTTGGGAGGCAGAGACAGGAGGACAGCACGATATTATTTGGAGACCCTGTTTCCAAATAAAAGTATAAAATAGGTCTGGGAGTGTAGCCCAGAGGTAGAAGAGCTTCCAGGAACCCCCGTACCACCCAAAAAAAAAACCCCACAAAATGAAAAGGGGTGAAAGTATAGCTTGAAGGCAGAATGCCCCTGGGTTCAATCCCCAGTATGAAAAAATAGAAAGAAAGATGAAAGAAAGAAAGAGAAAGAAAGAAAGAAAGAAAGAAAGAAAGAAAGAAAGAAAGAAAGAAGAAAGAAAGAGAAATAAAGGAAGGAGGGAAGGAAGGAAGAAGAAGAAGGAAAGAAAAGAAAAGAAAAGAAAAGAAAAGAAAAGAAAAGAAAAGAAAAGAAAAGAAAAGAGAGGCATTAATGGAGGCTCGACCCAGCTCGAGTCCTTGCACTATTTGCCCCATTCCAGGCTTAGCGCTCTCCTTCCTTAATCCATTTCATAAGAACTCAATAGTACTTGAACTAAGAAGTCAAGTAGCAGCTTCATTTGGAAAGAGAGAGAGAGAGAGAGAGAGAGAGAGAGAGAGAGAGAGAGAGAGAGAGAGAGAGAGGAGAGAGAGAGAGAGAGAGAAAGGCCCACTCACCATCCTGGTCCATTCAGAAAGATTCTCATCTCTGTGGGGAAGGCAAGAAGAAGTTGTGCTTTGCAAAAAAAAATACACCCACTGACCCCACCCAGGCACAGAGACTCCCACCTCTCTGGACCCCTGCACAGAGAAGAAACTAGTCTGGCTTGATCTGAGAAATTAAACAGTAGCTACAGTGAGCCTAAAGTATGCCAATGACTCCATCCGAGCAGGGGGACTTTCTCCCCCACAGATTTCACAAAAGCAAAGAGACTAAACCTGCTTGATCTAGGAAGTCAAGCAATAGCTTCACTTTCAATAGCTTCACTTAACTTAAAATCTTGCCTGATGACCCCACCCAGAGATTTAAACTCCCATCCCTGGACATCTCAGAGAAGAAGGGGCTAGAGCCAGGCGTGGTGGCACACACTTGTAATCCCAGCATTTGGGAGGCTGAGACAGGAGGATCACAGTTCACAGGCAGCCTCGGCTACTTAGTGAGACCCTGTTTCAAAATAAAGAATAAAACATAGGGCTGGAGGTGTAGCTTGGAGGTAGAATGTCCTTGGCTTCCATCCCCAGTACCACAAAAAGAAGAAGAAGGGGGGGGCTAGATCTTCTTGGCTTGGAAAATCAAACAGCCACTCAGTTCCACCACTCAGCTGCACCCTGGAAGGAAGTCAATTATGAATGGGCATATGTAAGAAGCACCACCTCGGCACAGTCTGTCCCAAGTAGTACAGTGCCAAACCTTGGAATCTTGCCTAAAACCCTGCCCAACATCAGATCCCAAATATGGGAATTGTCTGGCCAAAGACAACAACTTATGACTGAAATGACCAGAAGCTACTGGAGTATCCAGTCACAGGACTGCCACTGGTTTTACTGGACAGTGAAATCCATCCAGTGACCCCATATAATAGCAGAACAAAGGGGGCGGCCCAGCCAACTATAGCACTCAACATCAGATATGGCTGCCTGGGATTGTCACTACCTAGTCCTTCCAGAACTACTGTATAGAATAGATAGTAAAGGTCTACCCCTGCCAAATACCTATAAAGGTCAGAGGAAAGAACCTGTGAACACAACAATATGGAGACACACTTATTATAACATGAAGGAATCAAAACATTTCCAAAATAAATTGATAAAGCTCCAGTAACACACCCATAAGAAAGAGATCTATGCAATGGTTGACAAAGTAGAATAATACTCATCTATACATCCATTAATGAGACTAAAAGAATATGTAATGAACTAAAAGAATGTTCAATGAAAAATTAATAAATTTTTGGAAACAATACACAAAACAGCAAGAAATTGAACAAAGAAGCAGAAATTATAAAAGAGAATAAAATAGAAATCTGACAATTAAATAGAAAGCTTCAATAGGATCAATTTATCAGGAGAATTTAACAATTGTAATATACACGCACCCAACATTCAATACCTGTATGTGTAAAACAAACATTAAAAGATCTGAAAGGGCAGCAGCGCCATACTGCCGGCAGCACCGGCGAATTCATGGGACGGCCACAGCAAGCCGAGCGGAGCCGCTGCGGAACAGCCAGGCGGGATTTCTCGGCGCAGAGGGCATCTAAAGCTCCCAGTGGCTGAGCTCAGCACACGCTGCAGAGATTCAGAGTGGAAATCAAAACCAAGAAAAAAAAAATGCCAGCCCCACAGCCGAGGGCGTAGCAGCGGCGCCATATTGCCACCGGCAGCAGCAGCACCGAATTCACCGAATTCAGTACAGCTACATCTGAGTACTCAAGAACAGTGAGTCAAATTGCGGGCCACAGAGGAGAAACACCAGTACTGTACTCCCTGGGACTTGACCCAGTGGGAGAGGGGTGGTGGCAGTGATATCACACCATAGGAGAACGTGCAACCTGGCACCCTCCACAGTCTAAAGCAGCCTCTATCGACTCTCTGGGTCGGAGACTCTGTGATACAACCCAGTAAAGGAGTAGTGGGGTCCAAGATACTACTGACTCGAGATCCAGAGCACCTTAAGTGAAGTCATAGTGACCCAAGGGAAGAACCCAGAGCACAAACTTCCAAAATCATGGGAAAGAGGAATAATACTGGAGCAATGAATGCTCACAACCCCACAACATCAGAACCTGATAAAACAGAAAATCAGAGATTTCTAGAAGATCAAATCAGGAAAATAACTGTAGAAATAATAGAGGTGCTTCGAAAAGAACTCAGAGAGAGCCAAAAAGAGATAAAGGATGCAATTAATGAAGTAAAGGCCTCAATTCAAAGCACAAACAACCGATTAGAACACATGGAGAACAGAATCTCGCTCTTAGAAGATGATCATTCCAAAAATGAACGCATAGTTTCTAATCTAGAAAAATATCCGACAGCAGGAATCTGATATTGAAGAAATATGGGCCCATTTTAAGAGAGCTAACCTAAGAATAATTGGAATAGAGGAGGGAAAAGAAAGTGAAACCAAAGGGATCAACAATCTCTTCAAGGAAGTAATAGCAGAAAATTTTCCAGACATAGAGCAAGAGGTCGATACGCAGGTCCAGGAAACTTATAGAACTCCCTTTAGACAGGATTGGAGAACAGGATCCCCACGCCACATAATTGTCAAAATGACCAATGTGGAAGCCAAGCAGAGAATCTTAAAGGCAACAAAAGCAAAGGGCCAAGTGACATTCAGAGGCAAACCAATTAGAATCACTCCAGACTTCCCAAACCAAGTTATGAGAGCCAGAAGGGCTTGGAGTAACATATTCCAAATTTTGAAAGAAAACAACTTCCAGCCAAAAATTTCCTATCCAGCAAAACTTTCTATCAAATTAGATGGAGAAATAAGAAGCTTCCATGACAAACAGAAACTGAAGGAATTTATGTCTTCAAAACCAGCGCTAGAGAAAATACTCAAAGAGATTAACTACAAAGAAGAAATAGGTAACACTCACCAGAACCAGAGAAACAAGAGTTTCCATCCAACAGACAACTAAGATTGGTTATCTGTGGAGATTCATTACTTATGTTAGTCTTTTACCTATCTCTAAAGGGTATTGTTTGCCTTTATTGTTGTTAATTTTTAGGATTTCTAGTTGGAATATTAATATACCTTCAGATATAGCATTTGGAAATATTTTATCCAATTCTATTAGTAACTGTTAACTCTGTTTACATTGTCTTTGGATATACAATATGTTTTTTTATTTTTTAGGGAGTTTGTATACTCTTCTGTTGCCTGTGCCATTGAAATCATAACCAAGAAATCACTGCCAATTTAAATGTTGTGAGGTTTTATGACCCAGATTTTCTCCTAAAAGTTTATAGTCTTAAGATTTATATTTAGGTCTTTTATATATTTTGAGTTAATATTTGTATATGGGATAAGGTAAGGGTCCAATTTTATTCTTTTCCATGTAATTATTATTTTTCAACAATATTTAGTTAAAAGATTATTATTTCCACCGCCAAATGTTCGTGGAAACCTTGTCAAAAATAACTTGACAATATAGGGAAGAATTTAGCTCTAGGCTTTTATTTAACTCCAATGGTTTATATATCTGCCTTTAGAATAGTACTACACTGTTTCAATTATTGTAGCTTTATATGGTTTGAAATCAGAAAATATATATCTTCTAGCCTTGTTCTTTTTCAAGATCGTTGTGGGTACCTAGAGCCCATATTACATATTAGGATAGATTTTTTTTCCTGAAAAATAAATATATAAATATATGATAGTTTCACCTAAAAAATAGAAAAAATAGATTCTCTGGTAAGAAAGAAAGCAAAAAGAAATATTGAAATGTTATCTTTAAGTCATCAAAAGCTTGGTATCAGACAAATGAAACTGTTATGTGAGATTATCATTTTTAGTTTTTGATAAATTGCTATAATACTAGATGTCAATCACTAAGCCAAGCATTGGAGGGAGGGATAGGGAGAGAATGGGGTGGGGAAATGGTGGGGGCTGACTGGGCAATGTTTGCATGTATGTCTACAAAAATATGTATCCCACTATGATGTATGAATACAGTGCACCAATTAAAAAAATGAAAAAAAAATAAAAAAATAAAGTACTTGTTAGAAAAAAAAAAGATCTGAAAGTAGAGATATATTGCAATACAATATAATAGTAGGTGACTTCAATACTAGAAGATGATCACTTCAAAAAGGAATGCATAGTACATAACTTTGAAAAAACAATTAGCAGGAATTGGACATTGAAGAAATACGGGCCCATTTTAAAAGAGCTAACCTAAGAATAATTGGCAGAGAGGAGAGAAAAGAAGGTGAAACTAAAGGGATCAACAATCTTTTCAAAGAAGTAATACCAGAAAATCTTCAAAACATAGAGCAAGAGGTTGGTACACAGGTATAGGAAACTTATAGAAGCCCTTTAGACAAGATCAGAGAAAAGGTTCCACATGCCACATAATAGTCAAACTGACCAATGTAGAAGCCAAGGAGAGAGTCTTAAAGGCAACAAAGACAAAAGACCAAGTGACATTCAGAAGGGAACCAATTAGAATCACTCCAGACTTCCCAAATCAAGTCATGAAAGCCAGAAAGACCTGGAGTGGCATATTCCAAACTCTGAAAGAAAACAACTTGCAGCCAAAAATTTCCTACCCAGAAAAACTATCACTTGAAAAACAGGAACAATCTAACCCCAAAGCCAGTAGAAGACAGTAAATTATTAAAATCAAAGCAGAAATAAACAAAGTAGAGAAAAAATATAGAAAATCAACAAAACCAAAGGCTGGTTTCTCGAAAAAATTAACTAGATAAACCATTATCTAACATAACCAAAAAAGAGAATCAACCCAACCTACGAAGATAAGAGATAAAAAAGAAGAGATTGCCATTGACAGTGTAGAAATCCAGAGGATTAACAGAAACTACTTTGAAAAACTATACTCCAACAAAATGAAAACTCTGGAAGAAATTGACAACTTTCTACATAAATACAATCTGCCTAAACTGAGTCAAGAAGATATAGAAAATTTAAACCAACCAATAGCAATGTTCCAATTGAAGAGACTGAAATAGCAATAAACAATTTATCATCAAAGAAAAGCCCAGAATCGGATGGTTTCCCAAATAAATTTTATAAAACCTTTATAGAAGAGCTAATCCTGATACTCCTCAATCTATTTCATGAAATAGAAAAAAAGAGACTCTCCCAAGTACATTCTATGAAGCTAGTATCACATTCATAACAAAACCAAATAAAGACAACTCAAGGAAGGAAAACTACAGGCCTATATATTTGATGAACTTGGATGCAAAACTGCTAAACAAAATACTAGCAACACACATTCAAAACCACATAAAGAAAACCATACACCATGACCAAGTAGGGTTTATCAAGGGATGCAAGGCTGGTTCAACATACAAAAATCAATCCATGTAATTCATCATATAAACAGAACCAAAAACAAAAATCACACGATCATTTCTATAGATGCTGAAAAATCCATTTGATAAAATCCAACCTCCATTTATGCTAAAAGCACTGCAGAGAATCAGAATAGAAGGAACATACCTCAACATCATAAAGACAAGAATTAGATACTTCAGAAGGAAGAAATTCAAATGGCCATTAAGTGCATTAAAAATGCTCAACATCACTGGCAATCAGAGAGATGCAAATCAAAACTACCCTGAGATTTCACCTAACTCCAACTAGAATGGCAATGATTCAAAACACAAACAACAACAGATGCTGGCGAGGATGTGGAGAAGTGGGAACTCTAAGACATTGTTGGTGGGATTGCAAATGAGTGCAACCACTCTGGAAATCAGTATGGAAGATCCTCAGAAGAATGGGAACGAACTTACCATATGATAAATCAATACCACTTCTGAGTATCTACCCAAAAGAAAGGAAATCAAACTACCAACCTAATGCATGTGTATCTATGTTCATAGCTGCACAATTCACCATAGCCAAACTATGGAACCAGCCAATATAGATTACAAAACTGTGGGATATGTACACAATGAAATTTTATTCAGCCATAAATAAAACACAATTACATCACTTACAGGGAAATAGATGGAACTGGAGGACATTATGCTAAGTGAGATCAGTCACAAAAAATAAGAAATCAGATGCTCTCTCTAATATGTGAAAGCTAGGGAGAAATGGGTAACAGGAGGAACTCTAGATGAAGAAGGAGATCCTATAGAGGAGAAAATAAGGTGACCTGAGGGGATGGGAGAGGGGAAAAGGGAAATTCTCTAATGCTAATGAAGTACTTTAACAAACATATCAAAGTCAATCACCAAGCCAAGCATGAGAGGAGGGAGGGGAAGGGAATGGGGTGGGAATGGGGTAAGGGCTAATTGGGTGATGTGTGCATGTGTGTCTCCACATTTGTATTCATCTTATTAAGATGTATGACTACAATGCACCAATAAAAAATTTAAAAGTAAAAATAAAAAATTAATAACAAATATAAATATGCAATTCACAAAAGAGGAAACATAAATGGTCAATATAGCTATTTCAAAAGACATAAAAACAGATGAAGCTACAGCCAATTTTTTTTTGCCCAAAGAATTAACAAAACTTTAAAGTTTTACATATGAAACTAGAAAGGGTATAGAAAAATTGATCATCCCATATACAGTTGATTTCAGTGTGAGGTTGTTCAAGATATGAAACAGTTTCTCAAAATTATTAAAATGTAAACTGTGCGTACCAATGAACCTAGAAGCCCTACTCCTAGGATGCTAGTCTATTAACATAAGAACAAGAACACACAAATATCTGAATGCAAAGAAAAGTAGAAAAGGTTTTAATATCTATTACTATTGGTTGATTGAAAAAGTAAGGCATAACCAACATAAAAGATTTTAATGCCAATATCAAAGGAATATGTCACATCTATAAGTATCAGCTGGTGAACAGGGCTATAATCTATTGACAAGTGAAAAATCCAAAGTAAAGAATACTATGTCCAGCTTATTATTAGCTTTTATTTTAGAAATATGGGTGTAAAAATTTGCAGAAAATTGAAAAAGAAGTAGACAAAATTACTGAGAGCCCTTTTCTATATGAGGAAACATAATTGGAATAAAGCAGTGTTTGCCAATGCTGTCATAAAAACATTAATGATATAAATTTTTTAAATATGAATATAAAAGCCTGAAATTAGATATAATTATATTAATTGTGTATGTGTGTATGTCAATAAGAGCAGCATTAGAATGTTTGCAATCCCACAATCAAATAAATTGGAGCAAAATCATTCATTTAACCAGGGAAAATACTCCAAATGTGACAAAAATAGCAAAACATGGTTAAGTAAGAATCTCTTTTAATACGCAAAGCCAGGTTGTTCTGGATGCCCTAAGAGAGAGGTGACGTACCTTTGACAGTGCCTTTCTCTGATGGCAGTTGATTCCACCAATGAAGACCATGTTGGGCATCACAGGCCTGGGATACTCAAACACAAAGTCAGTTTTTAACAACCAAATGGATGTGTGGCTGAAGAGTTCCTCCATTGTGGTTGGTGCTTGGAGAATTTCAGAGACAATTTCTAAGGGTATGTTTAAAAAGTATGGGCAAAATAAACGCTCATCCAACAGGGCTATATGGTTCTGTACTCTCTCCATGAAAGTCATGGCATCTGAGAACCCAGTGAGTAATCTGGGAACATAAGAAAGTGGACTAGGGCACTGGGCACCTTCTTCAAGATGATTGCAAATTATTATCCTGGTGAAGACCACGGATGGGAGGGAAAAGTACTTGGCCACAATGAGGCCACACGCATCAAAGGGATCCAGGAACACCGCGTCAAAAGAGCTCTCCTTTATGTAGTTCACTAATTTCTCATCCTTAAATAAATTCTTACAATGTGAAAGCATGAGATCAAAAAAACGTTTGCTTGAGCCCATTAATGCAGAAAATATACTCTGTTCTGGAGTTTTCAACTGAGTGTTCACAGCAAACTTGAACTCGCGGTCCAAATCCTCCAGGGTGTAAGAAGCTGAGTAAGTCTTCACTGTAAAATTCGAGGACTGTCCCAGTTGCCAACTCACCTCTGGCATGACTACAACCACCTCGTGCCCTCTCTGGATGAGTTTCTCCACCACCGACCTCATGGTAAACCAGTGGCTGCCATCCATGGGCACCACCAGCAGCTTGCCTGCCTGGGCAAAGCCACACGCCAGCAGCAGACACATACACAGAGGGAGGGGAGCCGTGGGATTATTGCAGCCCAGAGCCGTCCAGCTGCTCAGATTTCAGACTTGTGATACAGCAGGCAGAATAAGCGAAGACACTAAAAGTGACATGCATTAATAACTTTATAGCAACACAGTATATCTGCTGCCAATGATTAACTAGGGAAAATAATGATTAATGGGTAGCACTGGCTGGCATATCCTGCATATCCAGATTATCTTTCGATTTTTACCTTGGAGGCGCTACAATGTGAATTTAGACACCAAATTAAGCAATTGGTTTGAACTTGGGAACTCTAAAAGATTACAAAGTAAATCTGAACAAAGATTTTATTTTTTATTTTTCCAAGAGTAAAATCTGGACTTTAGCTTCAGATTGCCTGAGGCTCTTTGTTCAGCATAAAATTCTCAACCCAGTTTTGAAGTAAATATTGAAAGATCCTTTTTCCTGACCTATCTATCAGTGAATTTTTTATCATGAGGAAATCTGTGTGGATATGCACTGCAGCTGTCTTTTTACTTTAAGCATATTTGAGGGAGAAAGGAGTACTGGAGATTAAGCCCCGAGGAAATTTACCTCTGAGCTACACTTTCAGCTCTTTTTTTATTTTTGCTTTTGAAACAAGGTCTCTCTAGGTTGCTGAAAGTCTCGATACAGTTCTGAGGCTGGTCTTGAACCTCTGATTCTCCCCTCTCAGCCTTCCAAGTACTGGAGTTAAGAGTGTGCACCACTATGCTTGGCTTACTTTCAGTAGATTTTATGCTATATTTCCAAATCTTCTGAAGCCTCTGAAATGCTGAAGAGGGGTTGAGAATGCATTTGCATGAACAATTCCAGGCACTTGAGCCTATGTTTTCATCATCTATTTAAAATATGTTTATTTTTATTTCTTCAGTGTGGTAGATAGACACATACTTAATGTTTGCCTGAGAATTCTGCAAAATGCCTTTCTCTTCCCTATATGCTTTGATGTCCTGACAAGAGATTTATTCTCTGCTGTGGGCTCGTCCCATCACTCAAGGGCCCTCCTTGTGGGAGACATACTTGTCTCCCGCAGTCTACTGAGCACTCCTTGAGGTCAGGTGTTATGACTTCATGTTTTCAGCCTCCCCCCAGACTCCCCATGCCACATTCTGCACAGGGGAAGTACACAAGGGATGTCTATTGCATTGGACTCAATTACAACAGGAAGGTTTCTAGATGCTTCCATGAGTGAACCCAGTGGTAGTTGTCAGGTAGCACCCTGTGGAGCATTTAGAGAGGGATTCTACAGGCGGCCCCAGGGCATAATCCTTTTTAGGAGACGAGATGATTCCTCTAGGGCCATAAATGTTGCTAGAAATTGGCTTCATCGCCATTTTCTTGATGACCACGCATTTTCAGATCATTGTCTTTGAAAGACAAAAATGAGGAGAGTGGTGGTAACCACAAGAAACAATCTGAAGTCCAGGGACCCCTCATCTAACAGAAAGCCCAATTAGCAACCATCCACAGACTAGGATATCTTTCTGAAACACCACCACTGGGTATAAGCCTGAGCCAACTGCATTCTCCACAGAACTGAATGAACTTTGATTTGGAAAGGCAAGAAGGAGGTATCACTGAGACTATGCAACCTTTCCCCCTTTTATGAATTCAGAAACACAGGAGGCAGCTCCCCCTGGGCCCATGCTGAAAGAAAGCTGGAATCTGTCATCCAGCTATCCCAGCATTCCGAGATGCTTCCAGGTGCCCACTCTGAGCTCACCTCATAGGGGTCATTGGTAGAAATGACACAGCTAGACCACACAGGCTCTGGTAGAACAGAGAGAAGAGGCCATGATCAGAGCGCCCAGCATGCGGGCCTGGGGGACCCTCAGCATTGCTGCCAGCTCTGGTGCCTGAATGAAGGTATCTGCCAACCTCAAGGACCAGATGAGCTGGTAGACATTTGAAGCATAGGGAGAAATTCAACCTAGCTTTTGTCTTTGTTATTTTTATTTTTCCTATCCAGGCCCAATGCCCACAATGGCGATCTCACCTAAGCAGGGATACTCACATTTCCCCTGGTGTCAAAAAATCAGTGGATTGTAATGGCTCCACACAGGAAGTCAAGAACTAGCCCTGCTTGGGCAAAAGTCGAGGCCATAGACCGTATCCTGGTAATGAGAACCTCTGTGACCAAAATACCTGACAAGAACAACTTAGATGAGAAATGGCTTATTTGGTTCAGATTATCAGAGGTTCTGTCCATGGTCAACTGGCTCCAAGGCAGAAACATCATAGCATCAGTGTGTGGCAAAGAAAAGCTGTTCAGCTCATGGCAGTGGGAAATAGAGAAGGCGCCAGGACACATCCCCAGCAACCTGCCTCCTCCAGCTATACCCTACCTTCCTATAGTTACCACCCAATAAACCCATTCAAAAATTAATCATCAAACGTATTTGTTCACTTATGAAATCAGAGCCCTCATAACTCAATTATTTCACCTCTGAATTGTTGTGTTGATAACACATGAGCTTTTAGGGGACAGTCCATATCTAAGCCACAACAGGATATGAAGGAGAAAGTTTCCAATACTGTAATGGTAGAGGACTCAATACTCTTTTTTCAACCATGGACTGGCCGTCCCAACAGAAATTAATATGGGAACATTGGATTTAAACCATACTTTACACAAAAAAGTTCTAACAGATATACAGAACATTCCATCCAACGGCAATAGAAAATGCACTCCTCCCAGTGAAGGAGTGGCTAATGGAACATTATCCAGAATTTTAATAGGGCACAAAATCAGAAAATTGAAGGCTGAAATGATATTAAATATCTTATGTAATCACAATCATAAAACTAGGAATCAATTCTAGATGGAAAACTTAAATTCATGTGGCCCTAAATAACACTGGGTCCATAAAGAAGTTAAAAGGCAAACTAAAGAGTATTTAAAAACAAATGAAAACTTTTTTTCACCATTATGGCACTAGAAACAGAGGGAAGCCCCTCCCCCTCCCAAAGCTAAGCAAAAGCAAAGCCTTTGAAGCCAAGAAAGCAGTGTTGAAAGGCACCCATAGCCACAAAAAAAAAAAATCTGCACCTCATGCACCTTCTGGCGGCCCAAGATACTGCAGCTCTAGAGGCAGCCCCAATACCCTCATAAGGGCAGCCCCAAGAGAAACGAGCCTGCCCATTATGCCATCACCACATTCCCCTCAACCACTGAGTCAGCCATAAGGAAGATGCAAGACAACATACTTGTGTTTATTGTGGATGTCAACGCCAACAAGCACCAGACCAAACGGGCTGTGAACAAGCTCTATGTCACTGATGTGGCTGAGGCCAACACCCCAGTCAGGTGTTATGATCGTACCCTCCAGGAGAGAAGGCATACATTGCACTGGCCCCAGATTACAATGCTTTGGTTATTGCCAACAACTCTGAGATCATCTAGCCAGGCATGGTGGCCTATGCCTGTAATCCCAGTACTTGGGAGGCTGAGACAGCAGGATTGCAGGCTCGAAACCAGCCTCAGCAACTTAGTGAGACCCTCTGCAAATGCTCTACTTCCTAGCAATATTGCCAACACATGAACTTACTTCCTAGGCCAGCTTCACTTGAAAGGGAATTGTCCACCATTACACATCTAGCAAATCTCATTGCAAGAGTGATAAGATACAAAAGTCTCATTGACCTCAAACTCCTGACGACAGAGGCCAGCTCAGTGGCTCCAGGTGCAATGACCAGCTGTGCCCTTCATTGCTAAGGTCATAGGGGTTTCCTGTGAGGCCAAACTTCTCCTTGCTGCCACCTCAGTTACAGGAGAATCAATGTCCAGTGATCAAACACAGCAAAAATAAGAACAAGAAGCTGGCAGTGGACTCTGCCCTGGGTTTACCACATCCATGCTCAGCATACGTGACTGGGTATTGAGCATATTTAACCAAGCATTCTTGTCATGTTTTATTTCTGATTACACACTTGTCACACAAGCCCTTGGCTGGGACTGAAATAATGCTGCCCCAGATCTGCCATCTGGCTCACAGTGCAGGCGCAAGTTTCCTTGGCCACCTGAAGGTAGCAGGGCAGATGCTGTGCATAACATGGGCAGAAACCCTCACCACACCCATCACAGGGATCTTACATTATATGTTTTAGATATATTCCACTATCTAGAATTTCTATGACCTTTTATCAAATTATGGATCCATAATCATTGGTTGTTTTTCTGTTGTTCCTTTAACTGAGGTGGCTTAAGAAGGACTGCGGGGGGCTACTCTTCTAGGAGGTACAGGTGTATCCTTTTACCTTTAATCAGGGTGAGCTAACAGACAGCATGGTGAACATGTCTAGAGTCCCAGCAAGGGTTTCAAATCCCAAATCTTCTTCTAAATTAACCAGTGGGAATAGCCTCCTCCCAAGTGCCCTGCCTCACTACTCAGTCCTGCCCCCTACCAACTCAGCAAAGCCACTAGGAGAGGATACCTGCACATCCTGTTCCTGCAGATGCTAACCTGGTACCCTGGGACTGGGTTCCAGCGCATTCCCAGTAGGAATTTAGTCCTTCCATTCCACCTTAAGAAATGAATATGGAGGCTTCTAGGAAGATGGTGACCGAGAAAAGCAGCGTTTATGAGTCCTGCTAAAACTCAATCTCTATTGCCACAAAACCAGTGCTTTTCATAGCCAGAAAACACAAGCAACAGAGAAATAAAAAATGTAAACACAAAGGACAGAGAAAAAAAGACTAGAAGAACAACCAGAAACCAGAAAAGAAATCAAGCCCGCAATGCGGCGGCGGAGCCACGCCGGCACCATCTTCCCTCACAGCACCAGGCTCTAGAGAGGAAAGGTAAACAAGGAGCTGAACTGAGCAGCTGCAGATCATTCAGGTGTAATTCAGCAGTTCTTTCAGTGCAAAGAATGAAACTCCCAGTGGCCAAGCTCATCACGCTTTCCAGGGACTCAGAACGGAGCTCAAAACCAGAAAAGAAACACACCAGCCTCACGGCTGAGTGTGTGGCAGTGGCGCAGTATTGCCAGCAACTATAGCGAGTTTACTGTGCCCCGCGACAGCTTCTGATCTGCGCGCACAATAACCGTGAGTGAAATTGTGACACCTAAAGGAGAAATCCCTGTACTGCACTCCCAGGGACTTGCGCAGCTTTGATAAATCTCCCTGGGTCTGATATTTTGCAGTCCAACCCAGTGAAGGAGTAGTGGTGGCAGAGATACCACACCCTAGTCGCAGCTCCCTATGGGAAAACGCCCAGCCTGGCACCCCCACAGTCTCGCATAGCCTCAATTAACTCCCTGGGTCTGAGACTTTGTGATACAACCCAGTAAAGGAGTAGTGGCAGCTGAGATTACCACAGACTCGAGATCCAGAGTACCCTAAGTGAAGTCGTAGTGACCCAGGGAAGGCACAAAATTCTGAAATAATAGGAAAGAGGAATAACAATAGAGCAATGAATGCCCACAACCCCATATTATCAGAACCTGACAACAAAGAATTTCAGAGATCTCCAGAAGATCAAATCAGGAATATAACTGCAGAAATAATACAGGACCTTTGAAAAGAATTTAGAGAGAGTCTAAAAGAGATAAAGAATGCAATGATTGAGGTAAAGGCCTCAATTCAAACTATAAACAATCTATTAGACCACATGGAGAATAGAATCTCACTCCTAGAAGAGGATCACTCCAAAAACGAATGCATAATTTATAACTTAGAAAAAATACGACAGCAGGAATCTGACATTGAAGAAATATGGGCCCATTTTAAGAGAGGTAACCTAAGAATAATCAGAAGAGAGGAGGGAAAAGAAGGTGAAACCGAAGGGATCAATAATCTCTTCAAAGAAATAATAGCAGAAAATTTTCCAAACATAGAGCAAGAGGTCAATACACAGGTCCAGGAAACTTATAGAACTCCCTTTAGACAGGATCGGAGAAGAGGATCCCCATGCCACATAATTGTCAAAATGACCAATGTGGAAGCCAAGCAGAGAATCTTAAAGGCAACCTAAACAAAAGGCCAAGTGACATTCAGAGGCGAACCAATTAGAATCACTCCAGACTTCCCAAATCAAGTCATGAAAGCCAGAAGGGCTTGGAGTAACATACTCCAAACTCTGAAAGAAAACAACTTCCAGCCAAAAATTTCCTACCCAGCAAAACTATCTATCAAATTAGATGGGAAAATAAGAAGCTTCCATGACAAACAGAAATTGAAGGAATTTATGTCTTCAAAACCAGCACTAGAAAAAATACTCAAAGAGATTAACTACAAAGAAGAAATACGTAATACACACCAGAACCAGAGAAACAAGATTTTCCAGCCAACAGACGACTAAGATTGGCTATCTTTGGAGATTCATTATTTATTTTAGTCTTTTACCTATTTCTAAATTGTACTGTTTGCTTTTATTGCTGCTAATTTTTAGGATTTCTATTTGGAATATTAATATACCTTCTATTTGGAATATTAATATACCTTCAGATATAGAGTTTGGAAATATTTTATCCCATTCTATCAGTAACTTTTAACTCCATTTACATTGTCTTTGGATGTACAATTTTTTTATTTTTTAGGAAGTTTGTTTATTCTTTTGTTGCCTGTGCCTTTGGAATCATATCCAAGAAATCACTGCCAATTTCAGTGTTGTGAAGTTTTATGACCCAGGTTTTCTTCTAAAAGTTTATAGTCTTAAGATTTACATTTAGGTCTTTTATCTATTTTGAGTTAATATTTGTATGTGGTGTTAGGAAAGGGTCCAATTTTATTCTTTTTCATGTAATTATTATTTTTCAACAATATTTAGTGAAAAGGTTATTATTTTCTTCACCAAATGTTCTTGAAAATCTTGTCAAAAATAACTTGACCATATATGGAAGAATTTATTTCTAGGCTTTTTATTTTACTCCACTGGTTTATATATCTGCCTTTATAGCAGTACTACACTGTTTCAATTATTGTAGCTTTATAAGGTTTGAAATCAGAAAATGTACGTCTTCTAGATTTGTTCTTTTTTAAGATTGTTTTGGGTATTTAGAGTTCATATTTCATGTTAGGATAGACTTTTTCTGAAAAATAAATAATAAATTTATGATAGTTTCACCTTAAAAAAAAGGAAAAAATATCCCCTGGTAAGAAAGAAAGCAAAAAGAAATATTGAAGTGTTATCTCTAAGTCATCAAAAGCTTGAAATCAGACAAATGAATCTGTTATGTGAGATTATCATTGTTAATTTTGGATAAATTGCTATAATACTAGATGTCAACCACAAAGCCAAGCATGGGAAGGAGGGATGGGGAGGGAATGGGGTGGGGATTGGGTAGGGGCTAATTGGGTGATGTATGCATGTATGTCTACACAAGTTTTTTTTTATCCCATTATGATGTATGAATACAGTGCACTAATAAAAAAAATTTAAAAGAAAGAAATGAATATGGGTTGGATGATATTCCCTCCAGTTAAGCCCTAAGGTGCCACCGTGCTGATCATTGGGCTGACCAGTATGGCTCTGAGAACGAGACTCAAGAAGTCCTTTATCATTGTCCTTCCTCGAGAGGAACAGATTGAAATTTCCTTGGTAGTCGGTTTCTCTTCCTTCTTTGGACAGTTATAAAATATCAAAGTATCTCCATCCACCAGACACTGATCTAGATTATTTTCATATTTTTAAGTGCCTCAACTTAATCTTTCATAACGAGGAACAAGGAGAACCAAGAATGACACGCACAGACATCTATCTGGGGTAATTGCAAGGGAAAATATGGATTCAGCTCATTTCCCTCCTAGGAGACCAAGATGATTCTGGATGGCCATAGGGTGTGACCATAACCTCTAGGAAATAAGAATGGGTCACCCCTCTAAACCCTACCAATCCTAATATCCCAGTGTACTAGGAGGATCCTACTAGCCTCTCTCCTGACACTGAAAGGTCTTAAAGAGTAGGTTTAAATATTTAGAAAGAAATTGCTTAGAAGATAGGATATTGGCAAGGATTTCCATGCATCCTGTCCTATAAGTCTATTTGGAAGAAACTGCCAGACCCAGAGTTTGACAGGAGCAAGTGTTTTCTTCCTCTCCAAACACCTTTCAGAGGCCTAAATACTTTGGCAACCCCTTTACTCTAAATGTGCTCTCATTCATCTACGAAATGTTCTACTAGCACAGCCAGATGCTAGAGACATGGCAACATAAAGCCAACTGCAGTTCCAGCTTTCATGGAGTCAGAGTACTGGGAAGCATTATAGATACTCCACAGAGGCGGCAGGAGGGTCCCAAGCAAGAGTGGAATGTGGTGGTCTCTGAAGCTGGACACAGCAGTGTGGGTGGAGCCTAAGGAGGGACAGTGATAAGCTAGAGAAGTCAACAGGGCTAAAGGACCAGAGCTTCGTCAACTGCATCAAAATCCACACCAGGAGATCACAGGCTACAACTTGTCCCATCAGACCCATGCTCCATCATCCTGGTCCTGGTTCTGGCAGGACTTCTGGAAAGGACAAAGGTACCTGGTAATGTTTCTCCATTATCGGCTTAATCATACTGTCACCAGCAGAGACAGTGTGGTAGCAGGAGGTACCTAGATGTAGGGCACCTTGTAAGGTGATGCAATACTAAGCACAGAACACCGATCTGTGAAGCCTGCTTGCCCAGTGGCGAAGTTAGGATCAGTCAAAACTATATTGACACCCAGTGTACAGCAACATGTTAAACACCATGATAAGTGAACAATCAAGCTAGAATGAAGGCCATCACAGGACCCTATCTCAACCACTGGAAAAAGTCACTGTATTCTTTTAAAATGTTGATTTTTAGCCGGGCGTGGCGGTGCATGCTTGTAATCCTCGCACTTGGGAGGCTGAGACAGGAGGATTGCACAGGTTCGAAGCCAGCCTCAACTACTTAGTGAGGCTCTCAGCAACTTAGTGAGACCCTGTTTCCAAATAAAATATAAAATAGGTCAGGGAGTATAGCCCAGAGGTAGAAAGCCTCTGGGTTCCACCCCCAGTACCACCAAAAAATAAAAAATAAAAATAAATGAATAAAATGTTGACTTCTTTTTAAAAGGTTAGAAGCAGATTTGATTCAAGGGGGCCATGGTGACCTGTGAGAGACCACTGCAATGGATTGAGTCCAACGTTAGGGGAGATATTAAGCTCAAATTCTACAGCCCTTTTTAAAAAGGGAGAAACTGGTGGTAGGTTAAGAATGTTAGAAGAAATGAGGCAATGAGAAAAACAAACAAACATGTCTACATCCTGATTCAATCAAATGATCAATTGCAAGATATTTTTGTTGAGGTGTATGGGGGGGGGGGCAAAGAAAACATGGCCCAACCACAGGGAGCAGGCTTTATTTAGGAATATAACCTGGAAGGAGGCATCTGACAGGGAGAGAGGCCATGAGAGTCAGAAAGACTGTTCCCTTAAAGGCTAGGGGCTTTTTATGGGGCAAGGAAGGGGAGAGGTACAGGAGTAGTCCTGTACACAAATGGTAGGTGTGCTAGTGGCCAGGTCATCTCAGGGCAGGGCAACGGTCAGGGAGCATTTCTCTTTCTTTGTTCCTTTGTTTTTGGTTCTCCTCTGGCATGACCTCATGGCCAGAACTCACAGTCAGACATTACAGGGTCCACAATTTTTTCTTTCTCTCTTTACACTGGGGTAGGAGAAGCAACAGCAAAAGCCAAGCATGGTAGTGCATGACCCTAATGCCATTACCTGAGGACTGAGACAGGAGTATTGTGGAGTGAAGCCAGACTCAGCAATTTAGCAGACTTTGTTTCCAAACAAAAAATAAAATAGAGCTGGGATGTAGCTCAGAGATAGAGTGCCCCTGGATTTAATTCCTACCACACACAAAAAGGGGGGAGGGAAGAAATAGAGAGAAAGAAAAAGAGAAAGAGGGAAAGAAAGAAAAAAGAAAGGAAGGAAGGAAGGAAGAAAGGAAGGAAGGAAGGAAGGAAGGACTGATAAAACATTTCATCCTCTTCACCATTTCAAAGTGAGCAATTCAGAAACATTCAGGACAGTCACCATCATGTGCAGCCACGACCACGCTCTAGAAGAGAGAAACCGCTTTCCCATCAAGCGTTGGCTGCCCACCCTCCTGCTCCCCAGTCCCTCCATCCCTCTGCACTTGCCCGCTCTGGGCCGTTTATATAAGTGGAATCGCACCATGTGCAGCCTTTGCATTTGGCTCCCACACTTCAGATGTTCCCACGGCTCCTAGATTTGTAGCCTTGAAAACATGGCTCTCAGTCCTGTTTGTAGCTGAATACTATGCTTTTGTTTGGATATATTGTATTTTTATCTATTTATCCTTTGAGAAGTTTGTATATTGTTTTCCTTGTTATGAATACAGCTTCCCTGACCATGAACGTACATGTTTTCATTTCATCACCTTTTACTGTATATACTTAGAAGCGGAATTGTTGGTCATGTGGTAATGCCGTGTTTCACTATCAACAGACCATGAAACTGCCTTCTGCAGCAGTTTCACCATATTATAAACCCACCAGCGATGGAAGAGATTCTAACTCCCCCACCTCCTCCAACACTTATTGTTCTTGCATGTGCAGTGTGTGTGTGTGTGTGTGTTAGTGAGTTTAAATAGTACCTTGTGGTTTCTACTTGCAGTTCCCGTATTAACAACATCCCAAAGCAAATTTGTTTGTGCCTGTTGTCTAATCCGTATAACTTACATGGAGAAAGTCCTATTCAAGCCCTTTGCCCAGTTGTTTTATTTGGCTTTTGAGTTCCCGATTGTTTGAGATGCTACTACCTTAGCGGATATGTGGACTGCAAATCTTTTCTCCCATTCTGTGGGTCGCCCCTTTGGTGTAGCATTGGATTCACAGAAGTTTTTGTATGGTGAAGAGAAAACTTCCTGGTTTTGTAGTCACTGTTTCTTGCATTTTTAATGCTAAGAAATCGCTTCCAAGGTCATAAAGACTTAAAACAATGTTCTTTCTTAAGAATAGACTCCTGGCCTTTCTGTTAACACCGTGGATCCCAGTTAAGTTACTTTCTGTGGATGATGTCAACCTCATCCTCTTTCAGCTGCATACTCAGCATTCCCTGCAACATCAACTGAAAACACTATTCTTTCCTGGTCGGATGACCTGGCCACTCTTGTGAAAAAAATTTAATTAGCCAAATGTGTCTGAATTTACTAAAAATTGGTGATTTGTGCTAAGTATGAAAAGGATATGGTGGTTGGGTAAGAATTTTCCCCTTTTTTGATTATGAAAATTATTTAGGGACATCATAAATTTCCTTTAAAAAATTAATAGCCAAGCATATTTACAAGAAGAGGAGCTGGGCGTGGTGGCATATGCCTGTAATCTCAGTACTTGGGAGGTTGAGATAGGAGATTGAGATAGGTTCAAAACCAGCCTCAGAGACCCTGATTCAAAACAGTAACTAAATAAATGGCTGGGGGTGTAGCTCAGAGATCGAATGCTCTTGGGTTCCATCTCCAGTACCACCAAAGGGGGGAAAAAAGACAGAGAAAATAGATGAATCAATTCAGCAAAAAATTAAGCATTTTTTACCCATATATGGATACTTGCGTGTTCATTATACTACAGTCTCTCCTTTGTGTATGCTTGAAAACTTTGACAAAAAGTTGAAAACATACCTTGGTGAGAGGTCCCGGCTTACATCTAAGTGGCTAGATTAGAAGTTGAATTTTGGAATGGAGCCAGATTATGAGAGAAATGTGAGAAGTGCTCGCCTTTTACTGCCATGTGAGCAGCATCCTAGCTCTGGTTCTCCATAGCAGACAGAGCTGCCCTGAACTTCACAGACTGAAACCAAACTCCTCCCAGTGGGGCCCCCATCAAGTCCACTGGAATTCACCGATAATTGTAAAAGACTGGAAGTGAGTGCTTCTATTTCCCTGTTACAGTTAATGTTCTTCTGAATGATGATCTGACATTCTTGTTAAAATATTTAATTATATCCCTGGATATAATTCCTCTGGATAGACTCGTGGATATTTTGCTATAGGCACTATCATTTAAATGCCCTGTGGATACAAGAAGGACTTTAGATAACAGAAGAGAAAGCCCAGGGGAGCAAGGGAGGTGGAATAGGGGAGGTAGCAGGGGGGAATTAATGAAGGAAACACTTGAGAATCCAGCATCATGTGTGAGGAAGGGAAGGGAGGAGGAAGGGACCCAGAGGAGCTCACCAGGTGCTGCGTGCATGTGTGTCACTGCCACGCTGAATTACATTATGATGTGGGGCTACGATGCACCAATAGAAGTATATTTAAAAAATAAAAATAAATCTCCTTGCGGAGGACCTGAGACACAGCACACAAACCCTCGCCCCGGACACCCATGCAAACAGGGACAGTCACACGCTCATGGCATTTAATGTCTTCTTCTCATCAGATAGATACAATTCAGGTGATGACTCCTGTTCTCCAGCAATACAGAAATTTTTGTCTTTTAAGAGGTGCCCCACCTTTCTGGAACAAGAAGAAAGAAACATACAGAGTCCATAGCTCTTCTGAGGAACATGAACATCTCTCATGTGCTGTGTCCAGTCTCAGTCAAAGGGTCCTCTTTGAGAATTGTTCTTGCTTAGATTTATGTTTATAAATGTATACATATATACAGACTCTTCCAATGTTTAAAAACTTGCACACAAATATATCCTTTTAATACACCAAATACTCTATGTACTTTTTAAAAATATATGTGCATACCTATAAAGATAAACATGTTTAAAACATGTTCAATATTTTCATATTTTATAGGCACTTCTGTGTGATAGGTGATATAAAATCATATGCAGCTTCTTTGTTTCCAAACCCCTCGACCCAGTGAGCTGCTTGGAACTCAGTAGCCACTGTTGGTGTAGGAACTTGCAGAGCCTCGCCCCAGGTGGGGAGCAAGGCCTCAGGCAGCACCTCGTGGCATAGTATTGGTAGAAAGTAAAAAGGAAGAGGAGCCCTTTTCTTCTGTGACTTACATCTCCTTGCTTGGTCTTGCCAAGAACAGAAAATCAAGCCTGGTTTTGACATGCCTAAAACTTTAGTTTGCCAGCCTTTGAGACTGAACATTGATTCTCTTTCCCACCAGTTGACTGAAGACACTCTCACCAAACACCTGCCGATACGTGAGAGAATATAAACTATTTTACAAAATCTGCTTAACGTGCAAGAATGCAGAATGGCAGCTAAAAATGCATAGTCTACATCTAATAAAATAATATGCAAGATAATTTATGAGAGATATCACCAGAATTTAGCCATGAGGCTTTAGCCAAGAATATTACTCTTCTCTTTGGCATGACTTTTTCAGTTGAAAGTGATTAGAACAATATTTTCCACTATTGTGGATATATGGGTACTAAAATGCAAAATAAATAACAAGAATACCAGGGAAGGGAATTAGTTGTAGATGCTCTTGAATGCCAAGGCAATCTTACAAGATAAGAATTAAATAGTAATGTAACAAAATAAAAATAAATGTGTAAAGCTTTCTTTGCCCAACCAACAGCAGTTCAAACCAAAAGCAAAATGTCCTACATAATAATGTCTAGAAATACATTTTAAGAAAAAATGGTAAAATGGTTATATAAGTACAAATTTTTACTGATGGACAGAAAAAAAGGTTTGGATAATTTAAACTGTTCTTCCTCAACAGTGAGATACAAGCAAATTAATGAGAACATTTAATATGATATTAACAGCACCAAAACAGAACATTTCTGAAATTAATAAGAATATTTAATATGATATTAACAGCACCAAAACAGTTTGTTTTCATTTTTTAGATCTCAAAAAGCAATTTAAGATTTTATGCAGGAGAATGCATAAAAACTACCACCAAGAACATTGAGAAATATTAATAGTGATTATGGGGCTTGTTTTCCCATATATTTAAACTTAGTACAAAGCTGCTTAATCAAAACAAGCTGTGCACATGAAGAAATAAATATGTCAGCTGGGCATGATGGTGCACGCCTATAATCCCAGCATTCAGGAGGCTGAGACTGGAGGAGCACGTTCGCGGACAGCCTTAGCTACTTAGCGAGGCCCTTTGCAACTCAGTAAGACCCTGTTTCAAAAATAAAAAGACTAAAAAATAGGGCAGGGGGTGTAGCTCAAAGCCACATTGCCTTTGGGTTCCAACCCAAGTACCACAAATTAATAAATAAATAAGTCAGTGTGAGATCAAAAACCAATAACAAGACATGGAAAATTAAAGTATGAGAAATATATATTTCAATTAAATAGAAGAATAGGATTAGCATAAAAGTTGTTGGGAAAATGGACTATCCTTTAAGTAAAATTGTATGTTTATAGCATGTACATTAAAGGGTTCATTGCAAAAAGAAAAAAATGCTAACAATATTGGTGGAAATGAAAACAATAAAACACAAAAGAAAAAATATGTTTCTAAATCTCAAACTTGGGAAGACCAAAGCAAGGTGAAATCCAGAAACTATTAAAGAAAAACTTTCAACAATTTGACTCCCCCAAAATTAAAATCCTAAATGAAAAAAAGATAAATATTTTAGAAAAATTATTTGTAGCACACACTAATAAAAAGCTGTGTTAATATCCCTAATACTAGAGGGGATTATAGCATATAGTTATAAAAATGCAAACATATTAAATGACTACAAATGGGGATTGCAATTCATAGAAAAAGAAATGAAATGGCCAATATGTCTATGAAAATAGAAAGTTGAAACTAAAAGAACTACACCCACCCAATATTTTTGCCCACAAAATTAACAAAACTTTGAAAGAGTGTGGCAATGTTTGGAGCTGGAAAAGTTACTGCTGATGAGAGGGAGGTTGTTCAAGATTTCAAAAGCAATTCCTCAAATGTATTAAAATGAAACATGAGCATACCATTTGACTTGGAAAATCTACTTCTAGAACACTGGCCTACTTAGATAATGGCAAGAATATGGAAATAAATGATTGGGGAGAAAGAACGGTTAGCACAGTCTCATCCATTAAAGACGAAAAAATTCAACTATCTATCACTCTTGGTTGGTTCTAAAAAGTAAAGTGTACAACTATTTCAATACAAGTATTACAAGAACATGTCAACTTTTTAGGTACTGGCTTATGAACAGGTCTACAATATACTGACAAGTAAAAAAATTCAAGGTAAAGAACATCATATGCACTTTACTACTAGATTCTATTCAATAAAATAGGTGCAAAAAATATATTCAATATATGTATACATAGTTAGACTTCAAATCCAAACTTATTAGAAGAGACAAAGAAGGTCATATTTTACTGGTAAAAGGAATAATCCAGCAAGAGGAAATAACAATAATCAACATCTATGCCCCAAGCATAGGTGTAGCTACTTTCATAAATCAAACTCTTTGTGACATGAAGTCACACATAAATCCCAATACAATAATACTGGGAGACTTCAACACACCTCTCACAACATTAGACCGGTCCTCCAGACAAAAGGTCAGTAAAGATGCCTCAGAACTAAAGAACACCATTAACCAAATGGACCTGTTGGACACATATAGAATATTTCACCCAACTACAGCAGAGTTTACATTTTTCTCAGCTGCTCACAGAACCTTCTCCAAAATAGATCACACCCTGGGACACAAAATGAGCTCTAGCAAATTCAAAAAAATGTTACATACTTCCCTGTGTCATTTCCGAACATAATGGAATGAAACTAGAAATCAACTATAAGAAGACCCAGAGAAACAACATAAACATGTGGAGACTGAACACCACACTTCTGAATGAAGAATGGGTCATAGAAGATGTAAGAGGTGTAATCAAGAAATTTCTAGAAACAAATGAAAATAAAGATACAACATATCAAAACCTCTGGGACACTTTGAAGGTAGTATTAAGAAGAAAATGTATAGCACTGAGTGCTCACATTAAAAAAAACAGAAAATCTTCAAATAAATAACCTAATGAAACAGCTCAAAGCCCTTGAAAAGCAGGAACAACTGAACCCCAAAGCCAGCAGAAGACAGGAAATTATTAAAATTAGAGCAAATATTAATGAAATAGAGAATAAAAAAACAATACAGAAAATCAACAAAACCAAAAGCTGGTTTCTTGAAAAAATTAACAAGATAGATAAACCACTAGCCAACCTAACTTAAAAAAAGAGAGAGAGAACCAACCCAAATTATGAAGATAAGAAATGAAAAAGGAGAAATTACTACTGACAGCGTAGAAATCCAGAGGATTATCAGAAACTACTTTGAAAAACTATACTCCAAAAAAATGGAAAGTCTGGAGGAAATTGACAACTTTCTAGATAAATACAACCTTCCTAAACTGAGTCAAGAAGATATAGAACACTTAAACCAACCAATAACAATCAAAGAGATTGAAACAACAATAAAGAGCTTACCATCAAAGAAAAGCCCAGGACCAGATGGTTTTCCAAGTGAATTCTATAAAACATTTATAGAAGAGCTAACCCCAATACTCCTCAAACTATTTTGTGAAATAGGAAAAAGTGGGACTCTCCCAAATACATTCTATGAAACCAACATCACTCTAATACCCAAACCGAATAAAGACAGTTCAAGGAAGGAAAACTACAGGCCTATATCTCTGATGAACTTAGATGCAAAACTAATAACAAAATACTAGCAACATATATTCAAAACCACATCAAGAAAAGCATACACCATGACCAGGTAGGGTTCATCCCAGGGATGCAAGGCTGGGTCAACATACGAAAATCAATCCATGTAATTCATCATATAAACAAAATCAAAGACAAAAATTACATGATCATTTAATTAGACATGGAAAAAGTATTTGATAAAATCCAACATCCATTTATGATAAAAATACTGCAAAGAATTAGAATAGAAGGAACATATCTCAACATCATAAAGGTAATCTACAATAAGCCCACTGCCAACATCATATTGAATGGGGAAAAACTTCAGGAATTCCCCCTAAAAACAGGAACAAGACAAGGATGTCCATTAACACCACTTATCTTCAACATAGTACTAGGGACTCTAGCCAGAGCAATAAGGCAAGAAAAGGAAATCAAAGGAGTACAAATAGGAAAAGAAGAACTCAAACTTTCACTATTTGCAGATGACATGATACTGTATTTAGAAAACCCAACAAACTCAACCAAAAGGCTTATAGAACTGATCAACAAATTCAGCAAAGTGTCTGGATACAAAATCAATCATAAAAAATCAGAAGCTTTTCTGTACACCAACCATAAATCCACTGAAAAAGAAATTCAGAAAACACTTCCACTCAGGATCCCCCACAAAAAAATAAAATACTTGGGAATAAACTTAAGGAGGTAAAAGATCTCTACAAAGAAAATTATAAAACATTGAAAAAAGAAATCAAAGAAGATCTTAGAAGATGGAAAGATCGTCCATGTTTATGGATTGGCAGAATAAATATCATTAAAATGGCCATCCTTCCAAAAGTTATCTACAGATTTAATGCAATGCCCATTAAACTACCAAGATCATTCCTCACAGACATAGAAAAAATCAGTCCTTAAATTTATTTGGAATAAGCCGGGCGTGGTGGTGCACGCTTGTAATCCCAGCATTTGGGAGGCTGAGACTGGAGGATCGTGGTTCGCAGACAGCCTCAGCTACTTAGTGAGGCACTTCACAACTCAGTGAGACTCTGTTTCAAAATGAAGAATAAAAAATTGGGCAGGGGGTGTAGCTCAAAGGTCAAATACCTCTGGGTTCCATCCCCAGACCCACAAAAATAATAATAATAATAATAATAATAATAATAATAATAATAATAATTTTAATTTGGAATAACAAAAAGCCAAGAATAGCCAAAGTAGTTCTCAGCAACAAAAACCATGCAGGAGGAATCACAATACCTGACTTTAAACTATACTACAAAGCCATTGTAATTAAAAAAAAAAACCAGCATGGTACTGGCACAAAAACAGATACATAGACCAATGGAGCAGAATAAAAGTCCCAGAAACAAGCTCACATACTTTAAGCCAAATGACAAAGGGGCCAAAAACATACACTGGAAAAAAGACAGCCTGTTCAACAAATCATGTTGGCAAAACTGGTTAACCATATGCAGAAAATTGGAAATTAATCCCACTTTCTAACCCTGCACAGGAGTCAATTCAAGATGGATCAAAGACTTGGAAATTAAAACAGAGACTTGAAGCTCCTTGAGGAGGGCATAGGTCCAACACTGCAACACATAGGCACAGATAAACACTTTCTGAACAAGACCCCAAAGGCACAACAAATTAAAAGGCGAATCAATGTGTGGGATTGCATGGAACTCAAGAGCTTCTGTTCAGCAAAGGAAACTGTCAAGAACCTCAACCGAGAGCCAACAGAATGGGAGAAGATTTTTGCCACCTACACCTCCAATAGAGGACTAATATCTAGAATATACAGAGAACTCAAGAAACTCAACACTAAAAAAACCATCCAATAACAAAATGGGTAAGTGAACTAAACAGACACTTCATGACAGAAGAAATTCAAATGGCCAATAAATGCATGAAAAAATGCTCAGTATCATTGGCAATCAGAGAGATGCAAATCAAAACTACCTTGAGATTTCCTCTAACTGCAACTAGAATGGCAATCATTCAAAACACAAACAACAACAGATGCTGTTGAGGATGTGGAGAAGTGGGAACTCTAAAACATTGTTAGTGGGATTACAAATTAGTGCAACCACTTTGGAAAACAGTATGGAGAATCCTCAGAAGAATGGGAACAAATCTACCATTTGATCCAGCAATACCACTTCTGTGTATCTACCCAAAAGAAAGGAAACCAAGCTACCAAACTAATGTACGTGTATCTATGTTCATAGCTGCACAATTCACCATAGCCAAACTATGGAACCAGCCAAGATGTCCATCAACAGATGAATGAATTACAAAACTGTGGGATATGTACACAATGGAATTTTACTCATCCATTTAAAAAAAAAAACTCAATTAGCCAGGAGTGGTGGCACACACTTGTAATCCCCGTGCTTGGGAGGCGGAGACAGGAGGATCGCGCAGGTTCGAAGTCAGCCACACTGGCTTAAGAGACCCTGTTTCCAAATAAAAAAGTATAAAAATAGGTCTGGGGGTGTAGCCCAGAGGTAAAAAGTGTTTCCAGGAACCCCAGTACCACCAACAAAACAAAACAAAACAAAACAAAAAATAACCCCCCAAAACTCAATTACATCATTTTCAGTGAAATGGATAGAACTGGAGGACATTATGCTAAATGAGATTAGTCAGTCACAAAAAATAAGAAATCAGATGCTTTCCCTAATATGTGAAAGCTAAGGAGAAATGGGTCATAGGAGGAACTCTAGATGAAAAAGGAAATCCTATAGAGGAGCAAACAAGACAACCTAAATGAGGGGATGGGAGGGGGGAAGAAAGAAATTCTCTAAAACACACAATGTACATAAACATATCGAAGTCAACCACTAAGCCAAGCAAGGGAAGGAGGGATGGGGAGGGAGTGGGGTGGGAATTGGGTAGGGGTTAAGTCGGTGATGTGTACATGTATGTCCACACAAGTTTTTACCCCAATTTGATGTATGAAAATAATGCAACAATAAAAAATTTTTTAAAATAAAAATAAAATAAGATGAATTTCCCTATTAAAATATATGTAAACATTTAAATAATTTCCAAAAATTGAAAAATGCATATAAATTTGCAAAGAGCACTTTCATCAGTGGGGTGGCATACTACTGGCAAAGGGGAATGTCACACATCCTGATGTGTTTTTTTTATTTTAAGCAATATTCCAAATGTAGCTTAGAAACTATATTAATTACATCACTGGTAAATGCATACTTATTAGTAAGGGTAGCTTATAAAATTTGCCTACCCATAATTAGTGAATTGACATAAAACAAATGGTTAAGCCCAGAAAAAATGAATGTAAATAACAAGCCACAGTTAAGGATTTGTTAATGCGAATCAGGTTATTCTCAATGCACCAGTGGAGGAGCAGCGTACCTTGGGCAGTAGCCTCCCCCGATGGCAGTTGATCCCACCAATGAAGACCATGTTGGGCATCACAGGCCTGGGATAGTCCAACACAAAGTCTGTTCGTAACAACCAGATGGATGTGTGGCTGAAGAGATCATATGCTGTGGTGGGCGTTTGGAAAATGTCAGAGGCAATTTCAAAAGCTTTTTTGAAAAGGTAAGAACAAAAGAAATGTTCCTCCAAGCGGAAAATGTTGTTCTGTACTCTCTCTGTGAAAGTCATGGCATCTGAGAACCCCGAGACAAATCTGGGAATGTAAGAAGGAGGACTGGGGCACTGCGCACCGTCTTCAACGTAATTGCAAGCTACTCCCCTGGTGAGGACCACAGAAGGGAGGGAGAAGTATTTTGCAACAATAAGGCCACACACATCAAAAGGATCCAGAAACACCGCATCAAAAGAGCTCTCCTTTATGTATTCCACCAGTTTCTTGTTGTTAAACAAACTCTTACAATGTGAAAAAAATAATTCAAACAAGTCAATGGCTGAACCCAGTAGTACAGATAATATATTTTTTTCCTGATTTTTCCATTGAGTGTCTGCAAAAATCTTGAACTTCTGGTCCAATTCTTCCAGGGTGTAAGAAGCTGAGTAAGTCTTCACTGTAAAATTCGAGGACTGTCCCAGTTGCCAACTCACCTCCGGCATGACTGCAACCACCTCGTGCCCTCTCTGGATGAGTTTCTCCACAACTGACCTCATGGTAAACCAGTGGCTGCCATCCATGGGCACCACCAGCAGTTTGCCTGCCTGGGCAAAGCCAGACGCCAGCAGCAGACACACACACAGAGGGAGGGGGGCTGGCAAAAGCGCAGGAGCCATGGACCGCTGCGGCTCAGAGCCGTCCAGCTGCTTGGATTCTAAGCTCGAGAAATACAGCAGGCAGAAAAAGTGCAGGCACTAACTGTGCCACAGTAGTGGGCGTGTATTCATACTTATTACAAAGTTATACCTACTGCCAATTACTTAGGCCAAAGAACCATGATTAATGAGTAACATTTTCTGACTTGCCCTAATTCATTTTTTCTCCCCAGTAAGTAAGTAAAACTCTGGATGTTTGCTCTGGGGACAATCATGAATCACACGGCGAGGTGAGGATAGAGGCCATTTAAACTAATGACTGTAGACTTTGACAACTTAGAAAGAGTAAAGAGAAAGTAACTTTAAATAAAAATTACTTTTTGAAATTTTCCAAAAACTGGACTTCATCCTCAGACTACCAAAAACTCTATCAGAATAAAATTTGCAACTCAGCTCCACACAAAACACTGGACAGTCCTTAAACCTGACCTCCCTACTGGCTGCAAAACTTTGCTTCATAAGGAAACCGGAAACCTGCCGTGGATACCCATTGCCCCTCTCTTTCTCCAACTCCAGCAGGATTCGTGTTCCATTGCCAAATCCTCTGAGGACTATGACATTCTGAAAAAGATTAATAACCCGCCCACAGGTACCATTCCATGTGTTGATCCTATGTGACTATCATCTGCTTAAACTCATTTCCTTTGGTTACATCCAGTACAGTAAGTAATCCCCTGCTTCATGCTCGCCAGAAAATCCTGCTGAATGCCTTTCTCTTTCCTGTATGTTTTCATATCCTAGCCAGAGACTGGTCAGGCTTACCCCGATTACCCAAGAGCCCTCCTGTCGGGAATCCATTACTCATCTCCCACACCCTACCAGGCAGTCTTTGAGGTCAGAGGATATGACTTCAGGTTTCCCTCCCCCTTTCACAGTAGCCACACAATCCCCTGCACAGGGAGAGTGGACAAGATATGTTTGTTGCATTGGACTCAATCGTATTGTGCCGGTTTCTAGATGCCTCCCTGGGTAAGACGGGGGCTATTTGTCAAGTAGCACCAAGAGAAACCTTTAGAGAAGGATTCTACAGCCAGCCTAGCAGCATAACCTTGTTAGGAGACACCGTGGCCCCCCAGCCTTAAGTGTTCTTGACATTAACTTCATCAGCATTGCTTGGTGACTGGGGTGCTTTTATATCATTGACTTGGAAAAATAAACAGGAGGAGAATGACATCATCAGTGCAGCATAACCCGAAGCCTGCAGCTCCCTCCTGTCACAGAAAGCTCAGTTAGCAACTATACACAATCTAGGACACCTTTTTATTTATGTATTTATTGTAAAACAATTTAATTATGAATAATTACAAAAATGTGATTTCAAAATAATTAATGTTTTAAATGAAGCGTTACTATCTACCCATTGCAGCTATTATCAACAAGTTGACACTGTGCCAAGCAATATATATGAATTATTTCATTTAATCCTAAGAGTAATTTTTAGACTAGATATTGTTTTTAATCTCTACTTTGACAGGAAACTCAAAGATGTCACAGAGGTAATAATTAACAGTTGGATCCAAAGCCACAGACTCAGAAGTCGCATCTTCAAACCTTTGAGTCTGCCGGGCGTGGGGGCCCACGTTTGTCATCCCCGCGCTTGGGAGGCGGAGACAGGAGGATGGCGCAGGTTCGAAGCCAGCTGCGCTGGCTTAAGAGACCCCGTTTCCAAATTAAAAAAAAAAAAGTATAAAAATAGGTCTGGGAGTGTAGCCCGGAGGTAGAAGGCTTTCCAGGAACCCAGTACCACCAAAATAAAAAATAAAAAAAAACTTTGAGTCTGTACCAATTCTTTAGGGCGTGGATTTTGTAAATTGAAATTAATATATGTTTCAGAGCCAGTACATTGCATCTGACTGGTAATGCCAATATTGAATTTGGCCAGAAGATATAGATTATTTTTACTTACAATAGAAAAATTTAAAGCTACTTTTGTTGTATATTTGGTTTAAGAGGTTTTTATTTTATTTTTTTTTTTTTTGTGGTACTGGGGGTGGAACCCAGAGGCTTTCTACCTCTGGGATATACTCCCAGACCTATTTTATATTTTATTTGGAAACAGGGTCTCACTAAGTTGCTGAGAGCCTAAGTAGCTGAGGCTGGCTTCGAACCTGTGCGATCCTCCTGTCCCAGCCTCCCAAGCGCGGGGATTACAAGCATGCGCCACCACGCCCAGCTGAGGTTTTTATTTTTTAATTGTTTCATTAGGGCATTGCAATTCTATATCATACTGATGTTCATTGATAAAAACATACATGCACACAGCTCCTGGTGTATATCCCTCCATATCCACCTGATTTAAAATATTAAGTAAAAGGAAATTGGGGTTTTTATTCTTTTTAAGGATGCAGCTAACATTCCTATAGGAAATTGCAACCAAGATAAGATGTCTAAGCTAAATGCATTTGGTATTCAGACTAACAATTTTAGGGCACCTTTTTAAAACTCTACCTCTGGGACACAAACCTGAGCTTCCTGAGTAGTCCACAAAACTGAATGAAATTTAACTTAGCAAGGCAAGATGGTCTCACTCTGGGTAGGCTACCCTCCCTCTTCTGCAAATTCACACTCTACCCCCAGACAGCACGCCCTGGGCTCATGATTCTATAGAAGGCTGCCATCCAGCTGTCCCGGAAGTCTATGATGCTACTAGGGTGTCCACTCCAGGCTCACCTCACAGGTGACACAGCTAGCCCACACAGGCTCTGCTAGAAACAGAGAAAGGAGGTAATTCCCACAGTGCCCATCGTGCGGACCTTGGGGGACTGTCAGCGTTGCTGCCAGCCTTGGTGCCTGAATGGAGATATCTGCCTACATCAAGGACCAGAAGGGCTGGTGGATATTTGATCACGGTAGGAAGCTCAGCCCCACTTTTATTCTAGACTGTTATTTTCACTAGCCAGGCTCAATGATCCCCATAGGCAGGGACACTCCCATTTTCTCAGATGTCAAAGAATCAATGGAATTGCAAATGGCTCCACAAAGGAAGTCAAGAACTATCCCAGCTCAAAGTCAGGACCACCGACAGTATCCTGGTGAAGGTAACCCCATCCCTGTGCATTTCAGAGGAATACTGGGGCTAGATCTGCTTCGCCTGGGAGAAGAAACTCCGTTCATTCCACTAAAAGGCGCCTGTGGCTCCTCTCTGAAAGGGAAGCATTCCTAAATTGCGCGTTCTCAGGAGTAGGGCCTCAGTCCCCGCTTTCCCCAGAAGATGACTCTTCCTAACCTCAGCCATCAGGCTGTAGCCCTGTCCAATTGCGGATCCGAAAGACCAGCCAGGCCTGGCCTGTGATACTGATTGCAAATCGCCTGCCTAGAGTCCACTGCAATACTCGGCCAAGGGCGCCACCTAGTGGCAGGGCCCAGACATTTTTACAGAGATGGTGGGGGCCTAGGTGACATGAGAGAAAAGGCCGAGTCCTCCAGACAAAGAGCAGTCAACAGGCTCAGCCTGGCATGACCACCGTGCAGAGACTTGGTATGACTGCAGCCGTCTTCTCTGTAACCTCCAAAGTTGCTGAGAGTAGCCTTAGCCTGTTTTCTCTGTACAGTTTCCCAGCATAGTGTAGAAAAAAATCAAAACCATACAGTGCTATTGGGAAGTTACCTGGCAGACCCTGGGGCTGTCAATGCCAGGAACATGTCTATCATTTTTGTTAGCTCAATATGAAGCTGGTATATTCTTGTTTGGGTTGTGACCACTCCAACATGTGGGACACTGCCATCCCAATAAAGTTGTAGGGATGCACTCGTCTTCCTGGGACCCTGGACCTGATTCTGTTCAAAATCCCTCTCTAAGATTACATAGAGTGTAATACTGACTTCTCTGCCTCTTCTTGGTCTCCTGGCATCTTCTGCCTATGGATGCCAGTAATTTTACATTGGCTTTTTCCAGAATTCACGGGATAAACTACATAATAAACACAGGTCTTTCCCTAAGAAAGAAGAGCAGTAAAGGCCAAGACAGGCCGTTGTCTCCTGAAATGCACGCACACATAAGAGACAAAGATTTCAAAGAATAAAAGGATCACACCAATTCCAAAAGGAAGTTATAACGTTGCAATAATAGATACCAAGAAAGTAAAGATCTACAAAACTAAAAGGCAATGCAGAATGATGCTGAGAGAGGCCAGTAAGCTATAGACATAGTAAAAATTCATAAAATTTGGAAAGCACACGAAGAAAGCAAGAACTTACAAAAAAAAAACCAGAAAAAAACTAAAAGAGAACCAGGTAAAATTCCTAGAAGTAAAGGAAACCAGCACTGAAGTGAAAATTTTTAAAGAAAGCTTCAGGGGGGCGTGGTAGCACACACTTGTAATCCCAGCGTTTAGGAGGCTGAGACAGGAGGATCGCACAGGTTCCAAGCCAGCCTCAGCTACTTAGTGAGGCTCTCAGCAACTTATGGAGACCCTGTCTCCAAATAAAATATAAAATAGGTCTAGGAGTATAGCTCGGAGGTAGAAAAGCCCCTGGGTTCTACCGCCAGTACCACACACACAAAAAAGAAAGCTTCAACAGCTGAACCATTCAAGCAGAAAAAGATAGGAGACAGAATATTGAATATGAGATAGGAGACAAAATATTGAAATTTTCCAGTCAACAGAGTCAAAAGAAAAATAGAATGATAAGTGAAAAAAGCTCACAGGAATCACTGGCATCATCAAGACAAAAATCTGAAAAGATGAGTGACCAGATGTGTGATTAAAGAAATAATGGCTAAAAACTCCAATTGGAGGATAAAAATCAGTATCCAGGTACAGAAAGCATTGAGTTCTCTTATAAAATTAAATTCCTAGAGTAGTTATTCAAAGTATTTATTCAAATACATCAAATAATCAAACTACCAAAAATTCAAGGTGAGGGCTGCAATGTGGTTCAATGGTAGTAGAATGCTTGCCTACCATGTACGAGTCCCTGAGTTCAATCCACAATCACACACACACACACACACACACACACACACACATATGCACACACACTATGGCAGAGAAAATATGATAACAAGTAGTCAACACATACTATCACCCCTGTGACGTAGAAATGTCCCAGCAGAAACTTTGTATGCTAGCAGAGTGAGATGATATATCCCAGGAGCTGAACAAAGTCACTGGCAAATAAAAACACCTTCTCCAACAAAGCTAGCTTTCTGAAATGAAGAACAAGTAACAAATTTGCTAAACAAAAAAACAGCCAGGGAGTTTATCACCACTAAACCTGTCTCTCAGGAAATGCTACAGAGAGAACCGAGACTAAAACCAAGAGTTGTCATTGAGAGCATGAAAGGTCTGAAAGCACAAAGCCTAGTAGAGAAGTGAAGCCGACCCATGTTCAGCATGCACTGGGATTGGAATGACAGGACGCGAGACAACTGTATCTCTCGACAAGAATATAAAGGTAAAACTATGAATAACAACTATAGCAAAAATAAATTCTCAAGGCATACACATGACACAATGATACGAATTGTGACATCTGGAGCATAAGATGTATGGGTAGGGATAAAAGTGTAGACTTGGCCTACCCAATGAAAGTTAGCTGAATAGCAACTTGAAATAGACCTCTCTTGGTATAACATGTTCATGTAAACCTCACAGTAACCATTAAGTGAAAATCTTTAGTAGGAGCCCAGAGTAGTGACAGGAAGGATCCAGTGCATTATCGCTCAATAATACCCATCAAACTACAAATACCCATCAAACTACAAAGGCATATTGTAATGGGGGGGCATGTATAAAATAAAACAACCAAAAAGGAACTTATAAGATGGTATGTATATGTCTTTACCTATCACTAATTACCTTGAATGTAAACAATTGAATTCTCCATGAGAAGACAGTGACTGGCCAGATTTTTTTTTTAAAGACACGGTAGAATATATTCTGAGAGATTCGCCTCACTTAGGAAGGTGAGAGGAGGGAAAATGGTATTCTGCACAATGGAAACTAAACAAAAGCAGGTGTGGCTGTATGCCTGTCCAACAAAATTGAGTCAATTATTGTAGAGGAGGCTCAATATAGCTTCTTTTAAAGACAATAGTTGAAAAGATAATAAATCATATAAATATACTAAAAGAGTAAGCCATATAATTATCTCATTAGGCACAGAAAAAGGAAAGTATTTGACAAAATACCAAATTCATTCATATTAAAATTCTTATCAAAATATAAAAATCAGCCTAACACAAGGAATGTCGGAAAGATGCACAGCTGACATACAGTGGAAAAGGACCGAATGCTTTACTCCTCAGGTGAGACTCAAGTCCATGATGCCACTCTGACAACTTCTATTCATCCTTGTTCTGGACTGGAGGGCAAACTGAGAGCAATCAAGCAGAGAACGAATTAAAAGGCATCTATCTAGCCGGGCGTGGTGGCGCACGCTTGTAATCCCCGCGCTTGGGAGGTGGAGACAGGAGGATCACGCAGGTTTGAAGCCAGCCGCGCTGGCTTAGGAGACCCTGTTTCCAAATTTTAAAAAAGTATAAATATAGGTCTGGGAGTGTTGCCCAGAGGTAGAAGGGTTTCCAAGAACCCCAGTAGCACCAAATAAATAAATAAATAAATAAATAAATAAATAAATAAATAAATAAATAATTTTAAAAAGGCATCTATTTGAAAACAAAAAGTAAAATACTCTAAAGTTGTGGGCAAGATTATCAAAAACACTGAAATCAGAAAGTCTGGGTTCATTTCATAGCAACATTATTAATCACAGTCATAATATGAACATAATCTGAATATCCATCTATTAATCCATGGATATAAGCAAAATGTGGTAAATCCATTCACTGGAATATGATTCACTCGTAGAAAGGAATGAGATACTGAATCATGTTATAATACACATGAGCCACAAAACTAAGGGAAAGAAGCCAGTCTTAACCGACCCCACATTATGTGATTCCATGTCTATAGAATAGTCACAGCAGGCAAACGCACTGGGATAGAAAGTTAGCACTCAGAGCTAATAGAAAGGAACTGTCAATGAATGTGTATGGGGCTCTTACTGGGATAAAGAAAGTGATCTGAGATTACATAATGGTGATGGATGCTCATATATACATACATATATATATATATATATATATTCATGAGAAACTACTGAATTATATGTTTTAAAAGAAATAAAATATATACCATTTGGATTATATCTCAATTTTGTATAAAAGGAAAGAATGCCACAGTTTGAATCCCAGCCCTCCCATTTGCCAGAGATATAACAATGAACAATTCAACTCCTCTCTCTGAGCCTCACCTGCATCATAGCCAAGGAGCATATCATCAATGCTGATAATCTCCAAGGACTGGAAACGGGTCGCCCCTCTGGCCCAGCAATCCTATCCTCCCTAGAAACACTGGTGTCTCACTGTTCCCTCCCCTAACACCGAGAAGCCTTGAGGTAGATTTAGATCTTGGGAAAATAATTGCTTAATGGGTAGGACACTGGCCTGGATTTCCACGTATCCTGTCCTTCGGGTCCCTCTTGACTCATCATGAGAGTAGTGAAACCTGCCACCTGTGGAATTTGAGGTGGAGAACACCTTTCTTCCTCGCTAAACTCTCAGAGGCCAAAATCCTTTGGCAACCCCTCTGCTCCAAACACATTCTCACTCGTCCAGGGAATGTGCTTCCAGTACCAGGCAGAAGCTGGAGATATGCCAACATAAAGCCAACTGCGGCCCCTGCCCTCATAGCGTTAGAGCACCAGGAGGGGTCAGAGGTGCTCTGCAGAGATGTGTGAAAGAATTCACTTGTTTGTATTGTGGTAAGTACTTAAAAAAAAATAAATAAATAAAGTCTCCCAGGCAATGTGAGAGTCTGTTACTGTCTGAGGATCATAAGAAATTTCCCAAAGAAAAGTCTTTTTAGCCATAATCAGAAGATAAGTGAATCTATGTAGGGAATCTGTGAATGGAAAAAAGAGGACTCCAGGGAGACAACAGCAGCCACAAGCCCCAAAGAGTAGAATATGGTGGTCTTGGAAGCTAGAAGCAGGCAGTGTGGGTGGTGCCTAAGGAGGCAAGTAATGAGCTAGAGAAGTGGGCAGGGGCCGGGTGACCGGAGCTGCAGCTGCACCAAGGATGTCTTGGTTCCCTAAGAAACCAAGAAAGCATAAAGTACAGCGAGTCCATTCAGACCCATGCTCCATCATCATGGACCTGGCTCCTTCAGAACTCCCTAGAAGGACAAAAAGACATCTGGCAATTTTCTCCATAAAGTTCAAAGTTAGTATCTCTAAAAAAACAAAATTGGAACACCAAAATGTAGGGCACCTTGTGGTGTGGCACAGTACCAAGCGCACAGCACTTATTTATGAAGCTGGCTTGTCCAATGAGTGGGGACTGGATCAGTCACACCTATACTGACTCCCAGTGTACAGAACAGAAGGAAACACCCCCAAGAGGCCAATCAGACAAACTGGAATATTCATCTGTAACCCAGTACTTGGGAGGCTGAAATAAGAGGATCTCAAGACCTGTTTCATAATAAAAAATAAAATAGAAAAGCCTACACTCGTGGAAATCTAACAAATATTAAAGGAAAAGTTAACTATTTGACTAAATGAAAATGAAAATTTAGCCTAAACAAAATATTAAGGACAGCCCAGGGGGGGGGGAGATATTTGCAACACATTCTTTAAAAAGCTAAGTGACCATTAAGATGTATGACTACAATTCACCAATAAAAAAAATTAAAAAGCTAAATGTTAGCCACATGTAGCAGTGCAGGCCTATAATCCTAGTACTTGGGAGACTGAAACAGAAGGATTGCAGGTTTGTGGCCAACTTCAGCAACTTAGTGAAGCTCTCCACAACTTAGCGAGACCCTGTTCCAAAATAAAAAATAAAATAGAGCTAGGGGTTTAACTCAGAGGTAGAATGCCTTTGGGTTCAATCTCTAGTAACACACACACACACACAAAAAAAAGCTAAGTATTAATATTCCTAATACTCGAAGGGCTGGTAGCAATTAGTTATAAAAAGATAAATAATCTTATAAAATGATTAAAGCATGTGAATATATACTTCACAAAAAAGGAAATGCAAATGAATGATATATCTAAAGAAATAAGAACTGAAAATTAAGGAAGCAACACAAAATTTTTGGCCTGGGAACTTTAAAAGTTTGACAACATCTGGAGCAAGAGGATATAGAAAAACTGGAACTCTCACTGCTGGCCAAACTGTGAGGTTGTTTAAATTTTTTAATGCAATTAGTCAAGTTTATCAAGATTTAATATGCATTTGCCATTAGATCCAACCACCCAACTCTTAAGACTCTATACTACTGAGATAAAGGTAAGAATATGAAAATCTCTGAATTTGAAGTTGAGTCTTGGAGTAAATATCTATCAACATTGGTTGTCAGAAAACACAATGATGAGCCGGGCGTGGTGGCACACGCTTGTAATCCCAGAATTCGGGAGGCTGAGACCTGGAGGATCGCAGTTCGCGGACAGCCTCAGCTACTTAGTGAGGCCCTCTGCAACTCAGTGAGACCTGGTTTCAAAATAAAAAATAGGGTAGGAGGTGTAGCTCAGAGGTCAAATGCCCCTGGGTTTCATACCCAGACCCGCAAAAAAAAAAAAAAAAAAAAAAAACCCACAATGATGCATCTGAAATAAAAAACACTAAGGCAGTTATTAATAGAACATGTCACATGTCTAAATATTGGCTTGAACAATGCTCATGATTTATTTGCAAGTGAAAAATGCTACGTAAAGTACATTATGTCAGACCTGATACCAGAATTTATTATAAAAAGTAGGCATGGTAACTTATATTAGATATATGCATATATATAAAATAATTTCCAAAAATTCAAAAAGGTATATACAAACTGAGAATGTTTTCCTATGGCATAGAAATAGCAAAAGGGAAGTTTCAGTTCTTAGTGTGGAATTTACAACTTTTCCAAAAATAATATTAAAAGATGTAGCAACCTAGAAATTATATATGACTGTACCAGCTGCACACACATCCGTATCCTTGAGGAGAGAGTTATAAAGTTTGGTAGCCCACAATTAAAGGAATGGCACAAAATAACTTTTCTTAAGCCAGGAAGAAATTCCAAATGCAACGAATGTAAGTAAATAATCATAGTTCACGAAGATATCTTTTATTAAGGACTAAAATCAAATCATTCTCAATGTGCTAATGGAGAGGCAATGTACCTTGGGCAGTGGCCCTCCCCGATGGCAGTTGATCCCACCAATGAAGACCATGTTGGGCATCACAGGCCTGGGATAGTCCACCACAAAGTCCGTTCGTAACAACCAAACAGATGTGTGACTGAAGAGATCATATGCTGTGATGGGTGCTTGGAGAATTTCAGAGGCAATATCTAAGGCTTTCTTGAAAAAATATGTGCAAAATAAATGCTCCCCCAAGAAGAACATTTGGTTCTGTAGTCTCTCCGTGAAAGTCATGGCATCTGGGAGTCCTGACAGGAGTGTGGGAACGTAAGAAAGAGGACCCGGGCACTGTGCACCTTCTTCAAGATAATGGCAAAATACCCCCCTGGTGAAGATCACAGATGGGAGAGAAAAGTACTTGGCCACAATGAGACCACACACATCAAAAGGATCCAGTAACACTGCGTCGAAGGAGCTCTCCTTTATGTAGCCCACTAATTCCTTGTCACTAAACAAACTTTTACAATGGGAAAAAACAAGTTCAAAAAAACGATAGGATGATCCCTTTAGTATAAAAAATAGTCTTTGTTCCCATGTTTCCCATCGGGCATCAGCAAAAACCTTGAACTCGCGGTCCAAATCCTCCAGGGTGTAAGAAGTTGAATAAGTCTTTACTGTAAAATTCAGAGATTGTCCCAGTTGCCAACTCACCTCTGGCATGACTGCGACCACCTCGTGCCCTCTCTGGATGAGTTTCTCTACAACTGACCTCATGGTAAACCAGTGGCTGCCGTCCATGGGCACCACCAGCAGCTTGCCTGACTGGACAAAACCAGATGCCAACAGCAGACACACAAACAGAGGGAGGGGAGCCGACAAAGGTGCAGAAGCCATGGACTGCTGCAGCTCAGAGCCGTCCAGCTGCTCACATCTAAGCTCGTGCAATACAGCAGGCAGAAGTGCAGGCACTAAATCTGTGCCAGGAAAGGGCGTGTCTTCATATATTCTTTTTTTAAAAAATTACACTCACTGCAACTGTTTACTCACAGATACCTACCAGTAGGTTTTCGAGGCAGGTGTAGCTCATGATCTCTGCCTTGGGGAGAATCACACCCTCTTGCAACAGATTATTAGAAACAGTATTTTAAGTAAGATGTTTGTACCTCAAACACTCAGAGACATAAAAGGAAAGTAAATTTGCATCAAGCTTGTGTTTCTAGATGTGTCTCCCCCCAAAAATTGATTTCATCTTCAGACTACCAAAGGCTCTTTGTTGAGAATGGAATAGGTTTTCTGGGCTGCAAGGACACATGGGATGGTCCTTGGCCCTGACTCCTCAGTGGCTGTGGAATGGGAGTCACTTCATTCACAAGTGACTCTGCCGTGCATAGACATCACTGCACGTCTTGATCTACTTAAAGCAGGATTCTTTTCCATTTCCAACCCCCCGCCAGAGGCCTCTGAAATGCTGAAATAAGACTGACGACCTACCTATGTGTTCCACTGGAGGGATGGAAAGTAAATGTCATCCATTTTAAATCTGACAAGTCCTTGATATGTCCACTTCAGTAGGTAATCCGCTGCCGGGTGCTTGCCAGAAATCTCTGCTGAAAGCCCTTCTCTTGCTCACATGCTTTCATGTTATAACTATATGTTTAAATCGGCACTGGGAGCTCACCACAATCATCCAGCTGCCTTCATTCAAAAATCTGTGTATTTGGCTGCCACACTCTACCTACTGCTCCTTGAAGTCAGGGCATCTGACCTCCTTTTCCCTCTCTTTGCACTGGACTCATACTATAGTTTACACAGAGAAAGTACATGGGATGTTTGTTAACTTGAACTTGATATTTTATACAGGTTTCAAGATACCTTCCTGGGTGAACCCAGAGATGTCCATTAGGACACACCCTGAGGACCACTTAGAGAGAAGTCTACAGCCACCCCAGCCACGCAGTCCTGGTTAGGAACATAAAATGGTCCCTTCCAGGAGCCTAGACATTTGCTTCACCTTAATGATTGCAGCACTCATATAATTCTAATTGAATAATAAAAATGATTGAAGTGTTGCCTGCTAGATGGAGGTATAGGAAATCATAGGTGCTTCCCCCCGCCCCAACAACATCCAACTCCCAGCTCTCCATGGGTAGGACGCCCTTTTGTAAACTCCAGATCTTAGCAAGAAACCTGTGACTCCTCATGGCCCCTAGAACTGAATAAAGTCCCGATTGCAAGGGCAAAAAGAATGAAAGAATGCTCTAACTCCCGCTACTACCTCGGATCAGCACTACAGCTGTTCTGGAGGGTTTTCCTGGGCTCACGGCATCTAAAGTGGGGAGAGAGAACCAAAGGGAGTCACCTAGCTATCCTTGCACTCCAAGAGCATCCCAGGAAGCCCATTCTTATCTCTTCTGACAGAAAACATAATGGAATGACGTGGCTAGTCTACATAAGATTGGGGAGAAGCAAAGGCCACAGAGGCCACAGGAAGTATCTGAGCAACACTCAACACTTGAGTGTTGCAGCCAGGTGTGGCAGCTGAGCAGAGTTATCTGCCAAACCCACAGACCACCCACAAAGTCGAGCGGTTGCCTCAGCCCAGTGAGAGTCCCTGCACGCTTTCCAGCCCAACCTCAGAGCCCTCTGAATGAGCCTCCCAGGCAAAGAGGTACCCTCCTCACCCAAAGAGGTACCCTCCTCACCCAAAGAGGTACCCTCCTCGCCCATTTTAGGAAAACGTATGGTCTAGTACTACTTAATCCAGGAAGTCAAGTAGAAGTTTCATTCAACCAAAAAGAAAAACCCATCTACCAACCTGCATGCAGGGACTCTCACTTCTGTGTGGAAGTCGAGCAGTAGTTGTACTCTGCAAAAATATGCACCCAACAACCCTACCCAGGCACAGAGACCCCCATCTCTATGGATCTCTGAACAGAGAAGACACTAGTCTGGCTTGATCTGAGAAAAATGAAGTCGTTTCTATTATCAGCCAAAGAGTACACTGGATGACTCTCCCTGGGCAGGGAGACTCCCTCCCTGGCAGATTTCCCAGAAGCAGAGCAACTACACCTGCTTGATCTGGGAAGGCAAGTACTAGCTCCATTCAGCTTAAAGGCTTGCCCAATGTCCTCAACCAGATAGGGAAACTGACACCCCTGGGCATCTCAGGGAAGAAAGTGCTAAACCTTCTTGGCTTGAGAAATTGAACAGCTCCTCAACCCAGTCACAATTCCACCACTCAGCTGTACCTTGAAAGGAGGTCAGTCATATTGGAGCATTGCCTCTCCTGTCTATCTAAAGTAGGACAGTGCCAAAACTCTGAGTCTTGCCCAGTATCAAATCCTAAACAGGAGAACTGCCTGGCCAGAGAAAGCAATTTGCAACTGAACAGATCAGAAGCCACTGGTGTACTCAGCCACAGCACTGCCAATGGCCTCAGTGGACAGTGGAGCCCAGCCAGCAACTCCATCCAACAGCAGAAAACAGGCAGCCTACTAGAGAACTCAACATAAGCTTGGCTGTCCAGGGTTGTCACTAGCTGGTCCTTCGAGAATTAAAGGCCAGAATAGATAGTGAAGGTCTACTTCTGCCAAAGGACACCTGTAAAGATCAGAGGAAAGAACCATCCCTTCAAATGCACAGACATTTGATGATATACATCCCATTGTATGCACAGACATACAAAGACACAGTTATTCTGAAGGCGGAGAGAATCATGACACTTCCAAGATAAACTGCTCAAGTCCCAGTTAGGTGTCCCAAAAATATAAAGATCTGGGCAATGACTGACAGAGAAGTAGAATAATACTCATTAAAAACTTCATTGAGAGCCGGGTGTGGTGGCTCACGCTTGTAATCCCTGTACTTGGGAGGAGGAGACAGGAGGATTGCACTGGTTCAAAGCCAGCCTCGCTGGCTTAAGAGACTCTGTTTCCAAATAAAGATATAAAAAATAGGTCTGGGAGTGTAGCCCGGAGGTAGAAGGGTTTCCAGGAACCCCAGTACCACCAAAAAAAAAAAAAAAAACACTTCCTTGAGGCCAAGTGTGGTGGCATATACCTATAATCCTAGTGCTTGGGAGACTGAGACAGGAAAATTGCAGGTTCGAGGACAGCCTCAGCAATGTCATCAGACTCTCAGAAATTTATTGAGACCCTGTTTCAAAAATAAGGGCGTAGCCAGGCGTGGTGGCACACGCTTGTAATCCCAGCATTTGGGAGGCTGAGAGGGGAGGATTGCAGTTTGCAGACAGCCTCAGCTACTTAGTGAGGCCCTCCGCAACTTAGTGAGACCCAGTTTCAAAATGAAGAATAAAAAATAAGGCAGGGGGTGTAGCTTGGAGCTTGAATACCTCTGGGTTCCACCCCCATGCCCACACACACACACAAAAAAAATAGTGTGTAACTGGGGTTGTAACTTAAAGGCAGAATGAACCTGGGTTTAATCCCCAATACCACTAAAAAAGAAAAATCAATGAACTGAGAGTGGTGGCACACACCTATAATCCCAGTACTTGGGAGGCTGAGACAGAAGGATCACAGGTTTGAGTTCAGTCTTAGCAATTTAGAGAGACCCTCAACAATTAGAGACCCTTAGGAAATAGACACTGTTTCAAAATTTAAAAAATAATAGGAGCTGGTTGTGGTGGTGCACGCTTGTAATCCTAGCGCTTGGGAGGCTGAGACAGGAGGATCGCACAGGTTCGAAGCCAGCCTCAGCTACTTAGTGAGGCTCTCAGCAACTTAGTGAGACCCTGTTTCCAAATAAAGTATAAAATAGGTCTGGGAGTATAATCTGGAGGTAGGAAAGCCCCTGGGTTCCACCCCCAGTAACACACACACACACACACACACAATAGGGCTGGGGGTGTGGCTTAGAAGTAGAATGCCCCTGAATTTAATCCTCAGCACCAAACAAAAAACAGAACAACAAAAAGTTCAATGAACTACAAAATATGAATGAATAAGTACTAAAACTTAGAAATAATCACACACAAAATAAGTTGAATCAATCAGATTGTACGGCCATGTTTACAGCAACATTATTCACAACAGCCAGGAAACAGAACCAGCCCGAGTATCTATCCATGGATAAATGGATAGGCAAAAAAGTGATCTATAAATATAGTGCTATAGAATTTAGCCTTAAAAGGAAGAAAATCCTAACACATGCTACAAGGATATCATACTTTAATAAACCAATCACATGAGGCATCAAAGATAATCTAATGCACAGCTTCAGAGTGGGGTGGGAGTTGGCAAATAACAGGAGGAAGGGGAAATGATCAACTATTGTTTAATGGGTCCGACTTTGGAGATAAGTGATGGTGGTGGCTGCACAGCAATGCGATGTACTTGGTGCTAAAGTGTCCACGTGAGCATGGAAAGATTGTAAATTCTATCGGATGCAACTTCACCACTTTTAAAAACTTGCTTTAGTAGAATAGTAGAAGGGTATATGGGGAGGGAGGGATGAAGAGAGAAAAGGAGACCATGAAAGAAACAGTTCAAAGATAACTTCAGAAGAAGTTTCAATACCAATCTCGATGATATGTACTGGGATGGGGACAAGGAATGGGACCTGGAAGGAAACACACCAGGTGCTGGGTGCATGGATGTTTCTATCATACTGAACTTCAATATGATGTGCAATTATAATGCACCAATAAAAATATATTAAAAGGGACTTATTAAAATGCATCCAATCAAGGTGATACACCATAAAACTAAGTTTAAAAAAATCAAGACCTGTAATCATCTCCATAGACACAGAAGAAGCATTTGGCAAGATCCAAAATCCATTCTTGATTAAAATTCCCAGCAAACCAGGAAGAAGAAAGGAAAGTTGTGAGCCTAATACAAGGCACCCTAGAAAAACCCACAGTAGGCACCATACTCAGTGGAGAATGGCAGCCTGCTTACCCCTCAGATGAGATTCAAGTCCAGGATGGCTGCTCACAACCCCACTCACCCTGGTTCTGTAATAGTGACAGGATAAGGCAAAGGCAATGGAGGCTCTACCTGACCTCCCTGTTCAGGAAGTCTCATCGGAAAAGAAAAACTAAAGGCTTCCTGGAGAGATCGTCAATGTCTACCACATGTCCACTCACACATCTTAAAGGCTGGAAGGGGAAGGTGTTAATTAGAGTAAGAGGGAGGGTCTTCAGAGAGCTGCTCTTTCACTGAAATAAGTTGCTTAGGAAAGGTGCTGTGGTTTGGATACAGAATGTCCCTTATAGTTCCACGGCTTTGAGGCTTGATCCCCAGCGTGGCACTATGGAGAGGTGGTAGCACCTTTAAGAGTGGGGTATGTGGGAGGTCTCTGTGGCCTTGAGGAGGCCAGTGGAGCCTAGCCTTCCTCTTCCTCTCTTTCACTGACCAGCTGCCATGACGGGAACAGCTTTGCACCATCACGAGGTCTCTGCCCTGACCTCGTGATGGGACCAACCAGCCATGCACTGAAACTTCCAAAACTGTGGGTCCAAAGAAAATTCTTCTCTTTACAAGCTGAAGGTCTTGGGTCCTGCTATGGTAAGTAACCAAAGGTTAGCAAACACAGGGGGCTGGCTCCAAGAGCCGGCGCTACTTGGCTGCACTTTTGCAGGTGTGAGGCCTCCAAAGGGGAGAAGTTAGGAGTTAGGAGACTTGGCTTCAGGCTCACCAAGGTCACAGGAGCACCCCTGCTTCTGGGACGCTGGTAGAGGAATGACTCATCCCCCTGTCTTAGCAAGAGAAAAATCCCAAAGTCTTACTGAACCCATCCCTGTGGGGCCGCCCAGTGGCCAGGTTCCCTACTTTCCAGCAATGTTTCCTGGGCGAGATGACTACATTTCCTGGCCTGGTTTCCCCTTGGAGAGAGACTTGTCATCATTTAGACAGCAAGCGAAAGGAGGAGGAGGAGCTTATAATCTCAGCACTTGGGAGACTGAGACAGGAGGATTGCGGGGTTAAGGCTAGCCTCAGCCACTCAGCAAGACCTTCAGTAACTTAGTGAAACCCTCTTTCAAAATAAAAAGTACAAAGGGCTGAGGTTTTGCTCAGAGGTAAAATGCCTCTAGGTTCAAAAAAAGATGAGGAAGAGCGATAAGCCCATGAAGTCTTGTCACCTCTGAACCTCCTGATGACAACAGCCAGCTTTAGTGGCTCTTGCTATCCGTCTGGGGACTCAGGGCCCACCTGTGACTCAGGACTTCTTGTGCCCGAACTGTGAACATTTCAGGGCAACCAGTATGAGCTGTCATCACAGCTGCTAAAGAGAAATGATGTCCAGTTACCCAAGATAGCAAACAAGCAAACAAGTTGTTGACAGTGGACCCTGCCCTGGGCGTTACCGGGGACTCGGGATACGTGGAAGGGTATCAAGCTTACCTAACCAGAGTCTCACTGTGTTTCGTTTCTGATAAGCAGCTGTTATGCAGAGCCTTTGCTTGGGGCTGAAAAGGTCCTGCCCCAGGCCTGCCGCCCCACTCACAGTGCAGGCTCAGGGTTCCTTGCCCCCACAGCGGTACCAGGGCAGATGCTGCGACCACACGTGTGCAGAAACCCTCACAGCAATCAAAGCCCATCCCAGGGGGCCTGTTTTTCTGTGTCTTTGATGTATTCCATTATCTAGGATTTCTCTCACCGTTTATCAAACTATGGATCCATAATCATCAAGTATTTCCTGCTGTTCTCCACCTCGGATGGCTTGAGAAGCACTTCTGGAAGCTTCTAGGTTTCACGAGGCTCTAGAAGCAAAGGTGTGTCTTCTTACCTTTCTGCAGGATGAGCTAACAGACAGCATGCTGAGCCCGTCTAGAGTCCTGCCAAGAGTCACATATTCCAAATCCTCTTCTAAACTACCCACGGGAACAGCCCCCTCCCAATTTCCCTGCCTCGATACCCAGTCCTGCCCCAAACCAACCCAGCAAAACCACTGGGAGATGATGCCTGCGCACCCTGTTCCGGCAGGTCCTAACCTGGCATCCTAGGACTAGGTTCCAGCACATTCCCAGGAGGTGTTTATTCCTTCTATCCCACCCTAAGAAGTAAAATATGGACAGGGTATTATTCCCTCAGGGTAATCGCTCGATACCACCATGCTAATCGTAAGGCTGACCAGATGGCTTGGAGAAAGAAGCTCACGAACTCCCCCAGTACTGTCCTTCCTTGGGAGGAGAAGACAAACTCACTCATCTATATTCCTAAGAGACTCTATCCTCCACCATGGAAGCACTTTTTAAAAGGGAGAAAACAGCCGGGCGTGGTGGCGCACGCTTGTAATCCCCGCACTTGGGAGGCGGAGACAGGAGGATGGCGCAGGTTCGAAGCCAGCCACCCTGGCTTAAGAGACCCTGTTTCCAAATAAAAATATAAAAAATAGGTGTCTGGGAGTGTAGCCCGGAGGTGGAAGGGTTTCCAGGAACCCCAGTACCACCAAAAAATTAAAAAATAAAAATAAATAAAAAAATTAAATAAATAAAAATAATTTAAAAAATTAAAAAATAAAAGGGAGAAAACAATTTTAGATTTATATTGTGTTAGAAGAGATAATGCAATGCAGAAAACCACCTTTGGGTCCTGATTCAAACACGAATTACAAATCAAAAGGAATTGGGGAAGGGCTAAATGAGTGATGTGTGCATGCGTGCATCTATCATATGGTACTCCATTGAGATGTATGACTACAATGCATCAATAAAAACGTTTTAAGTAAAATAAAATAAAAAAGGCATCTTCTCTCCTTATTTCTAGATTGTAGAAAAAAACAAACAATCTTCGGAATTTTAAAGTGAACAAGCCCATCAGGAAAAATACAGATTTTTTTTTTTTTTTTTTTTTTTTTTTTTTGGTGGTACTGGGGTTCCTGGAAGCCCTTCTACCTCCGGGCTACACTCCCAGACCTATTTTTTATACTTTTTTATTTGGAAACAGGGTCTCTTAAGCCAGCGCGCGCGGCTGGCTTCGAACCTGCGCTATCCTCCTGTCTCCGCCTCCCAAGCGCGGGGATTACAAGCGTGCGCCACCACGCCCGGCCAGATATTTAAGTTAGAGAGACAAAGCTGAGAATTCAAAAGCAGAAGCAGATATATGGAACATAGAATTAAAACACGGTAAAAATGCCTTTTAATTCCATAAGTAAAGAATGGAATTATTAGGAGTAAGAACAATAGATTGTCCTGTGAGAAAATGAATAAAATTGCATCCTTATGCTATATGCATTAAAGTTCTCACTGGAAAAAAATACTATCAATATTAGAAGAAATAAAAATATCAAAACATAAGACAGAAGAAATATTTTTATGTTTTGGGCTAGGAAAGACCTAAACCAAATGAACTCCAGAAACTAGTAAGTAAAAACTCGCCAAATTTACTACCCAAAAGTGATAATTCTGCGAGAAAAAGACAGCCAATGAAACATTATTTGCAATACACTTTTTTTTTAAGTTCAGTGTTGATACTCCTAATATTCAAGAGACTTCTAGCAATTGGTTTCAAATAGACAGAGTCTTACCAAAATTATTACCAAAGGTGAATCTAGAATTCACAGAAGAGGAAATGCAAATAGCCAAAATGTCTATGAAAAAAGGAATAAAAGCTGAAGCAGCTACCACAACGCTTTTGTCCACATAATTACCAAAACCTTAAGGTGACACCTGACACCAGAGATGGTATGGGAACAACTACAACTACCATATCCTGTTGGTGTCAGTGTGAGGTTGTCCAAGATGTGAAACCGTTTCTCAAAATTACTAAAATTCAAACTGTGCCTACCTCTAAATCCAAAAACCTTACTCCCAGGACTCTAGCCTACTTAGATAAGACCAATAACATGGAACTATTTGAATACTAATAAAATATTTGAGAGAATTACCACATTTTTGTTTGTCAAAGAAAACACTAGAAAAAGTTCTGCTTTCACTGTTGATTGGATGAAAACAGTATGGTGTATCCAAAGTATAAATTTTACTACAGATATCAAAAGAACATGTCACATCTATATGTAGTGGCTGGCAAGTGGGTCTGTGATTAACAACTGGAAAATTCAAAATAAAGAACAGTATGTCTGGCCTATTATTAAATTTTATTTCAACAAATAGATGGGAAATTTGCATTAGATGTATGCATATATATATACACATATAATAATTTAAAGATATTGGGAAAGATGTAGACAAAACTATGGAGAGCACTTTTCTGTATGGGAAAACATAGAATCGATATAAAGCGATGTTTTGCCAATGTTGTTATAAAACAATATCAACATATAATCTGAAAATTAAGTATAATATTTGTATATAGGTGTGTGTGTCAATGATGATGGCATTAGAATGTTTGTAATCCAACAATCAAATAAACTGGAGAAAAATAGTTCATTAAACCAGAAAAAACTCCAAATATGATGCAAAATAACAAACCATAGATAAATACGCAAAGCCAGGTTGTTCTGAACGTGCTAATGGAGAGGTGACGTACCTTGGGCAGTGGCTTTCCCCGATGGCAGTTGATCCCGCCAATGAAGACCATGTTGGGCATCACAGGCCTGGGATACTCAAACACAAAGTCACTTCTAAACAACCAAATGGATGTGTGGCTGTAGAGCTCCTCTGCCGTGACAGATGTCTGAAGAATTTCAGAGGCAATTTCTAAGGCTTTTCGGTAAAAATAAGAGCAAAATAAATTTTCGTCCAGCAGAGTAAAAAAGTTCTGTACTCTCTCCATGAAAGTCATGGCATCTGGGACCACCGAGAAAAATCTGGGAACATAAGAAAGCGGACTGGGGCACTGGGCACCGTCATCAAAATAATGGCAAATTATTACCCTGGCGAAGACCACTGATGGGAGAGAAAAGTATTTGGCCACAACAAGGCCACACATATCAAATGGATCCAGGAACACAGCATCAAAAGAGCTCTCCTTTATGTATTCCACCAGTTTCTTGTCATTAAATAAACTCCTACAGTGTGAAAAAATGATATCAAAAAAACCTTTGGATGAACCTACTGATATAGAAAACATATTTTGTTCCGGAGTTTTCCACTGAGTATCAGAAAAAAACTTGAATGCGCTGTCCAAATCCTCCAGGGTGTAAGAAGTTGAATAAGTCTTCACCGTAAAATTCAGAGACTGTCCCAGTTGCCAACTCACCTCTGGCATGACTACAACCACCTCGTGCCCTCTCTGGATGAGTTTCTCCACAACTGATCTCATGGTAAACCAGTGGCTGCCATCCATGGGCACCACCAGCAGCTTGCCTGCCTGGGCAAAGCCAGACACCAGCAGCAGACACACACACAGAGGGAGCGGGGCCGACAAAGGTGCTGGAGCCATGGACCGCTGTGGCTCAGAGCCGTCCTGCTGTTCGGATTCTAAGCTCATGCAATACAGCAGGCGGTGCAGGCATTAAATGTGCCACAGTAGTGGGCGTGTATTCATACATTCACACACACACACACACAAATCGATTGCCCACTGCCAATGATTTACTAAGAAAAACAATGATTAATGAGTAGCATTTGCTGATATACCCTACTTGCATGTCTTCCAGATTAGAATAATTCATGGTCTTTGTCTTGAGGTCATCCCCTCTACTGCAATGTGAGTTTAGAAGCAAGATTATTAAGCAATGTTTGCATTTGGAGACTCAAAATGATTAAAAAGTAAATATGAACAAGAACTTTGTTTTTATATTTGTCTAAAAGTTGGATTTGAACTTTATCTCCAGATTACCAAAGGTTCTTTTCTCAGAATGAAATTCAGAACCGAGTAGGGAGCGAAACACTGAAACATCCTTGGTCCAGACCTCCTCACTGGCAGGGAAAGTGTGCTTCATAAGGGCTCTACCATCAATACATACGGCTGCTGTCTTTTTCACTTTCAGCAGAATTCATGGCACATTTCTAAGCCCTCTGAAGGCCTCTGAAATACTCAAGTGGGATTAACAATGTCCTAACATGGACCACCCTGGGGGATCTGATCTTATGTGACTACCATGGGTTTTAAATACTTTCTCTTTGATACCTCCAGTGAAGAAGGCAGCCGGCTACTGGAGGCTTCTCTGAGCATTCTGTTCGATGCCTGTTTCTCAGATGCTTCCAAGCCTTAACGGAGATTTAGACCACTTCCTGGGCTCACCCCAATCACCCAGGAGCCCTGCCTCAAGAATCTATGTACTTGTCTCCCATACCCAACTGGGAACTCCTTGAGGTCAGGCGATAGGACTTCATGTCTCCACCCTCCTTCCACAGTCCAACATGAAAGTACACAGAGAAAGTACCCACAGAAGGCTTACTGCGTGGGACTCAATTAGATTAGGCAAGTTTCTAGATAATTCCATGAGCAGAGAACCAACAGCACCGTGGAAAGGGTACACGTCACTAGTCCATCTTTCCACCACTGGACATAGACTGTGAGGGAGAGACGGCAGGTAGGAGGCGAAGGGGCAGAAGTGTTATCTGTCAGCTTGGCACCACTGATCCCTTCTTGGGGCAGTCACTGATCTCATATAAGTTTGCCCCTAATAAGCCATACAGCTACAATGATGTTGCTGGGCACTTTCTTTGCCCTATCTGCAACCTACCTCACAGCCTGGAAACTACCACTTCAGCAAAAAAAAAAAAAAAAAAAAAAAAATACACTGCAGTTTCACTCTGAAAGGAAAGCATTCTTGAACTGTGTGTTTCTTAAGAGTATATATTGCCTCAGTTCCCACCTTTCCCAAGAAATAACTCTCAAAGCCAAGGCTTCAGCGCTGGCCATCTGCAGACCCAAAAGACCAGAAAGGCCTGGCCAGGTCACACATCTCACGATTGGCCTGACCAGAAGTCACTGCAGTATCAGCTCAGAGCTCCAACTGATGGCAGAGTCCAGACAACGGCTTCACCAGACAGAGGAGCCCAGGCAGCTATGGCTCCAGACATCAAAGCAAAGGCAGAGTGGTCCAGACAAATGAAGAGCAATCAACAAACCCTGCCTGGCTGGCGGGTCAGGATCCGGCCCTCCAAGGATCACAGTGGAGAGACCCAGTTTGACATGCCTGGACATTTGTAGCTTCCAACACTGCCCACTGAGTGGCCTTGGCCTGTTTTCTCTGCACAGTGCCCCAACATACTGTAACAAACCAAACCCATAGCGTGCTATTAGAATGTCGCCTGTCAGACCCTTATGAGTTCCCAGAATGGGCCAGACATCTTTCATGTTAGTTCAAGACGAAACTGCACATTATTGATTGCATCAAGGCCACCTTTGCTGTGACCACTACAAAGGGCCCCTCCCCTAAATGAAGTTGCAGAAATACAACAATTCCCGTTGCCCCGGACGTGATTCTGTCCATAATTCCCCCGTACAATTTCACTCTGTATAATAGCAATCTCTGTGCCACTTCTTGGTCTCTTGGCACCTTCAGCCTATGGCTATCAGTTATTTTCCAGTAGATTTCCCCCAGAATGCACGGGATAGACTAAATAGTAAATGAAAGTCTGTCTCTACAAAAGAACACCAGAAAAGGCTAGAACAGGCTTTGTCTCCTGAAATGCATACATGCAAACAGCTATTGTTGTTTCTTTGCCACATACAAGGCACGCTGCAAGCATTATCACATTTCATCTGGATACCAGCTCTGAATGATGGTACATGTGTATCTCAGTTGTCTCATTAGAAACTAGGTTCTTACCCAGAGTATGAAATGGCAGAGCTAGGGTATGTATACATTCAGATTTGGATAGCCCCAGATCTCTGTTCTCAACACTGTACTCAACCACATTCGAAGGCACTCCCGTGTTGACACCACAGCCCAGAGTACTCCTTCCTGTCCTTTGTGTTCATTACTGAAACACTCCAAGCACGAGTCAGCAGGGTAGGAGGACCTCTTAGTTGAGCCTCCCACTGCGGCAGGATTCATGCTGCAGAAGTGGTGAGAAGACTGGGGGAGACAGTAAACAGAACTGGAGTCGGGAACTTTCGAGAAGTAACAGGAAAGCCAGGTGGCGGTACATATCTAAATCTCAGTAATTGGGAGGCTGAGAAGGAGAATCACAAGTTCTAGGCCAGTCTCATCATCTTAGTGAGAATCCCATTCAAAATAAAAATAAAAATGGTTGGTAATATAGGTCAGAGGTAGAACCCCTCTGCGTTCAATCCCCAGTTCTGTAAAAAAAAAAAAAAAAAAAGTAAAGGGGAGCTGGGGAGTGTGGGGGTTGCAGAAAATAAAGTGAGTGAACCCAAGGAAGACAAAGTGACAGATGACCTTGATAGGTAGCTGATGGAATTTCAGTCCAAAGGGACCACAGTCCTGCCTGAAGAGGGCCCATGAGGTGGTTTGTCATGTTTTATATCATGTTCTCAGGGAATAACGAAGCTTCGAGAAGCTGAAAAGCAGAAACACCAGTAATAGGCACATGAGCCTCTGGCACCAGGGATTTCAGAGAGTCACAGAGAGAGAGTCAAAGGCCAATGGAGGATCTGCCTGGGCTTTCTGTTTCGGAAGTCTCCTGGAAAAGTAAAACCTAGGTGGCATCCTGTAAGCAGCCTCAACCTATTTATTTACACATCTTCAAGTGTGGACTAAGAAGGAAGGAAGGGGAAAGAGATAGAGAGGTCGTGATGAGGAGGCAGAGAATTCTAGGGGGCCGTGGGAGAACTGGCCTCTCGCTAAACACACATTGGTCAGGGAAGGGCTAGAACAGACAGCCAAATCCACTCGGCTCGTCCCATGCCAGGAAGAGATACCCATGGAGCCTGCAGTGCAGGAACCTTGGCTGACAGGCCCACCGAGGCAGGGACTGCTTGGGGAACACCAGAAGAGTGATAACCCATCCCACTCCTCCAGTGAAGAATCTGTGAAACCCTGAGTGTGGCTATTGACTGGGCAAATGCTCTCCTGTCTAGCAATATTTTCAACACATGACCTTACATCCTTGTCTGACTTTGCATGGAAGGGACTGCCAGCCCTTGCATATCTAGCAGAAGGCAGAGACAAGAGTGATAAGACCCTGAAGTCTTGTCAATTCCAGACGCATCATGATAATGGCCAGCTTATTGGCTCCAGTGTTTCTCTCTCTCTCTCTCTGCTAGGGACACAGAGGTCTCTTGTGATTCCTAACTTCTTGCTGCCATCACAGTTACAGGAGAACCAATAGCTAGTGACCAAACAGAGAAAAATAGGAAAGAAGCAGTTGACCTGGATTCTGCCCTGGGCTTTAACCACATTTGTACTCGGGATGTGTGATAGAGTATCAAGCATATTGAATCAAGCATTTTATCATGTGTTCTTTCTAACTAAATAGTTGTTATGCAGAGCCTCTGCTTGGGACTGAAACGGTGCTGCCCCCGGCCTGCTGCTCTACTCACATGCAGGCTCAGGGTTCTTCCCCTCTCCCCCAGCAACAGCACCAGGGCAGATGCTGGACCACACATGTGCAGAAACCCTCACAGCAATCCCTGTTGCCTTATCACCCAAGCCCATCATAGGGGTCTTACATTTTATATCTTTGATGTATTCTGTTATTGAAGATTTCTATCACCTTTTATCAAGTTATGAATCCACAATCATTGAGTGTTCTCCTGCTGCTCCTTCACCTCAGATGGCTTGAGAAGCACCGCTGGGAGCTGTAGATTTCACAATGCTCCAGGAGCAAATGTGTGTCTTCTTTTCTTTCTGCAGGATGAGCTGACAGACAGCATGCTATCTAGAATACTGTCAAGTGTTAAATTTCCTGAATCCTTCTCCTCCCTACTGCCATGTCTCGCTTCCCACCCCACCCCCAGCCAACACAGCAAAGCCACTGGGAGATGGTATCTGCAGACTTGTTCTTGCAGATCCTAACCTGGCATCTTTGGGCTGAGTTCCAGCACATTGCCATTGGGCGTTCAGTCTTCCAATCCCAGCCCTAAAGACTGAAATATGAACTGAGCCATTGTTCCTCCAGGGAGATTCCTCAGGCATCACTGTGCTGATCATCAGGCTATCCCACGTGGGTTTGGGAAGGAAGTTCGAGAACTCTCCCCATACAGTCCTTCAGTAGAAGAAGAAGACCAGCTGACTCGTTGGCCTCTTTCTCTTCCTTCTTCTTCAAGCACTTACTAAATACCTAAGTACTTATCTCTACCAGACCCTGGATTGTATTTTCCCTTATGGTCTCAATTATGTTCCTACTCTTTAAATGTCTCTATTCAATCCTTTCATACTGAGGAACAAGAGAACCAAGAATAACTCCAGCAGACATTTTTCTGGTTTTTTCAAGAGAGAATACTGTGGATTCGGCTCATCCCCTCTTAGGAGATGAAGCCTGATTCTGGACAGCTCATGAAGTGTGAGCATAATCTGCAGGGAACGAGAACAGGCCACCCCTCTGCACCCTGTCAAACCACATCTCCCTACAGACTATGGGGAACTCGTTGTTTCTTCCCTGATACCAAGAGGCCTTGGAGAATAGGGTATATTTTTGGAAAATCAATTGCATAATAGACATGATATTGGCAAAAACTTCTATGCATCCTATCTTGCAGGTCTCTTCAGACTTATAGTGGGAATGGCAGAACCTGATAACCCCAAAGTTGGACATGGAGTAAGCGCCTTTCTTCCTCTCCAAACAAACCTCTGAGGCTAAAAATCCTTTACTCTGAAGATGTTCTCATTCATCCAGGAAAAATGCTCCTAATACCAGGCATGTGCTGGAGGTATGGCAATATAAAGCCAACTGTGGTTCCTACCCTGCTGGAGTTAGAATACTGAGAGGTAATAGATGCTGCAGAATGCATGGAATAATTCATTGCTTTTTATCGTGATACATACTAAAAAATAAAAGTGCACTAAATACTGTGAGGGCCTGTATCTGGAGCATGTGTCCATGTCTAGGGATCAAGAAAAGTTTCCCAAACAAGTGTCATTAGAACTGGAATGAAAGAATAAGTAAACTTAGGTAAGCTGTGAGTGAAAGAAAGAGGATTCCAGAGAGGGAACAGGCATGAGGTCCCCAAAGAACAGTGGAAGATGGTGGTCTCAGAAGCTAGAAGCAGGTAGTATAGCCGGTGCCAAGGAAGCTCAGTGCAGTCAGAGAAGCAGGCAGGACTAGATGACTAGAACTTCATCAACGGCACTGAGGATGTCTGGCTTCCCCAAATCCATGCCAAGAGATCATGGGCTACAACTCGTCCCATCAGACCCATGCTCCATCATCCTGGCTCCTTTAGGACGGTTGAGAAGGACAGAAGGCACCTGGTAATGTTTCTCCATTATCAGCTCAATCTTAGTTTCATTAAAAATGGAACCCAGAGATGCAGGGTACCTTGTGATGTGATGCAATGCCATGCGTGCAGCACTTAATTATGGAGCCTGCCTATCCAACAAGTGGAATGTGCACAGTGAAATCTGTACAGAACCAGATTACAGGAACAGGTTGAACCCAAACACAACAGAGCAACCTGACAAACCAGAATGAGGACCACACGCAGGACACCAAGTCATGTTGTTGTGAAAAGTCACGGCATTTTTAAAGTTTATTTTTATGGTGATAAGGCAGACTTTATTCAAGATGGAAATAGTTAAGGAACCCTGGAATGGGGTCCTACATGGGGAGAGAGAAAAAGGAATTGTCTCCCACTGTGCTTTTTTTTTTCCCAGTACTGGGTGAAATTAAGAAATTCCTAGAAACAAGTTAAAATAGAGACACGGAGCTGGGAAGGGTGGTGCATGCTTGTAATTCCAGTACCTAGGAGGCTGAGACAGAAGGATCACAGATTCACAGCTATCCTCAGCTACTTAGTGAGGTCCTCCACAATTTAGTGAGACCTTGTTTCAAAATAAAGAATAAAAAATAGGACTGGAGGAGTAGCTTAGAGGTAGAATGCCCCTAGGTTCCATCATCAGTACCACAATAGAACAAAACAAAACAAAATGAAGACACAACATATCAAAATCTCTGGGACACCTTGAAGGCAGTATTAATAGAAAAATTCATAGCACTGAGCGCCCACATAAGAACAGAAAATTACCAAATAAATAACCTAATGACATACCTCAAAGCCCTTGAAAAACAGGAACAGTCTAACTCCAAAGCCAGTAGAAGACAGGAAATTATTAAATGAGAGCAGAAACTAATGAAGTAGAGCATAAAAAACAATACAGAAAATCAACAAAGCCAAAAGTTTTCTCAAAAAAAAAAAAGAAAAACCACTAGCCAACCTAACCAAAAGAAAGAGAGGATCAATCCAAATTAGAAAAATAAGAGATTAAAAAAGAAGATATTGAGCCAGGTGTGGTGGCACACGTGTGTAATCCCAGTATTTGGGAGTCTGAGACAGTAGGATCACTGTTTGTGGACAGCCTTAGTGAGACCCTGTTTCAAAATAAAGAATAAAAAATAGGGCTGGGGGTATAGCATGAAAGTAGAGTGCCTCCAGGTTGCATCCCTAGTAACGAAAAAAAAAAAAAAAAAAGGAGATATTATCACAAACAGTGTGGAAATCCAGGGGATTATCAGAAACTGCTTTGAAAAACTATACTCCAAAAGAATGGAAAATCTAGAAGAAATTGACAACTTTCTAGATACATACGACCTTCCTAAACTGAATAAAAAAGACATAGAAAATTTAATCCGACCAATAACAATTCAAAGATTGAAGTAGCAATAGAGTCTACCATCAAACAAAAGCCCAAGACCAGGTGATTTTCCAAGTAAATTTTGTAAAAGCTTTATAGAAGGTCCAATACCAATACTCCTTAATATATCCCATGAACTAGAAGCAGGATTTTCCCAAATACATTCTATAAAGCCAACATTATGTTAATATCAAAACCAAATATGTACACAACTCAAGAAAAGAAAACTTTAGGCCTATGGTTGATTAACTTAGATGCAAAATTGATAAACAAAATACTGGCAATGCTCATTCAAAACCACATCAAGAAAATCATAAACTACAACCAAGTAGGATTCATCCCAGGGATGCAAGGCTGGTTCAACATAGGAAAAAGAATCCATGTAATTCATCACATAAACAGAACCAAAGACAAAAATCACATGATCATTTCAATAGACTCTGAAAATGCATTCCAAAAAATTCAACACTCATTTATGCTAAAAGCACTGCAGAGAATCAGAATAGAAGGGAGAATTTCCCCCTAAAAACAGGAATAAGACAAGGATGTTCATTATCACCACTTCTTTGTGTGTGTGTGTGTGTGTGTGTGTGTGTGTGTGTGTGTGTGTGGTAGAAATGCCACTGGGGGTGGAACCCAGGGGCTTTTCTACCCCCAGGCAATACTCCCAGACCTATTTTATCCTTTATTTGAAAACAGGGTCTCACTAAGTTGCTGAGAGCCTCACTAAGTAGCCAAGGCTGGCTTTGAACCTGTGTGATCCTCCTGTCTCAGCCTCCCAAGCACAAGGATTATAAGTGTGCGTCACCACGCCCAGCTTCACCACTTCTTTTCAATATTGTACCTTCTCCAGGGACTACAAAAGCCTGATGAGACCCTCAATGGCTTTGTGAGCAGTTTTATGAAATGATTGACACTACCTTCATCAGCCCAGAGACTGTAACCTGGCAGCCTCTGCATGTGTCGAGGACAATCATCTTAAATGACTACCAGTACCCAATCTCCCACTGGAGATTTACTGAAAGAAATCCATATCCATCCAAAGAGACTTCAACAACATGGCATTATCATGCCATGATAATCCCAGTGAAATAATCCTTTCTTGCCAATCAAAAAGCCCAAACTCCAAAACTACTGCCAGTACAGGACTTGTACTGTACAGTACAGGACTTGTACTTCAGGCCACAGTCATGCCACTGTAGGTTATGCCTAACCTACATATCTTCTAAGCTTTCTCCCAGCCACTGCAGCCTAATTCACATCTTAAATTTAAGGATGCTTTCTTCAGTGCCTGTCTGGCTCCTGTGATACAAGAAATACCTATCTTTAAATGAGAAGAACCAAAAGCTAAACCCAAAAATGGGTATACATTTGGACTTGATTGTCTCACGGGTTTAAGAACCGCCCCACACACACACTATTTTTGGAGAGGCCCTGGCCTGTGACCTCAAGTGATTTCCTTCCTGCACCTAGGGCTACACCTTCTTTCAGTATATTGATGGCTTTCTCCTGGACATGAAACTCTTGAGGGCCATGTCACATAATCAGGCCAGCTGCACACTCTGGTTACAAGGTCTCTAAAAAGGGACCAAAGGACCAGATCTACCAACAAAAGGTGAGTGTTTGAGATTCACCATCAGGAAAGAGAAGAGACCACTGCAAGCAGGAAAAAAGGAGACAGTCCCAGCTATTTCAGCCAACTGGAAAGCCCTCCAAAAATTTCTGAGAGTGGTAGGACTTGTCACATCTGGATTCCTGATTTTGTTGTCACAGTAAAACTCCTTTGTATTGAAAAACTATAGTAGAACACAAAAGTTATTAAAATAAAAGGCTGAAATTTTCCCCTTCCTCTGTGTTGCAGGAAAGTATTACCCACAGCCAGATGGTCTGGTAGTTAATTCCAGCTTTCCAGCCCCTGGGCCATAGACATTCTGACCTTTGGCCAAGTAACTCAGAGAGGAGGAAAAGGGGAATTACACATAGCTGGCCTGGATTATATAAAAAAGAGAAGTATTTATTTATTTATTTATTTATTTATTTATTTATTTATTTATTTATTTTTGTGGGTTTGGGGATGGAACTGGGGCATTTGACCTCCGAGCTACACCCTCTGCCCTATTTTTTATTCTTTATTTTTGAAACCGCGAATGCCTTCCGAATGCTGGGATTACAAGCGTGTGCCACCAGAGAAGTATTTAAATTGAGTTGTCTTGTCCCTCTTCTCAGGCTGATGCTTTGTTCACACTGAGAAGGGACTCCCACCGGTTCCATCTCTTGGTTGCCTGGAGGGAGGGGCTGATCTTGATAACTTGCAAGGCTCTCACTCTCTTGGCTAGCAGCAGGCCTCTGGACTGGGGGAGGGAGTGGAAAACTCCTAAACCTAAACTCTACAGTAAGACTGTAACTACAGAAAGCCACCAGATGGAGGACTCTCCAGGCAACTGCTTGTAAACTGCTTGGCTTGTCAGTGACTTGCTCGGGAATTCCTCTCCTCGCCCTCCCCACACCCAACTTCCATCACTTGTCACATTTCAACACCTGTAGGCCCGCCTGCCCTCTTCCAACCTCACATGGAGCTCAGGGGCCGGGTTTTTGGGGTTTTCAGGAGCTATTCTAGCCTTGGCCTGCCAATATAATAAGCTTCCTCTTTTCCACCCTAACTAGTGTTGGGTTGATCATTCCAGAGAATGTCTACAACAAAACAACAACAATCCTTTAAACAACTTAAAAGGCAACTCTTAAAAAGTCTTTCAACTTGTTTGTCTTAGAAAATAGCACTTCAGGTTCTGGTCCTGCAACCCATGCTAAGCTTACTGTATAAAAACTTGTATACAGCTAAAGGTGGTACATACCTTGAATTTTCACTCTACTGCCATATAGCAAATGAGCCACTGACCAAGGTCTGTGAAAAAACCCCTAACGTAAAATCACTCAGGGAGGCCAGACTCAAAAACAAGCCACAGACCAAGTTTTGTCATTAAAGTCACCCGGGGGCCGCGTTTCCCCGGTGGGCGGGAGGCAGCAGTGTCAGCTGGCACACGAGGCTTTCCTCAGCAGCTACAGTGAAATGGCTCCAACCAGGCAGATTACCCAGCAGCTAATCAGCAAGCCAAGCCGCAGAACCTGAATGACACACACAGCTCGCCCAGCAACTTCCTCAAGATAGACGTGAGCAACCGCAGAAGCCGGGGTTGCCAGGGCCACTTCCCCACCTACAAAATCAGGGTCATGACAAATCTTTCTGTTTTCAAGCCGCAGGAATCTATTGTTAGAAGAAGATACGGTGACTGAATGGCTGAAAATCGAATTAGAAAGAGAGCAAGGCCGCAGCTCTCCCGCTCCCCGTGTCAACTTTCTTTTAGAGGAGATGATGGGATATTTGGTGACAGTTTTGTTGAGGAAAGGAAGCAAGGGCTGAAGGACTTTATGGACAAGGCCGCCACTCATCCTCTGGCACAGAATGAATGTTGTCTTCATATGTCTTTAGAGGATGAAATAAAAAGCTAAAAACAAGACATGCCTGAAATGAGAGGTGAGAAGCAAAAACGTGACTATTAGTGACTCATATGCACCAGTGAAGAAGTTCTAGCTAACTTTTAGCATGCTGCACAGAAACTGGTATAACATGCCTTCAGTAGACTCTCATGTGCTCTTGTTTCGCTTTGGCAGCTGACAAGAAGTTAATCTGCTTTAGTGAAAAAGGCCTCACTCCAGCCTTTCTATACAAACACTCTTCCTTGCTCTTTCAGTGTGGTGCACACTATGGCTTCTCAGACCTCCCATATATTCTCCAGTGTCCTAACTAAAGTTACTGACTTGGTCTTCTTTGCAGTTTTTGTGCCATGTTTGTTTCTTGCATCTGATTAACTACACTGTTCCTCTTCCCTGTTCTTTAAAAGAAATGTTAAGAATTTCTTTTTTTGATGTGTAGTGTCACTTGATGTAACTCATGTGTAGGGCACTATACCATTTGTTTTCAGTGCTATACACAAAAGACACACACTTGTGTGCAGGACATATCTTCCTCCCAGCCTGGAATGCCCTTCACACGGAAGATCAATGAGGAGAATCTTTATATTCTGTATAAAAACAAAAATCAAATTTATATACTAAAATCATTTGTCTAAAAACTTGTTTTCAAATAAAATTTAAAATTAAAGAAAGTCACCCGGGATGTGATGGCTGCCCTGGGTATCACTTGAGAGCAACACTCCAAATATGTACCACAAAATTCAGAGAAAATAATAGGGATAACAAAACTGGGTTTTAATAAAAGGGGGCCAATATAAAAGTTCTACATCCCAGTTACCAAGTTGGCTTTCTTGTTTCCATTCTCCTTCTGCTTACCAAGATACCTTTGTTGTTTAAATTTGCCTAAAAGGTAAATATCCGAAAAGAACTGTAACTCATTAAAGTCCAGGCCACTGTAAAACAACTTGAATAGATTATTTTAATTTGTTTATTTTGTTAAGAAAATGCACAAAACTATTTCAAAATGTAAAGTTAAAAAGGAAATTATGGCCGGGCGTGGTGGCACACGCCTGTAATACCCGCACTTGGGAGGCGGAGACAGGAGGATCTCGCAGGTTCGAAGCCAGCCGCACTGGCTTAAGAGACCCTGTTTCCAAATTAAAAAAAAAAAAAAGTATAAAAAAAAATAGGTCTGAGAGTGCAGCCTGGAAGTAGAAGGGTTTCCAGGAACCCCATTACCACCAAAAAAATAAAATAAAAAAAGAAGAAGAAGGAAATTATGGCAAAAGGGGGCCAGTATTTAGGAATGAGAGATGTAAAAGGAGTATGAGAAATTTTGGTAAAAAATGATCAAAGGAGCCGAGCACGGTGGTACACACTGTAATCCCAGCATTTGGGAGGCTTGAGACAGAAGGATCGTGGTTCACGGTTCATGGTTCACAGCTGGCAGTTCACAGACAGCCTCAGCTACTTAGGCCCTTCGCCTATTTTGAGAACTTGTTTCAAAATAAAGAATAAGGGCCGGGCGTGGTGGCGCACGCTTGTAATCCCCGCGCTTGGGAGGCAGAGACAGGAGGATCGCGCAGGTTCGAAACCAGCCGCGCGCGCTGGCTTATGAGACCCTGTTTCCAAATAAAAAAGTATAAAAAATAGGTCTGGGAGCGTAGCCCGGAGGTAGAAGGGCTTCCAGAAACCCCAGTACCACCAAAAAAAAAAATAATAAATAAAAAAAAAATAAAGAATAAGGGGCCAGGATGTAGCTCAGTGGCAAGCGCCTGCTTTGCAGGTGTGGCGCTCTGGGTTCGATCCCCGATTCCAAAAAAGACAAAAAAAAAAAAAAAGAACCCCCTTCAAAATAAAGCATAAAAAAATAGGGCCAGGGATGTAGTTCAGAGGTAAAATGCCCCTGGGTTCCATCCCCAGCACTGCAAAAAAAAAAAAAAAAAAGGAAGAAAAGAAGAATATTTTAAAAATAAAAAGTATCTTGTATGTAAAGTTAAGTACATCAAAATATATGTGTACATTAAAGCTTATGAAAGAAATATTGCATGTGTGATAAAGATGGTTATATTTAAAAATTATTCAAAATGTTTACCAGTGAGGTTCTATTAAGATAATTTTTGTGTTTTCTACTATCTCTGTTTTCTAGTTAAAATTTCACTTCTAAAGTGAAAGTTCTCTATTATATAACTGCAATACTATATTTGTGCTTCCCAAATGTTAGAAATGTATAAATGGGTATTTGACACAACACCATTCAGTTTAGCTATCCCAGTCAATCACAGCCACCTGAAGCCAGTAGCTCAGGGGCCAAAGCCCCACTAGACTGCTCACACAAAAATCTGAAAAGTCAAGCAAGCAGGTCTTGAAGAGGACAGCTCGCCCTGCACCAGTCACACTCAAAGATGACAAGACAATGCACAGCAGACTGAAGAGCAGCAGAAAGGAATGCTTCATGCCTAACGTGTTTCTTAGAGTTTTCCTGAAAGCAATGTTAGGAATGTGGCTTGGAAATTACATACATTACATCATTGGTATACAAACACATATCCACAGGGGCAGCATTATAATATTTACTAGCCCATAATTAAAGAATTAGCACAAAATGGTTGCTTAATGCAGGAAGATATTCTAACAGCAATGACTATAAATGAGAAATCTCAGTTGAGCAAGGAAATGTTTATATTGTCCAAAGCCAGGTTATTTCCAATGTGCTAATGGAGAGGCAACGTACCTTGGCCAGTGGCTTTCTCTGATGGCAGTTGATTCCACCAATGTAGATTATGTTGGGCATCACAGGTCTGGGATAGTCCAAAACAAAGTCAGTTCTTAACAACCAAACTGAGGTGTGGCTGAAGAGTTCTTCCATTGTGATGGGTGTTTGGAGAATTTCAGAAGCAATTTCTAGAGCTTTTTTGAAAAAATATGAGCAAAATAAACGCTCCTCTAAAACGGATACATAGTTTTCTACTCTCTCCTTGAAAGTCATGACATCTGAATATCTCAATAGAGTCCTGGGGACATAAGAAGGAGGACTGGGGCACTGAGCACCTTCTTCAAGATAATGGCAAAATATCCCCCTGGCGAAGATGACAGATGGAAGTGAAAAGTATTTGGCCACAATTAGGCCACACGTATCAAAAGGGTCCAAAAACACTGCATCAAAAGCGCTCTCCTTTATGTATTCCACTAATTTCTTGTCATTAAACAAACTCCTACAATGTGAAAAGAATAATTCAAAAACACCACCACTGGATGAACTCAGTATTGCAGACAGTATACTTTGGTCCTGATTTTTCATTTGATTCTCAGCGAAAACTTTGAACTCACGGTCCCGTTCCTCCAGAGTATAAGATACTGAATAAATCTTTGCTGTAAAATTCAGTGATTTTCCCAGTTGCCAACTCACCTCTGGCATGACTATGACCACCTCGTGCCCTCTCTGGATGAGTTTCTCCACAACCATCTGCATGGTAAACCAGTGGCTGCCATCCATGGGCACCACCAGCAGCTTGCCTGCCTGGGCAAAGCCAGACATGAGCAGCAGAAAAACACAGAGAGAGAAGGGGGCCGGCAAAAGTACAGGAGCCATGGGATTATTATAGCCCAGAGCCGTCCAACTGCTTAGAATCTAAGCTCATGCAATACAGCAGGCAGAAGAAGTGCAGGCAATAAATGTACTACAGCACTGGGTGTGTATTCATAAATTAATAAATAACAATATATTATGCCCACTGCCAATGATTTACTCAGAAGAACAATGATTAGAATGTAGGCAGTATTTGTTGGCTTAACTCTACTTGGATGCTTCCCAGATAACAAAAGCAAATGATGGTTCCTTGGGAAGAATCAGGGCCTATACAGCAATGTGAGTATATAAAAACAATTTAATGCAATGATTTTGGACTCCGACAACTCAAAAAGATTAACAGGAAAATAAATTTGAGTAAAGATAGCAGACTTTTTTTCTGTTTTATCTTCAGATTTTTAAATGTTCTTTGCTCAGAAAGATATTGCCAACCCAGGATCAAAAGAAACACTGAAAATCCTTAGTTCCAAAATCACTGGCAGAGGAATTAGTCACAACCATCTCTACCATGCATAGGCATTTCTGATCATCTGGTTGTATTTGAAATAGGTTCATGCTCATTTGCCAACCATCTTAGAACCAAACACTAAGTTTAGCATCTTGGACCAGCTCAGCTGTGTACTGGCTGGGTAATGTGCATCTGTTCCCAAGCAGACTTCCAAAGGACCTGATGGAATCAATAAGCGTGTGTACTTTGATGTCTTCTCCATCTACCAGTAATGTTTAACCTTTTCTTCTTCTAGGCGTGTCCCATGACTGCCCTGCTGTTTTTCTTTATCTTGACCCAAGCAATTTGCTGGTTCCTGTGTTTAATCATTTTTATAATTCCTTGTTTAAATCTTTTATAAGAGAAAAATCCTGGCTACAGAAGAACAGGATATTTGCACAACCTCCTCTCCAGCCACCCCTAAAAATCAAATATTAAATATAATCATCTCTAAATTAACATTTCTAACTCCATATCATATCATGGCAGAGACTTAGCAGCAGCAGTTTTCTGTGGCAAGACTATGGAACAAGTATATGCTGAGGCCTCTGAGATGCTGAAATGGGATTAACAACTCACCTACATGGACTACTCCAGAAATTGATGGAATGTAACTATCATCTATGCTAATGCACTTTCTCTTGATCCCTCCAGTGCAGTAGTGACCTGCTTAATGCTTGCCTGAACATTCTGTTGAATGCCTTTCTCTTTTCTAAGATGTTTCATGCCCTAATAGATATTTAGATCTCTATTGTGGATTCACCCAGATCACCCAAAAGCCCTCATTTAAGAAATATGTATTTCTCTGCTATACCTATTGAGCTCTCCTTGAGGTCCAGGGACACAACTTCATGTTTTCACCTTCATTCCACAGTACCCACACAATCCCCTGCACAGGGAAAGTACACAGGAAATGTCTATTTCACTGGACTCAATTATAATAGGAGGTTTCTAGATACCTTCATGGGTGAGTTTGGTGGTGGTCTTCATCAGATAACACCCTGAGGAACATTTACAGAGGGATTCAGGGGCATAATCCTTATGGAAGATAAGATGGCTCCTTCAGGACCAGGAATGTTACTAGACACTGGCTTAATCATCATTCCCACTATCTCGATGAGTACAAATGCACAAATTAAATCTGACAGCATATTATAAAGACCATACGCCATGAGCAAGTCAGCTGCATTCCAGGGATGCAAGGATGGTTCAGCATCCCAAATCAATAAACAGAAGATATCACAGGAATGTTTTGGAAGAAAAGTATTAAACATAAAACTTACACCTGAAAAAACTAGAAGAAAAAAGACAAATATGCCCAAACTCGCCACAGGTAGAAAAAATAAAGAACAGAGCATAAAGAAAAGAAATAGAATAGCCAGGCATGGTGGCGCACGCTTGTAATCCCCACCCTTGGGAGGCGGAGACAGGAGGATCGCGCAGGTTCGTAGCCAGCTGAGCTGGTTTAAGAGACCCTGTTTCAAAAAATATAAAATAGGTCTGGGAGTATGGCCCAGAGGTAGAAGGGCTTCCAGGAACTCCAGTACCACCAAAAAAAAGAAAAGAAAAGAAAAGAAATAGAAACTATAAAAACAACGTAAAACTAAGAGTTGGCTAAGCGTGGTGGCACACACTTGCAATCCCAGTACTTAGGAGGCTGAGACAGGAGGATTGCGGTTTACGGCCAGCCACAGCTACTTAGTGAGGACCCCTGCAATTTAGTGATACCCTGTTTCAAAGTCAAGAATAAAAAATAGTACTGTGGGTGTAGCTCAGAGGTAGAATGCCCCTGGGCTCAATCCCCAGTACCGAAAAAAAAAAAAAAAAACCTAAAAGTTGGCTTTTTGAAAACATAAGCACACACTTATTTGTTTGAACCCAAACAAATAAAATCAAAAATTAAAGGGGAGATATTATAATTGATACCACAGAAATATAAGCATCATAACAGTACTATAAACAAATATTCACCAACATATTAGATAACCTACAAGAGATGGGTAAATTTCTAAACACATAACACATCCAATCTACTAAGACTGAATCATGAAGAGATAGAAACTCTCAAGAGACCAATAAGAGAGGAGAATAATAATAGCAGTATATATGAAAAAAATTCCCAGAAAAGGAAATCCCAAGACTTTTTCATTTGCAAGTAATTGAATATCAATTTAAGCTGCCTGAAACAATACATTCCACAATTTTGGGATGTATGTGTGCCAGAAAAGCAAAATAAATGGTAAAAATATCAAGGGAGGGAATTATTTCCAAGCACTATTATAAAAATTGCATCTTTTTTTCTTTTTTTTTTTTTTTTGGTGGTACTGGGGATGGGACCCTTCTACCTCCAGGCTATACTCCCAGACCTATTTTATATTTTTATTTGGAAACAGAGTCTCTTAAGCCAGCAAGGCTGGCTTCAAACCTGTGCTATCTTCCTGTCTCCGCCTCCCAAGCACAGGGATTACAAGCGTGGGCCACCACACCCGGCTCTCAATGAAGTTTTTAATGAGTATTATTCTACTTCTCTGTCAGTCATTGCCCAGATCTTTATATCTTTGGGACACCTAAATGGGACTTGAGCAGTTTATCTTGGAAGTGTCATGATTCTCTCCGCCTTCAGAATAACTGTGTCTTTGTATGTCTGTACATACAACGGGATGTGTATTTTCAAATGTCTGTGCATTTGAAGGGATGGTTCTTTCCTCTGATCTTTACAGGTGTCCTTTGGCAGAAGTAGACCTTCACTATCTATTCTGGCCTTTAATTCTCGAAGGAACAGCTAGTGACAACCCTGGCCACCACATCTGGCTAAAAATAGCATCTTAGCATCTTAAAAAGCTGTGCTACCTGGGCGTGGTGGCGCAGGCTTGTAATCCCAGTACTTAGGCTGAGACAGGAGGATCGCAGGTTCGCAGCCAGCCTCAGCAGGTTAGTGAGGCTCTCAGCAACTTAGTGAGACTCTGTTTCCAATAAAAAATAAAAAATAGCCAGGCGTGGTGGCACACAATTGTAATCCCCGCCCTTGAGAGGCGGAGACAGGAGGATCGCCCAGGTTTGAAGCCGCGCTGGCTTAAGAGACTCTGTTTCCAAATGAAAAAGTATAAAAATAGGTCTGGGAGTGTAGCCCGGAGGTAAAAAGGTTTCCAGGAACCCCAGTACCACCAAAAAATGAAAAAATAAATATAAAATAAAACATAGGTCTGGGGGGTGGAAGGAACCTGGAGGTAGAAGGCCCCTGGGTTCCATCCCCAGTACCACACACACACACAAAAGCTGTGCTAGTGTTCCTAATGCTCAAGAGGATTATAACACCTACTTAGAAAAAGACAAGTAGCTGTATTAACAATGACTAACAATTGCATTAGATATATGTGAACATGTAAGATAATCTCAAAAATTGGTGAAAATGCATATAATAATGCTAAAAGCACTTCTCTATAGGGGATAGCATTGTATTAGCAAAAAAAAAATGTTTTGTATCCTAATTATTTTAGGCATTTTCCAAAGCAATATTCAAAATTTAGCTAAGAAATTATATATAATTACATTATTGGTAGACACACACATACCAATAAGTATATTTATAAAATTTGCTAAACCACAATAATGAATTGGCACAAAAAAATTGGTTAAACCAGAAAAAAAAAATCAGATGCAACACATGCAAATAACAAATCACAGTTTTGTAAAAAAAAAAAAAAAAAAAAAAAAAAAAAAAAAAAAAAAAGTCCTGTTTGAATATTCGAAGCCAGGTTATTCCCAAAGTGCTAAAAGAGACGTGACGTACCTTGGGCAGTGGCCTCCCCCGATGGCAGTTGATCCCGCCAATGAAGACCGTGTTGGGCATCACAGGCCTGGGATAGTCCAACACAAAGTCCGTTCGTAACAGCCAGATGGATGTGTGGCTGTAGAGCTCCTCTGCTGTGACAGGTGTTTGGAGAATTTCAGAGGCAATTTCTAAGGCTTCTTTGAAAAAATAAGGGCAAAATAAATGCTCCCCCAAAAGGGATAAATAGTTCTGTACCCTCTCCTTGAAAGTCATGACATCTGAAAACGCTGAAAGAAGTCTGGGAATATAAGAAGGAGGACTGGGGCATTGTGCACCTTCTTCAAGATAATAGCAGGGTATTCCCCTAGTGAAGACCACAGAAGGGAGAGAAAAGTATTTGGCAAGAATTAGGCCACACAGATCAAATGGATCCAGAAATACTGCGTCGAAAGAGCTCTCCTTTATGTATTCCACTAATTTCTTGTCTTTAAACAAACTCCTACAGTGAGAAACCATGATTTGAAAAAAACCTGTGCTTGGACCCAAGAGCGCAGACAAGATACTTCGGTCCTGGTTTTTCCATTGACTGTCAGCAAAAATCTTGAATGCACGGTCTAAATCCTCCAGAGTGTAAGAAGCCGGGTAAGTCTTTATTGTAGAATTCACTGCCTGTCCCAGCTGCCAACTCACCTCTGGCATGACTGTGACCACCTCATGCCCTCTGTGGGTGAGTTTCTCCACAACCGACTGCATAGTAAACCAGTGGCTGCCATCCATGGGCACCACTAGCAGCTTGCCTGCCTGGGCAAAGCCAGATGCCAGCAACAGACACACACACAGAGTGAGGGGGGCTGGCAATCCTGCAGGAGCCATTGGACCACTACAGCTCAGAACCATCCAGCTACCCAGATTCTAAGCTCATGCAATACTGCAGGCGGAAGAAGTGCAAGCACTAAATCTGTGCCAGAAAAGGGTGTGTCTTCATATATGCATAAAAAACACCTACTGCCAGTGATTTAAACAGAACAATGATTAATGAGTAACATTTGCTGGTCTCCTACTTCTTTATTTTCCTGATTAGAAGAGCTTATCATCTTGATAAGGCACTGAACTGTGATGTGAGGTTAGAAACAAAATGTAAAGCAATGCTTCTGGACTTTGACAGTTCAGAAAGATTAAAAGCTCAAGCAGCAGCAACCCACAGACTAGGACATCTTTTTGAAAATCCAACACTGGGACATGAGTCTGCCACCAGTGGGCTCACAGAACTGGATAACATTTTATTTAGAAGAAAAAGAAGAAGGTCTTGTGACCATGCTAGCCTTCCCTTTGCCCAAATACATACAACATACAGGGCTGCCAGGTCCCACAGGAGGAAAAGAGAACTGGAGCCAGGCACCCAGCTATCCTAGCATTCCAAGATGGTTCCAGGTGTCCCAAACCAAGCTCACCTCATAGGGATTATTAGTAGAAACAACATAGCTGGACCACTAGGGTCAGGCAAAGACAGAGAAAAGAAGCAGTGGTCATAGCAACCAAAGTGCAGACATCAGACCCTCAGTTTTGCTAAGAGTTGTGGCACCTGCTCAGAGATATCTGCCAACCTCAAAATCTAACCTCATAGCTTAGCTGGTCTGCATAAGAAGCATGGAGTGGGAGGTTTTCCCTGGCATTTGACCAGAGACTATTATTCTCCCTGTTCAGCCTAAGGGATCACCACAGTGACCCCTGCCAAACAGCCAGACTCCCATTTCTATTGGTTTCAGATAGAGGAATTCAACTCACTAGATATAGAAAGTCAAACAGGGGCTCCACTCAGCCAAAAGCAGGGGCAACAACCTGCCCAGGCAGAAAAAAACTCTGCACATTTCAGAAAAGTATAGGGGTCTACTTGCCTTCCCTGGCAGATCAAACAGCCAATTAATCAGCCAAGAGGTACCCTGCCCCGTGGCTCTACTCTGAAATGGAGGCATTTCTGAACTGTGTATCTCTAAAGAGTATAGCTTCAGGTCCATTTTCCCGAGAAATGACACTGCCTGGTCTCAGAGCTCAGGCCCAACTGAAAATGCAATACACCAGAACAGGCAGGGAGGCTAAAAAGGCACCCAGCGCATACTGGCAGCTACCTGAGATAGCATTAAATCAACAGATATGCAGCTTCAGGGTGAGAGGGGAGTGTTAAGGTGCCGGAACTGTCCTGGCAGCAGATGTGTTTCGAGGGCTCTGTTGGGCTCCTGAAACCTTTACAGTGAGAAGTGTAGCCGTGGGTTCTTGTTCTGAGCTAGGTATAGAAAACACTCGCCTGAACTCTTGCTGGAAGCTTACATGAATTTATTATTACAAACACGAAAAGATAGGACAGAGTTTAATAAAGCCCTATACCAGAGGTAGTATAGGGGGTGACTTGAAAAAAAGTCACCAAATTCTTCTGGATACAGAGCACTTTTATAGATACATGGTCCTTCATCTTGCTCTACCAAGTAATCTTTGACCTAGGTGTAAGTCCGCCCATTAACTCCATGCAGGCCCCTTTTTTGTTATGGTTATGGGGATTTCTAGCTCAGCCAAAAAAACCTTCCTGCCTTACTGCAGCTGTAAGCCTAGGATTCTTTGTTAGGACCAGAATAATTAACAAAGTCAGGGGCCACATGGTATCTGCTTCCCTTTCACAGAGGCCAGTTCCCTCCCCCCACACTCTGCACCCTCCTCCTGCACTCTTGGGGAATTCTTATCTTTTCTGGTAGATGTCATTTATTATGTAAACCAGTTTTTAGAATATGAAGACTCTAGGCTCAACTCTTCTACCTACTTGCTAATTACTTTTAGTGAGGGTACTCTGCATTATAACAGCTAGGACCTGAATACTTTTGACATTTTGAAACCGGTTTTCCATACATTACTACCAAATTCATTTTCCAAATTCATTTTCAAATACATTAATACCAAAGTCATTTTCCAATATTGGCACATTAATACCCAAGCTATTTTTTAAATACATTTTGAAGTCATTACCCAATACTGATACAGGGAGCAAAGAAAAAGTGCTGGAACACTTCTCAGAGAGTGGGTGGCCAAGTAAAGCACCAGGAGAGTGCCTATTTGAAATAAAAAGAGTTCAAAAAGGAAGAAAAAGAAATAAACTCCCCCGGTGCATGGCTACTTGGTAGGGAAATAGAATTTCCCCTTTGGAAAGCTTAAAAAAGCAATCAGAAACTGGGCATGGTGGCCCATGCTTGTAATTCCCATGCTTGGGAGGCAGAGACAGGAGGATTGCGCAGGTTCAAAGCCAGCCTCGCTGGCTTAAGAGACCCTGCTTCCAAATAAAAAAGTATAAAAATAGGTCTGGGAGTGTAGCCCGGAGGTAGAAGGGTTTCCAGGAACCCCAGTACCACCAAAAATATTTTAAAATTAGAAACTAGTAGCAATAAAGTACCTAGAAAATATTCAAACAAAAAAGAGAATGGTTACTATAGTCTTGTTCATAAAAGCAAAAAGCAAAAAATATATAAATATTTATCACTATGGCTTGTTCCAAACAATAAGGTGGATAAATATTTTAATGCAATTAAGAAAAGAATATGTCAACTTTTAAAAGACTGGGCAGTGAACTTGTCCACAATATATGACAAGTGAAAAATACAAGGTAAAAACACAATATACATTTTACTATTAGACGTTCTTTAATAAAATAGGTATAAAATTTTCCATTAGATATATGGATACACATAAAATAAGTGCAAAAACTGAGGAAAATTCATGTAAAAATACTAAAAGCACTTTTCCATAGAGGGTAGCATAGCACTGACAAAAAAAGTTTCATATCGACTTCTGGGAAGGTGGCGACCGAGAAAAGCAGCATTTACGAGTCCTACTAACATTTGATCTCTGTTGCCACAAAATCAGTGCTTTTCATAGCCAGAAAACACTATCTGCAGAGAAATAAAAAATGTAAACACAAGGGACAGAGAAAAAGAAAACTAGAAGAACAACTAAAGACCAGAAAAGAAACCAGCCCTCATTGTGGCAGCAGAACCGCACCGGTGCCATCTTGCCTCACAGCACCAGGCTCCAGAGAGGAAAGGTAAACAAGGAACTGAAGTGAGCAGCTGCAGATCATTCGGGTGTAATTCACCAGTTCTTTCAGCACAAAGAACATCTAAAGCTTCCAGTGGCCAAGCTCATCACGCCTTCCAGGGACTCAGAAAATAGCGCAAAACCAGAAAAGAAATATGCCAGCCTCATGGACGAGGTCATGGCAGCAGCGCCATATTGCCAGCAGCGGCAGCAAGTTCACTACGCCTGTGACAGCTTCAGATCAGCACGCACAATAACCATAAGTGAAATTGCAGCCCCTAAAGGAGAAATCCCAGCACTGAACCCCCAAAGACTTGTGCAGCTTTGATAATCTCCCTGGGTCTGAGATTTTGCAGTCCAACCCAGGGAAAGTGTAGTGGTGGCAGAGATACCACACACTAGTTGCACCTCCCTATGGGAAAACTCCCAGTCCGGTATCCCCACGGTCTCAAGCAGCTTTGATTAACTCCCTGGGTCTGAGACTTTACGATACATCCCAGTAAAGGAGTAGTGGCAGCTGAGATTACCACAAACTTGAGATACAGAGCACCCTAAGTGAAGTCGTGGTGACCCAGGGAAAAACCCAGAGAAGACACAAACTTCTGAAATCATGGGGAAAGAAGAACAACAATAGAGCAATGAACATCCACAACCACACAATATCAGAATCTGATAACACAGAAATTCAGAGATCTCCAGAAGATCAAATCAGGAATATAACTGTAGAAATAATTAGGACTTTCAAAAAGAATTTAGAGAGTCTAAAAGAAATAAAGGATGCAATCATTGAAGTAAAGGCGTAAATTCACACTATAAACAATCAATTAGACTACATGGAGAATAGAATCTCGCTCCTAAAAGATGATCACTCCAAAAACGAACGCATAATTTATAACTTAGGAAAAAAATCAGACAGCAGGAATCTGACATTGAAGAAATATGGGCCCATTTTAAGAGAGCTAACTTAAGAATAATCAGAATAGAGGAGGGAAAAGAAGGTGAAACCAAAGGGATCAATAATCTCTTCAAAGAAATAATAGCAGAAAATTTTCCAAACATAGAGCAAGAGGTTGATACACAAGTCTAGGAAACTTATAGAACTCCCTTTAGACAGGATCAGAGAAAAGGTTCCCCACACCACAAAACTGTCAAAATGACCAATGTAGAAGCCAAGCAGAGAATCTTAAAGGCAACCTAAACAAAAGGCCAAGTGACATTCAGAGGCAAACCAATTAGAATCACTCCAGACTTCCCAAACCAAGTCATGAAAGCCAGAAGGGCTTGGAGTAACATATTCCAAACTCTGAAAGAAAACAACTTCCAGCCAAAAATTTCCTACCCAGCAAAACTATCTATCAAATTAGATGGGGAAATAAGAAGCTTCCATGACAAACAGAAATTGAAGGAATTTATGTCTTCAAAACCAGCCCTAGAGAAAATACTCAAAGAGATTAACTACAAAGAAGAAATAGGTAATACACACCAGAACCAGAGAAACAAGATTTTCCATCCAGCAGACAACTAAGCAAAGAAGAATAAACAGTATTTCAAACAGAAATAAAATCTTAACATGTTAGGAATGAAAAGTTATCTCCCAATAATCACACTGAATGTAAATGGCCTCAATTCCCCCAATAAAAAGACATAAAGCGGCAAAATGGATTTAAAAGCAGAATCCATCCATCTGCTGCTTACAAAAACATACTTTACAAGTAAAGAGAGTAACAAACTCAAGGTAAAGGACTGGAGCAAGGTAATTAATGTTAAGTAGCCATCCTAACAAATGTGAAGTCGTATTTCACTACAGTTTTTATTTGTATTTCCTTAACGATTAGTTATATTATGATAATGATAAGTAATATCCATGTGTTTATTGGTCATAAAAATCTTTGGAGATTCATTATCTATTTTAGTCTTTTACCTGTTTCTAAATTGTATTGTTTGCTTTTATTGTTGCTAATTTTTAGGATTTCTCTTTGGAATATTAATATACCTTCAGATATAGCATTTGGAAATATTTTATCCCATTCTATCAGTAACTTTTAATTCTGTTTACATTGTCTTTGGAGGTATAATTTTTTTTATTTTTTATAAAGTTTGTTTGTTTATTTTCTTGTTGCCTGTGCCTTTGGAATCATATCTAAGAAATTACTGCCAATTTCAATGTTGTGAAGTCTTATGACCCAGGTTTTCTTCTAAAAGTTAGGTAAGGGTCCAATTTTATTCTTTTTTATGTAATTATTATTTTTCAACAATATTTAATAAAAAGATTATTATTTCCTTCACCAAACACTCTTGGAAACCTTGTCAAAAATAACTTGACCATTATGGAAGAATTTATTTCTAGGCTTTTTATTTTACTTCACTGGTTTATATATCTGCCTTTATAGCAGTACTACACTGTTTTGATTATTGTAGCTTTATAAGGTTTAAAATCAGAAAATGTACATCTTCTAGCTGTGTTCATTTTTGAGATTGTTTTGGGTACTTAGAGTTAATATTTCATGTTAGGATAATTTTTTCTGAAAAAAGGAAATGTATAAAAAATAAAAAATAAAAAAAAAAGAATGAAGTCATACTCCAGTAAGATGTATGACTACAATGCACCAATAAAAATTTAAAAATATAAAAAGAATAAAGTAAACATTTAAAATTCCAATAAGAAAATTTATATAGAGAAACCAATAATTTACAAAAAATATAGGTTTGTTATGAACATATAAACTAGTATTTTAAATAATTTGTTGAAATTACTTATAATACCTTGAGTAAAAGTATGATTGTTCTTCCCTAATTGGTTTTATAGCCTATGGGAGATGAAAACACTATTGCGTATGTTGCTATTGGTAAATAAAATGTTTAAAACAAAAAAAATAGTTTCATATCCTAGTATGTTTTTTAGAGGTTTTCTGAAGCAATATTTAAAATGTAGCTTTGAAACTATGTGCAATACTACCATTGATATATACGAGGGCAGCTTTATAAAATTTGCAAGCCCAAATAAGAAATTGGCATAATAAACTGCCAGGAAGAAATTCCAGACATCATAAATGTAAATAACAAATTACAATTCAGTAAGAACTCTTTTTTATGTTCAAAAACAAGTTAGTCTCAGTATACTGACAGAGAGGTAACCTCCCTTGGGCAATGGCTCTCCCTGATGGCAGTTGATTCCACTAGTAAAGATCATGTTGGGTTCACAGATCTAGGATAGTCTGAAAAAGTCTGTTTATAACAACCAAACTGATGTGTGGCTGAAGAGAGCATATGCTGGGATGGGTGTTAGGAGAATGTCAGAGGCAATTTCTAATATTTTTATAATAACAAGGGCAAAATAAATAATCATTCAAGTAGGAAATGTGGTTATGAACTCTCTCCATGAAAGTCATATCATCTGAGAATGCTGAGAGAATCTGAGAATCTCATGACAGCTGAGATTCTCAAGAGAAGTCTGGGACCTTCTTCAAGATATTGGCAAAATATTCCCCTGGTGAAGACCACCAAAGACAAAGAAAAGTATTTGGCCACAATGAGGCCACATACATCAAAAGGACCCAAAAACACTATATCAAAAGAGCTCTCCTAGCCCGGCATGATGGCGCACGCTTGCAATCCCAGCATTTGGGAGGCTGAGACAGGAGGATCATTGTTCACAGACAGCCTGTGCTACTTAGCGAGGCCCTTTGCAACTCAGTAAGACCCAGTTTCAAAATAAAAAAGTGAGGCTAGGGGTATAGCTCAAAGGTAGAATGCCCCTAGATTCCATCCCCAGTAGTGAAAAAAAAAAAAAAAAAACAACTCTCCTTTATGTATTCCACAAATTTCTTGTCGTTAAAAAAAAGAAAAAGAAAAAAAAAAATCTCTTGTGCCAGGCGTGGCAGCGCATGCTCTTAATCCCAACATTTGGGAGGCAGAGTCTAGGCCCTTCGCAACTCAGTGAGACCCTGTTTCAAAAAATAAAAAGACTAAAAGTTAGGAGACTGGGAGTGTAGCTCGGAGGTTTAATGCCCTTGGGTTCCATCCTGGCACCACACACACACAAACAAAAATAGCTCTTGAAATTTGAGAGAAAATGAGTTAAAACAGATGATAATCAAATAGAATCAAATACCTGGAAGGGTCTCTTGATCACTTCAGTGCAGTAGGTAGTCACATCCTTAATGCTTGCTGGAACATTCTATTTCATACCTTTCTCTTTCCTGCATGCTTTCATATCCAAAGCAAAGATTTAGACCTCTACAGGAAAATAGATGGAACTGGCAAACATCATGCTAACTGAAATCAGCCAGACTCAGAAAGTCAAGGGTCATATGGTTTCTCCCTTTTATGGAACCTGGAAAGAAAAGGGACCTCATGAAAACAGAGACCAGGGGAGTATTAGAAGGGGGCCAGGGTATGGAGGAGCGTCAAGAAAGGGAAGGTATAGGGAAGGAAACAAACCAAATAGTGCTATGTACATAAATGTACAAATCTCACATATAATTATAATGTATCAATAAAAATAAACAATAAATAGGCAAAAATATGAACCACCTTGGGAGAAATTTGACAAAAGACCATGTACTGAAAACTTTAAAACACCAATGAGAACCATTATTAAAGACCTAAGTAAATAGACCTAATATCATGTTATAGGTTGGATATAAAACGTCCCCCAGAGAAGTTTCTGTATTATGCGAGGCAGCCAGGTTTGAAGTTGGGGCGTGGCTAGAGGAGGTGGGCCAATGAGAGTGTGCTCATGAGACTAATGTAATGACGCCAAAACTGTAACAGTTGGGGTTGGAGATGGAGTTGCCGTGGTTCTTGTTCTTAGCTTGTTTAGAAAAATTAGCCAGAACTATACTGCTGTAAGCTTAAGCAATTTTTATTATTACAAAGGCAGAAAGAAGGGACAGAATTATTATAGCACTACATCAGAGGGACATAGTGGAGTGCCTTGAAAATAGACACTGACAGTTTTTATCATAAGACAGGGTTTTTTTATTTATTTATTTAGTGGGTCTGGAGATGGAACCCAGAGGCATTGACCTCCAAGCTATACCCCCTGCCCTATTTTTTATTCTTTATTTTGAAACAGGGTCTCACTAAGTTGCGGGCGGCCTCACTAAGTAACTGAGGGTGTCCACAAACCGCGATCCTCTGGTCTCAGCCTCCCGAATGCTGGGATTACAAGCGTGTGCCACCACGCCCGGCTCATAAAATAGTTTTTATAGATTATCTCCCATCTTGCTTAACCAATAGTCTATCTGCTCCTGACCCAACTAGGTATGGCCCCACCCATTATCTCCGTGCAAGCCTTTTGATTATGAGGATTCACTATCTCCCATCCAGCTTGAAAAAAAGCCTTCTTCCTGCCCTGATGCAGGTGTGGACTTCCCCTCATCTCTGGTGCAATTCTTTGTTAAGACCAAAATGTGTTATTTGGTTAACAAATTCAGGGGTCCCATGGTATCTGCCCACTTTGAGGAAGGCCTGTACATCCTCCCCCATCCTTGGGAGTTTAAGCCTATCTGCTAGAAGTTATTTATTATGTAAACTTGTCTTTAAAATATGAAGGCCCTGGGCTACAACTTTTTTGTGTACTTGCTAATCACTTTTGGTAACAGCTACCTCCCCTCCCTGCCTGAGTGTCTGCACAGTACCTAGGCCCTGACTACTTTTTACATTTTGTAATTAATACCACAATACCGGCACACTCCCCATCAACTGCGTCTCTCACTAGCTTGCCAGAGCCAGCCGCAAAAGTACGGGTTCCGAAGAGAGGAGTGAGGATGAAAAGAATTCAATTCTAAAAATTTTATTCAAAGAATATTTAATTCTATCATGGAAGGATCGCCAGTACACTCCCGGGTCAATATCTCTACTGACCGATACAGAGTTTATCACTCTGGTCCTATTTACACAACTCCAGGTCAGTCAACCCTCCTGCTGTCACCACCTGTGCGCATAACATCAACCCTTGTGCCGTCACCACCTGTGCGCATAACCTGTGCGCATAATGTCAAGTCAATCAATCCCACCTGAGCTTTTCTCAGACCTTTAACTTTCCATGACCCCAAACCTTATTGGCTCTGGGCAAAGGACAGTCAGAAGTATTCTTTTCTTTTTCTTTTTTTTTTTTTTTTGCGGGTTTGGGGATGGAACCCAGGGGCATTTGGCCTCCGAGCTACACCCCCTGCCCTACTTTTTATTCTTTATTTTGAAACCGGGTCTCACTGAGTTGCAGAGGGCCTCACTAAGTAGCTGAGGCTGTCCGCTAACCGTGATCCTCCAGGTCTCAGCCTCCCAAATGCTGGGATTACAAGCGTGCGCCACCACGCCAGGCTAGAAGTATTCTTAAAGAGGGAAACCTTACTGGCTCCCCACACTAGCTCCCTCCCCTGCCTGCTTCACTTTCACCCTCCGGTTTCAGCCCCAAATAGCTGAGACCCACCCTAAGCAGAAACATCCAGAAGAGGATACTGGGAAACTAATTTCAGTCTCGCCCAGTTAACACATTCCAAAGCCAGGACCTCAGCTCTGCCCTCTGCCTCCTGAAGACACCCTCTGCCCCAGTCGTTTTCCTGGACTCCAGGAGCAGCCTCCTAACGGGTGTTTGTTTTCATTCACTCTGTAACCGACTGTTGCCGTCAGTGTTTCTCCTTTATTCCTGTCCCTTTCCCATTCTCAGACTGTGGCCCTCACCTTGCACTCCTTTGATCTTGTTTTCTGAGCTGATTGCAGGAGCTGTTTGCTAACCCTAAGCACAGACTCCAAACACAGCGTCCCGTCCCAACAACATAAGAACACGCCTGCACTCGAGCCAACCAGCACCAAATATCCGATTCAGATATTTCTGGAAAATGCTAATTTTTGTTCAAAGTCCCTGACCTGTCCTTCATATTACCTATATAAATAGGTAAATTTATATCCTACCCCTCCCCAAAAAGACGAGAATTTAAAGCATTAATCTGTCCCCGTTTGTTAGGACTTTCAATAAAACTTTCTTTTTCCCAACACTCGTAGCTCGGGCATTGATTTTTCCAGTGACCCGCTTTCAAACCCGAGTTCAACACCGTGCGTTTTCTCCGCCCTCCAGCCTCCCCATCCCCTCACGTCCAAGTCTCCGGAAGAACCACGCTTCCCATCGGGCCCCGCGCGACCCGGCGCTGCCGCGGGGCACCCTGGGAAGTGTAGTCCGCGCCCCAAACGTCGCTGTCGGAGACCCGCCCTCGCTAACATGGCGGCGCCCTTTTCGGGCGCGTTCGTTCCCTTGTAGTATTTTCGGGGGCGGGGATCTGGGCTTTAGGCAGTAAGTGGGGCCGGCGCCGGGGATCCCGGGAGGGACGTGGGGAGCGTAGGGACCGGGCTGCGCCGCCGCCTGAGGAGGGCGAGGCGAGGGCGGCCCGACCTGCCCGCGGCGCGGCGCTCGGCCGGCGTCGGGGCGGGCGTCTGGGGGTCTCGGGCGCGGGGCCATCCGCTTCTTCGCGTCCCTGGGCCCCGCGGTGACTTGGTGGGCTGCAGGGCTCCGAATGAGTAAACGGGAGTCCAGACTTCTTTGAACTCGAGGCTAGACTCTCGAGTTCCATTTCTTGGGCATTTCTTCTGAGAAATGAGTTGAAAAGGGGGCACAGTTGGGTTTCGGTGCCTCGTGTCTCTTAGAAACGTGCGCGGCGCTGCGTATTTCTCACCTCCCGCGGGCCCGCGCCACCCTCCATGGAAAGCTCTGAGCAGGACTCCCAGGTCCACAGGGCTAATCTTCAGGTCGGAGGATAGGTGCCGGAAGGCCTTCAGACTGCATCATCTCGGTGGTAGCCTCTCCTCCCCGGAGGTCTTCCTTTACTGCTATACAGAAGATTCGTTTGATCGACTTAAATGTCAGTGTAATGCAAGATCCTGAGGACTGAAAAGCAGAGATTTTAGTGAGCAAGTCATGGTCCTAAGGCTCTGTCAACTCTCAGAATCTAGGATTGGCTTTCAGGATGGGTTTTCATTTTTCATTAGTGACATGAATATGCCTTTTTAAGAACAGCTCTCATTCATCGTGGGCCAAACTCTGTACTCAGGGCCTTTCTTTTATTATGTCGTTTGCTGTTTAATCGACCCTGTAAGAAAAACGGTTAAGTCACCTGCCCAAAGTCACACAGATTGGTTAGAATCCTGGAAAGGATGAGAAACACTGAGATTTTGCTGCTTCACAAACGGTACTGTTACATATTTTCTAAAGAAAAATAACACAGTAACTACCCCCAAGTATAAAATAGATTTGGGGAAACTTATTTAAAAATATAAAAAAGTATGTATAACATGTAATTTTTTTTTAAGGATAGTAACTGTGTTTCACAATGTTTGGGGACCTATTTGAAGAGGATTATTCCAGTGTGTCAAATAATCAGTATGGTAAGGGGAAGAAGTTAAAGACTAAAGCTTTGGCGCTACCTGCTCCTAGAGAATTCACCAATTTGAGTGGAATCAGAAATCAGGGTGGAACCTGTTACCTCAATTCCCTTCTTCAGACCCTTCATTTCACACCTGAATTCAGAGGTATGCTATGTTACATGCATTTGAATAGTAATAGGTACCATCCACTTTACATGTAATTATACAAAGGCACAAATAGACAAAGTATCTTAAAAATGTATCCCATAGTATGTGTTTATTGCTGCAGATGTAAAACATAAATTGGTGGTTCACTCTTCAGAGAAATGTGAAACTTAAATTATTTTAAATATGTTCTGCGTAATTATAGTAATATTTAGTAACAACAATAAGGCAGTATACTTTGCTATTCTTGTGTGTGTGTTTATGTTACTGGTGTTTGAACACAGGAGTGTTCTGCTTCGGAGCAACATCCCCAGCCCTATTTTACTTTTTTTTTTTTTTAATTTTGAGACAGGATCTTACTAAGTTCTTAAGGGCCTTGCTTAAGTTGCTAAGGCTCTGGTATCAAGCCTGTGCTCATTCTGGCTTCCCAAGTACTGGGATTATACACATGCACTACCCAGGCCAGCTATACTTTTTTATTTTTTTATTTGTGGTACTTGCTTGAACCCAGGGGTGTTCTACCTCTGAGCTACACTCCTTTTCCTTTTTATTTTGAACTAGTCTTACTAGTTGCTGAGGGCCTTGCTTAGTTGCTGAGGCTGGCTTTGCACCTGTTGTGTTCTGTCTCAGCCTCTCAAGTGCTGATATTACAGGTGTGCGCCACCACTCCCAGCTTAATTCTTATAATTTGTGTGTGTGTGTGTGTGTGTGTGTGTGTGTGTGTGTGTGGTACTGGGGATTGAACCCAAGGGTGTTCTACTGTTAAGCTATACCCCCAGCCATTTTTTATTTTGAGACAAGGTCTCACTTGAGGTGCCCAGACTGGCCTTCAGCTTTCATTCCTCCTGTCTAAGCCTCCCAAGTACTGAGATCATAGGTGTATACCTGGCTTAATTCTTATAATTTAGAAAACAACATAAAAATAACTCTGACTTCATTATGGTTATTTATATTTATGAGTTGAAAACATTCTCCAAAGTAACAAAGACGTAAGCCAGGGTTACCCATACAATTATATTCTCTTAGAATGGGGAGGGATGTCATTTTTATACACATTCAAAGTTGTTCATCTGCATTGCTGAAATCCAGAAAGTTCTGACACTGATCTGATCTGTCCTGAATTTGTTTAGCTTCAGAATTTGATGACCTGGTGCTATTCAGAGTCTTTTCTCAACTTGGGCGAATATTCAGACATTCATTATAGGACTATTAATCTGCCCGATTAATGTACACTGTCTGTTGCAGACCCTTCTGAGAAGGGAAAGTAACATATATATAACATTTCCTTCCTGTAATCTTTCAAAGACTCAAGGATTTTATGGAAGGGATTTTTGTATTAAGAACAGGAACCCACTCCGAGTAACTGTCTTAAAAGGGATTTATTGTGAGGATAAGAGGACTCAGAAACCAGTAAGCAGCAGCAGCCTGACTTCATGTTCCTTGATTTCTTGCCCCTGTCCTCTGCATCTTTGTTCCATCCTCATTTCTACAAACCTGCTTCCTCACAGGGGTCTTAGCATCTGTGTTCCTTTTGATTCCAGCATGAGCGTTAACTTGGCCTTCACCAGACCCTGATTTGCGGCCCCAGTGTCACATGACTTTGAGCTCAGGCCTCCACGGGGTCTCTATATTTTAAGGACAAACAGCCTGACTCATCCTGCATCTGAGTGCACATTCCCTCTTCCCATCAACTCTACTTACTAGGTCTCTGTGATGCCTTCTGTCGCTTCTAAGTTTAGAAAGACATCCCCCTCCATGGATTTAGTATTTGCCATTGTCCCCCTCCCAGGGCCATTCTAATGAATTGGGCTGCATGGAGGATTTCAGAGTGATCCCCTGGCTATCTTCTCCGTAAAGATATCTTCCTGGTGCAACCGGTAATTTCAGCATTAGTAGGCAGATTCCTAATAGAAAACGTCCAGGTTTTAATATCATTGAAGTTAAAGGGCAGCTTGAAGTAGAAAAGTGCCTCCAGAAGAGACTGCAGAGGAGGGTGAGGGAGCCAGGCAGGTCATGGAGAGAACCAGGAGTAGAGCCCAGAGATGCGGGTCAGCTTCCCCTTGGCCGACCAAGCAGGCACATGGTTTGATGTTGAAGTGTGGAATATACTTTCCATATACAGCTTAGTATGATCCTGATACTGACTGAAGGGGATGTATAACACAGAAAGGATAAACACTAGCAAAACACCAGGAGAAACATTTTGGATTTTTTTTGAAGAGTATCTTAGAGAGTATGACTTGACTGGGTTCCAGTGTATGATTGGTACGGTGTAGCTAAGAGTAGTGACTCTCGAAGTTCCCATATGGTTTTTTGCTTTAGCCTGTAGGTTTGTAGCTTATTTTTGCTTAGTCCCAGCACAAAGTATAACATTCTTAACAGTAATCACTAGGGCAAAAGTGGCCTTTCAATAAGGAGACACACCCATCCCTTATTACCCTGGAATATGTACCAAAGTTTCTCAGAAGGAATTCCTACCAGAACTCCCAAAAGATTCAGATAAATCCCATAAAGTGACCAACCTACATGTTGAATTATTTAAAAAATTCTAGAGATTGGCCCAGGGCTACCAACCTCTTTTTTTCCAGCTAAGATCACTACTACTGAAAAAGACAGTTTTCAAACAAAGAAAAGGAAGGAAATGATATCAAGATAAAAGGTGACTCTCCCCATAGAGGCCAATTGGCATTCTCACGTGTGGTTTTTTTGTTTTGTTTTGTTTTGTTTGGGTTTTTTTGATGGTACTAGGGGTAGAACCCAGGGGTTTTTCTACCTCTGGGCTATACTCCCAGACCTACTTTATACTTTATTTGGAAACAGGGTCTCATTGAGTTGCAGAGAGCCTCACTAAGTAGCTGAGGCTGGCTTCGAACCTGCACGATCCTCCTGTCTCAGCCTCCCAAGTGCTGGGATTACAAGCGTGCACCACCATGCCCGGCTTCATGTGTGGTATTTAAATACACATCTGCAACACTTTTATATTTCTAAAGATTCCTCATGCCTTTGGGGCCCCACTGCCAGGCCATGGGAAATATTTGAGGTAACTGTTAGTAGTTTTATGTGCATACATTTCCTATACTCAAACCTTAGCGTTGCCACTCTATTTTCTTAGAGTCAGTGGTTAAAAATGTTACAAGAAAGCAAAATGTGTTGATTACGGGTGTAAATATTGTCCCGGTCATATTGCTAAGTCCTTAATTGATTTAACTTAATGATGGTCTTGGCTTTCTAAACATTTTTCAAAGGTGAAATTGTGTCTTTTGTTTGTTTGTTTGTTTGTTTGTTTAGAAGCTTTATTTTCTCTTGGTCCGGAAGAGCTTGGTTCTTTAGAGGATAAGGATAAGCCTGAAGCAAAGGTATTAAATCTATGACCTACTGGGGTGTTTTGGGATATTCAAATGTTTGTAAGGAGGGAATTAAGTTTCTTGTTCATAGAAAACAATAATTTTATTTATTACCAAGTACAGTCTTTATTTTCAGAAAGGGACTTGGCCTATAACCTATTTAGAAATGAAATTTTCCTTCCAAAAGTGATTTTTTTTCAAATACAATACTGCCATTGATTTATAAACATACTTCCCTTTGCTATGTTTATTCTTTCTTCTTCTTCTTTTTTTTAATGTGTGTGTGTGGTACTGGGGGTGGAACCCAGGGGCTTTTTACCTCTGGGCTATACTCCCAGACCTATGTTATATTTTATTTGGAAACAGGGTCTCACTAAGTTGCTGAGAGCCTCATTCAGTAGCTGAGGCTGGCTTTGAACCTATGTGATCCTCCTGTCTCAGCCTCCTAAGTGCTGGGATTACAAGCGCACGCCACCATGCCTGGCCTTATTCTTTCTTCTGATACAGGAGATATTTGCAAATTGTCTAATACTAGCCTACCTAGATATCTAATTAATGCACTTATTTGCAAAAATAACAACAATAGTCCTCAAAAAACAGAGACCAGTATTATTTCAATTTGATATTCTGGAAATACCTTGAGTAAGGAATTGGCTTATTCTTTACTATGTTACTGTTGTGGAAGTGTATTTAAAGTGCAGACCTAATCTCCCTGCTTAGGCCTCATTCAGAAGTCTCATCCCTTTCAGGTTCAAGTCTCTACTTAACAGTGGTATTTCATGATACAGCTCAGTGCCTCTCTAGCCAGCTGTGTGGCAAAGGACTTTTTGTGGATTTTTTTCTTCCCAATCTGTTGCAGACCAATACTTTTATAATATTTTTTTTCTCCCTCCCAGTCCTTAAAGTCTGGCCTGCAGGCCAGTCCCTCAAAGGCATTCTTGAGTCTGCCCCAGCCTTCTCCACCTTGAAATAGGCAAGAACAGGCCTGGAGCTGGCTGCTCTGTGAATTGTCAGAACCAAGAGCGAGGTCTGTGTGTCTGGAAAATTCCTACATTGATCTGTAGGAATATATCTATATTGGAGATATTTTAGAGGAAGAAGGGACAGAGATCCTAACTGCTGTCAATCTGTGATCATGTGGGTGATGTATTAGGAACTGTGTGAGTTTTAACATAGATATGAACTATGTCAAGTTAGAAAACTCCAAATAACTACAACTTTTTGGATTAAGAGTTTTCAAATAACTGAATCTTAATTATTTCTCCTTGTATAATGAGAAATTTAGGGACTTTCTCTTCAAGTAAGAAAGATGAGAAAACTAGTATGCAGTTCTTTTAAAAAGCCTCACCCCACTTAAGCGTTCACATGGAAACGATCTGTTTCTCATCCAGGTTCGAGTGATACCCTTGCAGTTGCAGCGCTTGTTTGCCCAGCTTCTGCTCTTAGACCAGGAGGCTGCATCCACAGCAGACCTCACCTGCAGCTTTGGGTGGACCGACGATGAGGTACGCAGGCCCTGAGGAAGGTACCAGCAAGGGAGGGGAGTCAACACTGGCTTAGCATGTTGAATCAATACTCGTTTAACATGTTACCTGACTTCCTTTAACTTTGTCTTAGGGCCTCAATATGTGTGCACGCTTCTTTCTTGCCCAAATTAATTTTAAGCAGAAGTATAATTTCAGTACTTGTTATATACAGGACTTTATGACTGCCTCAGATTTGGGGTTGAGGAGCAGGCTGTAAATACAAGGAGCATAGGAGCCGAGTTGCAATTTCTACCCTAAGAATCATTGTGTATCTAGTCAAGTGCAACACCTGCTGCATGGGAATTACTTGTTATTCATACGGCAGACTGCTCTTCAGCCTTTTAGTCTTTGGCTAGCAATAATGGGCAAACTAAATGGCGGTTGTTTGAAATGCTGTCTACATTGTGACGTGCTTTGTTTGAATTTGGGTGTTCTGATTGGAACATTGGCTTCAGTCACAGCTGTTCTTGGCAGGTCTTTCGTGTGGCCTGACTTGCCCCTGACTCTTCGTTCTCTTCCTGTATCCTATTGGATAGACTGTCTCTCAACCTTGGATTGAACCCTTAAAAGATGTTCCATTGTGTGCACACACTAAACATTTGCCTGCAATGGCTAAGGATGCGTGTTGTCGACATCGATAAGATGTTAGCTGTACAAGTAAGACAGATTTGGTCTAGCTTTTTTTATGTAAGAGATGTCTTGCTGCAAAGACAGGAATAGGCGACTGTCACAGGATTGAAAGAGGCAATGGTAATAGAAGCTGTCATGTTTCCTTCAACAGTAAGCTCCAAGCTGTGGCCTCTAACAAGAAGCGCTCCCTACCTAGGTGGTACCACAGTGTGTACTTAGAGTGGGGTGACAATACATTTCCTAAACAGGTGTGTTAAATTCAGATGTAAGGCTAATGCTTTCAGTTAAATCCATTTTCCTTTCCTTAAAAAAAAATTTGCCAGGCGTGGTGGCACACGCTTGTAATCCCAGCATTTGGGAGGCTGAGACAGAAGGATCGCAGTTCGAGAACGGCCTCAGCTACTACTTAGTGAGGCCCTTTGCAACTCAGTGAGATTCTGTTTCAAAATAAAGAAGAAAACACAGGGCAGGGGCTGTAGCTCGGAGATCGAATGCCCCTGGGTTCCATCCCCAGACTCACAAAAGGAAAAAAAAAGAAAAAAGAAAAAAAGATCTCCAGTTCCACCACGTGCTCTGTCTTCCATCCCCTTGGGCTGCTGTTCTTCAGTGAAACTTCTTTGTGCAGTGCCTCCCTCACTGCCCCTACTTCTGCACTCTGAATTTGCTCCTCTGCCTCTTTTCTGCTTTTCTTGTCAAAGTCAACAACAACAGCCATGTGTCAAGGCCAGAAGACACCTCCGTCTTTAGCTGGGTGGGTGCACTAGCGCTCACCACCCTCCTTAAAGCTCCAGCTCCTCCCAGCCCCTGGACCCCAAGCTCCTGGTTCCTCCTTTGGCAGCTCTTTCCCCTCTCTACCTCTATATAATAGTGGACCACTTGCTTTGACTTATAAATTGTTCTTACGGAGTATTAAAACACAGCTATGAGACTCAAAATGGATTAAAACTAATTCCATCTGGAATTTCCTCAGTACTGTTAGTCTTGTTTTTGTTGGTCTATACTTCAAAGCAATAAGTTCTAGTTCCTCTCTAATGCCGACACTTCCTAATGTTCAGCCGCTGTGAGATTTTACCCCTGCACACACCACCAAAGCTCTTGAGCTCACACCTCTCTTTGTGGCTTGACACACGTGTACAGCTTCCCCCATGACGTGTACACTTGGCAGTTGCTAAGTGAGGGAGTTATATGTACATTTCCTTCTCATATTTTCATTTTGTGGTATAAATAAACATAGGTGGAGATCTTTTAGCCTGCTTTCAGCTTGTTTTGCTTAGTCATTGTATGTGACCAAGGCTTCTCTTTGGATTTCATTAGAAACCTTAGGTTTTTATTAACTAGTGCAACATTACATTTTAAAGTTGCCTGTTTTGTAGGAAATGCGGCAGCATGATGTGCAGGAACTGAATCGGATTCTCTTCAGTGCGTTGGAAACTTCCTTAGTTGGGACCTCTGGCCATGACCTCATCCGTCGTCTGTATCACGGAACCATTGTGAACCAGATTGTGTGCAAGGAATGTGGCAACACCAGTGAGAAGCAGGTGAATCGTCAATGTTAGCAGTGGATTATACTGTCAGCTATAATCCAGGAAATCAAATCTCTGAGCTCTAATACACACGAGAATCAAAATGCTTACTACTAGAAATAGTTCTTTGGGTTTTTTCCTTTTTTACTTTAACTGTACTTGAACCATCGGTTTATAATCCAGATTTCTCCGTGTAAACTAAAAGAGGCAAGTACCTTAAAGCGGTCTTATAATTATTATTATTATTTTATTTTTTATTTTTGGTGGTAATGGGGTTCCTGGAAGCCCTTCTACCTCCGGGCTACACTCCCAGACCTATTTTATATTTTTATTTGGAAACATGGTCTCTTAAGCCAGCACGGCTGGCTTCAAACCTGCGCGATCTTCCTGTCTCTGCCCCCCAAGTGCGGGGATTACAAGCGTGCGCCACCACACCCAGCTTTATTATTATTATTTTTGGGCTTTTTTGCAGTACTGTGGTTGGAACCCAGGAGCATTCTACCTCCAAGCCCTTTTTATTCTTTATTTTGAAACAGCATCTCACTGAGTTGCAAAGGGCCTCACTAAGTAGCTGAGATTGTCCATGAACCCGGATCCTCCTGTCTCAGCCTCCCAAATGCTGGGATTCCAAGTGTGTGTCACCATACGCGGCTTAAAACAGTCTTATATTCAGTACTCTAATATTTGGGAAATAGTTTGGGGTGGGTATTTACAAGAAGAAAGACTGTCACCTTGTCAGAGAAGCCAGTGTCATCGTGGTTGGAATATTATAAAGAAAATTAATCAGGGAGGTAATAAAAAGAATAAGTAATACTGAAGAATGCTTAAATTGTCAAAAATCTGTGATTAAATATTAGATTTAGTTTATTAATATTCTTCTGAAAGTTTATATATAGACTTCATTATATATAAAGCTTTTATAATCCTCTGTGTGTGTGTGTGTGTGTGTGTGTGTGTGTGTGTGTGTATCTGTGTGTGTGTGTGTTACTAGACATTGAACTCAGGGCATTCTACCTCTAAGCTACACCCCTAGCTCTATTTTCTTTTTTGAATTTTGCTTTATTTTTCTCTCTGCTTTTTTCCATACTAGGAATGGAACCCAGGGGCATTCTACCTCCAAGCTACACCCCTAGCCCAATTTTTTTTTTTTTTTTTTTGTCTTTTTATTTTTGAAACAGGTCTCACTGAGTTGCCTTGCTAAGTAGCTGAGGCTGGCTGTGAACCGCAATTCTCAGCTTTCTGACTCCCAGATGCTGGGATTACAAGCATAAGCCACCACGCCCGGCTCTTTTTTGATTTTTGAAACAGAGTCTCACTAGGTTGATTAGAGTCTCACTCCTGGCTGGGGCTGTCCTCAAACCTGTGATCCTCCTGCCTCAGCCTTCCAAGTACGGGGATTACAGGTGTGTGCCACCGTGCCCAGCTTTATAATCCTACTTTAATTAATATAACCCTCAGTGCTTTGTAATAAAACAGATTACCCATTTAATCTAATTAGAAACTAGATATTAGAGATCTGGGCATGTAAATATAACCCCTGTTTGCTCTATAAATCTTACACAGCTAGTGGTTACTCACCGAGCCCTTTAATAAGCATGTGTTATGGCAGGAGTTGTGGAGAGTGTCTGTATTTGTATGAGTAAAAAATGCCCTTTTATAAATGTGTTCATTGTACTTTTGGAAATATAAATATATAAAAATATATATAAATATATAAAAATATATAAATGTGTGTATGTAAAAATATATATGTATGTATATACACATATACTTTTTTTTTTTGGTGGTACTTGGGTTCCTGGAAGCCCTCTACCTCCGGGCTACACTCCCAGACCTATTTTTTATATTTAATTTGGAAACAGGGTTTTTTAAGCCAGCGCGGCTGGCTTCAAACCTGCATGGTCCTCCGGTCTCCGCCTCCCAAGCACAGGGATTACAAGTGTGCACCACCATGCCCGGCCATATACTTCTTTATTCTTTATTTTTTAAGAAAGAGTTGAGGATTTAAAGAAAAAAAATACTTGCCCATTTTTGTCTGTGCTTATAGAGGGTTTCTTGTTCAGCTTTATTTGAAAATAATTAAGGTGTTGTGAGTGGCATTGAATTACTATGTGATAACACTAATATAATAATTTACAAGGTAATTGCAAAACAAACATATAGAAAGCACAATATAAATTATAAACATTGACTTTTATACCTATATTATAAAAATGTTAGTTTTAATATTTAAATTTTTTACCATGAACTACTAGTGCCTTATTGTTTTTCCAGACCCCATAATCCCTTAAAATAATGCTACTGGGTGTACATACAGCATTATAACTTGAACTTACCAAGTTAGAATACAACTTTTACTAGAAATACATTGTAATTCAAGTGGAATTATAACAGATTGATAGACTTATTTTTTTAGGGGGTGGTACTGGGATGGAACGCAGGGGTATTCTACCTCTGAGCAACACCCCCAGACCTATTTTATTCTTTTATTTTAAAACAGAGTCTCACTAAGTTGCACATGCCTCGCTAAGTTGCTGAGGCTGGCTTTGAACCTGTGATCCTCCTGTTTCAGCCTCTTGAGTACTGGGATTACAAGCGGGCGCCACTACACCTGGCTTAGACTTCTTTTTCTTCTTCTTCTTCTTCTTCTTCTTCTTATTATTATTATTATTATTATTATTGGTACTAGGGATGGAACCCAGGGGCTTTCTACCTCCAGACTATATTCCCAGACCTATTTTATACTTTATTTGGAAACAGGGTGTCACTAAGTTGCTGAGAGCCTCACTAAGTAGCTGAGGTTGGCTTTGAACCTGTCTGATCCTCCTGTCTCAGCCTCCCAAGCACTGAGATTAGAAGCGTGTGCCACCATGCCCAGCTAGTCTTATTTTTTACAAAATATCATCCTCTTAATTTTTATAGAGATACTTGTTGGCCCCAAATAATTGTTTCTTATAACTTCCTCAGTTTATCTTAAACCAACCTTATCAAAGGAAAATGAAATATAATTCAACCCTGCCTTTGCTATTATAATTGTAGTCGAAAGACTAAAACAGTGCTAATAAACTCTGTGTGTGTGTGTGTGTGTGTGTGTATTTGAGTTCAGGTATGTGTTTTTGCACCTACACTAAACTTAAAAACATCTTCCTTTATAAAAGTCTTTTTAGTATATTTTCTGCTAAATTATAGTTTGATTTATAAAGGAAGGTAATTTAGTATTATAAATATCACAATATCTAATCAAGACATCTACCTCTTCATATGTTTAGTGTTTTAGGAAAAAGACATTTGATTATTTCTGATGTTATATTTGAATTGGTGACATGTTTTTAAGCCTCTGAAATTATTTTCTCAATATTCTTTTACATTTCAGGAAGACTTTTTAGATCTAACAGTAGCAGTCAAAAATGTATTGGGTTTGGAAGATGCACTCTGGAACATGTATGTAGAAGAGGAAGTTTTTGACTGTGACAACCTGTACCACTGTGGAACTTGTGACCGGCTGGTTCAAGCAACAAAGGTAACAACTGCTGGATAAACTCTTTGTTTTTGGCAAATTACTGTTGTAAAGGAGACAGAATATATGTTTTTTATTCCTGCTATCAAGAAGCTTGCTGAACATTTCTTTCTGTTTTCTACTATGAAAATAGATGATTCTCTTTATTTTCTTAATATGCAGTTCTTTTATAACTCTGATAAATGTTCTTCATTCTAGCAAGGCCAAGGTACGGGCCCTCTCCCACTTGGAAAAACTTACCTTGTTAATTAAGGGCCTCAGCCCAGTACTTGTGGTTGTTTGTTTTTTCTGTATAGCAAAACAAAATATAAGATGAAAGACAGACAGTATTAAAGCCACTGATTTTTTTTTTTTTTTTGCAGTTTGAGCCAAGAGAGAAAAGCAAAGTAAATCAATATGTCAGTTAGCATAGAATTCTGCATTTCTTGCGTTTATTCATCATATTCATAAATATAGTCATTCCTATAGATGTAATTCAGAGTTATTCCATGAAGGAAGGGAAACCTTGACTAGAGTGAAATGAGCTTGGGAGGCAGAGACAGGAGGAGCGCACAGGTTCAAAGCCAGCCTCAGCTACTTGGTGAGGCTCTCAGCAACTTAGTGAGACAGTTTCCAAATAAAATAGAAAATAGGTCTGGGAGTACAGCCCAGAGGTAGAAAGCCCCTGGGTTCCACCCCCAGTACCACACAAAAATTTTTTTTAATTTTATTTATTTTTTATTTATTTTTTATTTTTTATTGAACATAAATGGTATACATTTAAACTATACTTGATGCCCTCTCCCCCCTCCCGCCCCTGTTTTCCCTTCCCCCCTCCCAGCAATAAAACAATGATTGTCCCGGGTAACCATGCCATATTCATAATTTTACACATATTCGGATGTAGACCCTCATTAATCAAGTTCAGTCTTCTCCCCTATCTTTCCATTCAAGCTTTGCTGGTATTTCCCCTCCATTACCTGGAGTACCACTGGTATCCTCTAGGTTCCCTAGTTTGGGCATATTAACAGAAACATATGTACCTTCTCCTTCTGTGCTTGGCTGATCTCGCTTAACATAATGCTCTCCAGGACTTTCCATCTTCTTACAAAAGTATGATTTTGTTCTTTATGGCTGAGTAGAATTCCATTGTGTGTATTTCCCAGAGTTTTGCAATCCATTCATCTGTTGATGGGGACCTGGGTTGGTTCCATATTTTGGCTATTACGAACTGTGCTGCTATGAACAAGGTATGCATATGTTGCTATGGTTCTCTGGATTCAACCCTTTTGGAAAAATACCCAGGAGTGGTAGAGCTGGATCGTATGGTGGATCTCTTCCTAGCTTTCTTAGGAATCTCCACACAGATGCCTTTTCAACAAGTGGTGCTGGGAGAACTGGCTAACCATTTGTAAAAAGATGAATCTAAACCCCTATATCTCACCATGCACAGGAATCAACTCAAAATGGATCAAAGACTTAGAAATTAGACCTAAGACTGAAGTTAGTAGAGGAGAGCATAGGTTCAACACTACAACATATTGGCACAGGCAGTAACTTTCTCAACAAAACCTCCAAATCTCAGGAAATTAAAGCAAGAATTAACATGTGGGATAACATCAAACTAAAAAGTTTCTTCTCATCAAAGGAAACCATCAACAACTTAAAGAGGAAGCCTACAGAAAGGGAAAAAAAAATTTTTAAAGAGTGAAATGAGACTTCCGGGAAGATGGCGACCGAGAAAAGCGGGGCTTAAGAGCCCCGCTAACAACCAGTCTCCATTACCATAAAATCAGCGCCTTTCATAGCCAGAAAACACCATCACCAGAGAAACAAAAAAATCACCAGGCTCCAGATTGAAAGCGGACTGAGAACAGAGCTCAGAGCCATAGAGGAGATACACCGGCCTCACGCCCGAGGACGCGGCAGCAGCGCTTTACTGCCGGCGGCAGCGGCGAATTCACCGGAAGGCTACAGCAAGCCGAGGTGAGCTGCTGCGGAATAGCCAGGCGGGATTTCTCGGCGCAGGGAGCATCTAAAGCTCCCAGTGGCTGAGCTCAGCACACGCTGCAGGGATTCAGAGTGGAACTCAAAACCAAGAAGAAATACGCCAGCCTCACGGCCGAGGGCATAGCAGTGGCGCCATATTGCCACCGGCGGCAGCCCAGCGAATTCACCGAGTCCAGTACAGCTACATCTGCGTACTCAACAACAGTGAGTCAAATTGCAGGCCCCAGAGGAGAAATCCCAGTACTGTACTCCCTGGGACTTGACCCTGTGGGGGAGTGGCGGTGGCAGAGATATCACACCATAGGAGAACGTGCAACCTGGCACCCCCCATAGTTTAAAGCAGCCTCTATCGACTCCCTGGGTCGGAGACTCTGTGATACAACCCAGTAAAGGAGTAGTGGGGTCTGAGATACTATAGACTCGAGATCCAGAGCACCTTAAGTGAAGCCGTAGTGACCCAGGGAAGAACCCAGAGAAGGCACAAACTTCCGAAATCATGGGAAAGAGGAATAACACTGAAACAATGAATGCCCACAACCCCACAACATCAGAACCCGATAAAACAGAAAATCAGAGATTTCTAGAAGATCAAATCAGGAAAATAACTGTAGAAATAATAGAGGTGCTTTGAAAAGAACTCAGAGAGAGCCAAAAAGAGATAAAGGATGCAATTGATGAATTAAAGGCCTCAATTCAAAGCACAAACAACCGATTAGACCACATGGAGAACAGAATCTCGCTCTTAGAAGATGATCATTCCAAAAATGAACACATAGTTTCTAATCTAGAAAAAAATATCCAACAGCAGGAATCTGACATTGAAGAAATATGGGCCCATTTTAAGAGAGCTAATCTAAGAATAATTGGAATAGAGGAGGGAAAAGAAAGTGAAACCAAAGGGATCAACAATCTCTTCAAGGAAGTATTAGCAGAAAATTTTCCAAACATAGAGCAAGAGGTTGATACACAGGTCCAGGAAACTTATAGAACTCCCTTTAGACAGGATCGGAGAAGAGGATCCCCACGCCACATAATTGTGAAAATGACCAATGTGGAAGCCAAGCAGAGAATCTTAAAGGCAACAAAAACAAAGGGTCAGGTGACATTCAGAGGCAAACCAATTAGAATCACTCCAGACTTCCCAAACCAAGTCATGAGAGCCAGAAGGGCTTGGAGTAACATATTCCAAACTCTGAAAGAAAACAACTTCCAGCCCAAAATTTCCTACCCAGCAAAACTTTCTATCAAATTAGATGGAGAAATAAGAAGCTTCCATGACAAACAGAAACTGAAGGAATTTATGTCTTCAAAACCAGCGCTAGAGAAAATACTCAAAGAGATTAACTACAAAGAAGAAATAGGTAACACACACCAGAACCAGAGAAACAAGATTTTCCATCCAACAGACAACTAAGATTGGTTATCTGTGGAGATTCATTATTTATGTTAGTCTTTTACCTATCTCTAAATTGTATTGTTTGCCTTTATTGTTGTTAATTTTTAGGATTTCTAGTTGGAATATTAATATACCTTCAGATATAGCATATACAATATTTTTTTATTTTTTAGGGAGTTTGTATACTCTTCTGTTGCCTGTGCCATTGAAATCATATCCAAGAAATAACTGCCAATTTCAATGTTGTGAGGTTTTATGACCCAGATTTTCTTCTAAAAGTTTATAGTCTTAAAATTTATATTTAGGTCTTTTATCTATTTTGAGTTAATATTTGTATATGGGATTAGGTAAGGGTCCAATTTTATTCTTTTCCATGTAATTATTATTTTTCAACAATATTTAGTTAAAAGATTATTATTTCCTCCACCAAATGTTCGTGGAAACCTTGTCAAAAATAACTTGACAATATAGGGAAGAATTTAGCTCTAGGCTTTTATTTAACTCCAATGGTTTATATATCTGCCTTTAGAACAGTACTACACTGTTTCAATTATTGTAGCTTTATATGGTTTGAAATCAGAAAATATATATCTTCTAGCTTTGTTCTTTTTCAAGATCATTTTGGGTATCTAGAATCCATATTCCATATTAGGATAGATTTTTTTCTGAAAAATAAATATATAAATATATGATAGTTTCATCTAAAAAAAATAGAAAAAATATTCTCTGGTAAGAAAGAAAGCAAAAAGAAATATTGAAATGTTATCTTTAAGTCATCAAAAGCTTGGTATCAGACAAATGAAACTGTTATGTGAGATTATCATTTTTAATTTTGGATAAATTGCTATAATACTAGATGTCAACCACTAAGCCAAGCATGGGAGGGAGGGATGGGGAGAGAATGGGGTGGGGTTCGGGTGGGGGCTGACTGGGTAATGTGTGCATGTATGTCTACAAAAGTTTGTATCCCACTATGATGTATGAATACAGTGCACCAATAAAAAATAAAAAAATAAAAAAATAAAAGAAAAATAAGAAAAAGAAAAAAAAAAAGAGTGAAATGAGAGACAGCTGCCATTTACTTTAATGAATACCTCCCCAGAATTTTTTTCCTGAATCATAAGTTTGCCCTTTCCAGCTCTTTTATAATAAGGCTATGATTTATCATGTCAGCATTTCAGCTTTGCTGAATATCAGCCCTACACTGCTGTTTTATCCCACTTTTGATGAAAGCTCTCTGTGCTTTCCTGGCTGAACCCTTTGGATCCAGGATAGTTTATGTACTTATTCTCACTGAGTAGTCTGGCATCTGGATAACTCTATTTACAGGGCAGATTTTATTCATTTGTTTATTTATTTAACTTTTGTGATTCTAGGGATTGAATCCAGGGAGATTCTACTTCTGAACTATACCTCCCAGCCCTATATTTCTTTTTTTTTCTTCTTCTTTCAGTACTGGGGATGGAACCCATAAGCATTTTTACCTCTAGGTTATACCCCTCCTCACCCAGACCTATTTTATCATTTTATTGGGAAACAGGATCTCACTAAGTTGCTGAGAGCCTCACTAGATTGCTGAGGCTGGGCTCAAAGCTGTGATCCTCCTGCCTCAGCCTTCCAAGTTCTGGAGTTACAGGTGTGTGCCACCATGCCCATTCACAGGACACACTTTAGAAATCTTCTGGCAGCCAGACATATTTACTTTTTGCCATTCTTCCCAAAATTGTGTTTTCTCACTATGAATTTTTTTTCTTATAATACTGAGGATTGAACTCGGGCACTGTACCAACAAGCTACATCACCAGCCCTATTTATTTACTTATTTATTTTTATTTTTTATTTTTTATTTTTTAGTGGTACTGGGGGTGGAACCCAGGGGCTTTTCTATCTCCAGGCTATACTTCCAGACCTATTTTATATTTTATTTGTAAACAGGGTCTCACTAAGTTGCTGAGAGCCTCACTAAGTAGCTGAGGCTGGCTTTGAACCTTTGTGATCCTCCTGTCTCAGACTCCCAAGTGCTGGGATTACAAGCGTGTGCTACCACACCCGACTCCTTTTTATTTTTTTTTTTTTGAGACAAAGTCTTAAGTTGCCCAGGCTGTCTTGAACTTGTGATCCTCTTGTATCAACCTGAGTAGCTGGGATTATAGGCCTGCACTGTAGTACTAGAAAGAATTGTTTTTAAGTGTATTTTTTGCATAGGTAATTTCCACCAAAAGCATTACCAATGCTAGTAAATTTCTAAGTACTAATTTATTAACATTAATATAAAATGCCTATGTAGATGATTTAGAAATAGCATTATGTCTGTGTATGTATAAATGCTTAATTTTGTGTGTGTGTGTGTGTGGTACTGGGGGTGGAACCCAGGGTCATTCTACCTCCAAGCTACACCCCCTGCTCTATTTTTTATTCTTTATATTGAAACTGGGTCTCACCAAGTAGCTGAGGCTGTCCGTGAACTGTGATCCTCCAGTCTCAGCCTCCTGTATGCTAGTATTACAAGTGTGTGCCACCATGCCAGGCTTTGTGTAAATTCTTAATGCAATTTCCATTTCTTCTTTGTGTGTGTGTGTGTGTGTGTGTGTGTGTGTGTGTGTGTGTGTGTGTGGTACTGGAGGTGGAACTCAGAGACATTCTACCTTCGAGCCACACCCCCAGCCCTATTGTTTTTTGTTTTTTGGTACTAAGGATGAAACCCAGGGGCATTCAACCTTCGAGCTATGCTCCCAGCCCTACTTTTATTCTTTATTTTGAAACAGTCTTACTGAGTTGCAAAGGGCCTCATTAAGTAGCTGAGGCTGTCCTCAAACCACAATCCTCCTGTCTCAGCCTTCTGAATGCTGGGATTACAAGGGTGCGCCACCACACCCGGCCCCCACCTGATTTTTTATTTTTATTTTGAAACAGAGTCTCACTAAGTTGCATAGGGCCTTGCTTAAGTAGCTGAGGCTGGTGGTGAACCGCGATCCTCCTATCTCAGCCTCCAAGGTACTGGGATTACAAAGTGTGCCACCACGCCTGGCTCACTTCCTGTCTTGTATGTGCCATCGCTGCAGCTCCCTGTCTCCTCCTGGCTCCGTGTACTTATGCCCAATTCAGCAGCTGCCCTGCTGCCTTCGCTTTTACCTGCAGGAGGACCTGTCCCACTCGGGGCGACGTGACAGGCTGTCCTTGAGCTCTGTAAGCTGAGCTCAGTCCATTAGTGGTTATTGAGCACTGTCCTAAGCTGCGACTACAGGGGACATATGTATGCACTTACTTCATGATGCCAGAGAGATGTAGCACCACTCATACAGCCGGCATTTATTGACAATTAGTGAACTACCAGCAAGTAAAATGAGCACCGATTTAGATAATACATAGCACTGATTTTGTATCTTGGAGGTAATAGAAGAAAATATAACAAAAACGGTACACCCTATAGCTATAGCTTTCACGGCAGGACTTAAAGCCAAGGTGAATTTTATACTCGTTAATGTTTCCATTTACTCTTAGCCTCTTATGAAACCCAAAGAGAGAATTACCATTCTTTATTTATTTTGTATTCCACCTTTGGTGTCACAACTACTATAAATCACTGTAAGTCTCAGTTTGGAAAGTCTTAGAAAGATACTTTTACAGTCTTAGTTTGGGGCTAAACTTATTTTGCACTTTAGTAATACAAAAAAATTTGCTAATAAGAACCTTTACTAAACAAACGCAGTTTTTATATTCCTAATATTGTTTTTAGTGGAATTTTTTGAGAGGGGGGGAGTGTGTGTGTGTGTGTGTGTGTGTGTGTGTGTGTGTTTTAGTTAGTTACTGGGAATTGAACCCAGGGATATTCTACCTTTAAGCTACACCCCCCCACCCAATATTATATTTTATTTTGACATAGAAACCAAGTCACAGAAGGCCTCATTAGGATGCTGAGGTGGCCTTGAGAAGGCCATTCTCCTGCCTCAGCCTCCAGCACTGGGGTTGCACTCATGCGCCACCAGACCTGTTTGGCACTTTTGAGTTGTGTCATCCTCATCACACTGGGGTTTCTGCATTCTGAGATGAGCTTTGGCACTGTCCCTAGCTGCAGACTTCTCAGCCATGCTATAGTTGAGTTACTGTTTTTGAAAATGCAGCATTAGAGTTTGAAAATCGACCATACTATTATATTGCTGGGACTTGTTGTGTGGTATGTGTGTGGTACTTGAGACTTAACCCAGGGACATTTCTACCTCCAAACTACACCCATTGTCCTATTTACTTTTCTTTATTTGAAACAGGGTCTCACTAAGTAGCTGAGGCTGACCTCGAACCCTCGATCCTCATCTCAGCCTCCCAAGTACTGGGATTACAAGCATGCATGACCACACCCAGCTTACTGGGACTTCTTAAGTGAATTTTTTGTACCCACTAGATTTGTAAGATTATTATTACTATCATTATTACTACTACATACTGAGAGCATTCTACCTCCAAGTTTTACCTCCAGCCATTTTATTTTTTATTTTGAAACAGGATCTCGCTAAATTTGCTGAGGCTGGGCTCCAACCTGTGATCATTTTTTCTCAGCCTCCCAAGTGCTGGGATTATAGACATGCCTCACTACTCCCAGCTGTAAAATTATTATTTCTGTACTGGTGATTGAACCCAGGGGCATTCTACCTCCAAGCTAAATTCCCAGCCTGTTTTATTTTTTCTTTTGAAATAGGGTCTTCCTAGGTTGCTGAGAATCTCACTGTATTGTTGAGACTGTCCTCAAACCTACCATCCTCCTGTCTTAACTTCACTATTAGGATGATAGGCATGTTCCACCATTCCCGGCTTTTAAAATTATTATTTTAAATATGTTTAGCAATGTTAGATTTAAATGATTATGGAATAATATATATGATAATTTTCCCTCCTCAAAGCATTAATCTAAGAGAGTTGGGGACAACTGATGCCTCTTAAATAAAGTAAGGAATTAAAATAACAACAACAAAAAAGTCTTCATCTGCCTTTTTTTTTTTTTTTGTGGTACTGGTGTAGAACCCAGGGGCTTTCTACCTCCGGGCTATACTCCCAGACCCATTTTATATTTTATTTGGAAACAGGGTCTCACTAAGTTGCTGAGAGCTTCACTAAGTAGCTGAGGCTGGCTTCGAATCTGTGTGGTTCTCCTGTCTCAGCCTCCCAAGTGCTGGGATTAAAAGCATGCGCCACCACCCCTAGCTTCTTTTCATTTTTAAAACAATAGATATTTTTTTGTGTGTGATACTGGGGGTTGAACCCAAATGTACTCTACTTCTGAGCTGCACCCCCAGCCATGTTTTCTTTTTTTTTTTTTTTAAATATTGAAACAGGGTCTCAATAAGTTGCCGAGATTCTCCTCATACCTGCGAACCTCCTGTCTCAGCTTCCCAAGTACTGGGGTTACAGGTGTGCACCCCCATGTCCAGCTCAATCAGTAGATCTTACCCACTAAGGACCTGTAATCTCTTGAAAGTCGAATGAAAACTGGATATTCTTCCTAGAAAAATACACACCTCATTTCAGAGGTTCAGAGCTCTAGTTGACTGATTAAGAGCTGTGTCTGTCGGGCAGAGTGCATCCAGGAGCAAGGCAGAAGGCCAGGCAGAGGCCAGAATAAACAGAGAGGGCGTGGTGAGCAGCTATCCCTTGCTCATCTAGTCATGTTGTAGAGCAGTGACGCTGAAGACCTAAAACTAACTTGTAGATTTTAGTTTTCAGCATAAATGAGTGATTCAATCCTTAGTCCACAAAACAGATGGAATTATTATTGAATCCAGGTAATGAGTTTATGGAATTAAAAGACATATTTCTCTTCAAACTGTGTCACAGGGTTTTTTTTTTTTTTTTTCCCTACCTTAAGTAACATTTATCCTCTCGTATAACTCTGCTTTATAAAAATCTTGTAAATTTTCTTTCAACAGTCTGCCAAATTGCGTAAGCTGCCTCCCTTTCTTACTGTGTCATTACTAAGATTTAATTTCGATTTTGTGAAGTGTGAACGCTACAAGGAAACTAGCTGTTATACCTTCCCTCTTCGGATCAATCTCAAGCCTTTCTGTGAACAGGTTTGAATTATTTTATTTTCAAATTCCTTCTTTTTCCCTCCAAAGATCGAACCCCTTATTGGCCCAGTTTTTAGTTATTGCAGTCTCTGAACCTTGGCCCTGTTAACACTTGGAGTTCCGTAGTCTTTGATGTGGCGGCCTGTCCCCTGCACTCTGGGATGTTTTCAGCTTCCCTCACCTCACCTCTTGCGGCTGCAGGTGTATCTCAGGGGTAGAATGCTTGCCTAGTATGTGCAAGACCCTCGATTCGATCCCTGGTACTATTAAAAAAATAAAATCGCTTGGCCTGTAGATACTAGATGATTGTAGCATCCTTGCTCACCCCCCCTCCCCCCGCCCCCAGTGTGGCAGCAAAACTGTGTTCAGATGTGGTCAGATGCCCATGTCCCCTGGGAGGGGATGGTAGTCAGAATTGCCCCAGACTATGGACTGAGAACTTCTGGTTTGTTTACAGTCCTTTTGAATGTCTAAAGTATGGATTTGTTCTCAGGTTTTTTTTTTAATTAAATATTTCTTGAAAATGTAATCAAGTTAAATTTTAAAAATAACTAGAAATGATCTTTTAGAAAAATTACCATTAATTGGTACCTTGCTATTTGGATCTAGTTTAAGTGTAATAATGAATTACATGTCAAAGTGAACAGGCGAAGGAATTTTGCTAGTTTAAGATTTATAATCCTTCAGACACAGAAAATATCTTAAGAGCAAGTTAATTATAAAATCAACCTACTTTATAAGCACTTTATATCATTATTATACATGCTAAGAGCAGAGTGATGAGACTGATGTGTCTCTTATTCCAAACCATTCCTATGTTTACTAAGAACAGTATTAAGTAGCTATTGAATTTCTATGTAAAAAGTAGTGTTTTTATAAATCTTTGTTTCATACTCTTCCTAGATGGGCCTTCCTCAGCTTTAAGTCTAGCTACTGAGCATTTTGGTCCTCAGTGTGTGAATTACCCATCAAGGGTCTAGTGTTCTCAGGATCTGAGTCTGTCACTGGCATAACACACTTTAATATGATAAATCTGAAACTTAAAAAAATTGTCGACCTGCCTAGGAAATCCGTATTAATTTTACTTTCAGATTTCTGTATTAATGTAAAGGAAGGTCACCTTGCATCTTTGTGTTTATCCCTCTGGTCTTTTGCCTAAACCAGACATTAAAATTGCTGCATACTAAAAAAGTATAGTATTTTAAGCAAATACATTCCTCAAATAAGTGTCATTCTCTAGGTGGTGCCTATGTACATGTTTACATTGTAGGTGACATTGGTGAAGCTTAGACGTCAGACTTGGAGGGAGTTTATGTCCTGTGGTTCACACCTGTAAATGTGAAAACTTTTTCTTCTGTGCCAGAAAACTACAGTATCTCTTAATCTGATATAATTGTATTTGTTTTGTTTTTAATTTCCACTGTAAAAGTTTATCTTTGGGGTCACATGTGATTACAGAGCATATTAATTATAGAAATGGTTGACCGTAGAATTGATAAAGCAAGAAAGAACCTCATTGTTCCACTAAATTGCCTCTGAACATGACAGCTGGTGGTCACAGCTGTCAAGCTCCTGTCCTGTGCAGAGGACTGTCGTGTCACATGGTGAGAGTGTGGCTTTGAATTTGAACTTGATGACAGCCTGATTAGAAGACAGGACAGTTGTGACAGATAAAGAGCACGTGTATTGAGCAGCATGAGAGCCAATACGAGTCGATTTCCCTCGTTAGAACCCTTGGCACAGTCCTCTTGTCACTGTCGCTTGTGTAATCTTAGCCAAAGTGTATGACAAAGCTTTTTTCAGATACATGTGTTCATGTTTCAGGAAGAGGCAGAAATTGATTAGTATAGTGTGATCAGTAGATCAAGGAATTTAAAAATTTTAAATTTAAAGATTTAAATTTATCTCTACTCTTAGATAATAATGATAACTAGTGAAGTTCTTATTTCAGTAGTTGAAATTCTCTTTTCTCTCTGATATATCTTAACATATGTGTAAGCTGTATCAGTGTTTATGTTTCTGTTTCTTCCAGAGTGAATTGGATGATTTAGAATATATATATGACCTCTTCTCAGTCATTATACACAAAGGTGGCTGCTATGGTGGGCACTACCATGTATATATTAAAGATGTTGATCATCTGGGAAACTGGCAGTTTAAAGTAAGTATAGAAATCTATTTAAAAATATCTTTACAAATTATTTCCTTTAACATTCCTATTACAGTTTTTGTTCATGATCTTTTGCCATTTATTTTATACCCAAATGTAGAAAATGTCATTGGCATTGAAAGTTAATACTTTTTTTTTTTTTTTTTTGCAGTACCAGGGATGGAACCTAGGGGCTTTGTACCTCTGAGCTATACCCCCAGCCCTATTTTTTGCTCTCTATTTATTTTTGAAACAGGGTCTCACTGAGTTGCGAAGGGCCTCACTAAGTAGCTAAGGCTCTCCGCAAACCGTGATCCTCCAGTCTCCGCCTCCTAAATTCTGGGATTGCAAGCATGTGCCACAATGCCCAGCTCCAGTTATTATTTCTAAATAATTTAGCTTGTACAGAAACATTGCCAGGATAGTACGAATACCTCCTTACATCTTTTATCTAGATTATCAGTTGCTAACATATTCCCACACCTGTGCATATGCACACAAAGACACATTATTAACATTATTGTTATCATTTGAAAATAAGTCAAAGACATCAGGCCCCTAGGCTCCTAAATACTTTTGTGGACACCCACTAAAAACAAGAATATTCTGTTACATAAGTATAGATCAAGCAGGAACTTTCAATATTGATATACTACTCTTATGTAATATATAATTATATTCAGATTCTACCAGTTGTCCAATCCATACTCTTTATGAAAATGTTTCCCTCATTTTAGTGTCAAGTCCAAGATCATGTGTTATATTTAGTTATCTATCTCTTAAGTCTTTCCTAATCTAGAACCATTTCTCCTCTTCCTGTAATGTAACAAACAGCATCTTCCTGTTACTGGCAGCAATTGAATTTTTTCCAACAGATAAAATAAACATTGATTTGATAATGCACTAAACAGATTTTGTATCCTGCCTATTATAAGTGAAAACGTAATAAAAACAATAAATAGAGTGCTTATAGCTTTCACAGGATTTAAAACCAGGGTGAATTTTGTTATTTAATGTGACTGCAGTATCATGTCTTTTGTGTAGCTCTTTGAAACAGTGCTTGCTGACTGAAAAACATTTGAAACAACACATCACAAAACATCAACAGCGAGAGACTTAAGTCCTCCTAAAATGGTTTTCTATAAATAGTGTGAAAATATTTTCTTTTTCCAACTTGGAAAAAGTCCCCATTACCATCAACTGAATAATCCATTTTTCCACCAACTACTATGCCAGTTCTGCGAATTGTTCACTTAGGCATGAGTCTGTTTTTCTTTTTTTTTTTCTGTTCTATTGCTCTTTTTTCCTACTCCTGACAAATACACATTGTTCATTTCCATAGCTTAATGATAAGGCATGACCTCTGGCAGGGCGGATCATTCTATGTTTTACTTTCCAGGAATGGCATGCCAGTCCTGGTTTTCATCCTTCTCTGTACTTTTCTAGAGTCGCCTTGACAGTATGCTCACATGTACATCTGTGTATATGCTCACATATTGGAGTTTTGAATATTTTGAACAAAATATGTCTTCACACCTTTTTTTTCGGTACTGGGGATGGAACTCATGGGCATTCTACCAAGCTACACCCCCAGCCCTATATTTTATTCTTTATTTTGAAACAGGGTCTCACTAAGTTGTAGAGGGCCTCACTAAGTAGCTGAGGCTGGCCTCAAACCCACATCCTACTGTCTCAGCCTCTCGAATGCTGGGATTACAAGATGAATGCTAGGATTACAAGCATGTGCCACCACGCCTGGCTTGTCTTCATACTTTTTAAAGTTCCTTTAGTGGGCTTTTTTTTTTTTAAGTTTTGTAAATTATCAGTAAAAGAAACTTGCAGAAGATCTGGGCAAAAGTACTAAATGGAGTCTAGATCCTATGAAATAATAATGTATTTCACATCAACCCTGAACCCTCAACTAAGTATCTTTTGTGTGTGTGTGTGTGTCTGGGAATGGAACCCAGGAGCATTCTACCTCCGAGCTACACCTCCAGCCCTATTTTTTATTTTTTATTTATTTATTTTTCTAATATGAACTTTCTTTTTCACTATTGGTCAACTTTATTTTTTTAACAATTTTTTTATTGAACATAAATAGTATACATTTACACTATATTTGGTGCCCTCTCCCCCCCGCCCCCGTTTTCCCTTCCCCCCTCCCACCAATGGTTGTCCAGGTTAACCATGTCTTATTCATAATTTTACACATGTTCAGGTGTAGACCCTCATTAATCAAGACCGGCCTTCCTCCTCTCCTATCTTACCATCCAAACTTAGCTAATATTTCCCCTTCAATATCTGAAGTCCCACTGGTATCCTTTGTGTTTCCTAGTTTGGGCATATTAGAGGAAACATATGTATCTTCTCCTTCTGTGCTTGGCTGATCTCACTTAACATAATGTTCTCCAGGGCTTTCCATCTTCTTGCAAATGATATAATTTTGTTCTTCTTTATGGCTGAATAGAATTCCATTGTGTGTATTTCCCACAGTTTTGCTATCCATTCATCTGTTGATGGTGATCTGGGCTGGTTCCATATTTTTGCTATTACAAATTGTGCTGCTATGAACATAGGTATGCATATGTTGCTGTAGTTCCCTGAATTCAACCCCTTTGGAAAGATACCCAGGAGTGGTATAGCTGGATCATATGGTGGATCTATTCCCACCTTTCTTAGGAATCTCCACACAGATCTCCATAGTGGTTGAACTAGTTTGCATTCCCACCAACAGTGTAAAAGAGTTCCTCTTTCCCCACATCCTCCCCAGCATTTGTTGTTGTTTGATTTCTTTATGCTTGCTACTCTGACTGGGGTTAGATGGAATCTCAGTGTAGTTTTGATTTGCATCTCCCTGATGGCCAGTGATGAAGAACATCTTTTCATGTATCTATTAGCCCTTTGTATCTCTTCTTTTGTGAAGTGTCTATTTAGTTCATTTGCCCATTTCTTGATTGGGTTGTTTGTTTTGCTAGTGTAGAGTCTTTTGAGCTCTTTGTATACTCTGGATATTAGCCCCCTATCAGAATGGTGGCTGGTAAAGATCCTTTCCCATTCTGTAGGCTTCCTCTTTAGGTTATTGATAGTTTCCTTTGATGAGAAGAAACTTTTTAGTTTGATGTTATCCCACTTGTTTATTCTTGCTTTAATTTCCTGAGCTTTGGAGGTTTTGTTGAGAAAGTTATCAGTGGCTTTTCTTTATGCCAACAACGAATCCACAATGAAAGAAACAAAAACAACAATTCCATTCACTATAACCTCAAAACCAATAAAATACCTAGGAATAAACCTAACTCAAGATGTAAAAGACCTCTACAACAAAAACTATAAAACATTAAAGAAAGAAATTGAAGAAGACCTTGGAAGATGGAAAGATCTCCCATGCTCATGGATAGGCAGAATAAATATCATCAAAATGGCCATTCTGCCAAAACTGATCTATAGGTTCAATGCAATTCCCATTAAAATGCCAGTGACATTCTTCAGAGACCTAGAACAATCAATCATGAACTTCATATGGAGAAAGAAAAGACCTAGAATAGCCAAAGCAATTCTCAATAACAAGAAACACGCAGGAGGCATTACAATCCCAGACTTCAAACTATACTATAGAGCAATAGTAGTAAAAACAGCATGGTACTGGCACAAAAACAGATATACTGACCAGTGGATTAGAATAGAAGATACAGAAACAAACCCACACATCTTTAGTCAATGAATCTTTGACAAAGGGGCCAAACACATACGCTGGAGAAAAGACAGCCTTTTCAACAAGTGGTGCTGGGAGAACTGGCTAACCATTTGTAAAAAGATGAATCTAAACCCCTATATCTCACCAAACACAGGAATCAACTCAAGATGGATCAAAGACTTAGAAATTAGACCTGAGACTGTGAAGTTAGTAGAGGAGAGCATAGGTTCAACACTACAACATATTGGCACAGGCAGTAACTTTCTCAACAAAACCTCCAAAGCTCAGGAAATTTTTTATTTTTTGAAACCGGGTCTCACTGAGTTGCAGAGGGCCTCACTAAGTAGCTGAGGCTGTCCACAAACTGCGATCCTCCTGTCTCAGCCTCTCAAATGCTGGGATTACAAGCGTGTGCCACCACGCCCGGCTTCAGCTAAGTTTCTAATATTAAAATAAACACAGCAAAACATCTGTGTGTAAGTCACAGTCCATGATGCTAGAATGCAAAATACTTGGAGCATAGCCTCCTGATTATTAAATAGTTATACTGCTGCCATGAACAGTTGCTACCCATGGGGTGACATGGCTGCCTGGTGCCAGTGATACCCACGAAGCAGAATCCTTTTTTTGACACTTGTCTTGCTTTATAAAACATCACATCTGTATTTCTGACTTTCTTTCTATTGTATTTATATTTGTAATATATTGAGATGCGCGTGCGCGCGCACGCACACACACACACACACACACACACACACACACACACACACACACGGTCTATGAAGTTTGGATATGAAAAATGTCAGACTATGTTCTACCAGGAAAATGTTTACTAGGGAGGTACTTTGTGTTTTTGAACTGTTAGCAGCTGGGTATTGAAGTGCAGTTATCTTTAGCATATACTTTTTTAATAATCAGTGATCTTGTGTGTATGTGTGTGGTACTGGGAATTAGACCCAGAAGTATTCTGTGTCCGAGATTCACCCCCAATCCCTTTTTTTATTATCATTTTGAAACAGTCTTGCTAAGTTGCTGAGGCTGGCCTCAAACCTGCGATCCTCCTGTCTCAGCCTTCCAAGTACTGGGATTACAGGTGTGCACTGCCAGGCCTGGCCTTTGCCTTCTCTTTCTTTCACTAACCTTTCTGCAGTGGCTACAGTCTAGTTCTGGGTCCAGAAAGCTGTGCAAGCCTCACTTGGAAGCTCTGAGCCACACTTGCCAAGACAGCGGCCTGCGGCACACCTTCCCATTCCCAATTTAACAAAGTGAAGCACTCTAATTCTTTGTGTTATTAGAGGAAGTGTTCCCCTTCACCCAGTAACCAGGTCGAGGCAAGCCAGTCTACTGCCCTTTATCATGGGGTAGGTTACTTTCTCGATCATACTCATAGTGAATGTGCAGCCCCTTGGGAGTTCCAGTTTTTGCTGGATTCTGTCATGATGGTATAATAAAAACTATACAGAATTCCTCAGTGTCCATAGGGAGTCATCTGTCAGTATCCAGCACCCACCCGATTCCAGAATCGCGAATGCTCAAGTCCCTTTTATTAAATGGCATAGTATTTGTGTGTAACCTATGCACATTCTGCTGTATACCTTAAGTCATTTCTAAATTGTGTATGATACCCAATACGATGTAAATACTCAGCAAATAGTTGCTATACTGTATTGTTTTAGTAATAATGACAAGGAAAAGAGTTTATACATGATCAGTACAGATATATTTTTTCTGAATATTTGAATCTACAGTTGGTTGAATTCACAAATGCGAAACCCACAGATAGAGAAAGCCAGCTGCATTTACTGCCCTCAATTCCAGTTCCTGGCACAGAGAGTTTTTTGGGACTTCCCAATAGAAATATTTTTTGTTATTCACAATATGCCCTTTTATCTTACAGAATTGAAACTATAGCAGTCACTCTTAGATGCTTCAAGATGGGGCATGGTTGCCAAAGGAACCAACCTCATGACTTGAGAAGGTTACAACTTACACCTTCTGACCTTAGGGAAGGGAGGAGAGACAGGGGATTGAATTCAGTCCCAGTGGACAGGGATTTAATCAGTGCCACCACAATGAAGCTTCAGTGAAAACTCTTGAGAATCAGGGTCTAGGGAGTTTTCATGCTGGTAAACACGGGGATGCTGGGAAGGTGGCCACCCTGACCTCTGGGGGATGGAGGCTTTTGCACTCAGGACCCTTCTGGACCTTACCCTGGGGGCCTCTTCATCTTTATAATAAGCTGTCATATAAGTTTCTGAGTTCTTTGAATTGCTCCAGGAAATTATAAAACTGAATTAAATTTTGCAGGAACCCTAAAATTTGTAGTTGATCAGGCAGAAGTGCAGGTTACACAGAGACCCCATTTATGGGCTGTGATTGAAGTGGGGCTAGTCTTACAGGACTCAGACCTATAGGGTCTCTTGAGAGGGCATAGTTAGTGCCAGAATTGAATGGAATTTTAGGACATTCAATTGATGTCAGAGAACTGGATAGTTTATTGTTGTTTGGAAAACCCCCTGCTTTGGGTAGTCTTTAGACTTTCTCTTTCAAACCCTGTCATATAGCCGGGCGTGGTGGCGCACGCTTGTAATCCCCGCACTTGGGAGGCAGAGACAGGAGGATCGCGCAGGTTCGAAGCCAGCCACACTGGCTTAAGAGACCCTGTTTCCAAATAAAAGGCATACAAATAGGTCTGGGAGTGTAGCCCGGAGGTAGAAGGGTTTCCAGCAACCCCAGTACCACCAAAAAAACCCAACCCCCCAAAAAAAACCAAATCCTGTCATATAGGAGCATCTGAATGGAAGCTCAGCATCAGTGAGGTTGGTGTGCTCGTCCTTTCAGGCTGCAATAACACAGTTCCTCAGACTGGGTAACTTACAAGCAATACAAGTCCATTGCGCACAGTTCTGGGGCACCCCTCTTCCGGGAGTGGAGTAAAGGCTCCAGCAGGTCCTGTTCCTGTGGAGCTCACTGTCACAAAGATGGGCCCTTCTTGCTGTGTCCCCAACTGGCAGACGTGGCAAGCAAGCTCCCTCAGGCCGCTCTTATAAGAGGGCTCCGCTCGCAGGACCGCGTCATCTCCTGAGGCCTCCTCTCAGGCATTCAGGGTGAAGTTTCCACATATAAATGTCAGGCAACCCTTTCAGCCCATAACGGTTGGGAAGCTAGAAGCCTCGATTCTCTATTTTCTACCTGGATTCTCATTTTACTTCTCGACCTCTGAGTTTTCCCGATGCTCCTGTGAACTCAAGTGCGTGTTTAAAAAGATGTTTTATTTATTTTGTTTGTACTTCAACACTTTTAGTAACTTTGTAGCAGCATGGTTAGGCATGCTCTGTCATACTCCTTTATTTACTTTTGTCTGTCTTGTGTTAATTTTTTAGATCTATTTGTAGTTGGGGTTTTAATTCAGTTAAAAATACTTTTTTATAAACAGAGACTCCAAAGCAATGACTGAGGGAGATTAGGGAAGGGAGGAGAGGGGATGAAGTCATTCATAATACTATGAATGCATACAAATCTACCAATTCCAATCTCAGACACTTGGAACCCAGGAGAAAGAGGGGGAGGGCACCGAGAGCTGACACTCTGTGCCCAGTATGGTGTGTAATTACAGTGCACCAGATTAAAAAAAAAATACTTTTGCAAGATGGCATATATGAAAAAGTATAATGAAAATTGCTTACCAGGGAAGTTTTGAAATTTCTTCAATACTAATATAAAATAGAATATAAACTTTTTGAATGATCAGGAAACGGAAGGGAACGCTTAAGCTGAGCCTGCATAGGCCAGTACAAGCAAGTGGGAACATATTGGATGAAGACCAGAAAATATTTTGAACTGAATGATAATGAAAACCCAGCACATCAAATTATGTAGGACACAGCCAAAGCGGTACCCAGCTAGAAAATGTCAGTACTGTGTGTAGGGGGCTAGAAAGCTACAAACTTCATTTGTTTCGTTATTTCAATGTGCAGATAAAGCCAGAGAATAAGTTAATTTGTCCAGAATGACTCAACAAAACCTAAACTCAGTCTGCCACATTGCAAAGTATATTTAGATTATGTTTTTTAGCCTTCAGGTTTTCCAGTGGAATAGACATTTCTATTTCGTTGACTTCTCTTAAAGGACTTATGATAGAAATCTTTTATTGCTTTCCTTCCTAGGAGGAAAAAAGAAAGCAAGATATGAATTTGAAAGCTCTTCAGAATGAAGAAGATATTGACGATCCATTGATGATTCTAAAAGCAATCTTGTTACAGGTAGAGTATGTGTATGTCTGTGTGGGCTTTATATGAGGACATCAGAGACACTGGTTTAGGACATATCCTAATATGAAAAATGTCTTCATTTGACTTTAATCATCTTTTAAAGTCCTCTCTCCAGATACAATCATGTTGTTAAGTATGACAGATTAAATATTCAAACCTGTGAATTTTGGAAATTTAATGCAGCCTGTGATAGCCACCTCTTACCCCTTTTTAGAACTAGTGTATACTTTGCAATAAAGGATAAGACATTAATTGTCTTACTTAAGTAATGCATCCCAAATTCATAAGTAATAACAGGAATTTATCAAGCCTCAGGATACTCCGAATGGTTAAACCGTGGTGCACAGAAAGTAGCCGGGCACGGTGGCACCTGCCCGTGATCCCCAGACAGGGCATCACATCTTCAAAGCCAGCATCAGCAATTAGAAAGACCCTGCTTCCAAATAAGAAATAAAATTGGTCTGGGGTATAATTCAGAGGTAGAAGCCTGTGAGTCCAATTTCCAGCACCAAAAAAAAAAAAAAAAAAGGAAAAAAAGGAAAAAAGAATAACAAAATTCAGGTTTTGTAAACTGAGGCTCAAGTTCCTTTTTAAAAGATTTTTACAACTTTTATAATGTTTTCATAATTATGATTAATACATGTTTATGATCTGGGATATGTTTAATTCAACATTATGCTGTTGATCTCTCTGAATTTGTGTTGTAATTATATCTTAATAGATTTTCTTAAGTGACTTTGTATTTTTTTCATAAGGAGGAGAATAATCTAATTCCTGTTGATCTGCTGGGCCAGAAACTCTTGAAAAAGATAGGAATATCTTGGAACAAGAAGTACAGAAAACTGCATGGACCACTGCGAAAGGTGATACCCGGCGTCAGCATAGGCAGTCTTAGTCTCGGGAAGTTTTGTCATAATCCTAACAACATGAATTTCTCTGCCAAAGGGTATTTAAAATACTGAAAATAAAGTCAGTATTTTTTTTAGTGGTGATAATTCACCTAGGTTACGTATTAAATATTACTTTTTTTTTTTTTTTTTGGTGGCACTGGGGTTCCTGGAAGCTCTTCTACCTCCGGGCTACACTCCCAGACCTATTTTTTATATTTTTATTTAGAAACAGGGTCTCTTAAGCCAGCACAGCTGGCTTTGAACCTGCGCGATCCTCCTGTCTTTGCCTCCCAAGCGCGGGGATTACAGGCGTGCGCCACCACACCTGGCTAAATATTACTTTTTTAAATTACTTATCAAGAAGGAAGCAAAAGAGGCTGTGTACAGTGGTGCACACCTGTAATCTCAGTATCCTAATGAGCCTAGGACAGGAGGGTTGCTGGTTCAAGGCCAGTCTCAGCAACTTAGTAAGACACTCAACGACCTCAAAATAAAATAATTAAAAAAAAATCTATCTGGAGATGTAGCTCCTAGGTAGAATGGATTCCATCCCCAGTACCAAAAAAATAAAAATTATAAAAAAAGAAATAAAGGAAAAGAAGATATGGCTCCTACTCACAATGACAAAAAAAAAGTATCGTTACCCTAAAGCTCCAACTTAGAATAAACGTGATCACCTGGTTTTCTAGGCTCTAAGATGCCAAACTTGATATTGCCAGAAAGAAGAGAGAACACGTGACTGAAAATGAACAAGCCAAGAGTCGAACATCAGTGCACATTTTGAGGCTGTTTCATGTAGGACCCAGGCACTTACCCACTCCAGTAGGTGTTTAAAGTACTAGAGATGGAAGCCAGGGCATTCCACCTCTGAGCTACACCCCCAGCCCTATTGTTTTTCTTTTATTCTTTATTTTGAAACAGGGTCTCACTAAGTTGTGGAGGGCCTCACTCAGTAGCTGAGGCTGGCCATGAACCTGCGATCCTCCTGTCTCAGCCTCCCAAATACTGGGATTACTAACGTTCACCACCACGCCTAGGCTTAAGCACATCTTTCAATTAAACCACCCCTAAAAAATCAGTTTTCACATAATTTTAGAAAATTATGTTGTTTAGGGAATTTGTCTTTTTATCTGTGGTATTCAAATACATTGACATCAATTTGTTCAATTTCCCATATTATCCTTTTATTGTCTATAGAGCTTGGAGTTATTTTATAACTTTATTTTTTATATAAATAATTTGTTTTCTTGCCTTGTTTTCATCAGTCTCCCTAGGGATTATCAAGTTTACTTTCACAAATGAGCCTCTGATGGGATGAGGTAGAATTCTACTGATTTTCTCTACTGCTTATCGGTTTTCTGTCTCCTGGATTTTGGTTCTGATTTTTTAATTCCTTCTACTTCCTGGCCTTTGATTTGATCATCTCTTTATAGCTTCTTGGGTTTTTGTTTCTGGTTTTGAATCTTCTTTCTAATTCATGTTTAAAAGCCATACATTTCTTTCTAGTCAGTAATTTAGCTGCGGCTGTATTTGGCGTGCTTTTATTATCATTCACTCGAAAATATAATTTCCCTTTGTGATTCTTCCTTTGACTCATGAGTTCTTTGAAAGAGTATTGCTTAGTGTTCAAATATTTAGAGATTTTTACTTTTTTATGTCTTTAGATTGACTAGATTAGTACCATTGCATGTTAAGGACATACGCCATATGTATTTTTATTTTGAATATATGAGACTTATTTCAGAGCTCAGAATATGCTTTGTCTTCCTGAGTGTTCGGTGTTCATTGTAGAAGTCTCTTTCTGTGGTTTTTGGGTATATCATAAATGTCAGCTAGGTCAAATTGGTTATGTTCTTTATTTCAACTCTGTCCTTACTAATTTTTTGTCTTTTGTTGTTATCAATTACGGGAAGAGGCATTTTAAAACCCTCTTCATCGATTATGGAAAGAGAAATTTTTTTAAACTTTAATGCGCCACCACTCCCGGCTCAAAAGAAGAATTTTAAAAACTAGCTGAACATGATGGTGACATACCTGTAGTTCCAGCTACTTGGGAGGGTGAGGCAAGAGGATTTCTTGAACCAGGAGTTTGAGACCACCCTCGGCAATATAGTGAGACTCTGTTGCGAAGGAAGGAAGGAAGGAAGGAAAGAAGGGAGGGAGGGAGGGAGGGAGGGAGGACTCATTCCCAACTGTAATTGTGGGTTTGTCCCTTTCATCTTTAGTTTTGATGATTTGGGCTTTGTATATCTTGAATCTATACTATTAGGTACATAGACATTTAAGATTTTTATGACTATCTGATAGAAAATGTCCTTATTTATCTCTGCTAATATTTCTTTCTTGAAATCTATCTTGTTTGGTATTAATGTAGGTACACAAGCTTTCTTGTGCAAGTGTGTCTTAGTATGACATTGGTTTTTGTTTATTTTGGAAAATATAGAGTTTTTTTGTTTGTTTGTTTTATGTTTTTGCGGGTCCGGGGATGGAACCCAGGGGTATTCAACCTCCGAGCTACACCCCCTGCCCTATTTTTTATTCTTTATTTTGAAACTGGGTCTCACTGAGTTGCAGAGAACCTCACTAAGTAGCTGAGGCTGTCCGCGAACCGCAATCCTCCGGGTCTCAGCCTCCCAAATGCTGGGATTACAAGCGTGCGCCACCACGCCTGGCTGCAAAATATAGTTTTTAACAGATTTGTACCTTTATAAGAGGGATCAAATTTATTGGCATGAGGTTATTTAAAATAGCACCATATTATTTTTTTAATGTCTGCAGGATCTAAAGTCATGCTCTTTTTTTCATGTCTGGTATTGATATTTGTACCAATTAGTTTTCTTTTTCATTGGTTTGGCTAGGGACTCATCATGCTCAGTAAACTTTTTTTTAAAAGTGTGTATAATACTAGGGATTGAAGCCAGGGGAACTCTACCTTTTAACTACATCATCAGCCCTGTTTGATTTTTTATTTTGAACTAGGGTCTCACTGAGTTACTGACAGCCTCACTAAGTTGCTGAGACTGGCCACGAACCTGCGATGCTCATGTCTCAGCCTCCCAAGTACTAGAAGTACAGGCGTGCACCACCATGCCTGGCTATTTGTTTAATTTTGTAGTGATCTCTAGATAATACATAAGTGTATATCATTAACTATAAATTAACATACCATTCTAAATATAATCTAAGACACTTATAATGGTGTAATTCCATTTCTATTCCTTTCTATTATTGTCTTTATTTTACCATTATAAATAATATAAATCTCACTCTATGTTATTGATTTTGCTTTAATACTTAAATGACTTTTAAGAAATTAAGAGCCGGGCATGGTGGGCACGCTTGTAATCCCCTAGCTTGGGAGGCGGAGCCAGGAGGATCGCACAGGTTCGAATCCAGCCACGCTGGCTTAAGAGACCCTGTTTCCAAATTAAAAAGTATAAAAATAGGTCTGGGAGCATAGCCCGGAGGTAGAAGGGTTTCCAGGAACCCCAGTACCACAAAAAGAAAGAAATTAAGAAAAATAGTGTTTTATATTTATTCTTAGAACTTTCCTCATCAGTTCCTGGAATCCAGAACTGCTAGTGGATAATACACTCAGCTTTTTGTTTTTGTCTATCTGAAAATCTTTATTTTTGCCTTCATTTTTAAGTAATTTATTACTTGGCTTAGAATTCTAGGTAGATAGTTTTCTTGTTTTTCTCCTAGCATTTTAAAGATGTCATTCCACTGGGTGTGGTGGCGCATGCATGTAATCCCAGCATTTGGGAGACGGAGACCAGATGGAGACCAGATGATCACGGTTCAAGGACAGCCTCAGCTACTTAGTGAGGCCCTTTGTAACTCAGTGAGATCCTGTTTGAAAAAGAAAATAAATAAATAAATAAATAAATAGACAAATGCCAGGCCTGGTGGTGCATACTTGTAGTCCCCACACTTGGGAGGCTGAGACAAGAGGATTGCACAGGTTTGAAGCCAGCCTCAGCTACTTAGTGAGGCTCTCAGCAACTTAGTGACACCCTTTTTCCAAATAAAAATATAAAAATAGGTCTGGGATTATAGCCAGGAAATAGAAAGCCTCTGGGTTCCACCCCTAGTAGCACCAAAAATAAATAAAGAAAAGAAGAAAAGTAAAGAGACTAAAAAGTAGGGTTGAGAGTGTAGCTTGGAGGTGCAGTGTCCCTGGTTTCCATCCCCAATACCTAAATAAATAAATAAATATGCCATTCCATTGTATTTTGGCTTCCATTGTTTTGGATGAGAAGTCAACTGTCATATTTTTATTTTGTTTTCTTGAATATAATGTCATTTTCTCTGTCTCTTTTAAGATTTTATCTTTGGTTTTTCAACACTTCAGTGTTAATGTGTTATAGATATGGTGTTCCTTATAATTATTTGCATTATATTTGTTAAGTTTTTTAGATGTTGGTCTGAAGTCTTTAACTTTGAAAAAAATTAGCCATATTTTTGCCATTTTACTTTCTGCCCAATTATCTCTTCTCTTTTGAGAGCTCTGTATACATAGAGATGACACTGATACTTATCTCCACACAGGTCTTAGATGTTCTCAGGTGTCTGATATTGTTCTGTTTCTTCAGGCTCCTCCCTTTCCTACTTCCATGTAGAAAATTTCCATTGACCTGTTTTTAGAGTGACAATTTTTTCTTCTGCTGAGTCAGTCTTCTGTTGAGCCTAACTGCTAAGCTTTCTGTTTCAGATATTATTTTATTTCAGTAGAATTTCTGCTTAATTCTTTATTTAGCGTAGCCATTTCTCTGCTGAAATTGTCCATATCCCACTCGTTTTGTGTACCTTTTTCTGTAAATTCTCCTTTCTTTTTGCTATATTAGGGACCAAACCCAGGGCCTCCAGATGCCTGGCAAGCACTCTGATGCTGAGATTTACCTCCATTCTCTGTTCCTGTAGATTCTTTAATAAATGTATATCAGCTGTTTTCTAATATAATATGTAGGTAATTCTTACTCTTTCTGTTGACTTTTTCTCTTATGAATCGACCATTCCATCTCTTCAATAAGAATCATACTGGCCTGTCTGTTGCGTGCCATATATTCTTTTTTATATCATAGTTGTATATATTTATGGAGTAAAAAGTAGCTATGATTTGTGAATACGATGTGGAATAAGGAACTCAAGTAGCATCTGTCATGTTAAATGCCACTTCCTGCGGTGGGACATTTACTTTTTGGGGTTTTTGGTTTTTTGGGTTTTGTTTTTGTTTTTGTTTTTTTGGTACTAGGGATTGAATCCAGAAGCATTCTACCTCCTAGTTATACCCCAGCTCATTTTATTTTTTATTTTGAAACAGGATCTCACTAAGTTTCTGAGGCTGGCCTCAAACCCCTGATCCTCCTGTCTTAGCCTCCTAAGTACTAGTATTCCAGGCATGCACCATCCCACACAGCTACAGCATTTGTATCTCTCAGCAGTTTAGAAACGTACACTGTGTTAATTACTCTTTTCACCATGCTGTACAGTATATCTCAAAGAGACCTTACTCTTGCTGTCTAATTGAGGCCTTGTGCCCTTTGGCCGTTGTCTGCCGTTGCCTCCGCCACTCAGGAGAGCCTGTTTTACTGTGGGCATTGTGGTGATGTGTTGTTAAGACTCTAACTAGGTTATTTTTCTCAGAAGAGTTACGTTGCATTCTAAGAAGCCCTTAAATTATCTTGGCTCTGGACCCTGTGGAAGCCTCATTTGAAGCTTTGGTAGGGTGAGGCTATGCAGGTTTGTGATTCGTGTTAGGAGAGGAGATAGCTTTTAGTCCTGGGCATGGGTTTTCCTCTTTTTGTTTGGGGGGGGGGGGTACCGGGGATGGAACCCAGAGACATTGTACCTTCGAGCTACATCCCCAGCCCTATTTTTTTAGTCTTTTTAATTTTGAAGCAGGTCTCACTGAGTTGCTCTCAAATGCTGGGATTACAAGCGTGCGCCACCATGCCCGGCTTATGGGCTTTCCTCTTAAGGCAGGGAGGGCTTGGCTGGCTGTGGCTAAGGGCAAAATTTGGCCCACTGCTTGTTTTGGGTCCTCCAAGTTAAGAAGAGTCTTTACATTTCTAAATAGTTTTTTTTAAGGTTATGTAAGCCCCCGTGTACTGTCCTTAGTTCCAGATCTAAAATACTTCTAATCTGATTGTTTGGGAAAACATGCCGTGCCCTTCTACACTGGCAGGACTTGAACCCCGCATTCTCTGTACCCGGCAGAGGCAGTTCTGCTCCGCTACGGGACCTCCTCGCTGTTCCTTCTGATTCCTGTGGTCTCGGACTGTCCATCTGCCGGTTAGGAGTGAGCCAAGGACTGGGGGCAGGAATTTAAACCGATGGGAGCGGCTTTGTGGAATTCTTGTCCTTCACTTCCTAGCCTCTCTGACGCTTTCAAATTCTGCCTCGCGCACAGAGTGAGAGCAGTGCCTCCTGCTCCCTCGGTGCCGTGGCGTGCTGTGGCGGGAAGGGGCCGCGGCTCCCTGGGACAATCCCCCTCCCTCTGGGGGATTGTGTCCACCCCTCTTCAAGCTGCAGTCACTCTCCAGACAGCCGTGCTCATTGTCTTCAATATAGTGTTGATCGTTTTTTCTCTTTTTTTTAAGGTTACTAAGTTACTGAGGGCCTCGCTATGTTGCTGAGGCTAGCCTCAAACCTCTGCTTTATAAATTAACACTAGAGTGGAGAATTCTGGGAGATAACTTTGGGGGGTACGGGGCGGGAAGCCAGCTTTTCTACCTCCAGGCTACACTCCCAGACCTATTTTTTTTTTTTTTTTTTTACTTTATTTGGGAACAGGGTCTCACTAAGTTGCTGAGAGCCTCACTAAGTAGCCGAGGGTGGCTTCGAACCTGTGCGATCCTCCTGTCTCAGCCTCCCAAGCGCTGGGATTACAACCGTGTGCCACCACGCCCGGCTGAGTTTGTCATTTTTATCAGAAAGATTAGTCTAACAAAAGCTTTCTGCTGTTACTAGGACCAGTCAGTACTAAAGTTTGAGTCTTATAAGAATTCATCTCTGCCAGGCGTGGTGGCGCACGCTTGTAATCCCAGCATTTGGGAGGCTGAGACAGGAGGATCGTGGTTCGCGGACAGCCTCAGCTACTTGGTGAGGTTCTTCACAACTCAGTGACACCCTGTTTCAAAATAAAAAAATAAATAAAAATAGGGCTGTGGATGTAGCTCAGAGATAGAATGCCCCTGCGTTCCATCCCTAGTGCCGGAAAAAAAATTCATCTTTAACTATCAAAGAATAATGATGTACAGAAAGTTTATTACTCAAAATTTTTAAAGTATTGCTACTTACTTGACCCTCCCCCCCAATTAGCTACAAAACTGTTAGCGATCTGTTCTTATATCGAGTGTTAAAAATATTATCTTTGGAGCTGGGCAAGGTGGCACACACTTGTAATCCCATTACTTGGGAGGCTGAGACAGGAAGATCGAGGATTCGAGACCAGCCTCAGCTACTTAGGGAGGGCCTCCACAACTTAGTGAGCCCTGTTTCAGAATAAAAAAGAAAAATAGGGCTGGGTGTATAGCTCAGAGGTAGAAGGCCTCTGGGTTCACTACGCAAAAAAAAAATTATATATATATATATATATATATATATATATATATATATATATATATATATAATTTGCTCTAAGCCCTTTGGTTTGTGATAAAATAATACTTTTGATTAGAGCGTTGACATTACCACTGATTACTTTCTTTTCAAGAGGAAATTGAGCAAATCCCTTTCCACGCTGATTTATGAGGTAAGTAGATGTTAAGTTAAGCCAGGCGCGTTTGTGGATAACATACTTGGGTGTGGCCTGCGGAGGAGGGTGCAGGCTGCAGAGAAGGTGGCGTGAGAGCAGGAGAGAAGGGCGGGGGGGGGGGGGGCGCTGGGGCAGGACTTCAGGTCTTTGTTTTTCTCCTAATCCTTTAGCAAGAACCTGTGAAGTAAGTCTTGGGGATTGTGACTTAAGTCTTCCTATGTTCTGATTTCCTGAACTTACCTATCAGTTCCTACAGCAGGCAGCATTAATCTAGTTAACGATAAGTGGTATTTTAGGCTCATAATTACTTCTTTACCCCCAGCGTCTGTCTGGACCAGTTTTCACACTCTCTGAGAGTGGCGCGCTCTGCTAGTACCATTGTTTGCTGCTTTGTTTACATCACTTTTGAGTATTGCAAAAGTATTTCTTCTACCTAATCTGTTTTATTTAAATACTTTTTTAAAAAAAAAAAAACATTAGCAAGGTATAATTAAAATACTTTTTTGAATGTGGCATGGCAGCTATACCCTTTGATATAATTATTAGACTGCTTTACAGAGTTCTTTGATTTTTGTGAAATGTCTTTTTATGTTTTTCTTCTCACAAGCCAGCCCAAAAATAAAAATGAAGTTTAAAAAAATCTAACCACAAGTGTGGGGATGCAACTCAGTGGTAGAGCGCTTGCACTCCTAGCATGCATGAGGCCCTGGGCTCAATCCGTAGTACCAGAAAAAAGAAAAAGAAGTCTAACCACAAGAAAGCAAATATTTTTAATGTCTTTAAAAAAAAAAAGTTGCCAGGCGTGGTGGTGCTCGCTTGTAATCCCCATGCTTGGGAGGCAGAGACAGGAGGATCGCACAGGTTCAAAGCCAGCCTTGCTGGCCTAAGAGACCCTGTTTCCAAATAAAAATATAAAATAGGTCTGGGAGTGTAGCTCAGAGGTAGAAGGGTTCCATCCCCAGTACCACCATAAATAAATAAATAAATAAATAAATAAATAAATAAATAAATAAATAAAAATAAATAAATCAGTAAGTAAATAAATAAGTTTACTAGCCTAGTAATTGGTTTTTGTTTGTTTCTGTATAGTTCCTGCAGCTCCATTCTCAGATATTTCTTCTCAGCTCAGATGGAAGTTCAGTCAGTCTACTGAAGGACCAGTCTCTCCAGGCTGAGCCTAATTTCCAAAGTCATGAGCAACAGATTTTCCAGACACTGGCTGCAGAATCCCCGGAATTAAATGGTAGCACTGCCTGTCCCCACTGGTTTGATATAAATGACTCTGAAGTGCAACCCATCAAGGAAAAAGATATTGAACAGCAATTTCAGGGCAAAGAAAGTGCCTACATGTTGTTTTACCGGAAATCCCAGTTGCAGAGACCCCCTGAAGGTATGGGGAAAAAAAATGTTCCTATTAATGACTTTATTTTTTATACATATTTTTATTGAAAATAAGTGGTATACATTTAAACTATACTTGGTGCCCTCTCCCCCACCCCATTTTCCCTTACTCCCCTCTCGCCAATGATTGTCCAGGGTAACCATGCCATAATCATTCTTTTACACATATTCGGATGTGGAC